>NC_136915.1:185233261-185941311 GCF_949752795.1 Hyperoodon ampullatus
ACTATAGTTTTGTAACATAGTTTGAAATCAAGGTAGCATGATGTCTCCAGCTTCGTTCTTCTTTCTCAAAATTGTTTTGACTGTTTGACGTCATTTATGATTCCTTAAAGATTTTAGGATTGTTCTATTTCTGTGAAAAATGCCACTGGAATTCTGATAGGAATTAGACCGAATCTGTAGATTGCTTTGGGCACTGTGGACATTTTAACAATATTAATTCTTCCAATCCATGGGCACAGAATGTCTTTCTATTTATTTGTGTCTTCTTCAATTTCTTTTATCAGTGTTTTATAGTTTTCATTGTACAGGTCTTTCACCTTCTTGGTTAAATTTATTCCTAAGTATTTTATTCTTTTTGATGCAACTGTAAATGGATTGTTTTCTTAATTTCTCTTTCTGATAGTTCATTGTTAGTGTATAGAAATGCAACAGATTTTTGTGTATTTACTTTGATCCTGCAGCTTTACCAAATTTGTTTATTAGTTCTAACAATTGTTGAGGGAGTCTTTAGGGTTTTCTCTATATAATATCATGGCATCTACAAAAAGTGACAGTTTTACTTCTTTCTTTCCAATTTGGATGCAGTTTATTTTTCTTGCCTCATTGCTCTGGCTAGGACTTTCAATATTGTGTTGAATAAAAATGGCAATATTTGGCGTTTGTCTTGTTTCTGGAACAACACAAGGTTGTATTATCTCGGTACTGAAATCTATCTGGAATTCAGAATATTACCCTTTTGGATTCCCTAAAAGTATACTTTGAACATATCTAGGGAAATTTCTTACTGTTACTTTGTTCACTGGTTTATTTCAACCAAGACATGCCTTCAAGACGATCTGCCTGCCATGTTCATAATCTCCACACAGCACCCCAAAAAAGAGAAAGAGAACACCAGTGCCACTTATCTCTTCTATCCACATCCTCCTCAAACTTTACACTTTACTTGACTTTAATATCTTATCCTTCCCTGTAAGATACTCTTCACTCTTCACCTCTATATCACTCTGCTCTCTGTTTTTCTTCTATTTCCCTTATTTATCCTACTTTAGATCATTTTAACTTGCCCGTGCTTTGATGTCTTTTTGTCAACATTTTTTAGCCATTATTTCTCTATAATCTCTATTTAAGAATAATTTTAGCTATTTATATGGTTTAGGCTTTTATTTCTGTGCTATTTTTTTAACCCAATACATATTTCTAGATGTGACATCCCTCTTGTTTTCCAGAACAATCTACTTAGTTGATATTATTTTCAAAAATATCCTAATAGCACCCCACACTAAACATGTACAAAAAAATTTGTCTTCTCCACAAATATGTTCCTATTTGTGTGTTTCCTAGTGTTGTTGGAGCATTATCCTCCAAATAACCATGGAAGAAAATTTCAGTGTTATTCATAATTTCTTATATTTCACATCCATGTAATCAGAAAATAAATTACCATATTGTAAAGAACTCTGAAAGGTCTGAGATTGTTATTTATAAGCTAACAAGTTAGCCTACAATTTTACGGATGCTGGCAGAAGACATAGGTCTCGAGGGTTAGAGACAAAGGACTTTGTTACTCATGGGACAGCAGGCAGTATGATTTTTGTGTTCACATCCTTTCCCTCTGAGGACTCAGTCCAATGGGTATGGTGCAGAGGAAACCCATGGATGCTGCACAAACAGTGGGTTTATTTCACAGCTGAGGAACACTGACCTTATGGAGAACAAATCTTTTATAAGGGATTTGCAAGCAAAACTACTGACTCTTTGGCCTGGTGAGAGACACCATCTCTGTCTTCCAAGAAGGTGGAAGTAAAATCCTCTTGAAAGATAGTCACAGACAAAAGGAATAAGTGTCTCTGGACTCAAAATATGCAGAAATACAAACCCATAAAGAATTGTCTCCCTATATGTATATAACCTCTCCTGTCTTCTATCCTTCATTCATTATTAGCTGTGTGAACTTAAACAAGTTACTTCTTTGTACCACAGTTTTCTCATGGTGTCAATGGGAATAATAATGGTACCTAAACTATAGTGTTATTGCAAAGAAATTTTTTTTTTTTTTTTGCGATACGCGGGCCTCTCACTGCTGTGGCCTCTCCCGTTGCGGAGCACAGGCTCTGGACGCACAGGCTCCGGACGTGCAGGCTCAGCAGCCATGGCTCACAGGCCCAGCCGCTCCGCGGCATGTGGGATCTTCCCGGACCGGGGCACGAACCCGTGTCCCCTGCATCGGCAGGCGGACTCTCAACCACTGCGCCACCAGGGAAGCCCCTGCAAAGAAATTGCATTGAGTTAATACATATAAAGTTCCTGTAGCAGAGTCTAGCACATTAAAAGTGCTCTTTAAGTTTAGTAATTGGTATTATCATTATTGTTATCATTATTATATTTACTGCTACTTTTCCATTTCCATTGTCATTGGTTCTTAGCTTCTCCCCTTAGTCTACTATAGTATAATCTTATGATGAGTCTGCCTCGCGGCTCTTACCTCCCCTGTTTACTCTTTTCTCTATTTCCAAAGCTTATTTCTTAAATTACATGTGAGTGGTACTCATTCCATTCTTTCAGAAATTTGTGATGGTCCCATGCTGGGTACAGCATGTGTCCTTCAGTATAGGATTTTGAGTCCCTTCTAATGACACGATCCTAACTCTCTAACTTTTTTCTTTAATCTCCAGTACTTTTTATTTTGTGAACTGGTTATGCACATTTAGGCCTCTACACCTTTGCTCCTGCTGTTCCCTCAGCCTGAAATCCTTTAACTTTTTATCTTTACGTATGGAAGTCCTTGTGATATTACAAAGGTTCATTCATGCCACTGCTTCCTGAAAACTCCCTTGCAAGCACACACTGCCTTGCTCATTTTCAATGCTTCTTTTGTTGTAAAATCATTTCTAGCTATGTGATCCGTATACTCATAATCCATCCCTGTCTTTATAGTCTTCCACTTTAACTTTCTACTCATCTAGCTACCTTGTTTCTGCTTGTCAGTATATTCCAATAATTCTTTTTAACCATATGAATTGATGTAGCAGGCTCACTTCCCACAGCCTGGTAACTTCCTTTTGGATATTTGATTTGGACTGATTCAGCAATAGATTTTGCCCTGCATTATTTTCCCTGAGCATTGCTGAGTCCTAGCTGTAGGATTGTGGCCCTACAAATCTAGAAGGAGATCATCAATGCATCACAACTCTACCCTCCACTGTTTTTAACCTGACACACATTTTTGTGTAGGTAGCTTGTCATCTTGATGATCAAATGAAAGGTTAACCATCAAAAAAAAAATCACTGGTAGTCAACACTACAAATACTAAGGCAATGTTTTGATGAGCATAAAGAAGACATATAACTTTCTCAATGTAGCCTGTGTCAATTCAGAATGTAGGAGATTTATTGCAATTAAATCATTTAATATATTATATATAATTATAGTTAATTAAGTAAAAATGTAATAGAATTCAAGAGAAAAGACCAAAGGAAAAATTAGGGCAAAATTTTAAAATATGTCCTATGTGCTGATCTGAACTTTTAATGGAAATTAGATTATAGCTCTAGGTTTATTTTTTTTCTCAATTGCACAACTCTTCATTGTTTTTATGGAATGTGTTTAATCTCAGGGTGCAAGATTTCTTGAAAACCATAAGATGTATATTTCTTTGCATATTTTATAAAACCAAACTTATAGGGACTTCCCTGGTGGCACAGTGGTTAAGAATCCGCCTGCCAATGCAGGGGACATGGGTTCGATCCCTGGCCCGGGAAGATCCCACATGCCGTGGAGCAACTAAGCCCATGCACCACAACTACTGAGCCTGCGCTCTAGAGCCCATGCTCCGCAACAAGAGAAGCCCACGCACCACAATGAAGAGTAGCCCCCGCTCGCCACAGCTAGAGAAAGCCGTGCGCAGCAACAAAGACCCAATACAGCCAAAAATAAATAAACTTATTTAAAAAAAAAACTTATAGAAGGCAGTCAATGAATGGCCTTTGCTATATTGAAACAAAATAAATCAAAAAACAAAAAAAATCAAAATCTGTCAACTTAAAATGCTACTGTTCATTAATACGCACATCTAAATTTATAAAGGCAGTGATTGAAAGATTAGGTTAAAAAAATGTAAATTATTCTGTATATTAAAAAGCACTTGAAAGCAAAATTTCATGTCAATCAACAAAATGAAAATAACGTAAATGAGGACTAACATTAAGATAGAGTTTGTTAAAAATCAGAGCTAAGATGCATATGATCAAAGAGAATATTTGCTATAGAAAGAAAACAGGTAAAACATGAAAGAAAGAGTAAAGATAGTAAACATGTGAATGATGAAGGTCACAAAGTATCTTTCTAAAATTTGCCTCATACATATTTAGTACAACGAAAGGAAAGTATAGCACATGCCTTTTTGGGTTTTATTTATTTTATTTTTTTGTGGTACGCGGGCCTCTCACTGTTGTGGCCTCTCCCATTGTGGAGCACAGGCTCTGGACGCGCAGGCTCAGTGGCCATGGCTCACAGACCCAGCCGCTCCACGGCATGTGGGATCCTCCCGGACCGGGGCACGAACCCGTGTCCCCTGCATCGGCAGGCGGACTCTCAACCACTGCACCACCAGGGAAGCCCAGCACATGCCTTTTGAATATACAAGATGGCATGCCCGTCGTGACCTGGGCCTTTGTAACCAGAGCAGTTGTCCTAGTTCCTGCCAAAATACTGGAGTGGGTCTCAGCACAGGATACAGAGCAGTGATAGGCTTCCCCTGGCTAGTCTGGCACTTGGATTAGCTATGTTACTACTTCTCGTGAAGCATGAGATGTCAAACAAGCTTCTAAGGGCTGTAGAGTATCTCAGTTTATCCTGCTAGTCAATAGCTCATCTCATTTGCCAATGGACTGAAGGAGGTTCATATGTTTGGATGAACCAGTAACTAAGTGTCCAAGGAGGTCTTCTCTTCTAAACTCCTCTCTCCCAGATGCCACCAACTGTCCCCACCCTCCAGCACAGTTCTCCACAAATTATCACATTGGTCTACCCAGAGGAGCTGTTTGGAATAACTGGAATCACAAAAGAGATCTACTGAGGACCTGGCTCCCATTGTCTCTTTGAAGCTATATTCACTTCGAGTAGTCTGTTCCTACTCCAGTTAAAGTTATCTCTCTTTCCTCCCCAAAGCCTTCCCCATAATAATTCATTTCTTTCAAAATGCAGATGGGTGGTCCACTAGATTTCTTTAAAATTGCAGACCCTGGAGTTTTTTTAGCCCTGTGAAGCCCAGGCAGGAAATAGGCACATTTGTTCAAAGAAAATGACATGTTCAAATTTTGATGAGAAAGAAAGCAGTGCTTCAATTTACAAACAAAATGCTAGACTTTTCCCCCTGAGTATTATTACTTTATTGATGTTTATTTGTAATGGCCTTATGTAAGCTTTACAGTAAGACAAACACAGAGTGAGAAAATTTAATATTCCTACCCTATTGTCATTGGATAGAGATAATTGACTTTATTTCTAAATCAAGATAATCAGATCTCAGAATAACAATGTGTAACTTAGCCTAAAAATATTCACTTAAAGAAGGTCTTTAATGAAAACCCATTTTAGTTCTTTATTTATTCTTATTTGTAGAACTTGACTATGTACATTTAACTGGATATTTTTGATATTTTCCTGAGATTAATGCATGCCTGTGGGAAATTTTTCCTCTACTTAAACTTTACTTATTCATTATATTGATTATCTTTTAGAATCATTTTCATGCTTGATTTTGAAAACTATCAATTTACTCTGGTTGGAATATTCCATTTCTATATGCTACATCAAACTGCTGGTGTAATTGAATTACTGTCCATATAGTAACAGACCTTTAATAAATTGATAGATGAATTGAATAAATTGAAACAAACTAAACTTAACTCTATTCATGAATCTTTTCCCAAACCATTCTTTACATTATTTGGAATAAAATTTAGATAGGTTACTCAATGACTCTATAGATAGATGGGTAGACAAATAGCTCTCCATGCATTGTTCCAGCAAAAACTGTCCTATGCCACTAATTAAATATTCAATTTAGAAGCAAAAGGTATATGAAGAGGTAACATTATTCTTGTCATTATGGAAGAAATTATGACAATATTCTTTGTTTTAATTACTGAAGTTTGATATAGCAGTTTGATAAAAATATTGAATTCTCTATAAAATATATCAATATTTTAGATCACAATGTGCCATCATTTTATTGCTGATCTGAATGGCTACATGGACCTCTCCAAGAAAGAAGTCCTATTTTTCACAGTGTGATTTTCCTTATTGGAAGCCTTGATTTCAAATCATGGGTAGCGGTAGGGCAGAGTTCCTAAATGTTATAGCCAATCCATAGTTTTTCCAAACACAAGGTTCTGAGAGGAAAACAAAGAAACAAACTTGAAAGTTGTCCTTTGCCAGGCGATCATTTCAGACAACCATTGTTAAGTGTCTACTATGTTAAAAGTTCCATAAGAAGAGAGAAGACATGGCTTTAAGGAATATATGTTCAATGCTGGTAGACTGAACATCCCATGTCCAAGTTCTGTACTTGACTCTAGGAATACAGAAATAAGTAAGCCAGACAATTTCTATGCTCTCATGAAGCCCACAGTGCAGAGGAGGAGATGAATCCTAAACAAATAATTATACAAAGTGTTATTTAATGGTGATTGTGGTAAGCATAGCATGTTGTGAGAAGGTAATATATGGACTGAACTCTACTCTACAGGTATTGAAGTCTTTACTGATGAAAGGAAAATTTACCTGAGTTGGAACTGAAGGGCGTGGAACTGACCAGGCAAGGCAATGACCAAATTAGCCAGTATTAAATTTAAAGTGATTTTTATAGTATAGGTCATGTGTATTTTTTTTTTTTTTTTTTTTTTTTTTGCAATACGGGGGCCTCTCACTCTTGTGGCCTCTCCCCTTGCGGAGCACAGGCTCCGGACG
Organism: Hyperoodon ampullatus; assembly: GCF_949752795.1. Lineage (NCBI taxonomy): Eukaryota > Metazoa > Chordata > Mammalia > Artiodactyla > Ziphiidae > Hyperoodon > Hyperoodon ampullatus. Next base: position 185,240,232 of record NC_136915.1, read on the forward strand.
TGCAGGCTCAGTGGCCATGGCTCACGGGCCCAGCCGCTCTGCGGCATGTGGGATCTTCCCAGATTGGGGCACGAACCCGTGTCCCCTGCATCGGCAGGCAGACTCTCAACCACTGCGCCACCAGGGAAGCCCCGGTCATGTGTATTTTTAAAGAAAGCTTTACAAATTAGTTACCTCCAATCATTTGAAAATGTAGAATGGCATGACTACCTATAAACAAAGACTAGATGGCAAAGGAATCGAGTGATGAACCTTGGAATAATCAGGAATGGAAGAACTCGAGCTGACGCTAAAGGTTGGGTAGTTCTGAGGTAGGCGGAAGAAGGGGAACAGCCTATCACATTCCACTTGCTCAATACCCCCCAGTGTTTGTGTAGAACCTAGTATGTTCCAGCGAGTGTGTTGAGTGCTGAGAGTACAAAACACAATAAGCATCAATTCCCTGCTTTGAGGATCTCATAATATACGAGGGTAGATGGATATATTTCAGAACATTTCAATAGAATGTAAGTAACCTGGACAGAGACAGGGTCACTGCCCTGAGAAGAGAGTAAATAACTATACAAAGAAATTGGAGAACCATTTACAGAGGGGATGATGATAATAGTAACTAATTATTAGGCTAAGTGCTTACTATGGACCCGTAATTGCTCCAACTCAAAAATTAACTCTTGGGCTTCCCTGGTGGTGCAGAGGTTGAGAGTCCGCCTGCTGATGCAAGGGACACGGGTTCGTGCCCCAGTCCGGGAAGATCCCACGTGCTGCGGAGCGGCTGGGCCCGTGAGCCATGGCCGCTGAGCCTGTGCGTCCGGAGCCTGTGCTCTGCAATGGGAGAGGCCACAACAGTGAGAGGCCCGCGAACTGCAAAAAAAAAAAAAAGTTAACTCTTTTCAACTTCATATCAACATTATGGGTAGTGATTACTAGTAGGCCCCATTAACAAATGAGAAAACTGAGGCACAAGGTTATACAGTCAGTAAATGGTGAAGACAGGATTCAGTTACAGGGAGTCTTTGATTCCAAAGTCCACCTTTTAACCACTACTCCTGGACAGTTAAGATCATCATTTTTGCACTGGGAGTGAAATAGGACACTACTGCATGTGTGAAAGCAGCTGGCATCCACCAAACACCAGTATGGTGTGAACATCTTTGAGATAAACAAGTTCCAGGATCTGTTTCTTAGCTTTTTAGACTTGGTAATTCGACATTATTTGTCCACACCAAGGTAATTTGGCATCCGGACTAAAAAATGCTGATCAGTCATGCTAAAATAATTAGCCTGGAGCAGCCATTGAAGAACAGAGTTTGAAGTCAGACACAATGGTGGTTGAATCTTGGCTCCACCTTGTAGTAACTCCTTGCTCTTGACCAAAATATTTCATATCTCAGGGACTCAGTTTCTTCATCTGTAAAATGAAAATCATACTAACCTACTGGATTCTTGTGATGTGTTTGTGTGTGTGTATGGTTTAAAACTATTGCTCCAGTGCCTGGAGAAACCTGTAATCAGGATGGTAATGGTAGTGATTGTAGCTGTTGTAATTGAAATATACCTGACATGAGCATTGATCAAGATATAGTTTCTTCTGGATACTATAGGCAGAACACTGCCACTGTTACCCTCTGTTTTTCCAGTTTCTATGGGACAGATACTGTTGTTAGGCTCCATTTTCCAGTTGGGAAAACTGTGGAATAGAAAAGTCAAGACACTTCTATCTCTTTCTTGATCAGTGCCACTCATTTCTGAGTGACTCACTGTTCCTCAAAATATGTAAATACATATATCCAGTGACAGTCTGCTGAAACCGGGAGCTGGTCTGGCTCGTTTATGTGACTTTGCAGATACCTGCTTTGACCCATTGTAGGTTTGTTTGATAGTTCGGTGTTCATGGTTATTGACTACATGTGGAGTGAACGAGAAAGAGGGGAACTGAGAATATTACTAAGTTTTTTTATTTTTAGAAGCTGGTTCTATTGTGATGCCGATAACCTAGAAAACATAGGGTGGTGAGTGGTTTGATAAATTAAGTTTTAGATATACTGACTTGTTAATTAAAGCTAGCCTAATTGTTCCTACCTTTAGGCATCTGAATATGTAAAATATCATAATTGTCTTTTGCAAATGTAATTGTAAAAAACATCTTAAAAAGTAATTCAGTTCAAAATTATCAATATATAAAGCAAGATGTGTTCCACCTTCTCTTTCCAAATTCATTCTCCTCCTTAGAGGTAAACACTGTTAAAAGTTGGGTGACCGTGTTACCCCCAACATGCATGTTAATGTATCGGAAAGATCTTGTGTGCCATTATGGTCCCCTCAGCCTCATTTTCCCCTGGACTATTGGCCACTGGTTTCCTGACTGAGACTTTGAGGAAACAGCCGGTTCTGTGTAGATGACCACCAACTCATGCAGACATAACCCAGCAGTGCTAGCCTCCTGCCCACTGCAACCCTCTCACCTTCTACCTCAGGGCTTCCTTGTTAATGCCTTCATGAAAGCAGGTCTCTCTAGGTGCCCACACGTATATTTAAGGAAGGCAGAGAGATTGATGCCTGTGAGGCAAAACTTGGGCATGGGGAAGGTGAGCGTTCGTGAATAAAACCTGCCTTTCTCCCCAGGATCTTGTTCTGAGAGATCTTGTTCTGAGTTCTTTCTCTGGGAATAATGTTCCTAGAGACCCAGCCACTGTAACACCAAATGACATCCTGCATCCTGGGATTGGCCCTTCTTCCTTCCCACTCACTCCTGGTCCCTGGAATTGCACTCTTTAGTTTCATAGTAGCACATAATCCTTAGCTTCAGGAATTATTTTCCATGGATATCATGGTTAGACAATTTAATTCTATATATGGGAATTATTGTATCTATACATCCTTATGTGGAAAGAGTTCTCTCTCTCTCTCTAGCTCTCTCTCTCTCCCTCCCTCCCTCCCTCCCTCCCTCTAACTGGCTATGTATCATCATTTTTGTAGCTATTTTTCTTTTTGATCAACTTTCTTTGATCAACTTTTAGATTTTCTTCTACTTTATTGAAATCACAAGTGATAGATTTCCTTGTAGGCTTATTTTTTAGCATTTTATATGTCATGTTATAAATAGACTTCTTTTCCCAGTATATTTTCTAATTGTAATACCTAATATTTCCATCAAAATGTCATTGTAGATACATGTACTATTGCTTTAAGGTAGATTCTGGAGGTGAAATTCTGAGTTCAAATGGTGTCCAAGTTTTAGTTTTCGTACTCTGTTATGCTCCTATAAGAGCATGACTCATAAACTATGTAAAACTAATACTGTCAATATTTGTAAACAATTATTAATTCATGTCAATCAGCAGAAGGTGGATGCTAAATATGCTACTCTGGTTTTAATTAGATTTCCCTGATAAGCGGTGAGACAAAGCATCCTTTTGGATGTTCATTAACCATTTCCACTGGATTTTTTCCTTATTGCTGCTATTTCCTTTTAGTTGAATTGTCCACTCACATCCTTTGCACTTTTTTCTACTGGTTTCATATTTGGTTTTATTTTTCATGGTGGTTTGTAGAAAGTCTTTATATTAATATGAAATGTATCCTTATATGTACTTCATAGATATTTGTCACTTATATTTTAACCTTGTTCATGGTAGCTTCATGATCCAAATTCTACATTTGCTTATGAAAATGTTTTCCTTTATTCTTTTGAATTTCATTCCTTTCTTCAAAAGACTTTTTCCACTCGTATTTTATTAAAAATAAAAATATTTTATTAATTTAATGTGGCTTTGCTAACATTCTAATCCATATCTAATGTTTTTATATATGGTGTGAGGTAGGGATTAGCCGTGCTTTTCCCTCTCAAATTGATAGATAGTTGATAAACATTATTTATTAAATATTCCATTATTTTCTCATTGACTTGAAATTCCATATTTATCCTAAGCTTGCTTGACAGTCTGCTCTCTCTTTCTCTCTCTCTCTTTTCTCTCTTCTCAGCCCAACATTTATTTTGAATTGACTTGTATTGGCATCATCATGTCAATATCACAGTCCTAGATTAGTAAAGAATTATTGTATGTTTTTAAAACTAGCACGGAATATTCTATTCTTCTTTTTAAAAAATGCTGGCTATTTGGTTGTATTTATCTTCCAATATAAACTTCAGACTCATTTTGTTATATTTTTAAAATTCAATTAAACTTTTAATTGTGGTTTCATTTAATTTATAGCTTAATTTAAGAAGGGATGACATAGTCACTATGCTGAGTATTTCAATCTACAAGTACAAAGTATTTCTTTAATTGTAGAAGATCTTTTTTAGTAGGTTCCAGTCTTTTACTGATGGTTGTTCAGCAGTTAGTTGTGATTTTGGTGTTCACAAGAGGAGGTGAGCTCAAGTTCCTTCTACTCTGCCACCTTGGCCTTCCTCCCATAAATACAAAGTATTTCTAAAATTGAGAACTAATATTGGCATAAGAATTTCCATCTTTTAGGAATGTTCTTCACCACTTCATTATTTTTGATATTTTGACTGAAAATTTCCAATACTTTTTTGGGATATGAGAGTTGATAATATTTGTATGTTGGTCTTGAATTTGGTAATTTGCTGACTTCTCTTGTTTCCTCTAGGTTTTCAATTGACACTTTCAATTTCATTCCTTCACACACAAATTGCGCATTTTTTCTTTTTATTTTGGAATGTTTAGGATCTGTTAGGGACATTTAAAATTAACAATAATGGTATATACTCTTGGGACTTCCCTGGTGGCACAGTGGTTGGGAATCCACCTGCCAGTGCAGGGAACACGGGTTCAAGCCCTGGTCCAGGAGGATCCCACATGCTGCGGAGCAGCTAAGCCCATGTGCCACAACTACTGAAGCCTGCATGCCTAAATCCTGTGCTCCACAACAAGAGAAGCCACCCCAATGAAAAGCCTGCACACCACAATGAAGAGTAGCCCCCGCTCTCCACAACTAGAGAAAGCCCATGGGCAGCAGCAAAGACCCAACACAGCCAAAAATAAATAAATAGATAGATAGATAAATAAATAAATAAATTTATATTTAAAAAATTAACAATAATGGTATTTACTCGTTTTCTTTCCCTTGTGTTAATGGAAATATTCTGTTTTTCCATTAAGTTTGCTGTGTTTATAGGATTGAATTTTATACAGAAGAAATTTCCTTATATTTATACTTTGATAAGAGTTATATTTGTTTTCTAAAAAATCAAGAATGATATGTTCCCTTTAAGGTGACTACAGCAATCCAAGTGGTACTGTTAAATAACGGTTGTAAATACATATTTATCGGTTAAGTGTGCTGAGAGGAAGATAAAAACATTAGTAAGCCTTGTAAAATAAATGAATATTGAAGATGTGAAAGTGAATGTTAGCATGAAGAGAAACTAGATATCATAAAGGAAACAGAAATTGATTCTTCCTTGCTTCCATGACCATTGTACATACTGCCTTTATAGCACTTACACCATTGTATTTTAATAACTTTATAGTTAGATTTTCACTTATGCTCTGAAACAGTTGGGACCATTCGTCAGTCTATTTTCCTTTGGTGTCTAGTACAATGATGGACAGAGTAGCCATTTAATAAATCTTTTTAGAATGAATGGAAAGAGAAGGAACAGCCAAAGCTATCCAGGAAATCCAGGAGAAAATTCTGGCTGAATGGTAGTATTATAAAGATTAAGCTGAAAACCAAAGAGTGGCCCTTGGATTTAAAAATCAGAGAACTTTTGTGACTTGAGCAAGATCAATTTCAGTGAAGTGATAAATACAGGAACTAGAAGGTAATAGGATGAGAAATGAAAGAGAAGAGAGGAATCAAAGTTAGATAGGAGAGAGTACTATTTGGAAACATTTGAGAGATACACCAGAAAGAAAGGAAGGATGTTTAGCTTTTGAGAGAGGCTGTTTTAATGCAACTCATTTCAAGAATAAGAGAAATGTTAAATTTGGGGTTATAGAGAAAGACTCTTGAAGGAATTTAAAGTTAATGGCATCTATCTTCTGTTTGAAGTGAAGATAATTGAGTTTCACATAAGATATCTGATTTTTTTTTGTCTCTAATAGCACTTTCAATGGATCCATTAGTTTACTTTTCTCATTTATAGAGCAAAAATATTTTGCCATCTTATTTTAGGGTGGTCAGAGAAATATAGACGTAGTATATAGTATAATATTTAATAAGTACCCTTGTAGACTTGATTTCTCGAGAAGGGAAACCTAGGAAAGTAATGAAAAGTCATTTTCCATTTACTGATCATAGCAGATTTCAGGGCTGGGTCATCCAAAACAATTTGCTACATCTGGGAAAGAACATTCAATCTCCTGCTGCATAATGTTTGAAGTAAGCTTTTGTACATGATGACATGTGAGTCTGTACAAAAGTTTTATTATTCAAAACTGCCTTCCTTGCAGAATATGTCATCTGGATGTTTACATAAAGATTCAAAATTTGTATTTTATTTTCTTCATTTTGGGTTCAGCATAAGCCGATGAAAGAACAGCCAGGTCAGCAGTTTTGTCACCAAAGAGCTGCAGAAAAGAGGGTTTAAGTTGCACTTAGCCCCCTCCTTGATTGTATCTGAGAGTTGTAAAGAAGATGCTTTTCACTTAAAAATTTGATGCAATTAGGCAGCTTTGAATTTGCTCACATCAGCAAATCTTATATTTGCATATGATCTAAATGGTTGCTGACACAAACTCCCAATAAGAATGAAGAGCTTATCTTAGTGGATAAAAGGTACATAGGATTGCTGTTTCAATCCCAGAGACTAACTTATACGTTACAACAGCTCCCAGTAAATTATTAAGTTGGTTGTCTGTCTCTACGACAGAGCTGGAAACTTAAGAATCAAATCAGAGAGGAGTGAAACAGTTTCCTTCAATCTTCCAGAATTGTTACAGTTCCCTGAAAATGTGTATCATTGCCTTTGCTACCTACAGTTTGCCTGTGTAACACATAGTTTCACTCATTCAATTTTCAATTTAACAGGAGAAATTCACTCCCTTTGAGATGATTGCATTCCTACTTCTGCGTGTATCATCGTGGCTATAGCTTTTCTGTTCACACAGGGGCATGAGAGAAACAGAATCCACCCCGGGGTTGGGTGAACGTGGATATATATACACACCCACTGCACCAGTTACTTGCAGTAAGTCCTTGATCTAGTGGCTGATTTTTCTGAGCCTCTATTTCTTTACCAGTGCCATAGAAACAAGGCTAATCACCTTGTGGCGTTGCTGAATTGAATAAAGCATGTGTATTTAACCACATGTGGTGATAATCAGTGCTAACAATCCTGGGGTGTTTGCACCTCGAAGGGCTTTACTTGTCCAGTTCCCAGTGTGGCGGGATCTCTCATGATCAGGTGAAGAAGTGACATATTTAGGGATCTTAGATGACATTATTTCTCTCAACATTATACTTGACTTCTTCATGCTTTCACTGTATTTCCAAATTATTCTTTAAAAAACAATTTTCCATGTCTGTAAATTACATGTTAGGGAAACTGAATAGGGTCTGAGAAGAAACACATCCTTCCTAATTTCATCCTAACAGATCCGTTCACTTATTCATGGATGTAGACATTGAGTCATTTTTTATTTATACAGTGAATACTTTCATTCATATAATATGCTTTATTGTATGCTTGATGTGTTACGCTCACTTGGGGGAAACAACAGGAAACAAGGCAGTCATGATCTCTGCTCTCATGTAGCTTGCATTCTAGTGGGAAGACATATAAGGATTCATAAGCAGACAATTACAGACAATTGCAAAAAATGGGTAGGAGACCAGAAGAAGGAGGACTAGAAAAAATTAAAAAGATTGCAAAGAAGCAGAGAGTCCAAAAGGGATTAGACACAACAAATTAGTTTTCTCCATAGTGCCTAGTTCCTAGGTGTATTTTTTTTTGACACAACTTTAAACAAGATTTTTTTAGTTTCTCTTTCTGCTATTTCATTGTTAGTGTAAAGAAATGCAGCAGATTTCTGCATATTCATCTGGTATCCTGCTACCTTGCTGAATTCATTTATTAGTGTGAATAGTTTTTGTGTGGAGTCTTTAGAGTTCTCTGTATATGAGTATCATACCGTCTGCAAATAGTGACAGTTTTACTTCTTACCTTCCAATTTGCTTGTTTTTTAAATGTATTAAATATGAGCTTTCTACTATATAAAGGATTTGACAGTGACCCCCATCAGTCACTCAAAAAATTCAGTTTAAAAATATTCCTTGATCAGCAAATGGTGCTGAAACAACTGGACAAGCACATACAGAAAAGGAAAATAAAAAAGGAGTCTAGACAGACCTTATACACTTCACAAAATTAACTCAAAATAAATAACAAACCTAAATGTAAAGTGCAAAACTATAAAGCTCCTAGAATATAACATAGGAGGAACTCAAGATGACTGGGGGTATGGCGATGACTTTTTACATGAAAGAAATCAGTGATAAGCTAGACTTCATTAAACTTAAAAAAAATTCTGCTCTGTGAAAGGCAATGTCAAGAAAATGATGACAAAGCACAGACTGAGAAAAAATATTTGCTAAGAACACAGCTGATAAAGGACTGTCATCTGAAATATTCAAAGAATGATTAAAACTCAACAATAAGAAAACAAATGATCCAACTGAAAAATAGTATCTGCCTCACAAAAAATATATACAGATGGCAAATAAACATATGAGAAGATGCTCCACATCATATGTCATCAGGGAAATGCAAATTAGACCAACAATAAGATACCACTACACACTTATTAGAATAGCCAAAATCCATTCCAATGAATGAGTGACAGTACCAAATGCTGGTGAGGAGTTGGAGCAACAGGAAATTTCGTTCCTGGCTGTGCATTTGCAAAATGGTACAAACAGTTTAGAAGACAGTTTGGTGGTTTCTTAGGAAACAAAACATACCCTTTCCATATGATCCAGAAACCATACTCCTCCTTGGTATTCACCCAAAAGAGGTGAGAGCTTATGTTCACGTAAAAACCTGCTCACGGATGTTTATAGAAGCTTTATTCATAGTTGCCAACACTTGAAAGCAACAAAGATGCTCTTTAGTAGGTGAATGGATTAAGAAAATGTGGTACATCCAGACAATGAGTTATTATTCAGTGCAAAAAAGAAATGAGCTCTCAAGCCATGAAAAGACATGGAGGAAACTCAAATGCATGTTACAAAGGAAAGGAAGCCAGTCTGAAAAGTATGCATCCTGTATGATTCCAACTATATGACATTCTAGAAAATGCAAAACCATGACAAGAGTAAGAATGTCAGTTATTGTCAGGGGTTGGGCTGTGCGGGAGATATGAATAGATGGAGCACAGAGGATTTTTAGGGCAGTGAAACTACTCTGTATGATACTATAATGGTGGATACATGTCATTATACATTATTCCTCAACCCACAGCATGTACAACCCCAAGAGTAAACTAGAGGGTAAATTGTGAACCTTGGGAGATTATGATACGTCAGTGGAGGTTCATTGATTGGAACAAATGTACCATCTGGTGAGGGATGTTGATAATGGGGGAGGCTGTGCATGAGTGGAGACAGGGTATGTATGGAAATCTCTGTACCTTCACCTCAATTTGCTATGAACCTAAAACTGCTCTTTCAAAAATAGTCATGATTAAAAAGAAATCTTCCTTGAGAATAACTAATAGCATAGAAATCTCCCTCTTTGTAGCCAGTTATACTGAAGCACACCATTAGGCTTCACATATTATAACAAGTACTGTTTATTAACTTTTCCTCATATGCCAAATGAGGTGCTGGCCACTTTATAAGTTATCTCTTCCTCCTTATAACAACCTTGTGAGTTTAGTATCAAGCTCCCCCTTTCCCATATGAGGAAACAGGCTCAGAGAAGTAACAAGCACAAGATGAAGCATCTTATAAATGGGAGAGTTGGCAGCCAGCCTCAGACTTGTCTTGCTCTGAAGTCCATGCCCTGTCTACTACCCCGCATTGCCTTCCAATTTAACAGAAGGTAAGGTTCTGAAGATAAGAGGAGAGGGCTTGGTCGAAAATAGATGTTAGGTTTAACAAGCATGGCTTGCCCTACAAACTTGGGATTCAAATATACTTAGATCTCTTTTTTGTTTTCCCTCCAAGTAATCACTTGAGCACATACATCCTATATTGATAGAGGCCTCATATGTCTGTCTGAGAGCTGCTCCTCTTGTATGTGCTGTTGTGCTAGAATCCTAGACCATGGATCTGACTTCCAGATTTCAGTGGAAATAGTATGAGCTCTGATGAATCTGTGAAGCTCTGCTCCATACTGCTCCCAGGGCTGCTGTTGAAAAGTTGTCTTATGGAGGCCACAGACAGTACCAGTTCCTTGATATTTCATGTCCTTTTCTGGTCCCTTGGTTCTTCAAGGGAGAATGATTCCACACTCTTGAGAGCTGGGGGAGAGACCTGGCATAGGATGCCTGGGCATGGGAAAAAGAGATTGTCTCTTTCTTTGAATCTTTCTGAAAAAGAAGGATCTTCTTTCTCAGAAGCCTCCCAGTAGACACACTTACATTTCAGTGGCCAGAACTGCATCCTGTACCAAACCGAAATCAATCATTGGCAATGGAGGCAAGACCTTCAATAATTCGCTGAGGTCAATCAGAACACCAATGTTGGGGCTATAATTGGGGCCAGTCTACCCTATATGTAGTCATGCAGAAAATGGCAGAACCTGAATGAAACAGGGATTTCTTAGTAAGAAGAAGATGGAGGAAATAGTTTGGGTGGGCAAACAAAAGTATCTACTATCAACTTTAGAGCTGATCTGGGTGAAGGAAAAACAAGATGGCAGCAGAGGTGAACCGTATAGGTTTTCTGAAATGTCATCCCAGTAGTAATTATTCTACTTATTATTTCTAATACATTTTAATATTTAATTAGTGGAAGTAGCAGTTTGGCTTGGGGAAAGCATACTTCAAGACTGAAAATTCTATTCTGCGAAAATATAAGGCATATTACTTCTATTATTTTTATTACTTTTTATTAGGACATAATGGCTTTTACTATGAGAGTAACTACTTTTATATTATTATGACAAAACCTCTGGAACATTTGAATGTGGCCTAAAGAAATTACAATATACAGACTGATTTGGATACAAAATTTTGTTGTTTCTATATTCAGTATCCTTCTTGCAGAAAGATGCCTCAGCGTAACAGAGAAGAAAAACAATTGACTAATCATTTAATGTTAAAGTCATTGTTAAGCCACTGTCTAATCATTCAGTGTTACTCATTGAAAATGAGTAAAATACTTGTGACATAAGCCATTCTTTATTCTCACAGGTGATTATAATTCAGTCTCACAGCCTAGAAATTATTTAACTCAGATTTCTTATTTGGAAAATTACATTTATTGTTAATTAGTAAAAAAAATCACTTAATTTTCTCACTGGTAAGATCAGAAAATTCTAGGTTTAAAAACACATTGCCTAATTTTTAATTTCTTGCATATTTCTATCCTTGTATAGCAGATACATGGATCACTTGTGTAAGTGTGTCATTAAGACTAACTAGAGAGGAGACCTTCAAGATGGCGGAAGAGTAAGACATGGCGATCACCTTCCTGCCCACAAATACATCAGAAATACATCTACATGTGGAACAACTCCTACAGAACACCTACTGAACGCTGGCAGAAGACCTCAGACCTCCCAAAAGGCAAGAAACTCCCCACGTACCTGGGTAGGGCAAAAGAAAAAACAGTTAGGGACAGGACCTGCACCAGGGGGAGGGAGCTGTGAAGGAGGAAAGGTTTCCACACACTAGGAAGCCCCTTCGCGGGCGGGGACAGGGGTGGGCGGGGGGAAGCTTCGGAGCCGCGGAAGAGAGCGGAGCAAAAGAGGTGTGGAGGGCAAAGCGGAGAGATTCCCGTACAGAGGATCGGTGCCGACCGGCACTCACCAGGCCGAGAGGCTTGTCTGCTCACCCGCCGGGGCGGGCGGCGCTGGGAGCTGAGGCTCGGGCTTCGGAGGTCGGATTGAAGGGAGAGGACTGGGGTTGGTGGCGTGAACACAGCCTGAAGGGGTTAGTGCGCCACGGCTGGCCGGGAGGGAGTCTGGGAAAGAGTCTGGAACTGCCGAGGAGGCAGTGGCAGTATGCCACTGTATTATCTAAGGCCTCATATTGATTCATTGATTTGTTTATTCATTTAAGCCATTTTGAGCACTATAATTATTACTATTTTCTAAACCTCAGTACTCCTAGGGACAAATACAAAGCATAAATAGGCAGAAGTCCAAATAGGATAGACGAAAACGTTTATTTTCTAAATGTGTCTCTGTTGTTGTGCTTTTACATGTACAGGATTTAGAAATAACCCAAGGGCACTAAGGGTTGAAAAAATAAAAGCATATGGAACTCCTGTACAACTTTTTAATCCTCTGTTTAACCATCTTAATTCTTTTAAAACATTTTCTGGTAGATTTATTGACTGACTGATGGGTGGCTAGCTCCACTAATCATGGTAAATGATCTTTATTTTTAATTTTTAAAAATTTATATGCCTTATCTTCCTCATATCTCCTTTTGAGTCTTCATTAGAGGATTATAGCCTTCAAATAATTCTACTGGTGTGTGACCTTCCAGGTGAATCAAAATGTGGTGTATAGTAGAATGTTAAACAATTAAAGTCTAATGCACTTTTCCATCGTTGACTTTCTTTGCTCATTAATCTAAAATGTATTAATTTTTAAAGGCCATAATGATCTACATGTTGCTAGCCCACAGCTGTTAATATATTGCATTTAGATTCAGGAAACATTCACTGAGTACTTAATCTACACCTGCTACCCAAACTGTAATGAGCAGCTCCCCTGGGGGTTTGTTAGAATGCAGATTCTTTTTTTTTTTTTTTTTTTACATTTATTTTTTGTTGAAGAGTAGTTGAATTACAATGTTGGGTTAATTACTGCTGTACAGCAAAGTGACTCAGTTATACATATATATATATACATTCTTTTTCATATTCTTTTCCATTATCAGTTATCACAGGATATTGACTGTAGTTGTCGGTGTATACAGTAGGACCTTGTTGTTTATCCATTCTACATATACCAGTTTGCATCTGCTAATCCCAAACTCCCACTCCTACCCTCTCCCACACCCCTCCCCCTTGGCAACCAACAGTCTATTCTCTATGTCCATGATTCTGTTTCCGTTTCATAGATAGGTTCATTTGTGTCATATTTTAGATTCCACATGTGATATCATATGGTATTTGTCTTTGTCTTTCTGATTTACTTCACTTAGTGTGATAATCTCTATTTGCATTCATGTTACTGCAAATGGCTAGAATGCAGATTCTGATTCAGTATCTCTGGGGTTGAGCTGTGAGTCTGCATTTCTAAACAGTTCCCATGTGATGCTGATGTTACTGGCCCTTGGACCACAACTGGAGTAGCAAGCCTCTATGATTCTATTAAAGTCCTTGTATTAGGTGCTTTATTGTTTATATCATTTTATTAATTTAACAGAATATGTAATATGTGACTGTTACTCAATACTGCTAAGTACTGTTCTGTGTCTTGGGGATATAGTAGTGAATGCAACAGATAAATTGTGCTCATAGAGCTTTCACTTTAGTAAGGTAAAATATAGACAATAAATAAATGCATTATATTTAATGATGGTAAGTTATACAAAGATAAATATGTCATGGAATGGGGATAAATCACTGAATTAGGAGTGCTGGGGGAGTTGGGTATTGCAATTTTAAGTAGGGTGGCCAATCAAGGCCTTAAAGAAGGCAACATTTAAGAAATTACCTGGTGGTTAAAAAAAAAAAAAAAAATTACCTGGTGGGAACACCAGCCATGAAGATGTCTGAAGAAAAATAATACAGGCAGAGAGAAACAAAAGTGAAGAAATATTTCAAGCTAAGACTCATTCTTTATGTATTCATTATAATATAAATTACAACTGTATTATAAATTAAATAGTTTTCATGTAAAACTCAAATGTCCAGTAGAATTGTGTAACTTTTACATTTGAAAAGAGCAAAAATGAATGCACAAATGTGGCAAAATCTGGTGCTGACAGAAACCTTCAAAGGTAGATTTTTTAAAAAAACAGAGTGCTATGTTATTATTAGCCCAGCTTCCTCGCACAAGAGTCCCAGGAGTTCCTTCCTACAGCCTGACGTCCGGATGAGTATTAACAACAACACGACGTCCGGATGAGTATTAACAACAACACAAGGATGAAGACGTGTCTTGGGTCTTTTGGCCACAGAATCCCAAGTATGCACACAGACAAAAACTACATGTGCAGGAAAACTTACAGCTGCCTCCAGTAACACACAGCTGTGGTGTGTCTTCTTCAATGTGCTTGAGTCAAGTTTGTACCAACTCATTACTGAAAGCATCTGGGCAGTCAAAAATGCACTGTCCATTCAAGACCTTGGCCTTCTGTTCCACTATAAGAGCCTGGGCTTCGGATGACCAGTTTCCAACATGGCGGATTTCCTGCTGGCCATTCTGATCTAAGGCACTAAGTTCTGATCAGAGTGGCAGGTAATTAGGGTCCTCATCTCCCACCGATGTGCCCTCACAGCTGTCTCCACTAGCTTTGGACACCTCCAGCTCCAGATTGAACTCTGGCATCCCCACTTTCCCTCTCTAATCTAGCCAGCCCTGACTGCATTCAAATGTGGAGTGCATTTGAATTTCTCAACTATATATTAAAAAGAAAAAGGCTCCAAGAAATGAGGCACTTGCTCAAAGGAAAACAGGTGATGAATTTAAATTGTGATCTACTGACTCAAAGTCCAGCATTCTAAATACAACACTACTGCTAAAGCCATGTCTAATTTACACTGACATTATAAGGTGTAAATCTTCCTTGCCAGATATGTCTGTTTGTTCAGCTCTGCAGACTTGGGTTCTGGTCTTCTCTGCAATTCCCCATGCACGGCAATGGTAGCACCCAGTTGTACTAAGCTCATTGTTTTGGAGGAAATAGACCGAAATAAGGAAGTTAATATAAAATCTAAGCAGAAATAATTATACTCTGAACAGTCAATCCTATTATATGGCAATCAAATAATATAGTAGTAGTAGTAGTAATTTTTAAAGATTTGGGTCTCAAACACAGCCAACAATGTACTTCAAATCCCAGTCAAATTTCTATAAAATTTACTTACCAACATCATTTAATAAATGACTTAAAAAACATATTTATCAGGACAAATTAGCATATCAAAGACCTGCAATTGCCAATAATATTTAAAAGTGTCTTTAAAAAAACTGAAATCCAGAAAACATATAAAACACTCTAGGAGAAAAATAGGTCAAGGAGCAGCATTCCTGTTGAAAAGAATTTGAGAATGCACTAAAGGGGAGTGATCAATATAAAAATTATATTATTGAACCAAAGGATCTTTGGAAAATTCACAAATTTGATACAAAAAGAATATTAACAGATACTTACCTACCAGGAACTTTACAGTTTGTTAGAATAAGCCCTTATTTTATTTTATTTTTAAAATTCTCCCTCTTTGTGTATTTAAGATACATCTGAGGGGAGAGAAGCAATATTTAATGCTCTGGAGATCATGTGTAGGATATAAGATTAGTAAAACAAGGCGTCCTGTATAAAATGCTATGGTAGTTCCATGAGACTAACAGTGTCAATAAACTAAGAAAATAGAATACAGTCAGTTGGCTCTGCTGCCTTTCTCTTTACTGTTAAGATTGTGTGTCAACACCCTAATGGCCTTGAAGGATTTGTTTCTTTCTAGAGTTCAAATTACAACTCTAAATAGAGATGACAAAATTCACTTCCCAGTGAAGAAGGAACTTGAATTAGACAATAAAATTACAGATAACAGAAGTGTGTTCTAAATATATAGTTTTATTTTACCAGAGTAAATCGTTGACAGCATTCAAAGGGCCTTAGGCAATGAAACTTAGATTTGGAAAAGTAATATACATCATAGGTACAAATAAATAAACAATAAAATGAATTAAAACCCCTCAGTTAAGTATTTTATTCATTCTCTGCAGAATTGGTGAAGATATATTATTTAATTTCAGTGTGAACACATCTGCGTTCTAACTTTTGACACTTATTCATGGGGGAAAGTAGATAAGGATCATTGAAACTAAAATTCGTTGTGAAAAAAATTTTTCCGACCCGAGTAATGAGCATAAAAGCAATTTTTTCTTTCAATTCCCAGTGATAAATTTAAATGATGGATGGTAGCATAGTGACAGCATCCAAGACCAAGGCTGTAAATATCATCTAGAATGCTGAAGAGTCCCAATTTTATCTCTTCAACCTAGATCTCTTTCTCTCCTGAACTCGACTCAAATATCATGTTGCCTACTTTAAAATGTCCATTGAATATCTGATAAAAATCTCAAATTTAAAACAAAATTCCCAATCATCTCTCCCTAAAACCTGTCCCTCTCACGGTCTTCCCCATCTCAGCAGATGGCAACTCCTTTCCTCCAATTGCTGAGGCCCAAACCTTGGAGTCATCTTGATTTTTCTCTTTGATTCACATTCAACAGAATTTGACCACTTTTCAATATCTCCATTGCTACTACCATTTTCTGAACCACCATCACTTCTCAATCAGACTGTTAGAATGGCGGCCTAATGGATTCCACTTGGTTTCCTTCTAGCTTTGCCACTCAACTCCATACAGTCTCTCCTCACCACAGTATCCAGAGTGATTCTTTTATTACCTAAGTCAGATCATAACTTATCTGCTCAAAATCTCCAATCTCTCTCTCCACACACACACATACACACACACACACACACACATTGAAAGACAAAGGCTGTACAATGGCATATACAAGGCCCCAGATGCCCTGGCTTCTTTGTTTTTTCTCTGACCTCATCTCCTACTATCCACTCCTTTGCATACTCCACTCAAGCTATCCTGGTTTCTTTATCTTTTTCTTAAAAAGTCAAGAAAGCTCCACCATGGGACATTTTGCAGTTGCTGTTCACATTTCTTGGGATGCTCTCTCCCAGATAACCTCATGACTAATTCTCTTTCTTTAAACTTTGCTCAAATATCATCTAAACAATGACATGTATCATGACCACTCTATTTAAAATCCATTTTCTGTGCCTGGAGCATCATTAACAAATCAGAAAAATAAGGAACAATGACACTTAGAAACTTAGTATATAGATGATATAATAATAAATAAAATGAATATTGTTTAGAAGATGTTAAGTATTACGGGCATAAAAAAGAACATTCAGGCCTTCCCTGGTGGCGCAGTGGTTGAGAGTCCGCCTGCCGATGCAGGGGACACGGGTTCGTGCCCCGGTCCGGGAAGATCCCACATGGCCCGTGAGCCATGGCCGCTGAGCCTGTGCGTCCGGAGCCTGTGCTCCGCAGCGGGAGAGGCCACGACAGTGAGAGGCCCACGTACCGCAAAAAAGAAAAAAAAAGAACATTCAGGACAAAGCCCTAACAATATTGTCCTTAACCTGCATTTAACCATAGGGTCCTCCAGTTCCATTCTCCCCCCACCAAGATTGCTGTCACTCAGTTTCCAGATTTATCATTCCCTTGACTTCTTTTATTTAATGATATCACATCAATACAACTATAGTTATTTTAGTTGTATTTGACTTTATACAAAGACTATCACAGTGCATGTAATTTTGGATGTATCATCACAATATTATATGGCTAAAATATTGTCTGTCACTATCGTTTATTTGTTCAATAATGTTTAATTTTGTTTATATTCCACAATTTAGACATCCATTCTCCTGATGTCTATTTGAGGTGATGAGAATTTGAGCTGTTTCACCCTTTTGTTATTATGAAGGTTACCATTCTTGTTTGTCTCCTTATATATATGCTCTCTCTCCACAAAATTCCAACACTTTGTAATCTCCTGCAAAGTTCTAAAATCAGCCCGAAGTTTGAGCCATGTCAAGATAACTGCCAAAGATCTCTCACCTTCCGTGTTGGGCAGCCAACTCTCAGGAGGCTGCCTGCTCCCAGCGGGCTCATCCCAAAGGACGTCTCCACTGAGCTGCCAGAGAAGTTCTCATAACAGTAGTCGACCACCCTCAAACTCTCTCAGAGCCCCAGCCTTCCCTCCCAGAATCTGCCCCACCACTCACTGCATCCTGCTTTGGAGTGTAGCTACCTGAGACTTTGCTTTGGAGCTGCAGGTAGCAGGGGCAGAGAAGAAATATTTGCTCCCTCTTGATTGGGTGAGAGGAAGCACGTTTGTAGCTAGTGAGGACAGATTCCAGACTTCTCTATATGGAAATTGGCAGCCATGCATTTCTACTCAAATCGTATAAACCATGTTCTAACTGCTTTTTAGTTCCTACGTATTGTCAGCACTATAAATCCGCTATATTATTCCTTGGAAAAATGAATTCTGAGTCCAAAATAACCTATTTACAAGTGACCTTTTGGAACATAACCTGTTTACAAGTTAGAGACTCTTGAAAATGCATCGCAGAGTTAGATGCAAATCGTTTTTCATTATCTGATGTTATGGATCATCTGCTTCACTGCTCTTCTTCATTAGCACAGATAATAGAGACCTAACTGAATTACTGCTTTCAAGCATATCCATTACTTTTGTTCTGTACTGCACAAGTTTCCTTGGGTCCTTAACAGCATCTCCAGCTTGACATTTTAGTTCTCTGTTTTTGAACAGAAAACCCTCTAATATAACTAGTGACCTCCATAAAATGCCAATAAACAGACAAACTGAATTAGCTTTGTCTCCTTTATTGAACAGGCATTTACTAAGAACCAATTCAGGGTGTAAATGTGGTGTCAGGAACAGTAGGAGACAAAACTGGAGCATGCTTTCAATAAGTTTATCAAATATTTATTGAAAACTTGTTATATACAGGACACACGTCTAGGTGTTAGGAATAAATACCTACAAAGCAATAGACTTGGCTCATGCACTAATGGAGCTTCCATTCAAGTGGGGGAAGATGACAAACATTTTAAAGAGTAATACATGCACTGTAATATATAAAACTGGTCAAGTGATAATGAAATCATGTAGTCAGTGAGGAGAGATTCTTTTTGACCTTACAGAGAAGTTCTCTGTGAGAAGTGATATTTGAAATGAGATCTGAATCATGAGGTGGCTTCAACCATGGGAAGAGTGGGGTAAAAGTGCTCTAGACAGAGAAGATCAAGTGTGAAGGCCCTGATTAGAAACAGGTTTGGTGTGCTCCAAGGACAAAAAAAGTCAACCAAGGTCCAAATTATAGGAATTCTGTTTTTAAAAAAAAACTCTATATTTTAGCAGTTGGTAAAGCCAATAATATGCTATTAACAAATAAATCTGAATATGAAAAATGAAAAGGTGATGGACAAGATGTAAGACCTAGATAAAAGCAAGTGATGTGTACATATAGAGAGGAACAGACTGTGTGGATGGGGAGATGCATCACAGACTTAAAGATAACACATATTAATTATTTTTATTGCTGAGATAAGAGCTGATGTTTATTGATATCTTACTAGGTGCCAAGTGCTCTTCAAAGTGCACAAAAAGTACCTTACTTAATCCTTATGCTTCCCTATGGGAGGATCCTAAAAATGTGTGTCTGTTAATATATGAGGGAATTTGGGCACAGATAGGTCAAGGAACTTGTCCAGGGTCAGATAGAAAGTACTCGATGACACTGGGATTCAAATCCATACAGTCTGATTCACCACTATCATCAATAAACTAGAATTGTGGTCAGTTGCAACAATGGCACTAATTTTTTTGCATCTTCCTGTAAACACTTTTTGCAATGTGACTTGGAGCTACTCCCATCTAGAGATCAAGTCTATTTCTCCACCCTAGGAATCTGGCTTTGACTATGGGACTGGCTTTGACCAATGAGATATTACCACACTTGAACCAGGAAGAGTCTGGAATAGTTCTTATATATTGGCAGTTGCCCTCGCCTGCTGCACTTGAGCACCCTATGGCCACCCCTTGTGAACAAGCCTGGAATAGACTACTAGCTGATGAGTGGGAGATGCCCACTTACCTCCATCACTCCTACTGATGGCCACCCCCCCACCAGGTATGCAGGTGAGACTTTTCTATGCCTAGTTGACTACAAATGTGAGAGTGAACCCAGCCAACACCACCTGGAGCATAATTGAGCCATCTCAGTTGAGCTGAACTCAAATTGCTGAACCATGGAATTGTAAGCAAATAAATAGTTGTCATATCAAACCACTAAGTTTTGGAATAGTTTGTCACACAGCAAAAATAAGCTATTGTACAGGTCAAAGTAAAATGATGGCTTTGGGGTATTTGAAGACATTAAACAGCCATTCTGTTTTCTGTTATGTGTGAAGATGCTGTTATTCTGTCCTGAAGCAAAATAAGTAGAGGGGACTAATCAAAATGTGCTCTATGTTCATGATCGTTTGTGGGGTCAATAGCAGTCTTAACAAACTGTTATGTCCTAAAGACCATGACACTTGATAAAGCATAAAGTTAGTAGAGATATACTTCTAGCCAACCTCATCTGCCATATTTCCTGCTATTTAACTTCAATGCATAATCAAATAGCACCATGAGAATATTGATGGTGAGCAGCACGATTAGTGTCAACATTAAAGCTTGGATGATTTCATAAATGCTGTTTTAGAGTATTTCTATGTTAAAATTCATCATGGACATCGTTTGCCCAGAGAAAATATGATGTTAATAATGTCCAAGAAAAGACGATAGCCAGTAGAAATACGTCAGCCACCTCTGACAGGAAAATAACATGAGAAATATCTAGTATGTTGTTATAGCATTAAGTAAGCAAGTTCTTTCCAGTAGGGTCAGCAGAATCAGATAGTGCTTTGTCCAGAATATTTGCTTATCTGTTCACATCTACCAACCCCTGTTTGGCCTGCCAGGTTAATACCAGCATTCACCTCACAGATTTAAGGATGCAGAGTTAACACTAATGAAAATTGTTATCAGTCAATATTTATTAGAATGAAGTTCAAATTTATTACCATGGCCCATTTTCTGATTCCAGAATACTCACATGACTGTTTGTATGTGGCATGTTGCTAGGATTCAGAGAAAGATGATAGTTACTGTGGTATTACCCACCCAGCAGGAGTCATGAATAGCAATGAGGACAAGTTAGGGTGAGTGGGCTTTAAGAGACAATTTCACTGCTGTATTTAAAATGGGGACTTCCTTGGTGGGCAGTGGTTAAGACTCCACTCTCCCAATTCAGGGGTCCTGGGTTCGATCCCTGGTCTGAGAACTAGATCCCACATGCATTGCTGCAACTAAGAGTTCCCATGCCACAACTAAGGAGCCTGTCTGCCACAACCAAGACCCGATGCAACCAAATAAATAAATAAATATTTTTTAAATAAATAAAATAAAATAAAATAAAATGTATAACCAACAAGGATCTACGATATAGCAGAGGGAACTCTTCTCAGTATTCTGTAACAACCTAACTGGGAAAAGAATTTGAAAAAGAATAGATACATGTATATGTATAACTGAATCACTTTGTTGTACACCTGAAACTAACACAACGTTGTTAATCAACTATACTCCAATATAAAATAAAAAGTTAAAGAGACAATTTCATAAATGTGAAGAGATGTTGAGGTTAACATGACATCTGTAATGTCCCAAAAAGCACAGGAGTAAAGAAAATGAAAATGTATACAATTGGAGTGGAACTGAAAAATATCATCATCTCAGGTTAGACACTTCCTAACCACTCCCCAGCAACTCCTTGTTGAGGGTAAGAAATTCAATCTGTGCCATTTACCAATTGGGTTGGGCAGAGAAGAGGAACCAAGCACATAATATTTTCATTAATATGAAAAACACTAGTGTACATTGACATTAATAATCATCATACATGCCTATGCCTTAATATTTTTAGAAGATTCCCTTATGCTCAAGTTGAATGCTTATGCTATATTTTATCCAGTCACAAAGACCTGAGTCGTTACTGTTTCAATTTGTGCTATGAATGTACATCGGGTCTCCTTCACTAAATATGTTTTTAGCCATGGCATAATGGCAGCAGAAAAAAATTTCAAAACGGAACTCTTTCTCATCTGCAGAAATAAGCATTCAGGGCAATATTAATGATAAGAGCCACTACTTTTCCTTTTCACCTCATTATTAGAGTAACATGAC
This sequence comes from Hyperoodon ampullatus, assembly GCF_949752795.1. Taxonomy (NCBI): domain Eukaryota; kingdom Metazoa; phylum Chordata; class Mammalia; order Artiodactyla; family Ziphiidae; genus Hyperoodon; species Hyperoodon ampullatus. The sequence continues at coordinate 185,262,409 of NC_136915.1, forward strand.
TGCATAAAATATTTAGCAGATTTCCCATATTTTCTTTGAGGAAACAGAGTAAGATTTCATACATACGGTTTTAGCCAGCATACCATTTCACTTTCAAACCATCTGTCCCTGCATAATTGCTTTTAATATTTTTGGTCATTCTCAAGGTACCCTGAGACAAACATACTCACGAGTAATTCATGGGGCAACGATACCCTCTACCTCTGTAGGACAGGTCTTATAAAATCTGTATCAGATGTGGGAAATGATGCTGGTCCAGCTAACATTTTCTTTCATGCTACATTCTAAGGACTCTAACGAGTCACAAACGGCAGGAAGCATTTTTTGTTTGAAACGTTTTATTTTATTTTCTGTCTTTTAAAAAGTTGAAGTATAGTTGATTTACAATGTTGTGTTAGTTTCAGGTGTACAGCAAAATGATTCAGTTATACATATTTATTGTTCACAACATTTTAAATGCAATAATAAAAAGAATAAAAATACTGAAACAGTTTTACAACCTGCTTTCATTAAATTTTTTGACTTGTCTTGATAACCTTCCCTCCTCCACCTTCAAACACTAGTTTATTGATAAGGAGACTTAGGATACACAGAGAACACTATATTTTTGAATGGTAGAGAGAGGACAAGAACTTGTTATTTTCAATCTCTAGAACAGATGTAGTTTTCAGCTCTTAGTTTCATGAAGAGGGAGAGGTTGAGTGCATGAAAGTCTGTGCTTGCATCATTTAAAAATCTTCAGTTTTGTATGTTTTATATATTAAGGTTTTGTATAACTATTTTCCACTGAAAAACTATATAAAGGTGACACCATCATTCTAAGCTGCAATATAGGGTACACCGACTACATTACTATTTATTTTTTTATTAATAATAATTAGGAACATGTTAATGCAGGTGTAGTTGAGACCTAAGAAAAAGAAATGAATGGTTATCATGCTTAAAGTAGATCAGGCTGAAATAAATCCCAATATGGTAAAATTATTCTTACAGTCCTTGTATTTTATCTGGTGTGCCAGATAATTTGTTTGCCAATAGAAGATCTATATTAACTTCATTGCTTGCCTGGCATTTTATGGATAATTGACACTGATTGCACAATTCAAAAACCTCTTAAAGAAATTGAAAATAGAGGGAAAAAACTAAATTTTAGTTCTGATTGCTATTCAAATGTAAACATTTTCCATCAATAGCTAATTTTCTATGTGGGTGTATATAGTATCTCTGCCCTATTTTGATATTATATTCTTACTACAGTAAAATAATTATGTACACATGTAATAAAAATTCAAGATATGAGGATCTAATGTTCATTTTACTCTGCAAAATTTCAAGATAGTTAATGACAGTTTTCCCTTCAGAGGCTCTCCGGTTATTTTCTATTTCTAGCCCTGGTCTTGCCCGCCAAAACAGGGCTGACTGGTTTGCTTTACATCTCTCTTGACCTCCTGCAGACTGAAAGTCAGACACCTAGGCATCTTGGTCTGGCCACATAAGCCAAAATATCAACTCTGTAGCTGTTAACGTGTCATGTTATCAACGTACGGACAGTCCTCTTTCCTCTCAGCCACCCCTTGTGTACACTCTGTTCTGTCAATCAGATGCATATGTTTTCACAGGAGGCCAATCAAAGCAGCAACCATTTACCATATGTGATGATGCCATATGTGACTCTATCCTTTTTGCCATTGCTTTCTTGAAAAATGAGTACACCAGAGGCATTTTACCCACACATTTTCTTTCACGTCTAAAAGCCGCCATTTCTAGGCTATCCAAAGTTTTAATCATCACCAGGGCTTTGAGATTCTTGAGGAGATGCTAACAAATTGTCAACAAAATTCCAACGGGTCATAGTTCTACCACTCACCGAGTCACACCTGTGTTATTTTCTTCTTAATGAGGTGTCAGGTTGCAGCAACCAATCTGCATCTACTTTCTTTTTTTTTTTTTTATTAGCTTCTGCTTTATAACAAAGTGAATCAGTCATACATATACATCTGTTCCCACATCCCTTCCCTCATGCATCTCCCTCCCTCCCACCCTTCCCATCCCACCCCTCCAGGCGGTCACAAAGCACCGAGCTGATCTCCCTGTGCTCTGCGGCTGCTTCCCACTATCTATCTACCTTACGTTTGGTAGTGTATATATGTCCATGCCTCTCTTTCGCTTTGTCACAGCTTACCCTTCCCCCTTTCGATGTAAACTTCTAAGGGGATGATAAAAAGAGGAAGTAAACCCCTCTTACTCTTGGAACAGTTTCTGAAATCCAGCCCCTGATGATCATTTAGTATAACTGAATCTTGAGTGGGGGATATGCTTAGCTCACTGTCTTTGCTGACACATGTATAAATTAGTGCTTGAAGTAGGAAAAAGAAGAATGTTGGTGCAATTTTAGGTCATTGGCTAGCTGACCAAAGAAAGCCCGTAACCTCTGGTGCTAATGCCCCAACTCTCCAAGTTTGTTAAGGGAACTGTAACAAATAAGGAATAAGGTGTTGTTCTATTAGTTTCTGGGTTTTTGCTAATACCTTTCAATCAAACGTCTAGTAAATATTGGATGGAGAATACAATTTTGACTTGTCTAAGCGATGATAATATATGATCTCAAATCCTGGTCTTGGAAGCTTGCCGTTATTTGGCTCAGTGAATAGGCACACATCCAAAGTGATGAGCACGCTAGGACACACATGAAGAAAGAGACTGTGTATAACACAACACACACACACACATACACACACTTTTAATGCAGAGACCACTGAAATAAGTGCCCTAGGATTTGAATATTTATCCAGTGTGTAAAGCACTCCAGTTTCTTTTGAAGGAACAAGAAGGAAGGTTGAAGAATTTCCACCATATTTTCTTAGCACCAAGAGTAGAATAAGAGCTCCCCACTCTCCTGTTTATTTTCTTCTTCCTCTAAATCATATAATTGCACAAAGGATTTGAGATGATTTTTATTACCTTTTAATTTGCTTGCCTCTAATCAGCTTAAATAGAGTTGTACTTTGAAGTCCGTTAATATGCTTGTACACCTAAGATTTCTGACCATGTTATTAGTTTGCTCTAAAAAATTGTTTAGTTCATAGACTCCTTGATCTTTACAAAGGCTTTCCTTGATTATTAAGAGATATAATCTGTTGCCTATTCTTAATTTATGAACCATCTAATATTTTTTCAAAGTAAATTATTATTGCTGTTACTAGTTATATACAAGTTACCAAGTTCAGTATTTTGAACTTTAGAAAGTGCAGTTCTCAATAGTTGCTGAGTAGGTGCCAGATACGTCCCTTTTGGCCCTTTACTATGTTCAAATCAAATGCATTTCTCTTTCATTCTGTTCTATTGTAATATTTCTTTGCAATTCCTCTAATATCTATTGAGTATTACCATTTTTTCTATCATTCTAAATTTATATAGAGTTTAAATTAGCTTGCTGGTTGATAATTTTTTATCTCATAAATCAAATATGAACAAGTAACAAATCTGTTTTGATTTATATAAGAAACATCACAAAATATTTCTGAAGAGATTGAAACATTGTGCTATATGAAATGTTTCCGTGTTTATTGGCATCTCAGAAATAATATTTTTATTTTATTAAGACATTGTTTTTTCTTAACAAACTATAAAAATCCCTTTAGTCCTTGCCAATAAATAATTAAATCTTTCATCACGCTTCCTCTCGCTTTGAAGTACATAGATGCAAAGACTGCTTTATAAATCCCACTTGTTGAAGTATAATAATAGTGAAATCAATGTCTTAGAAAAAAGATACATCTATCCAGTGTCTCTTTAATAACCACTGAATAACAAAACCTACAGGGAAATACTTTCCCTGTTCTCCACGGGATACACTGAATCAAAGTATTTTCATTAAAACTAATATGAAATGACAGAAAGTAGAGAAAAGGAGAATGCCACTTGTTTATTACACTTATTTTTGCCACATGTCAGATATTGATAAAGCAATTTTAAGAGATGTATGCATGATATAATGCAGTGAAATTGACTTTTGTTTTTGATAGCCACAGGTGCATTTTTACATCTGCAGGAATATTCTCTTTGAATAGCTACCTGCAGTTAATTTCAGGTTCCCACTGATCTTCGGGTGGCCTAGACAAGTTAAAGTGATGATAAAGCAGACAACCTGAATTATCAGCATACCAAATAGGATATGAAGACTTGGTCATGCACCACGTTTCAGAGGTGCACTCATCTCTGATAAGGTATAGTGGCAGACACCTAATATAAAAATATATTGAGTGGTTTTCAAGCCAGAACAGATCACAATGTGAAAAAATACTCTTTGTTTTCCTTCTTTGGTGAGGTTGAGCCACATAAACATTTATTGAAAATAACAACAATCAGGGAAGCCATGAAAAAGGACACAAATCATCCTCCATCTTTAAGTTTAGCCAATAAAAATAATTAGGAGATCTAAAATAAAATTGGCTAAACCTTAAACTTACATATACACTGATAAAAATATTTTTCGAGGCTCACCACACTGAGTGGACATGTAGAGGGAAAATATGTATAATTCAATGTGAATCCAAGATAGTAAATTCTACAGGGAATTTCTGAAAGAGATTTAGGCAGGGAAGCAGATGGATCAAACTGGGTCATGTTAGACAGGATAAATATTACGGCTATTCTTCTGCCACAGAAAATAGGAAAATCATAGAGCTACATTGCTGGTGCTTTTTGAAAATTGGCAGCTACTTTTAGGTAGAAAAGATTTGGAAGTATTTCACTTTTTTTTTAAGGTTTTGAAATGGGTTTTTTGTCAAGAAATATCTTCTGTGATCATTCTAACTAAATACTAACTAGAATCAATCTTAGGCTTCAGTCCCATATCTTTCCTCGGGGTGGACTGGTTTATAGAGCTCTTATCGACAAACAGTAAAGTGCCAATTTATAACTCTCTATGGCTAAATGGAAATAAAAATAAGAAAAGCTACTGCATGAGGAAAAGCAATTTTAAAGTGAAAAGATGGTCCAAGTGAAAAGAAACCCCCCTAAATTGTGGCAAGTCAGTAACATGCTAGAAATTAGGAGAGAAAAAGTAATTTAAGCAAAGAATAGTAAGATACTCTTCACCTGTTCACAGTTAGAAGGTCAGATAAAGAATTTAAGCATTTCCTTTTGAAAACTTAAATTGTTTCCCACAATCCTTTATTATTTATTTCATACTCTTTTGTGGGGTTTTGGCAGTGTTGTTTCTTGTCAATATCTTCTCTCTCCTTAAGAATTGTCACTCTTCCAAGGGTGTGCTAGGGCCAGACTTTGTACCAGCTCTCCAGAATTGACTGCACATTGCTCCTAAACTTGGCATTCAATGAATATCAAGTTGATAGCTTGAAATCAATCATACTGGAAGTATTTATACCATAGAAAACTGCAAATCCTTCCAAGGAAGTTTTCTCTTATCCCAGAAAGCCAACTGGTAAACATCTGTCTAGAAACCACTGCCCTACTGCAGTCTAGCAAAGCATAATGCTTAGTAGAGATTCAGTTTTTTAAAAAATTGTATCTTTTGGGCTTCCCTCGTGGTGCAGTGGTTGAGAGTCCACCTGCCAGTGCAGGGGACACGGGTTCGTGCCCCAGTCTGGGAAGATCCCACATGCCGCGGAGTGGCTGGGCCCATGAGCCATGGCCGCTGAGCCTGCGCATCCGGAGCCTGTGCTCCACAACGGGAGAGGCCACAACAGTGAGAGGCCTGCATACCGCGAAAAAAAAAAAAAATTGTATCTTTTTATTGAAGTATAGTTAATTTACAATGTTGTATTAGTTTCAGGTGTACAGCAAAGTGTTTCAGTTTTTTTTATATATATATATATATTTTTTCAGATTCTTTTTCCTTATAGGTTATTACAAAGTATTGAGTATAGTTCCCTGTGCTATACAGTAGGTCCTTGTTCATTATCTATTTTATATATGATAGTGTGTATATATTAATCCCCAAATCCTAATTTATCTCTCCCCCCTTACCCTCTGATAATGATGTTTGTTTTCTATGTCTGTGGGTCTATTTCTGTTTTGTATGTAAGTTCATTTGTATCATTTTTTTCAATTCCACATAGAAGTGATATCATGTGATATACATCTTTCTCTGTCTGACTTCACTTAGTATGATAATCTCTAGGTCCATCCATGTTGCTGCAAATGGCATTATTTCATTCTTTTATTACGGCTGAGTAATATTCCATTGTATATAGGTACCACATCTTCTGTATCCATTTATATATTGATGGACATTTAGGTTGTTTCCATGTCTTGGCTATTGTAAATAGTACTGCAGTGAACTTTGGGGTGCATATATCTTTTCAAATTATGGTTTTCTCTGAATATATGCCCAGGAGTAGGAGTGTGGGATCATAAGTTAGCTCTATTTTTAGTTATTTAAGGAACCTTCATACTGTTCTCCATAGTGGTTGTACCAAAGCTAGCTATGGGCATTTAAATTCTCTTGGCTCTGATGGGGGAGAAGACTATAGAGTTATTTCCCTAAATAGAGGAGATAGTAAAGAGGATAAAATTGTTTTCCTTTGTAGTTACACGGAAACTTAGAACACTTCTGTACTCTGGTCACCTAATGTGTGGGTGATTTTCCCACAGTAAGCAATTATCTTATTCCCTGGACACCAGCTGACTGTCCTACAATTTAATTCAGTTCTGACAATATATACCTGGAGATACCACCAGATCCTGCAGGTTAAAGGTTCATTCCCATAGACTGCACGCCCCCCCCATCTACCCCACATACACACTTCAGATGCTAATCTCAAGTCCAGGTGCTTCTGAGGACCAGCTATAAATTGAAGATTCCCACACCTCCCTGCTAGGGTTTGATTACTTTGCTAGAACGGCTTACAGAACTCAAGAAAACAGTTTGCTTACTATATTACCATCTTATTATAAAACAGTGTAACTCAGAAACAGCCAGATCAGCTCAGTGCATAGAGCAAGTTATGGGGGAGAGGCACAGAGCTTCCATGCCTTTGCAGGTATACTAGCCAACCTCCCCCAGCAGCTCCACATGTTCACAAAGCCAGAAGCTCCACAAACCCCGTGATTTTAGGCTTTTATGGAGGCTTCATTACATAGGCACAGATGATTAAATCATTGTCCATGGGTGATTAAAATCAATCTCCAGCCCCTCTCCCTTCCCTGGAGGTCTGGGGAGCGGAGCTGTAAGATCCAACTCTCTGATCACAAGGTTGGTATCCTTGTCAACTAGCCCCCAACATTTGGGGCTTTCCAAAAGTCTCCTCATTAATATAAACTGAGGTGTGATTAAGAGGAGCTTATTATGAATAACAAGCGATACCCATTTCACATTTTTTGGCTCTGGAGCTATTTCAAGAACTGGGAACAAAACTAAATACTCCTGTGGTTCTTGTATAGGAAATGACAAGGGTTTTATGAGCTATGTGACAGTAACCATGAAGATGAAATATTTATTTCTTATTATAAATCACTGTATCACAGATAGTATTCAAAACAAAGAAATCCTATTTTTTATTTATTTATTTTTTGTTTGTTTGTTTATCTTCTGCTTTTTATTGTCTGCAAGAGACCAATTTTTTTTAACATCTTTATTGGAGTATAATTGCTTTACAATGTTGGGTTAGTTTCGGCTGTATAACAAAATGAAGCAGCTATACGCATACATATATTCCCACATAACCTCCCTCTTGCATCTCCCTCCCACACTCCCTATCCCACCCCTCTAGGTGGCCACAAAACACCGAGCATCAGCTCGATAATGTTCTCGAACACCGAGCATCTCCCTGTGCTATGCGTCTGCTTCCCACTAGCTATCTATTTTACATTTGGTAGTGTGTATATGACCATGCCACTCTCTCACTTCGTCCCAGCTTACCCTTCACCTCCCCGTGTCCTCAAGTCCATTCTCTACATCTGCATCTTTATTCCTGTCCTGCCCCTAGGTTCTTCAGAACGTTTTTTTTTCTTTTTTTAGATTCTATATATATGTGTTAGCATATAGTATTTGTTTTTCTCTTTCTGACTTACTTCACTCTGTATGACAGACTCTAGGTCTATCCACTTCACTACAAATAACCCAGTTTCCTTTTATGGCTGAGTAATATTCCATTGTATATATGTGCCACATCTTCTTTATCCATTCATCTGTCGATAGAAATGTAGGGTGCGTCCGTGTCCTGGCTATTGTAAATATTGCTGCAATGAACATTGTGGTATATGACTTTTTGAATTATGGTTTTCTCAGGGTATATGCCCAGTAGTAGGATTTCTGGGTCATATAGTAGTTCTATTTTTAGTTTTTTATGGAACCTCGATAATGTTCTCCATAGTGGCTTTATCAATTTACATTCCCATCCAACAGTGCAAGTGGGTTCCCTTTTCTCCACACCCTCTACAGCATTTATTTTTTGTAGATTTTTTTGATGATGGCCATAATAACTGGTGTAAGGTGATACCTCATTGTGGTTTTGATTTACGTTTCTCTAATGATTACTGGTGTTGAGCATCCTTTCATGTGCTTGTTGGCAATCTGTATGTCTTCTTTGGAGAAATGTCTATTTAGGTCTTCTGCGCATTTTTGCATTGGGTTATTTGTTTTTCTGATATTGAGCTGCATGAACTACTTGTATATTTTGGAGATTAATCCTTTGCCAGTTGACTTCTTTGCAAATATTTTCCCCCATTCTGAGGGTTGTCTTTTCATCTTGCTTATGGTTTCCTATGCTGAGCAAAAGCTTTTAAGTTTCATTAGGTCCCATTTGTTTATTTTTGTTTTTATTTCCATTTCTCTAGGAGGTAGGTCAAAAAAGATCTTGCTGTGATTTATTTCATAGGGTGTTCTGCCTATGTTTTCCACTAAGTTTTACAGTGTCTGGCCTTACATTTAGGTCTTTAATCCATTTTGAGTTTATATTTGTGTATGGTATTAGAGAGTGGTAATTTCATTCTTTTACATGTAGCTGTCCTTTTTTCCCAGCACCACTAATTGAAGAGGCTGTCTTTTCTCCACTGTATGTTCTTGCCTCCTTTATCAAAGATAAAGTGACCATATGTGTGTGGGTTTTCTATCCTGTTGCATTGATCTATATTTCTGTTTTTATGCCAGTACCATACTGTCTTGATTACTGTAGCTTTGTAGTATAGTCTGAAGTCAGGGAGCCTGATACCTCTAGCTCCGTTTTTCTTTCTCAAGATTGCTTTGGCTGTTAAGGGTCTTTCGTGTTTCCATATAAATTGTGAAATTTTTTGTTCGAGTTCAGTGAAAATTGCCATTGGTAGTTTGATAGGGATTGCATTGAATCTGTAGATTGCATTGGGTAGTATAGTCATTTTCGCAATGATTCTTCCAGTCCAAGAACATGGTATATCTCTCCATCTGTTTGTACCATCTTTAATTTCTTTCATCAGTGTCTTATAGTTTCTGCATACAGGTCTTTTGTCTCCTTAGGTAGGTTTATTCCTAGGAATTTTATTCTTTTTGTTGCAATGGTAAATGGGAGTGTTTCCTTAATTTGTCTTTCAGATTTTTCATCATTAGTGTATAGGAATGCAAGAGATTTCTGTGCACTAATTTTGTATCCTGCTACTTTACCAAATTCATTGATTAGCTTTAGTAGTTTTCTGGTAGCATCTTTAGGATTCTCTATATATAGTACCATGTCGTCTGCAAAGAGTGACAGTTTTCCTTCTTGTTTTCTGATTTGGATTCCTTTATTTCTTTTTCTTCTCTGATTGCTGTGGGTGAAACTTCCAAAACTAAGTTGAATAAGAGTGGTGAGAATGGGCAACCTTGTCTTGTTCCTGATTTTAGCGGAAATGGTTTGTTTTTCACCATTGAGAACGATGTCAGCTGTGGGTTTGTCATATATGGCCTTTAATATGTTGAGGTAAGTTCCCTCTATGCCTACTTTCCAGAGAGTTTTTATCATAAATGATGTTGAATTTTGTCAGAAGTTTTCCTGCATCTATTGAGATTATCATATGATTTTTATCCTTCAATTTGTTAATATGGTGTATCATGTTGATTGATTTCATATATTGAAGAATCCTTTCATTCCTGAGTTAAACATTACTTGTTTATGGTGTATGATCCTTTTAATGTGCTGTTGGATTTTGTTTCCTAGTATTTTGTTGAGGACTTTTGCATCTTTGTTCATCAGAGATATTGGCCTGTAGTTTTCTTTTTTTTGTGACATCTTTGTCTGGTTTTGGTATCAGGGCGATGGTGGCCTTGTAGAATGAGTTTGGGAGTGTTCCTCTTGTAAGCAACATATAGATGGGTCTTGTTTTTAATACAATCAGCCACCCTGTGTCTTTTGATTGAAATTTAGTGCATTGACATTTAAAGTGATTATTATAGGTATATACTTATTGCCGTTTGGTTACTTGTTTTCTGGCTGTTTCTGTAATTCTTCTCTGGTATTTTCTTCTTCTTTCCATTTCTTAACTTTTGGTTTGATGATTTTCTTTCATGGTGTGCTTATGTTCCTTTTTCTCTTGTTTTGTCTATGTTGTAGCTTTTTGATTTGTGGTTACCCTGGGTTTCATATATGTTGACCTATAACTATATCTACTTATTTTAAACTGGTAGTCATTTAAGTTCAAACATGTTCTAAAAGATCTATATTTTTTACCCCCTTCCCCCATGTTTTATGTTTTTGATGTCATATTTTATATCTTCATATTATCCCTTAACTGTTTATTGTAGTTATTATTGGTCTTACAGTTCTTTTTGTCTTTTAATCTTCATACTAGCTTTTTTAAATGGTTGATCTCTAGCCTTTACCATATATTTGCCTTTACTAGTGGGATTTTGCCTTTCCTGTAGATTCTTACTTCTTATTGTACCCTTTTCTTTTACTGTTGGAGAAGACCCTTTAACATTTCTTTTAGGGTAGGTTTGGTATTGATGAACTCTGTTAGTTTTTGCTTGTCTGAGGACAAGGTAGATTCTTATGATTTTTGTTAGTGCTCTGGTAGCCTAAGTCAGTGAGATATTTTATGCCTGCCTTCCATAAAACAGGATATAAGAGCACATGGTGATGTAGATTTCTACTATTATATGATGGAATAAAATTTATTTGCAAGAGAAAAAATAGACTGGCTTTTGCATTTGCCTAATGAATGAAACTTTGAAGATATTGCTAGATATAAATACCTTAAGAAAGAGTTTGCCATGTTTTATCTTACGGTTATGGATTACCTTTGCTTTAAACTATGTCTAGGGAACAAACTGAAACATTTGTTATGTTCATTATCTATTTTATAGCCCTTAAGATGGAAAATAAGCTGTCTCTGAAGAGGCCCAAGTGGGATGCTTCCAGGCATTTCTTGTAACTTGTAATACCACACTGCCTGAAATGATAGTGATATATTCTTTACTTAACTTTACAAACTTGCAGGTTTTATTATTAAAGAACACAAAAGAACTGAATAACACAGACTTGCAGTGGAATAATGTTGCCCTGGATAATGTGAAAGCAATCATTTTGTAATGTGTAATTCATTTCTTTATTGTTTCTTGTCTGGATTGTTCTGAATTTTCACTCCAGCTGGAATCATCACTGTTCTCATGCAGACGGTATAGCCAGTCACATGTGGAAGAACAACAGATAGCTCGATTAATCTAGTAATTATTTTACATCCAAGATTTCCTGACTGACTTTTGTTTCCTTTCTTCTAAAACTTTCTTTGTGTTAGTTTCTCTTCTAGGCAATAAAGGTTATCCCAAATGTCCTATGAAGAGATCCAAATAAGGCAAAATATCTTATCCTAGCATAGGACTGGCAATTCAGTACTGTTGTGAACAGCATCTGAATGAAGCATAAGGTATCAGGACAGAGGATATCTTTCCTCATTCTGATTTGGCTTGACTGCCATTTGATTTGATCTTTATGCAGTCCTCTATTATTCTCTCAGTGTCGGCATCTCTTGAGCACCAATCAATCCTGCATCTAGAATGAAGGCTTCTGGCACATGGCTCAGGTTTCATATATACTCAAATCTCTCATGAACTATTCATTTTCCATTGGAAAACAGCCAGGTGCCTGTTGCCACTGTTTCTTAATTTTGACTTCTCCAAATCATTAACTGAACAAATTTTTATTTAACACAAGCATGTGCCCTCTGCTAGTATAGACACTTGGGATAGATTTGTAAACAAAACAAAGAGTCCTATCTCCTAGACTCTACACACTACTGAGAGGCAGCAGATGGTAAGTGGTACCTTAATAATTAGTTAATTGTATATGTTAGGGATAAAAAATGCTATGAAGATAATTGGTGGATGAGACAGTTTGAAGAATAAGCATGGCCACAAAGCCTGATTTGGACAAAGACTTGAAAGAAGTGAAGGAGTTTGCCAGATAGAGTGTGGTAAGTTTATCGCAGGAAAGGAAATTGTCAGTTTGAAGGTAGAAAGTGTGCCCACTGAGGTGGAGGTGGAGTAACAAAGCTGAAGAAAATTAAGTAAAGGAGAAGCATAATAGAAGGTGAGGTCAGAGGGCTATTGTAAGGCTTTCACCCAAAGTGAAATAGAGATACATGCAGGGCTTTGAACAGAGGAGTGATGTGAATTTACATTTTAAAAGGATTACTCTGAGTTATAGGCTGAGGATAGACTCTAGGGAGGCTAGGTGGAAAGAGAAAGACCAATTATTCCAGGGCAGAGATGGTGGTGGTGAAAAGTGACTGGAGTCTAGGTGTATTTTGAAGGAAGAGGGAACAGGATTCCTGACAATTTTGTTGGGGCTATAATAGAAACAGAGGAGTCAAGGAGGACTCCAAGGTTGCCTTGAACAACTGGAAGGATAGAGTTGTCTTTATATGACTTGGAGTTCATTAACTTCTGGATAATCCTGACTCACCTTTTAGATCCTGAACTCCAATTTTTTTTTTTTTTGAACACCTGTTCTGGCTTTTACAATTCCTTTATCTCCCTATATCTCACTGTTGGAAGTACACTGTGTCTTGACTTCTTTTTTCTTTTTTATACTTAGATTTACTATTACTTCTGTCCTTGCTTCATTTCCTTTCCTATTGTATCAACTACTTTAACATCACTGTGCTTAACTCCACACCCATGACCTTCCACTCAGTCATCCTGAAAATCAAACTGTAGAGGTGGCCCAATTATTCATCCTCAGAATCTTTCGCATGAACTTCTGTGGATTACCAAATAAAAGGAAAAGCGATGCAGACTGGTGAGACCACAAATTCATATTTTCCTACTTGATTGGGACCATTGCCACATTGTTTTTTCCTGCCACTTGAGGAAACTCATATTCCCCTCAACTTTTACATTGTCATTATATGCCTTTTACCCACTGCATGAAGATGATAGAGGCCATCAGAAATTAATGATCTCATCTGCATTCACATCCACATCTACACAAGTACATCTGCAGTCATGAAAACAGTTGATTTGCCTATTCAAGGCTAATGTTTGCACCCGTACTTCAGATCCCATTCCCTCAGAACTTTGCTCTGTCAGTTACCTATACTTTTTCCATCTCCCAGATCTCCCTTTACAGTGATTTTTTCATCTCAGTCTATAAAAGAGGTCCAAGTCTTCCTCTGAAAAAAAAAAAAAGTAACCTTCCCCTCTAGATGTTACCCTAGTGCTCTCTTTGCCTTCAAAACCACCTTTATGTATAGGACAGTTCATATTTGCTTTCACTCCTTTCTAACCTTCAAGCCCCATCTAAATCACAGCCACTTGAGTCTGGCCCCACCACGTGGCTGAACGTGCTTACTAATATCATCTGTAGTCTCCTAAGATATCATCTCTTTCTAGAATGCTAGAATCTGGCACTACTGACCCTCTCTTCTTACTGACACCCCTGGTTTAAATGGTTTCCTTGATATATGACTGTATTAACCATATCTTCTGCTTTGTATACTCTGACGCTTTGACATCTGGGCCTTGTTGACCCAGGAGGCACTGTCCCTCCCAGGGTAACCAGTTCCTAGAGAATCATCCCATTCAAATGCAAAACCAAGCAATCCAGAGCCCACATCCTCTATCTTTCTCTCATACTCCTGGCCACTGTCCATCTGCCCTAATTACCCCAGGGCCAGGGACCAGACAACTAGGGACAGCCCCTATGCCCCAGAGCCTGTTGAAATGATTCAAACTAGCCAATCCTAAACCCACTTACCCTGCCTCATCTGTTCCTTCCCACTGAAACCACAGTGAAAACTCTTCCTCACATTTTCCCCTCTCCCTCTGTCTCCTGATGGACCCCCACCCCCCAGTACTTCCTCATGTGTCCTTCCACCATAGTGTGACATGTCCCTCCTCTTGGGACCTGTGATTGTAACAAACTATCTTTTCAATGGCAGTTCTCTCCTGACCTGTTGGCCTTGTCATACCTAAAAAAAATAACAAAACACTGACTTGCTTGGTTCTCCTCCCTTATGACAATTTTCCTCAACTTTCTTTGAACTCCTCTTCTGAGTATAAATAATTCATAGGTGAGTGATTCCAAAATCCCTATCCACAGGTACTCCTGTTTTTCATTGTTTTGTGACAGAGGATATGCAAAATTTTAGTCTGTTGTGCCTACTACAGTATAGCTGACCCCTATGCCTGGCAACTAGTCATTACTCAACATGCTTTGGTTCCTTGCTAGTACTTAATACTCCCTCTCTTCTTAGAATTCACTGTGTGAATATTCTAAAACAGAATTTGTTGTTTTTGTACTCCAATTTCATCTGTTTCATGTAGTTCATGAGAGTCATTACTTAAGTGATTGTTAAATTTCTTTAAAAAGTAAAATTTCTCCATGTTAGTTAGATGCATTATTATACAATGAATCACCCCTGTATGAAGCTAATGATCATGATTAACTTCTTCTCCTCTTTGATGCTACCCAACATATCCCAGTCATTATAATGTTCTGCTTGGCTCTTTGATAGCTTCCTAAGTGCTCCCTTCTTCTCCACTTCTTCATCCCCAAATCTATTCTCTAAACTGCCATACCAAGTTGGACTTTCTAAAAGTAACTCTGGTTATGAAATATTAACACACATGAAAGACTTCTTATTTTCAGGGTAAGGTCTGGACTCCTAGGCATTATATGATCTAGCCAACAATTCTCAAACTAATATAAATTACAGAATCACCTGTGCAGGGTTTTATTTTTATGTAGAAGCCTAAGGCAGAAGAGGGCTGTGAAACTATTTTTAAAACAATCTCTAACACAAGTCAGATGAGCATTCAGGTTTAAAAATGATAATAGCCTTCCATTCTTTTCAACTCATTTTTTTCAATATTCTCCACCCTTGGGCTCCAGATTATTGACATACTTGAAGTTCTCTGAGAGATTCTCTGTCTCCAAAGATGGTGCAAAACCCATCGTTTCCCTCTGTTTCTCGGTTCCTCTTCTCTCAATGCCTTGAGATATGACATCATTGAACCTTCTGTGAAAAAGAGCTGACTGCTCTTCCACATTACCTATCTGACAGGGTTTAATGTTATTTTCTGCTCTGAACACAGAGCTCTTTATAATTAATTCCATTTTAATTCTAAACACATTAAGTTAAAACATTTTGCCTTTTTCATTGTGGTAAAATATACATAAGATAAAAGCTAACATTTTAACCATTTTTAAGTGTTACATATTTCACAATGTTGTGCAACTAACCCCCAGAATTATTTTTATCTTGCAAGACTGAAATTATGGACCTATTCAATAATAACTCCCCATTCCTCTCACCCACTTCCACACCAAGGCCCTGGCATTTATCATTCTACTTTTTAATCTCTATGAATTTGACTGCTCTGGGTACTTTATGTAAGTGGAATCATATGGCATTTGTACTTTTATGGCTAGCTTATTTCACTTAGAATAATGTCTCAAAGTTCATCCATGTGTAGCATATTCAGAATTCCCTTTTTTTTTAACATCTTTATTGGAGTATAATTACTTTACAGGGTTGTCTTAGTTACTGCTGTATAACAAAGTGAATCAGCTATATACATATGTATATCCCTATATCCCCTCCCTCTGCATCTCCCTCCCACCCATCTAGGTGGTCACAAAGCACCGAGCTAATCTCCCTGTGCCATGCAGCTGCTTCCCACTAGCTATGTGTTTTACATTAGGTAGTGTATATATTTCAATACTATTCTCTCACTTCATCCCAGCTTACCCTTGCCCCTCCCTGTGTCCTCAAGTCCATTCTCTATGTCTGTGTCTTTATTCTTGTCCTGCCCTTGGTTCATCAGAACCATTTTTTATTTTTTTTTTTAGATTCCATATATGTGTTAGAATACCATATTTGTTTTTCTCTTTCTGACTTACTTCACTCTGTATGACAGACTCTAGGTCCATCCACCTCACTACAAATAACTCAATTTCGTTTCCTTGTATGGCTGAGTAATATTCCATTGTATAAATGTGCCACATCTTCTTTATCCATTCATCTGTCGATGGACACTCAGGTTGCTTCCATGTCCTGGCTATTGTAAATAGAGCTGCAACGAACATTGTGGTGCATGACTCTTTTTGAATTACGGTTTTCTCAGGGTATATGCCCAGTAGTGGGATTGCAGGGTTATATGGTAGTTCTATTATTAGCTTTTTAAGGAAACTCCATACTGTTCTCCATAGTGGCTGTATTAATTTACATTCCCACCAACAGTGCAAGAGGGTTTCCTTTTCTCCACACCCTCTCCAGCATTTATTGTTTGTAGATTTTTTGATGATGGCCATTCTGACTGGTGTGAGGTGATACCTCACTGTAGTTTTGATTTGGATTTCTCTAATGATTAGTGATGTTGAGCATTCTTTCATGTGTTTGTTGGCAATCTGTATATCTTCTTTAGAGAAATGTCTATTTAGGTCTTCTGCCCATTTTTTGGATTGAGTTGTTTTTTGATATTGAGCTGCATGAGCTGCTTATAAATTTTAGAGATGAGTCCTTTGTCAGTTGCTTCATTTGCAAGTATTTTCCCCCATTCTGAGGGTTTTCTTTTTGTCTTGTTTATGGTCTCCTTTGCTGTGCAAAAGCTTTTAAGTTTCATTAGGTCCTATTTGTTTATTTTTGTTTTTATTTCCATTTCTCTAGGAGGTGGGTCAAAAAACATCTTGCAGCAATTTATGTCATAGGGTGTTCTGCCTATGTTTTCCTCTAAGAGTTTTATAGTTTCTGGCCTTACATTTAGGCCTTTAATCCATGTTGAGTTTATTTTTGTGTATGGGGTTAGGGTGGGTTCTAATTTCATTCTTTTACATGTAGCTGTACAGTTTTCCCAGCGCCACTTATTGAAGAAGCTGTCTTTTCTCCACTGTATGTTCTTGGCTCCTTTATCAAAGATAAATTGACCATATGTGCATGGGTTTATCTCTGGGCTTTCTATTCTGTTCCATTGATCTATATTTCTCTTTTTGTCCCAGTACCATACTGTCTTGATTATTGTAGCTTTGTAGTATAGTCTGATGTCCAGGAGCCTGATTCCTCCAGCTCCATTTTTTTTCTCAAGATTGCTTTGACTATTCAGTGACTTTTGTGTTTCCATACAAATTGTGAAATTTTTTGTTCTAGTTCTATGAAAAATGCCATTGGTAGTTTGGTAGATATTACAATGAATCTGTAGATTGCTTTGGGTAGTATAGTCATGTTCACAATATTGATTCTTCCAATCCAAAAACATGGTATATCTCTCCATCTGTTTGTATCATCTTTAATATCTTTCATCAGTGTCTTATAGTTTTCTGCATACAGGCATTTTGTCTCCTTAGGTACATTTATTCCTAGGTATTTTATTCTTTTTTGTTGCAGTGGTAAATGGGAGTGTTTCCTTAATTCCTCTCTTGGATTTTTCATCAGTAGTGTATAGGAATGCAAGAGATTTCTGTGCTAATTTTGTATCCTGCTACTTTACCAAATTCATTGATTAACTGTAGTAGTTTTCTGGTAGCATCTTTAGGATTCTCTATGTATAGTATCATGTTATCTGCAAACAGCTTTACTTCTTTTCCAATATGGATTCCTTTCTTTCTTTTTCTTCTCTGATTGCTGTGGCTAAAACTTCCAAAACTATGTTGAATAATAGTGGTGAGAGTGGGCAACCTTGTCTTGTTCCTGATCTTAGAGGAAATGGTTTATATTTTTCACCATAGAGAATGATGTTGGCTGTAGGTTTGTCATATATGGCCTTTATTATATTGAGGAAGGTTCCCTCTATGCCTACTTTCTGGAGAGTTTTTAGCATAAAGCGGTGTTGAGTTTTGTCAGAAGCCTTTTCTGCATCTATTGAGATTATCGTATGGTTTTTATCTTTCAATTTGTTAATATGGTGTATCACATTGATTGATTTGTGTATACTGAAGAATCCTTGCATTCCTGAGATATACCCCACTTGATCATGGTATATGATCCTTTCAATGTTCTGTTGGATTCTGTTTGCTAGTATTTTGTTAAGGATTTTTATGTCAATGTTCATCAGTGATATTGGCCTGTAGTTTTCTTTTTTTGTAACGTGTTTTTCTGGTTTTGGTATCAGGGTGATGGTGGCCTTGTAGAATGAGTTTGGAAGTGTTCCTCCCTCTGCTATATCTTGGAAGAGTTTGAGAAGGATAGGTGTTAGGTCTTCTCTAAATGTTTGATAGAATTCGCCTGTGAAGCCAACTCATCCAGGGCTTTTGTTTGTTGGAAAATTTTTAATATTTTAATATTTAATATATTTTAATATTTTAACAGTTTCAATATTAATGCTGGAGATTGGTCTGTTTATATTTTCTATTTCTTCCTGTTTCAGTCTCGGAAGATTTTGCTTTTCTAAGAATTTGTCCATTTCTTGCATGTTGTCCATTTTATTGGCATATAGTTGCTTGTAGTAATCTCTCATGATCCCTTGTATTTCTTCAGTGGCAGTTGTTACTTCTTTTTCATTACTAATTCTGTTGATTTGAGTTTTCTCCCTTTTTTTCTTGATGAGTCTGGCTAATGGTTTATCAATTTTGTTTATCTTCTCAAAGAACCAGCTTTTAGTTTTATTGGTCTTTGATATTGTTTCCTTCATTTCTTTTTCATTTATTTCTGATCTGATCTTTATGATTTCTTTCCGTCTGCTAACTTTGGGGGGTTTTTGTTCTTCTTTTTCTAAATGCTTTAGGTGTAATGTTGGGTTGTTTATTTGAGATTTTTCTTGTTTCTTGAGGTAGGATTGTATTGATATAAACTTCCCTCTTAGACCTGCTTTTGCTGCATCCCATAGGTTTTGGGTCATCATGTTTTCATTGTCATTTGTCTCTAGGTATTGTTTGATTTCCTCTTTGATTTCTTCAGTGATCTCTTAGTTATTTAGTAGCATACTGTTTAGTCTCCAGGTGTTTTTACAGTTTTTTTCCTGTAATTGATATCTAGTCTCATAGCATTGTGGTCGGAAAAGATACTTATTATGATTTCAATTTTGTTAAATTTACCATGGGTTGAATTGTGACCCAACATATGATCTATCCTGGAGAATGTTCCATGAACACTTGAGAATAAAGTGTTTTCTGTTGTTTTTGGATGGAATGTCCTATAAATGTCAATTAAGTCCATCTTTTTAATGTGTCTTTTAAAGCTTGTATTTCCTTACTTATTCTCATTTTGGATGATCTGTCCATTGGTGAAAGTGGGGTGTTAAAGTCCCGTACTACTATTGTGTTACTGTTGATATCCCCTTTTATGGCTGTTAGCATTTGCCTTATGTATTGAGGTGCTCCTATGTTGGGTGCATAAATATTTACAGTTGTTATATCTTCTTCCTGGGTTGATCCCTTGATTACATAGTGTCCTTCTTTGTCTCTTGTAATAGTCTTTATTTTATTTATTTATTTATTTTTATTTTTATTTATTATTTTTTTTTCCGGTACGCGGGTCTCTCACTGCTGCGGCCTCTCCCGTTGTGGAGCACAGGCTCCGGACGCGCAGGCTCAGTGGCCATGGCCCACGGACCCAGCCGCTCCGCGGCATGTGGGATCCTCCCGGACCGGGGCACGAACCCGTGTCCCCTGCATCGGCAGGCGGACTCCCAACCACTGTGCCACCAGGGCAGCCCAATAGTCTTTATTTTAAAGTCTATTTTGTCTGATAGGAGAATTGCTACTCCAGCTTTCTTTTGATTTCCATTTGCATGGAATATCTTTTTCCATCCCTTCACTTTCAGTCTGTATGTGTCTCTAGGTCTGAAGTGTGTCTCTTGTAGACAGCATATATATGGGTCTTGTTTATGTATCCCTTCAGCCAGTTTATGTCTTTTGGTTGAAGCATTTAATACATTTACATTAAGGTAATTATCGATATCTATGTTCCTGTTACCATTTTCTTAATTGTTTTGGGTTTGTTTTTGTAGGTCTTTTCCTTCTCTTGTGTTTCCTGCCTTGAAAAGTTCCTTTACCATGTGTTGTAGAGCTGGTTTTGTGGTGCTGAAGTCTCCTAACTTTTGCTTATCCATAAAGTTTTCCGTTTCTCCACCGAATCTGAATAAGATCCTTGCTGGGTAGAGTAGGCGTGATTGTATTTTTTTTCCCTTTCATCACTTTAATTATGTCCTGCCCCTCCCTTCTGGCTTATAGAGTTTCTGCTGAAAAATCTGCTGTTAACCTTTTGGGGATTCCCTTGTATGTTATTTGTTGCTTTTCCCTTGCTGCTTTTAATATTTTTTCTTTGTATTTAATTTTTGATTGTTTGATTAATACGTGTCTTAGTGTGTTTCTATTGGGTTTATTCTGTGTGATACTCTCTGTGCTTCCTGGACTTGATTGACTGTTTCCTTTCCTATGTTAGGGAAGTTTTGATCTATAATCTCTTCACATATTTTCTCAGACCCTTTCTTTTTCTCTTCTTCTGGGACCCCTGTAATTAGAATGTTGGTGTGTTTAATGTTGTTCCAGGGGTCTCTGAGTCTGTCCTCAAATCTTTTCATTCTGTTTTCTTTTTTCTGCTCCCTGGCAGTTATTTCCACCATTTTATCTTCCAGCTCACTTATCCGTTCTTCTGCCTCAGTTATTCTGTTATTGATTCCTTCTACAGTATTTTTAGTTTCAGTAATTGTGTTGGTGATCACTGTTGTTTGCTCTTTAGTTCTTCTAGATACTTGTTAAATATTTCTTATATTTTCTCCATTCTGTTTTTGAGATTTGGGATCATCTTTACTATCATTACTCTGAACTCTTTTTCACATAGGTTGCATGTTTCTTCTTCATTTATTTGGTCTTGTAGGGTTTTACCTTGCTCCTTCATCTGTAACATTTTTGTTTCGTTTCTTTTTTTTTTTTTTTTTGATGGGTGATGCTCTATTCCTGTCTTACTGGTTGTTTGGCCTGAGACATCCAGCAGTGGAGTTTGCAGGCAGTTGTATAGAGCTGCATCTTGGTGCTGAGATGAGGACCTCTGGGAGGTCTCACTCTGATTGATATTACCTGGGGTCTGAGGTTCTCTGTTAGTCCAAAGGTTTGGACTCAGAGCTCCCACCATAGGAGTCGAGCCCAACCTCCTGCATGGGAACCAAGATCCCACAAGCTTTGTCACACAGTTAAAAAAAAAAAAAAGTAGAAAAGGAATAAAGAAAGAACAAAAGGAGCAGTACAATATCAAAGAATAAAAAACAAAATAAAATTAGAAAGGTAAAAAATAAATTAGGAAAAATAAACGTATAATTGAAACAACTGCAACAAGGTAAAATAAAACCACAAAAGAAAAAAGAAAAAAAAGGGGTGTGGGGTGGGGATAAGCTAAAAGGAGAGATCACTAAGAAATTATAAAGAATAAAATAATATTAAAAAATAAGGGATTTATTAGGAAAAATAAAAATATAAAAGAATCAACAACAATGAATCAACAAGGTAAGACAGAACCCCAATCTAAAAGAGGAAGAAAAAAAAGGAAAAAAAAAAAAACAACCTTGAATCTAGGGGCAGAGTTTAGGCAGGGGGGTGGAACTTAGGCAAGGGTGGCGTTTAGGGTGGGGTGGGACCTAGGCAGGTGCGGGAGTGACGTTTGAGTGTGGGACGTTGCCTAGCCTCAGGACCCAAACAGCCAGAAAAGGCCTTGGGGGTGGGGCCTAGGTGGGGCGACATTCAGGCGTGGGTCAGGGCCTCTGCTTAGGACCTGTGGGTAAGGGGAGAGGCAGCACATGGAAAGGAGGGCGTCTGGACTGTGGAGTTCCAGAGTTTGGAGGTAGGGCCCTGGGTGAGGGTGTGTGGCTGGAGGTTAGGCCCAGCGCGGTTGGAGGGGGTCTCAGAGGGGGTCTCCAAGTGTAGAGGTAGGGCCCTGGGTGGGGGTGTAGGGGTGGGACTTGGGCTCTGCGCAGCAGGAGGGAGGCTCCAAGGGCAGAAGATTAGGCCTAAGTGTACAGGGAAAGCACTGGCTGCGTTCCCTTCTGTTCCTTCGCACCCCTCCCCCACCGTCTCCCCCAAGGTCTCCCCTGTCGCTGCTGGACCCCTAACAGTGGGTGGGTCCTGCTGGGTGTAGGAAGTCCGCCCCTCCCCCAGCCACCACTCAGGGGTGCCGGTCCTGGCAGTCCGGCCTTTAAGGGGAGCCTTTTGCTCCCCCTTCCCTCCCTCCCACTCCCTCAGGACCCATGTGGCCAGAGGGGGCCTAGGTAGGCAGAGGATCAGGCCTGGGATCTCAACAGCTTCCTGGGGGCCCAAGTGGGCAGGGGAAGCCTGGCCACACTCTCTTTTGATCCTCTGCCCTCCCACTTGTTCCCGTTTCCCTCTTCAGGCGTGGAATCCCTTTCCCTCCTCCAGCCGCCCCTCAGGGGAGCCAGTCCCTTCCTGCCTCCACTTCTCCTCCCCCTTCACTCCCCCCGTGCCCCACATCCTACCCGGTCACTGGGGGTTCCTCCCATCCCCTTAGGTGTCCATGGTCCCCCACTGGTGCCTGGTAGGTTCCCTAGTTGTGAGGAGATGCAAATTCCACATCCTCCTAGTATGCCATCTTCTCCCTTCCTTTTTAATGCTGGGTAATATTCCACTGTACATGCATATACCACATTTGTTTATCCATTTTATTCACTGAAGGACATTTGCTTTCACCTTTTGGTTACGTGAATAATACTGCTGTGAACACGGGGGAGCAAATACCTATTTGAGTTACTGCCTTTACTTCTTTTGTGTATACACCCAGAAATGGAATTGCTGAATCATGTGACAGTTCTGTGTTTAACTTTTTGAGGAATTGCTGTACTGTTTTCCACAGTGGCTGCACCATTTTACATTCCCCCCAGCAATGCACAAGGGTTTTAATTTCTTTACCTTATTAGACTTTTGGGTAGGGTTATCCTGAGAAACAGAACTGATAGAATGTGTACACATATATCTAAATATATATATTTTTTCTTCATTTTTTGTTTATTTTAAGGAAATGTCCCATGTAACTGTGGAGGTTGGCAAGTCCAAAATCTGCAATGTAGGCCAGCAGATTGGAGACCCAGGGAAGAGTTGGTGCTGCAATTTGAGTCCAAAGGCAACTTTGGAGGAATTCACTCTTCCTTGAGGGAGGTCAGTCTTTTTTCCATCAAGGTCTTCAACTGATAAGATGATGTCCACCCACATTAGGGAGGGTAATCTGCTTTAAGTCTACTGATTTAAATGTTAATCTCATCTAAAAAGATACCTTCAGTGAAACATCTAGAATAATGTCTAACCAAATATCTGGGTACCATGGCCTAGCCAAGTTGACACATAAAATTAACCACCATATTTGCTAACATGTGTTATTTTCTGATTGAAGTTGTTTTTGCTTTTGATAATAGCCATCCTTATGGGTGTGAAGTGGTATCATTGTGGTTACACTGCTCCCTTTTAGTAGAGTTTACAACCAACTGACAAGAATAGACCAAAAATAAGTTTATGACTCTTTTCCCATCATTTTCACACTAATATTTATGTCGGTAACATTTATTTCTATTACAATAATTCTGGAGATATAGCTTTGCTCATTTTTAAATTGAGTTTTGTTGCTGCTGCTGTTGTTGTTTTTGTTACACTGTAGGAGTTATTCGTATATTATAGAAACTAACCCCTAATCGATATATGATTTGCAAATATTTACTCCCATTCTATGGTTTGCCTTTTAAATTTGTGAATAGTGTCTTTTTTAAAAATAAATTTATTTATTTATTTATTTATTTATTTATTGTTTTTTGGCTGCATTGGTTCTTCGTTGCTGCATGCAGGCTTTCTCTAGTTGTGGCGAGTGGGACCTACTCTTCGTTGTGGTTCGCGGGCTTCTCATTGCAGTGACTTCTTTTGTTGCAGAGGATGGGCTCTAGGCACGTGGGCTTCAGTAGTTGTGGCATGTGGACTCAGTAGTTGTGGCTCTAGAGCACAAGCTCATTAATTGTGGCATACGGGCTTAGTTGCTCTGTGGCATGTGGGATCTCCCCAGACCAGAGCTCGAACCCATGTCCCCTGCATTGGCAGGCAGATTCTTTTTTTTTTTTTTCTATTATTTATTTTTTGGCTGCATTGGGTCTTTATTGCTGCATGCAGTTTTCTCTAGTTGCGGCGAGTGAGGCCTACTCTTCGTTGCGGTGCATGAGCTTCTCATTGTGGTGGCTTCTCTTGTTGCAGAGCTCGACTTCTAGGTGTGTGGGCTTCAATAGTTTTGGCTCGTGGGCTCTAGAGTGCAGGCTCAGTAGTTGTGGTGCACGGGCTTAGTTGCTCCACGGCATGTGGGATCCTCCCGGACCAGAGCTCAAACCCATGTCCCCTGCATTGGCAGGCGCATTCTTAATCACTGCACCACCAGGGAAGCCCATGGCAGGCAGATTCTTAACCACTGCACCACCAGGGAAGTCCCATGAACAGTGTCCTTTGATGCACAAAAGTGTTAAATGTTGCTGTAGGCCTATTTATCTTTGTGCTTTTGGTGTCATATCCAAGAAATCACTGCCACATCCAACAGCATGCAACTTTCGCTCTATGTTTTCTTCTAAGAGTTTTATAGTTTTAACCCTTCCATTTAGATATTTGATCCAGATATATCTATTTTAATTATTTATTTATAAATCTGTTTTCCACAGCACACTCTTAGTGATGGCAGAAAAGTGGGATGCTCTTTATTTTTATATTCCCCAAGCTTGAAATGCTATGCCTGATATTTTATAAGTTCTTAATGTTCGAGGACTTCAAAATAAAGGAATGATTAATAATAAAAATGAAAATAACAACTTCTTCCTGTATCAGGTACAATTCTCAGCATTTTACATGTATTCAACTTATTTAATCCTCACAAAACACCTATTACTGAAGAAACTGAAGCACCGAGATGTTAAACTACTTGGCCAAGATTACATCAATACTGGGTGACAAACCTTGGAATTCATGAGCATATATATTAAATGTTGAAGCAATTCAGAACAGTATGATCTAGATGGCAGAGTGTAGCCTAGCTTATTTGGCTTAGCATCAGAATTACTTGAAAGAGCTTAAAAAAAACAGATTCTTGGACTACACCCAAGACCTACTGAGATACTGAGAACTGATGTTTTAAAAATCATCTTGGGGGGTTTTCATGCAGTCAGCCTGACATCTGCCTAAGCAATATGCTTTGTGAATCACTGAACACTGAACTTTCTCATTTGGGCCGATACATGAAATGAGCAGAAAGCACTTGGAAATATATCCTTGCTGCTATTACCAGCTATTCAGACTGTCTATTTCCTGAGAATTGATGTTGTTTGACTAAATAAGAAATACTTTGGGGATTTGTAGGGCTCAGTTTGCTGGACTGGGGAGCATTATTGCCATTAGGAGATAAAAATCGGTATGAAAGCAATGTAGAACCTAACCTTGTGTAGTAAGACCTATAGTAGGTGACTGTGTAAATTTATCTATGCAAATCATATAGAAAGGAAATGTAAAGAAGAGTGTCTGCTGATGTTCTACTCCAAATCACTCATCTATAAATAAACAGCCTTCAGATAGCAGGCAAACTGTTTTTGAATGAGCAAAGGAAAAATTTGAGTGAATCAATTAATGACTAAATAAAGAACAAACAGATTAACCCTACATCTGTAAATATGACACATGTAACGTCTGAACGAGCAATGCAGTGACTCCAAATTAAACTCTCAAGTATCTTTTCTTACCAAGGATTATTCTGCCTATAAAGCCCAGAAAACTTTTCAAAATGTTGGGGAATACCGACCTTTATTTTCAGTTAGTGCAGAGAATCCATGTGTGTAACTACAACAGAAAAAACCTCCTCTCTCTAGAACTTGAACATGAAGTGGACCCCTAAGAACTGGACTTGTATTATTATAGATAATTGCACATTTAGCCAAAGTAATAGCCACCTATTTCCCAGCAATGTGCCTCATTCTTATTTCTGATAGACTCTTAAAGTGCCTCATTTGAAAGCCAGGAACAGAAGAATCAAACTGACAATACCTACATAATAATAATGTATCTATTGTTTTGAGTCTTTGGAGTATGAGATAGAAAACCATTTCCTTACTTCCTCATGTGGGTTTGGATTGCACTGCTTCTGAAAATTAATATTTTTCACTGAGCAAGTGTGTGTAAGAGAGAGAGAAAAACTCAACAGTTCCAATCTGGGTAACTAATATGTGTGTGTGTGACTGCAAATTAGTAGAGAGACAGACTCAAAGATCAAAAATTCCACTCAGGGAAATCAGGAGGATGTGAAGATGAAGATGCTTGAAACCACAGCAGAGGAAGGCTCTGAAAGAAGGGATGAAGAACAGTATAGTGCAGGACTTAGAGAGCCATGAGGGATGGTTAATGGTCCTGCTATAACATACTCTCCTTTCCCAGCTCTTGGATTTAAGGAATATATTCTAGGAGGAGAACACATGATATGGGTGTGAGATGGAGGACTTTAAAAAATTTTTTTTTTATAAAAGGTGAGTGAAGCTTTGAGTATTAGAAGAAAAATTCACATTGGAGAGCAGATAAGATCTGAGGATAAAAAGTCAGATTCAAACAGAGGTGAACTCACAAAGGACTCACTTGTGAAAAATGTTAAGATTTTTTGTACTTGTCTCTTTGAGTTTGGAGAAAGCCATATTCTTGTGCATCTTTAAGTTTCCTGCCTCTGGTATTGTGATCTATTTTATTTGATCTGTGTGTCTTGTATAAAGACAGTATGTAATTCAATGAAATATTTTGACTGGGTCACCTGAGCAAGTTTACTTCACAAACAAGATAAAACTTTTAATATATTTTAAGTTCTGACCTCACACCCCACCAAAGATATGTAGACAAATCTCTGAAATATTCCCTTCAACCTGCAGAGTTGGGACCCTGGAGGGGTGTTTGGAGGGCAGGAGACCAGCCTGGGGGCTCAGCAGGCCCTCTGGCCCGAGTGGACCAGGTGATCGTCCTCTGCTCCTCTCCCGCTCTTCCTGGAGAGTCGCTCCTGCCTGCCTCTCCTGATCTCCCCAGCTTCAGGGATGCCGATCTTGTCTGGCCTCCACTTCTTCTCCCTGCTCAGTCCCGCTACATCCTACTGGTTCACTTTAGGGCTCCTCCTGTCTCCTTGTGTGTCAGATTCCCCCACCAGCGGCTGGCAGGTGCCCGTTGTGGGGAGATGCTAACTCTGCATCTTCCCACACTGCCATCTTTACTCCACTTCTGGGCCAAAGATTTTAACAGACACCTCACCAGAAAAGATGACAAATAGCATATAAAAAGATGCTTCATATTATATGTCATCAGGGAAATGAAAAGCAACAAGATTCCACTATACACCTATTAGAATGGCCAAAATTCAGAACAATGACAACACCAAATTCTAGAAAGGATGTGTAGTAGTAGGAATTCTCATTCATTGCGGGTGGGAACGCAAAATGGTTCAGCCACTTTGGAAGACAGTGTGGCAGTTTCTTACAAAACTAAACACATTCTTACCATACAATCCAGTAATAGCATTCCTTGGCATTTATCCAAACAAGTTCCATACTTAGGTCCACACAAAAACCTGCACATGCATGTTTATAGGATCTTTATTCATAATTGTCAAATCTCTGAAGCAACCAAGGCGTGCTGCAGTAGGTGAATGGGTACATAAACTGTGGTACATCCAGATAATGTAATATTATTCAGTGCTAAAAAGAAATCACCTATTAAACCATAAAAAGAAATGGAGGAAACTTAAATGCACGTTATGAAGTGAAAGAAGCCAACCTAAAAAGGCTACATACGGTGTGATTCCAACTCTATGACATTCTGGAAAAGCAAATCTACTGACACATAGTAAAAAGAACAGTGATTGATGGGGGTGGGGAAGGGGGGATGGACAGGTAGAGCACATGGGATTTTCAGGGCAGTGAAAATCCCATGTGCTCTACCTGTTCATCTCCCCTAGCACAATGATGGATACATGCCATTATTCATCTGTCCAAATCCATAGCATGTATAACACCAGGAGTGAACCCTAATGTAAACTATGGACTTTGAGTGATCATTATATGTCAATTTAGGTCCATCAGTTGTAAGAAATGTACCACTCTGGTGGGAGATGTTGATAATGTGGGAGACTATTCATATATGGGAACAAGGAGCATATGGGGACTCTCTGTGTTTTCCATTTTGCTGCACACCTAAAACTACTCTAAAACATTAAAGTGTTTATAAACAAAAAAGCAATAGAATATTGCAATAGAATCATTGAATTTTTTAAATTGGAAAAGTTTGGACACGTAGTTGGGGAGGTGGGCATTGAATTACATGGTAAGATGTTCATTTTGAACAGATTGCTGTGGATATGATATAGAGAATGGCATTGAGGAAAGAGTGTATTGGGTAGAGGCAAAATGATTAGGTGGCTATTCCAAAGATGGTAATTTGGACATGGGATGTGATGATAGATTATTGTTGGAATTCAAGAGATATTAAGATAACAATAAGGAAAAGATTTGGCACTGAGTTACTGTGTAAGATTTAAGGAAATGGAAAACAACAAGGTCTCTGTCTTGTGTGGCTAGAAGTTTGGTGATTCCATTCCCTGATATATGGATCATTGGAAAATGAATAGGTTTGGGGTAAGAGAGGAGGGGGTGGATAGTATGAGAACAGTTTTGGACAAGTTGAGATTAAGGAATTTTTGAGAAATCCAAATGGAAATGTTGATATATCTAAGCTCAAAAAAAAAAAAAAAAAAGGTTTCGCCAAAAGATACAAATTGGGTAATTATTGGTATGTTGAGGGCTTGAACAGAATGACCTATAGAGGAGAACATAAGAAGAAGATACCTAGAATTGAGTCTTACAGAAACCTAGCTTTAATGGCTAATTAATGGTAAAGGAAGGATGGGTCCATATGGTGAATGAAGGGTGGCCAGAGAGTTAGAAGTAAAAACTAGTGAAGTGAGTGTTTCAAATAGAAGAGCATGGCTCATAGTGTCAAAGAGTGTTCTGAGCCTTTTTATGATGAGGACTGAAACCTCTTCTTTGACTTCTGATCCCACTCTAAGGAAACATTTCATCCTGCTTGTGGGGAAAGTCTGTTACCAGTCAAATGTAATGCACCACTTGGAAATGAAAATGCAGAGTTAAACAGATACACAGGATTGCCATTGACCCCTGAACAATGAGGGGGGGTTAGGGGTGCTGAACCTCCACTGTCGAAAATTGGCATATAACTTTTTACTCCCCCAAAACTTAACTACTAATAGCATACTGTTAATCAGAAGCCCTACTGATAACATAAACAGTCAATTAATACACATTCTGTATGTTATATATATACATACACACACATATATATACATATATTTTATGCATTCATGACATAACTAACTTTATATTAATTTTTCAATATTTCTAGGCTTTGTGGTTCATTTTGCAAGTTTTTCAAATCTCCAAAAAATTTCCAATATATTTATTGAAAAATATCCATAGGGAAGTGGACCTGTGCAGTTTAAACCTGTGTTAGTCAAGGGTCAACTGGACTATTTTTCTTAAGAAAACCAGAAAAAAATAATATTGTGTCTGAAGTTTTACCATTCTCAATAGTTCACTTCAGCAGACTTAGTGAGCCTTCTGCAATAGGCTCACAAATTCATATGTCTAGCATTACATCTAGCATTTACACTTTCATTAAAATGTAAAATAATTTGGAGAGGTATTAACTTATTATTAATAAAAACGGTTGATTAGTAATCAGGAGCATTTTCATGGAAATGACAACAGATGCATATTAGGTTCCAAGACAGAAGAAACATGCCAAAGCAAATCAGTTTGGGTGGATTATTCCCTCCTCAATGTCTATTTTTAATGCAGAGATTACATCTGTATCTTTTCAGAAAGACTAAAATAATAAAATTTAAAGGTGAATTGTAAGAGAAATAGGATAGTGAGTAGATTATAGACTCTTATCAGTGTACAGCTTCTTTTATATAAGTCAAATGTAATGCAATCAAGGAATTGTTCAGTGGATAAGGAGACTCTCTGTATACTTAACATCCCTGCATCGATATTTGAGGATGAAAAAATACCTTGCTATTATAAAAATAAATAGGAATCAATCGTCTATGTAATGCATCAATACCATCTTTATACATGTTTTTATTGCTATAAAAATATTTTTTTTCTGGTAAACATAGTAATTTTAATATGATAACATATTATATGGAACATTAGAAGACACAGAGATTCTAATGTGATATGTAGACATATCACATATCACATCTTCATTAGAAGATATGTAGACAAATGTCCTTGGGGGCATAGGAGGAAGGCCAGAGAAATCAAGAGAGGCAAGTGGGAGGGGCCCTCCCAGACTGGAGGAGCAAGAGAGGAGAGAAGAACAGTTGCCCCACCCACCTGAGCCCAGGAAGCCTACTGGGCTCCCAGTGAGGCCCCCTGCCCTCTGAGGCCAGGGGTGGGGGGCAGACCTGGGCGCCTTCTGTTCCTGGAGCCTAAGCCCCACCCCCAACAGCCCACCGGGCCTTTTCCAGCCCTGTGGGTTCTGAGCATTGGCCCCTCCCACCATCCAAACCTCACCCGTGCTTAGACCCCACGCTCCACAGCCAAGGCTTCCCCCCACCCTATTTTTTTTTTCTTTTCCCTCCTCCTCTTTTTTACTCTTGTGGTACTGATGTACCTTCCGGTTGTTGATTCATCTAAATTTTTATATTCTTCCTAACATACCTGATAGTTTCCTATTCTAATTTTATTTTTTATTTTGTTATTCTTTTTTTTTTTTTTTTGCTGCCCCGTGTGGCTTGTGGGATCTTGGTTCACAAGCCCAGGGTCAGGCCGAAGTTCCTGCAGTGGGAGCTCAGAGCCCAAACCACTGTACTAACAGAGAACCTCAGACCCCAGGGGATACTCATCAGAGTGAGGTTTCAGGGAGTGCCTCATCGCTGCATCAAGACCCAGTTCTACCAAGTAGCCTCCAGTGTTGGAAGCCTCGGGCCAAACAACCAGTAAAACAGGAACACAATCCACATAAAAAGAAAAAAAGAAGATGGCAAAAAAAAAATTTGTCACAGATTAAAAACCAAGGTAAAACCTACGAGACCAAATAAATGAAGAGGAACTAAGAAATCTACCTGGAAAAGAATTCAGAGTAATGATAGTAAAGATGATCCAGAATCTCAGGAATAGAATGGAGGCATGGGTTGAGAAAATACAAGAAATGTTTAACAAAGATCTAGAAGAAATAAAGAATGAACAAACAGAGATGAACAACACAGTAACTGAAGTGAAAAATACACTAGAAGGAATTAATAACAGAATAACTGAGGCAGAAGAATGAATAAGACAAAAATGGTGGGAAAAAAACTGCCAAGGAGCTGAATAAAGAAAAAGGAATGAAAAGAATTGAAGACTATGTATGGCTGATTCACTTTGAAAAAAAAAAAATTTAAGACAATCTCAGAGACCTCTGGGACAACACTAAATGCACTGACATTTGAATTATAGGGGTCCCAGAAGAAGAGAAATTCTGAGAAAATATTGGAAGAGATTATAGTGGAAAACTTCACTGACATGGGAAAGGAAATATTCACCGAAGTCCAGGAACCACAGAGTTCCATACATGATCAACTCTAGGAAAAACACACCAAGACATATATTAATCAAACTAACAGAAATTAAATTCAAAGAAAAATGACTGAAAGCAGCAAGGGAAAAACAAAAAATAACATACAAAGGAATCCCCATAGTTATCAGCTGATTTTTCAGTGGAAAATCTGCAGGCCAGATGGGAGTGGCAGTATATACTTAAAGTGATGAAAGAGAAAAACCTACAGCCAAGATTACTCTAACCAGCAAGGATCTCATTCACATTCGATGGAGAAGTCAAAAGCTTTTCAGACAAGCAAAAGTGAAGAGAATTCAGCATCACCAAACCAGCTTTACAACAAATGCTAAAGAAACTTCTCTAGGCAGGAAACACAAGAGAAGAAAAAGACTCACAAAAACAAACCCAAAACAATTAAGAAAATGGTAATAGGAACACACATATCAATAATAACCTTGAATGTAAATGGATTAAATGCCCCAACCAAAAGACACAGACTGGCTGAATGGATATAAAAACAAGACCCATATATATGCTGTCTGCGAGAGACCAACTTCAGACCTAGGGACACATACAGACTGAAAGTGAAGGGATGGAAAAAGATATTCCATGCAAATGGAAATCAAAAGAAAGCTGGAGTAACAATACTCCTATCAGATAAAATAGACTTTAAAATAAAGACTGTTACAAGAGATAAAGAGGGACACTACCCACTGATCAAGGGATCAATCCAAGAAGAAGATATAACAATTATAAATGTTTATACACCCAACATAGGAGCACTCAATACATAGGGAAATGCTAACAACCATGAAAGGAGAAATCAACAGTAACACAATAATAGTAGGGGACTTTAACACCCCACCTACGACCAATGGACAGATCATTCAAACAGAAAATAAATAAGGAAACACAAGCTTTAAATGACACAATAGACCAGAGAGATCTAACTGATATTTATAGAACATTCCACCCAAAAGCGGCAGAATACACTTTCTTCTCAAGTGCATATGGAACATTCTCCAGGATAGATCAAATCTTGGGTCACAAATCAAGCCTCAGAAAATTTAAGAAAGTTGAAATTGTATCAACCATCTTTTTGGACCACAATGCTATGAGATTGGAAATCAGTTACAGGGAAAAAAACTGTAAAAAGCACAAATACATGGAGGCTAAACAGTGCTCTACTAAATAACCAAGAGATCACTGAAAAAATCAAATAAGAAATAAAAAAATACATAGAAACAAATGACAGTGAAAACATGATGACCCAAAACCTATGGGACTCAGCAGCAAAAGCAGTTCTAAGAGGGAGGTTTATAACAATACAGTCTCACCTCAAGAAACAAGAAACATCTCAAATAAACAATCTAACCCTACACTTAAAACAACTATAGATAGAAGAACAAAGAAAACCAAAAGTCAGTAGAAGGGAAAGAAATCATAAATATCAGAGCAGAAATAAATGAAATAGAAACAAAGAAAACAGTAGCAAGGATCAATAAAACTAAAAGTTGGTTCTTTGAGAAGATAAACAAAATTTATAAACTCTTACACAGACTCATCAAGAAAAAAGGGAGAGGACACAAATCAATAAAATTAGAAATGAAAAAGGAGAAACCATAACTGACACTGCAGAAATACAAAGGATTATAAGAGACTACTACAAACAACTATATGCCAATAAAATGGACAACCACGAATAAATGGACAAATTCTTGGAAAGGTACAATTTTCCAAGTCTGAACCAGGAAGAATAAGAAAATATGAGCAGACCTATCACAAGTAATGAAATTGCAAACATAATTTAAAATCTTCCAACAAACAAAAGTCCAGGACCAGATGGCTTCACAGGTCAATTCTATCAAACATTTAGAGAATAGTTAACACCCATCCTTATCAAACTCTTCCCAAAAATTGCAGATGCAGAAACACTCCCAAATTCATTCTACAAAGCCACCATCACACGAATACCAAAACCACAAAAAGATATCACAAAAAAAGAATATTATAGACTAATATCACTGATGAACATAGATGCAAAAATCCTGAGCAAAATACTAGCAAACAGAATCTGACAGCACATTGAAAGAATCAAACACCATGATCAAGTGGGATTTATCCCAGGGATGCCAGGATTCTTCAAAATATGCAAATCAATCAATGTGATACACCACATTAACAAATTAAGGAATAAAACCATATGATCATCCCAATAGATGCAGAAAATGCTTTTGACGAAATTCAACACCCACTTCTGATAAAAACTCTCCAGAAAATGGGCATATAGGGAACCTACCTCAACATAATAAAGGCCATATATGACAAACCCACAGCAAGCATCATAATGGTGAAAAACTGAAAGCATTTCACTAAGGTCAGGAAAGAGACAAGGATGTCCACTCTCCCCACTCTTATTCAACATGGTTTTGGAAGTCCTAGCCATGGCAATGAGAGAAGAAAAAGAAATGAAAGGAATCCAAATTGGAAAAGAATAAGTAAAACTGTCAAAGAAAATCCTAAGGATGCCAGCAGAAAACTACTAGAACTAATGAATGAATTTGGTAAGGTAGCAGGATACAAAATTAATGCACAGTAATCTCTGGCATTCCTGTACACCAACAACGAAAAATCAGAAAGAGAAATTAAGGAAACACTCCCATTTACCATTGCAACAAAAAGCATAAAATATCTAGGAATAAACCTGCTTAAGGAGGCAAAAGACTTGTACTCAGAAAACTATAAAACACTGATGAAAGAAATCAAAGATAACAAAAAGATGGAGAAATATACCATGTTCTTGGATTGGAAGAATCAACATTGCGAAAATGACTATACTACCCAAATCAATCTACAGATTCAGTGCAATCCCTATCAAACTACCAATGACATTCTTCACAGAATTAGAACAAAAAAACTTACAATTCGTATGGAAACACAGAAGACCCCGAATTGCCAAAGCAATCTTGAGAAAGTAAAACGGAGTTGGAGGAATCAGGCGTCCTGACTTCAAACTATACCACAAAGCTATAGTAATCAAGACAGTATGGTACTGGCACAAAAACAGAAATATAGATCAGTGGTACAGGATAGAAAGCCCAGAGATAAACCCATGCACATGTGGGAACCAAACTTATGACAAAGAAGGCGAGAACATATAATGGAGAAAATACAGCCTCTTCAATAAATGGTTTTGGGAAAACTAGACAGCTACATGTAAAAGACTGAAATTAGAACAATTCCTAACAGCATACACAAACATAAACTCCAAATAGATTAAAGACTTAAATATAAGGCCAGACACTGTAAAACTCTTAGAGGAAGACATAGGAAAAACACTCTTTGACATAAACCACAGCAAGATCTTTTTTGACCCACCTCCTAGAGTAACGGAAATAAAAACAAAAATAAACAAATGAGACTTAATGAAACTTAAAAGCTTTTGCACAGCAAAGGAAACCATAAGCAAGACAAAAGGACAACCCTCAGAATGGGAGAAAATATTTGCAAATGAAACAACAGACAAAGGATTAATCTCCAAAATATACAAGCAGCTCATGAAGCTCAATATCAAAAAAACAAACAATCCATTTAAAAAATAGGTGGAAGACCTAAGTAGACATTTCACCAAGGAAGACATACAGATGGCCAAGAGGCACATGAAAAGATGCTCAACATCACTAATTATCAGAGAAATGCAAATCAAAACTACAGTGAGGTATCACCTCACACTGCTCAGAATGGCCATTATCAAAAAATCTAAAAACAGTAAATGCTGAAAGAGTGTGGTGAAAAGGGAACCCTCTTGCACTGTTGGTGGGAATGTAAATTGATACAACCACTATGGGAAACAGTATGGAGGTTCCTTAGAAAACTAAACATAGGACAACAATATGACCCAGCAATTCCACTCCTGGGCTTATACCCTGAGAAAACCATAATTCAGAAAGAGACATGTATCACAATGTTCATGCATCACTATTCACAATAGCTAGGACATGAAACCAACCTAAATGTCCATTGACAGATGAATGGATAAAGAAGATGTGGCACATATATCAATGGAATATAACTCAGCCAATTTCTCAGTTTTTTTTTTTTTTTTTTGTAAATATATTTATTTATTTATTTATTTTTGCTGTGTTGGATCTTCATTTCTGTGCAAGGGCTTTCTCTAGTTGAGGCAAACAGGGGCCACTCTTCATCGCGGTGTGCGGGCCTCTCACTATCGTGGCCTCTCTTGTTGCGGAGCACAGGCTCCAGATGCACAAGCTCAGTAGTTGTGGCTCACGGGCCTAGTTGCTCCGCGGCATGTGGGATCTTCCCAGACCAGGGCTCAAACCCGTGTCCCCCGCATTGGCAGGCAGACTCTCAACCACTGCGCCACCAGGGAAGCCCAATTTCTCAGTTTTAAGAAACAAAATTGAGTTATTTGTAGTGAGGTGGATGGACCTAGAGTCTGTCGTACAGAGTGAAGTAAGTCAGAAAAAGAAAAACAAATACCATATGCTAACACATATATATGGAATCTAAAAAAAAAAAAACCCAAAATTGTTTCTGATGAACCTAGTTGCAGGACAGGAATAAAGAGGTAGACATAGAGAATGGACTTGAGGACATGAGGTGGGAGGGCAAAGCTGGGGCAACGTGACCATAATATCAACATATGTAAACTACCAAATAAAAAATAGTTGGCTGTTTGGAAGCAGCAGCATAGCACAGGGAGATCAGCTCGGTACCTTACGATGACCTAGAGGGATGGGATAGGGAGGATGGGAGGGAGGCTTAAGAGGGAGTGGATATGGGGACATGTGTATGCATATGGCTGATTCGCTTTGTTGTGCAACAGAAACTAATACAGTGTTGTGAAGCAATTATACTCCATTAAAGATCTACTAAAAAATCTTTGGCCCATTTTTCAAATGGGTTGGTTGTTTTCTTATTTTTTACTTTAATAGGTCTTTGTATATCTTATACAACAGTTTTTTATCAGATGAGTCTTTGACAGATATTTTCTCCCAGTCGGTGGCTTGTCTTCTCAAACACTTGACATTGTGTTTTTCAGAGCAGATTTTTAAAATTTTAATGAAGTCCAACTTCTCAATTATTTATTTCATGGATTGTGCCTTTGGTGTTGTATCTAAAAAGTCCTTGCCATACCCATAGTAATCTAGATTTTCTCTATGTTATCATCTGAGAGTTTTATAGTTTTACATTGTACATTTAGGTTTATGATCCATTTTAAGTTAATTTTTGTGAAGACTCTAAGGTCTGTATATTTTGGTTTTTGTTTTTTGTGTGGTTTTTTTTTGAATATAGGTGTTCAGTTGTTCCAGCACCATTTGTTGTAAAGACTATTATGCTCTATTTAATTGCCTTTACTCCTTTGATCATGATTTATTAACTATATTTAGGGAGATCTACTTCTGGGTATTCTGTTATATTGATCTATTATTTCACCAGTATCATGCTTCTTTAACTGCTATAGCTTTATAGTCAGTCTCAAAATCTGGTAGTTCAGTCCTCCAACTTTGTTCTTATCTTCAGTATTGTATTGGCAAATCTTGGTCTTTTCCATCTTCACATCAACTGTAGAATCAGTTTGTTAATATCCATGAAATAACTTGCTGGGATTTTGATTGGGATAGCTGAATCTATAGATCAAGTTGGGAAGAACTGACATCTTGATGATATTTCCATTTATGAACATGAAGTACCTCTTCATTTATATAGCTCTTTTCTGGATTTTCTTTATCAGAGGATTATAGTTTTCTTCATATAGATCATGTACATATCTTGTTAGATTTATACCTATGCATTAACTTTTAGGGATGCTAATATAAATAGTATTGTGTTTTTAACTTCAAATTCCACTTTTCTTTGCTGTATACTGGAAAGCAATTGACTTTTGATTATTAACCTTGTATCCTGCAACCTTGCTCTAACTGCTTATTAGTTCCAGGAGTCTATTTTTTCAGATTTTCTACATATATGATCATATCATTTGCACACAAAGACAAAATTATTTATTTCTTCCCAATCTGTAATCTTTTATAGCCTTTTCTTGTCTTACTGCATTAGCCAGTGCTAGCAGTACATTGTTGAAAAGTGGCAAGAGGGGACATCCTGTCTGATTTGGATCTTAGTGGGAAAGTTTCAAGCTTCTCACCATTAAGTAAGATGTTAGCTGTGGGTTTTTTGTAGATTTTGTAATCAAATTGAGGAAATTTCTCTATATACCTCATTGAGAATTTTTTATCATGAAAGGGTGTTGGATATTGTCAAAAGCTTTTTCTCCATCTATTGAAATTATCAAGTAATTTTTCTTTTTTAGCCTTTGGATATGACATATTACATTAGTAGATTTTTGGATGTTGAATCTGCCTTGCATATCTGGGATATATCCCACTTAGTTGTGGTGTATAATTCTTCTTATACTTTGAAGGTTCAACTTGCTCATGTTTTGTTGGGAATTTTTACATCTATGTTCATGTGAGATGTTGGTCTGAAGTTTTCTTTTCTTGTAATGTCTCTGTCCAGTTTTGGTATTAGGCCTCATAAAATGAGTTAGTATTCCCTTAGCTTCTATCCTCTGAAATAGATTGTAGAAAATTTATATAATTTCTTTCTTAAATGTTTGATAGAATTCATCAGTGAACTCATTTGAGTTTGATGCTTTCTCTTTGGGAAGTCTATTAATTATTGATTGGATTTCTTTATAGAGATAGCCTCTCAGGTTGTCTGTTTCTTCTTGTGTGAGTTTTGGAAGATTGTGTTTTCAAGGAATTGATGCATGTCATGTAGATTATCAAATTTGTGGTCATAGAGTTGTTCATAGTATTCATTAATTATTCTTATAATGTGCATGGGAAAGAATCTCTCCTTCACTTTTGAAGGGTGATTTTGCAGAGTACAGAATTCTAGGTTGGTGTGTTGTTGTTGTTTTTCTCACAACACTTTATTTTGCACAATTCTGTTCTTGCACGTTTGTTTGAGAAACAGAAAGAACACTAGTATGGCTTGAGCAGAGGGTATCAGTGAAGAGCAGTAGGAAATACATTTAAAGAGGTTGCCCAGGGTCACAGCATGTAGAGAACACCAAATTCAAATTTTATTTTTATTATTATGCGAAATTATCAAAAAATAATGATCAGGGTGACGACACACTTTGTAGGTATGTAGTTTGAAGAGATGACATGAGTTGTTGTATAAACTGTAGGTTAAGAGAGAGAGCAGAATAAGGCCAGGAAGTTTTGCAGTGGTCTTTAGGAAGACCAATTTGGCTTGGATTATGGAAGAAGGAAAAGAGATGGCGGACATTCCTCACAGCAGAGGTGGGATGAGAAAATCCTCAGGGCTGCCTCCCATCACCTCAGCACCAGAAGTCCCAAGATAGGCAGCTGAACATCCTGGTCTATAAGCGGAGAGGGTAACTGTCATCATTGACTGTGTTGACTGTGTTGCCCTTCAACAGACTGCCTTTCCTCCAGCATTAGTGTAATGGGATCTGGGGACTCTGTGAGGGGAAAATGGCAGAAAAACAGGCAATCGATGTGAGGTCTAGGCTGTACCTATCATAATGTTTGTATGTCATAGCCTCATTCATTAGGAATCTGCAGTGTGCTTTGGAAACAAAATTTTACCAGTAATACATTACCCTGTCTTCATTTATCTGCTATGGTTGTTTGTGCATCCAGAACCTCAAGGAACTATTTATGGGGTTGTGGTTGATGAATGGCAGATACTGGGTCCCACTGTGTGCTCTGGTCAAAGAACATCTTAATGTTATTCCTTTAACATAAATATTCTTTTACATAATTTTTGGCCACAAAATTTATACTATAACCTTCATATATGAATGTTGCTAATGTTTGAAAGAAGAAACTCCCAAGGTAATTGAGTTATCAATCAATTGTTGAGTAATTAGTGCTCTCTCCATATAAAGTATGAAATATAAAAGGATGTCTCACTTCAGGAAAAGGAAACAGAAGAAGTAAGCCAGTAAAGAAGTTCAAGAAGTACCATTTTTTGGGAATGTAAATTGATACAACCACTATGGAGAACAGTATGGAGGTTCCTTAAAAAACTAAAAATAGTGCTACCATATGACCCAGCAATCCCACTACTGGGCATATGCCCTGAGAAAACCATAATTCAAAAAGAGACATGTACCACAATGTTCATTACAGCACTATTTACAATAGCCAGGACATGGAAGCAACCTAAGTGACCATCGACAGATGAATGGAGAAAGAAGGTGTGCCACATATATACAATGGACTATTACTCAGCCATAAAAAGAAATGAAATTGAGATATTTGTAGTGAGGTGGATGGACATAGAGTCTGTCATACAGAGTGAAGTAAGCCAGAAGGAGAAAAACAAATACTGTATGCTAACACATATATATGGAATCTTAAAAAAAAAAAAAGTTGTGAAGAACCTAGGGGCAGGACAGGAATAAAGATGCAGACGTAGAGAATGGACTTGAGGACAAGGGGAGGGGGAAGAGTAAGCTGGGACGAAGTGTGAAAGTGGCATTGACATATATACACTACCAAATGTAAAACAGATAACTAGTGGGAAGCAGCCGCATAACACAGGGAGATCAGCTCCGTGCTTTGTGTCCACCTAGAGGGGTGGGATAGGGAGGGTGGGAGGGAGACACAAGAGGGAGGAGATATGGGGATATACGTATACGTAGAGCTGATTCACTTTGTTATACAGCAGAAACTAACACAACATTGTAAAGCAATTATACTCCAATAAAGATGTTAAAAAAAATTTTTGGTCACAGAAGTGTACCTGGAAACTTGGGAGAACACTAGGTATTTCTATGCCTTAAGCCTGAATATTCTTCTACTAATTGTAGCAAAAGATTTTAAAAGTTCCTAATATACAGCTTTACTTAGTAACCACCAGTATGAAATATAATTCTTAATATGTGATTGACAGCCAATTTTCAAACTCTGAGAACAGTTATTGAGTTTAATAAATATCATAGAAAGTCACAAGTCATAAGCTATATTTCTTACCTTCCTTTGGTCTTCATTGCTCATAGCATTAATATTATAAACTACCCTTATTCTCCAAAGAATTATCTCTTTCAAGACGTTCATCACTACCTCTGCCACATTACTTATGCATATTTTATTACTTAACAAAAAAAGAAATTAAATATCCAAAATTAAATTTGTATCATTTTAAGGATTAAATCTTTAAAACAAGGACATTCAGATCAAGGTCTGAGTTTATAGTCACTATTTTCTAGTCTATCTAGGCACTGTCCAGAATTTCAATCATGAAATACATGATATTCTAGCTATCATACTTTAGTTTTTGACACTAAGTTACATAATTAATTATATGTAGAAAGCTTTAGAGATAACCACAGGGGGATTTTTTATTAATTTAATTAATATAATATTAAATTTTAACTGATAAAAGTTTCAAGTATTGTAAAAATGATATGTTTATGTATGAAAGTTATTTGCAAAAGGATGCTGACTTTCATCATGAATATTTGAAAAATTATGCTGCTTGATTATGTCTTCCTAATCTTTACAGGAAAATAATCATGAAAATACAGAAACTTGCAACAATGTATGATCCTAGTAAAGCTGTGATCATGTGATGTAGTATCAGGGAGGTGTTCCCATAAAAATGTTAATTGTTTACTTGTATCAGTCAACCACCACGATGGGACCGAGTCTGTAGTGACTCTACTGCCCTTCATCTCCCATCACTCCCACAGTGCCGCTCTTCCCATGTCCCTCTCCTAGACGCCCAGGGCTTTTCATCTTTGGTTCTGTACTATAAACTTGTAAGATCCTTCTCCTTCTACCCTTCCTACTTTTACCACAATTTTGCTTTTCAAACCCACAGAAGAATGTGTACAGGTAGAGAAAAATAGGTCAATAACCATGTTAGGGGTAGTTGCAATAATGATTATTGCCTATTTCTAAACTGGGAATATTGGTGGAGTATATTTTTAATCTCTGAAGGAAATTCTGTTACCAAAGCATTTAAAGAAAAAAAACAAAGCTTGAGATTGAATAGCAGGGCCAGACACTGAGAAACAGGGAGAGTCCAGAGATTTTATTCATTCTCCCTCATACCCCTACCACATTATATGCGGGTAGGCAGTGCAGGTTGGGGATTGAGAACCCATTCCTACAATTTACAACATATCCTGTATAAGGTGGCCATCACCACTGGACTCTCAGTGTAACATGTTATTAACCCAGATGCTAGAAATACATATGGTCTACAATTTCCAATAATATAGCATATTTGGAGTAGAAATGTACTAGCTAGATTACAGTATAGCCCATGGCTTGAAGCTGGTAATATGAAAGGGTTTACAAGAAGGGGTGTGGGACCAAGAGGCTCTGAGAGTTAATATTGCTGAGTGAGAAGCATTATAACTGCTTATAATGATCTAAGATTAAATTATCTACACAGACAGAGCACCAACTAGTAAAACAAGAGTATCTTTTCTCAGTCCAACAGTGGTGACACTAGCTAAATAAAAGATAACAATATCAATCATTGGACTAGGGTCTGCAATTCAGCTTGCCCTGCAACTGAACATCTAAGAGGAAGAAGACTTTCTTAGGG
This sequence comes from Hyperoodon ampullatus, assembly GCF_949752795.1. Taxonomy (NCBI): domain Eukaryota; kingdom Metazoa; phylum Chordata; class Mammalia; order Artiodactyla; family Ziphiidae; genus Hyperoodon; species Hyperoodon ampullatus. The sequence goes on from NC_136915.1 coordinate 185,305,032, forward strand.
TTTGTCTCAACCAGGTAGACAGTGGGATATCATCAAAAAATATGCAACTTTTTTTTTTGGTGCAGCATATTATCTCCTTATTCTTTAAGACTAAATAAGCTGGAAAAGAATAGGACTTAGAAAAGACGCCTCAACCTAAGCTATAAAAAAATTCTATTCCAGATTTACCAAAAAATCCCATTTACAAAATATAGGAAAAAACAAATTTTAGAAAGTGTATTTTATTTTTAGTAAAATTCAATAATATCTGGACACTGTTAACTATATGAACAAGATTTATATTATGAAGACTAATATGCAGAAAAAAATACAAGTTTGGATGCATTAAATGGGCCGTTAGTATAGATTGGGGGAGGTGACTACTTCAAATGCAAAGGTGGCAAGTCAAAATTCCAAGGAACAGGACAAATCAGGGAAATATGATACTACCAAAAGGATCACAATAATCTTCCAGTAGCTGAACCCAAAGACGTGGAGATCTCTGATATGCCATAAGGATTCAAATAGTTGCTTTAAGAAAACTCAATGAGCTACAAGAAAACATAGACAAACAATTCAACAAAATCAGGAAAACAATACACAAACAAAATGAGATGTCTAATAAAGAGAAATCATAAAAAAAAAATGAACCAGATAGAAATTCTGGAGCTGAAAAATACAATGAATGAAATGAAAAATACAATAGAGAGCAACAGCAGACTTAATCAGGCAAAAGAAAGAACCAATGATATTGAAGACAGGAACTTTGAAATTATCCAATCAGATGAGAACACAAAAAATAATTTTTAAAAAAGTAAAGAATCACCTATAGTGTGATCTATAGGATAACATAAAAAGGACCAATGTGTGAATCTTTGGGGTTTCAGAAGGAAAGGAGAAGGAGAAGGGAGCAAGAAGTTTTCTTAAAGAAATAATGGCTGAGAACTTCCCAAATCTGGGGAGAGGTTTGTATAGCCAAGTTCATGGAGCTCATAGGTCACCACATAGAATCAAGAGATTCTCTCTAAGAGACTCTAGGACACATTATCCTAAAACTGGCAAAATTCAGAGACAAAAAAAAGAATCTTAAAAGCAGCAAGAGAGGGATTCCCTGGTGATGCAGTGGTTGGGAGTCCGCCTGCCGATGCAGGGGACACGGGTTCGTGCCTCGGTCTGGGAGGATCCCACATGCCGCGGAGCGGCTGGGCCCGTGAGCCATGGCCGCTGAGCCTGCGTGTCCAGAGCCTGTGCTCCACAACGGGAGAGGCCACAACAGTGAGAGGCCTGTGTACCGCAAAAAAAAAAAAAAAAAAAAAAAAAAAAGCAGCAAGAGAATAAAAGCTTATAAGTTACAAGGAATTCCCATAAGGCTATTAGCAGATTTCTTAACAGAAACCTTACAGGCCAGGAGAGAGTAGGACAATATATTCAAAGTGCTGGAGGAGAAACTGCAGCCAAGAGAACTTTCCCAGACAAAGCACCCTTCAGAAATGAATGGGAGAGACACTTTCCCAGACAAACTGAGGAAATTCATCACCACTACACCTGCCTTATAAGATATGATGAAAGGAGTTCTTCCAGCTGAAATGGGAGGATGCTAATTAGTAACATGAAACCATACAACACACTGGTAAAGGTATATGTGTACTCATCTGAATCCTCTAATGCTGTAATATGGTGGAGAGTTAACCACTTAACTCGAGTATAAAGGACACAGGACAATTAACGTTAAAAATAATTACAGCTACAATAAGTGTTTGGTGTCCTGGGAAAATGATGCCTGATGGAAGGAATAGTAAAATCCCAGGCTACACAGGATAGATGGAATCAGATCATGGAGAACGTTGGATATTAGTTTCAGGAGCTTGGTGATTGAATACCACTAAAGACCATTAAGTGTCCATAGTTGTGTGTAAAAGATCCATTTGGAGGACATGTGTATAGTGTATTTGATGGATTAGCTTGTGGTGATTTCTTCATCATAAGCCAAGTTTTTGACAGTTAACTCAATCTCAAATGAAGAGGAAGCTACCCAGCCCTGGTGTTTAATATCAGGAAGTACTTGTTGCCCTTATTCCGACTTGGGTGACGGCCAAGAAACTTTGTCAGCCCAATAGCTGGCTATGAATATCTAATGTTTAAATCTCAATTTCATGAACGGCATTCTCCTGAAAATGTTCTTTACCAATCAGAAAGCTGGGGAAAGGTCATTTGAATAAACAGTCTATTTTATAGGCTGACTTTTCATTCCCTCCTGAGAGTATGAAATGCTTTTTCATTCCCTCCTATTTCCTTTTTGTCTAGTTTTGCCTAAGACTTTCAGTTCTCAAACAGTTGTCAAACAGGAGATAAACTTGGGTTAAGAGAAGTTACAGGCAAAAAAAAAATGCACTTCCTTATCTCAAAGATAGCACCAAAGCAAGTAGATGCCATTTAATATTCAGGCTTGGGCAAACTCTCTGTGGACAAGGGAGCAGATTTTGTTAGAGCGTTTTTTTTTCATGAAAATAGTTTTATTCTAATTCTGAATGCATATCATGTATTGTTCACTGGATTTGATTTTTTGTTTAGTTCAATTAATCTTATGCTTAAATAAAAATTCTCTGCAAGTTCTGGTTGTGGTTTTCCCCCCACATTAACATATATTTCAACTGAAAATTGTAGAAGATTAGACCAAGGACTGTGAAGCAAACTACATCTACACAGAATATCCTATTTTTATTTGATAAAAGATGCTAATAAATTGTATGACTGGCAAACATTTAACTCTGAAGAAATAATCAGGAAGATAATTTTCAGTATATTATTATTTATTCTTTTTTATGTAAATATTCAGAAACGATAGAAGATTTTCAGTCTATTTTCCTGAGAGGCCATGTATTTTAGAGATACATAATAAAGACTGTAATGTGAGGTATGGAGCCAATTAAAAAAAGACAAACTTCTCTTCCCTGCTTTTATGCTCTTGCAATGTAACTTGCTTTATTAAATGTGATATAGGCAGACACTTGAAAAGTACTTGCACACTGGGGCTTGCTGCTCTTGGAACACTTTATTTGCTGTAAAAATAAATCCAAGCTAGCCTTCTGGAAGAGGGTGCCATGTGGAGAAGAAGTGATATACCCAGCTGACAGCCAGTGGTCAAATATAATACGTGAGATGTAAGTGAGACCCATCTAGGTCATCCACCCTCCAGCTGACCTACTGGTCAACCTGACAGCTGACTACACATGATTAAAAGAGCCCAGCATAGGTCAGGCCATGCTGGCCAAGGCCAGAAAAATTAGATGTACTAAGAGGAACAGATGTACTCACTCATAACTAAAATGATTTTTCTGTATATAAATTATAACATTTTAATTGAATATATGCATATAAATGAGTTATAATTCTGCCCATGCCTTTGTTACTAGTGGAAATTCTCTGTGAACTGATATCTAAGATATCAATGTGAACCAACTCTCTTATGACCTATATTTATATACATTTTTAAGTTTAGCTATTTTATTAAAATATCAGATACTGTGTGAGGATGCAAGCGTTAATTTCAAAACAATTTTAAATCTTTGCTACATGAGGTAAAATTCTATCAATACTTACTAACTCTGTGCCACAAATACTGATTGCAAGGTCTACTAAGTGAAACCTCAAGTTTGGAAAACATACTTAGACATGATTGTCAAAATAGTTTGTTCCCACATTATAAATCTTTTTTTTTTTTTTATGGTACGCGGGCCTCTCACTGTTGTGGACTCTCCGGTTGCGGAGCACAGGCTCCGGATGCACAGGCTCAGTGGCCACGGCTCTCGGGCCCAGCCACTCCACAGCATGTGGGATCTTCCCGGACCGGGGCACGAACCCACATCCCCTGCATCGGCAGGCGGACTCTCAACCACTGCGCCACCAGAGAAGCCCCACACATTGTAAATCTTAATTAGCTTATGTCATTTATTGGAAGGGTTACACTCAATGAAGAATTCTGGCAGTCTGGTGAATTTAACAAATGGAAATGATCATATTAGTGTTTGCATCAAATAACTGATACTGAATTCCCTGACTATCTTATACATGTGATCCTTTGGTTATTCTTCTTCCTCACTTTTCAAAATTTTACAAACTATGAAAGAAATGCACTCAATTTTAAATCATTCAGTCTAGGGACTTCCCTGGTGGCACAGTGGTTAAGAATCCGCCTGCCAATGCAGGGGACACGGGTTCAATCCCTGGTCCAAGAAGATCCCACATGCCGTGGAGCAACTAAGCCCATAGGCCACAACTACTGAGCCTGCGCTTTAGAGCCCGTGAGTCACAACTACTGAATCCGCGAGCCACAACTACTGAAGTCCATGTGCCTAGAGCCCATGCTCCGCAACAAGAGAAGTCACCACAACGAGAAGCCCACACACCACAACGAAGAGTAGCCCCTGCTCACTGCAACTAGAGAAAGCCTGCATGCAGTGACGAAGACCCAACGCAGCCAAAAAAAAAAAAAAAATCAATTAATTAATTTTTTTAAAAAGTAAGATGAGAAAATCATTGGGAATAAATCTTTGAAAAAAAATCATTCAGACTATATTTATACCACGCTATTGACAATTTAATCAAGTTTTTAAGTTTTTAAAGTCCGTTACGTTCTACACTATATAAGTATAAAATGAAATTTGATTGCTTTCTCAGGTTATCTGTCATGAATACCTAATGGAAACTTTCCAGGTAAGCTTCACCACCAGACTATCTATACATCAAACCAAATGTACTCACCAATGTTTTATGATACTTCAGTAATCACAGTTATCATTCTGGGTCCCACAGTATGAGTTTGTCTTATTGAAGAAAATGAAGCATTATCAAATATGGAACCTCTCATATTTCTTGATAACACTCAGAGGAACTACTCAGTTCTTATCCATCATTTCTACATCTTAAAATTCTGTACATTACCTACAAAGTGATATCTAGGGTTCTGGCAAGCAGAATCTTAATGCTCTAGATATTTAGTGTGAATGTCAAAGTCTGTGATTTCCCCCATAATAAATTTCAATTGACTGGTGTCACTTACTGGAAAGGTTACATGTGATTGAATTTATGACCATTTGCTACTGTACTCAGCTTATAAATTGCTAATGATTCTGGCAGGTGATTCAGTTTCTTATGCCAGTGAAATATTTGAGGTTAATTAAATAGCCTCCATTACCTCTTTTCACTGAAATGCCAATGAGCTGCTGAGAAGTTAAATAAATATACTACTTGGTACCCAGTGGTGCCAAAAATCTACACTATGTATGTGCTTTACTGAGACTATTATAATGATCTTCTAAAACAGATATGAAGGGTTTGATCCTTAGACATTGCTAAATGGAGAAATTATTTGAAATGTAAATGTTTTTGCCAGCACCATTAGACAGAATCCCATCATATCAAAGTAAGAGTAAATAAATTTAATAATATAGTTATTAGAAAAATGAGTTTTAAATATACAATGATGAACAAACATAAAATCATAAATAAAATTATTTGCAGACACAAAACATAATTTTTCAGTTCCCTTAGATGTTTTAAAGTAACTTAAGATTATTAAACAAGTAAATAATTCATTGCTTAAAATAGTTCACATTTAACTTCAAAATTATGCTAAATTACAGTAATTCAGGTAACAAATTTTAAAAATAAAACACAATGGATTTCCTTTAAGAAAGCAATATCTTTCAGCTCTTATTATCTCAGGAAATATTCCTATTTTGCCAGAGGTATAGTGTTATATAGATAAATACTCCTAAAGTGGCATCATTCAAAATCATTGGGATTGATGTGCATGAAATTTTTTCCCATCCTATAAGTATATCTATTCTCCCTTTCTTAGTTTTTATTAGAACCCTACTTTGTTTGTTTGTTTTTTTAAGGTGACAAAATTCCTAGCTAGAGGATTACATTTTCCAGTATTCCTTATAGTCAGGAGTCAACATTGAAATGCAAGAAGTTATCACGTAGAGTTTCAAGTAAAGCTCCTTACGACTTTATCTGGGAGGTAAGTCTATTCGCTTTCCTTTCTGTTCTTTTCCATTTAGGAATTCTCAAGTTCTGGCATCCAACCTGGATCATAGGTGACCTTGAAGATAGTGGAGCAGAGGGTGCCTAGTGACCTTGAAGATGCCTCCAGACTTATTTTATACAAGAAAGAAGAAAGAAAGTGCTAGATTATTTAGGTCCCTTATTTGGACACTTACTAACTGAACTTTATCCTAACTTATATAGCTATCAAACAAGTAACGCATTAGGTGGTACAGCAAAATGTTTTAATAAGAATATTAGCCATTTGTTAATTGAGCAATAATTTGAAAGATACATGATCAATAATTTTTCTGTAATTTTTTGAGCTTTTCTAAATAACAGTTTACACATATTTACTTATCAGGATAAAAATAGAATTAGTTTTTTTAAATTAAATGTTTATTGGTATACATATAATTTTAACCTTATCAGCTCTTGCTTACTCTGATCAAAGAATGGAGGTAAAGTGATCCTCAGCCCCTGTATTCATTTGACATTGCATATCTCAAACAAGATAACCCAGTTGTAATACTTTAGGTTTTGTAAGGATGGGTCTAAAGGTCTAACATCATAATCTCCAGGCCTGACTTTTTCATAAAGCTCCAAAATAATTTAAGTCCCTCTATGGGGCTGGTGCTGTATGTGAACAAAACAGATTTCATACCTGCATTCACAAGAGTTATGAGCTTAATATACATGACAGACAAACAAGAAAATTAGAAATCAGTATATATTTGTATATTCTGTAAAATGCTGGGACTAGCAGTTCAGGATTGTGAAATAGAGAGTGACAGAATGGAAAATAATTATATTTGTTATTCAGGGAAAAGGGAATCACGAAGATTCTAGAAGGGAGAGGGGGAGGCATCTAGGAAAAGAAGAGGGAAACAACATGTGAAAAGTCCCTAAAGACCTAGTAAAGAAGTCTTTACCAAAAGGATGATACATAAAGGATAGTCAGTTGGAAATCCTTGAAGTTCTTAAAGCAGGTATATGAGGAAGCATGACTTATTCTTTTGAAAAGATCACTCATGCTGCTCTGTTGAGAAAAGATACTAGATTAAGTTGGAATTAGCTAGGTAAGTTTATGAAATTAGCCAGTAGAAAAGTAATAAACAAGGATATTTATATGAAAGCCACTGTAATCAACCAATTGAAAAAAACTTAAAATGTTTAAACGAGGAATCTTTATTGTCTTACCACAGAGAATTGCTATTCATGATGGCAAAATGCCCTTAAGAATGAAAATATATATCATGGGATGACACATATGACAGTGTTTACGCAGTGTTGGTAAGCACATAACTTTATTTTGAGTATTCCTGTGTTGTGTTTTACTCTATAAAATCAAGTGGTAGTATTGAACTATTATTAAGGTATGGGAAAGACATGATCTGCTATCTAAACATTATTTTTAAAAATTTCTTAATTATCAATTTGATTTTATTGCATGGATATATATACATTTTTAGCATAGAAAAGAGACTCAAATTTGGTCATAAAAGTCCAAGAATGAACTGTAATTATTTGATAGAAGTTCACTTGTTGCAACTGTTATGGAAAATGTGTGCCGAGAGATTTCTATAGTTCAATAGATAGACATGATGAAATGATAGGGCTAGCAAAGGAAAAAAGGAAAATCAAATGATTTAAGAGTTAAGATTACAGTGTCTTAATATCTCCAGGATAATAGCCAGTCAAAGAATAGTAAAATGAATGTATAGCTAACAACCTAAATGATAGGGAAAATGGAATGATAAAAATTCTTGACTAATTAAAAAGAAACCAAGTAATGAGAGAGAAGGGAAATAAAAATAGTTGGAAGAAAAAAGTCCACAAAGCAAAATGTAGATGTAAACCCAAATAGATCAGTGATTACATTACATGTTGATAGAAAAATAATCTAGTTAATATTGGATATATTAAACGTAAAAATATGCCGCTTACAAGAAAAATCACTTTAAATATAGGGATACATAAAGATTGAAATTAAAAGAATAGAAAAATATGTCATACAAAACCCACAAAAGCAAAAAAGCTAATGTACATCAGGTGAAGTAGACTTTTTGTTAAAGCATTCTTTCTAGTAATAGGTAAAGGGAAATGTTCCTACCAGAAGATATAATAATTCTAAATTCATATTTAGCTACTAATATAGTTTCAATATATGTAAAGCAAAAACAGAAGGTAAAGGAAAAATAGACAAACCAATAATCAATATGACATGTTTAAGCCACCTCTCTCAGTAACTGATAGAACCACCAGAGAAAAATAAAAATATAGAAAGTCTGAACTATATGATTAACACACCCGACTGAATTGACATAAATAGAGCACCGTACCCAACAATGACAGAATAAGCATTCTTTTCAAGTGTCCATGGAATGCTTACTAAAATTGAACATTTGCTGGACCCTAAAACAAGGCTTAAGAAAGTTCAAATGATTGAAAGCATTCAGTGTATTCTCTGATTACAGAAGAATTAAATTAGACATTGATTCTGCAAAGATAACCAGAAAATACACGGAAAGAACCACAATCAGATGAGATACTTGCTAATGGCAAAGGGGACACGGTATGGGCAGCGGAAGAAGCTTGTTGTAAATATCGCCTATGACCACAGGACCAGCTACAGAAACAAGGACTATAAATTGGCAGGAGTCTTTCTTCCTTATTTTATTATAAATGTGTTTGTGTCTGTGTGCATGTGTGCATTAAGCAAACATCTTTTTCTTTCCACTCTTATCCCCTTATTATATAACGTAAGGTGTATTGACTTTGTATCATTGTATTTAAGTATCGTTAACTTTACATCATAGTACTTAAATTACAGAATATCAAGAACAGTGAACATTACCCAAGGCCCTTGCATTCACTTCTGGGGAAAAGGTTAGTATGTTTTGTTTAAATGCAGAATAGTTGTATCATGTTAGGCAGAAGTATGACATTTTATTGTCTTTATTTGAAGATTAAGTATAGTTTAAGGAGATGTGTAATGGTTAGGACATGCAACACCACTACTAAGTTATAGTTAGGACAGCAGTCCTGCTTAGCTCAACCAACGTGAATGGGAAGGCTTTAGGAGCACATAATTGTTAAATGCTTGGATGTTGGTTTGAGATAAATTTCTTTACCATGTTAAGGAAGTAGTCTGCTATTCCTAGTAGAAGGAGTTATCCAGTATGAATGTTGTATTTTAACCATTATCAGATTTTTTACTTTGGTCTATTAATATATTAGCAGGTTTCCAATTATTGAATAATCGCAGCATTTCCAGAACAAAACACATCACCTTGGATTATCTTTTTAAAGGTACTGCTGAACTGTCCTTATTTATATTTGATTTAGGATTCATGTGAGATTGACTAGTTGATTACAACCTTTGACATATTAGAAATATCAGTGTTTGTGATTTGCTCTGTACCAAGGAAAGCAAATAGATTGCATAGTCCTTTTCTGAATTGCCTGATCTCCTAAATAAACTAGATGAACTGATTCATCATTTTGTTCGTGTGAATGCATGACTCTGGAGTTGTTCTCAACCTTTGACATTGTTGTAATTTACCTTGACATTTCATTAATGTGATGCAGATTAATGCACGGATAATCACAATGTAAACAGACACATCCAATTTATAAAACTGGCAGTATCTTTTAGAGTTGAACACTTGTGTACCTTTTGAACCTACAATTCCATGCATAGGTGTATAACCAATAGAAATCCTAAATTACACACCTCAGAAATGATATACAGCGATATTCATAGCACCACTATTTATCAGAGACAAAGGATAGAAATACTCCACGTGTCCATCAGGTGTAGAATGCATAAATAATTTGTGGTATAATTATACATTATAGTATTCAGTAATATTCAAATTAAGATATTAAAGCTACACAGAACATGGATAAATCTCACAAGCATAATGCTAAGAGAAAGTAGCAACATGCAGAATAGGTCATTCTGCATGGTTCCATTTATATAAATTTCAAAATCAGATAAAACTAATTAATGATATATATGTAAAATTAATGTTTATCTTTGGAAGGGGCCTGGAAGTATATATGATGAAGCTTCCTATCTGCTGATAATATGCTATTTTTCAAAATTTCTTGCTTTGTAAATTTTACTTCATGAAAATTCACGGTGTTGAACACTTCATATTTGGTCACTTTTTTATCTTTATGCTATTGATATTTGTCAATAAAGCTTTACTTGAATACTAGTATTTTATTCTAAAAAAGAGAGAATAGAGAAATCTTACTGAATGCGACTATAATATATAATATTTTATTTGCCCTTTTTCTGTGAGATGTAATTCATTTAAGCAAAATTACAGATAAGATAAAATAAAAGAAAGAACCTAATGAAATATTTTAATTTCTTCTGAACAGAAAAAAGGCATATTCCATGTGCCTAAGAGGATAGAACTAATTAAGATAAAATTCAGGCACACAAAAAGAGAAATATTTATAATTGTATTTTATATTAGTCAAACATTAATGTTCTCTTTCATTCTATTAAGCAACAAGACATTAATGTGGAAATTTATTTCAAGGCTAGAACTCATTTTATCTTGTGCTTAATCTTCTATAAAACATATGATAATATATGTTTGAAACAATAAGATTTTTTGGCCAAGGAGAAATTTACATAGGCATAAATGATTGTGTTACATATACTTTTTTACTATTTTACTTATAATTTTTAAGGCATTTACAAACAGAATTACAGCCACAGACTAAAGATTACATATACAAAGATATATTTAGTTTTATATTTCCAAAACTAAGATTTTCCTCCGCTTCCCCAGTTTGTTTTAGATTTTGGTTTGCTTATATTGAACAAACTTCATAAAACAGATAAGTAAATATATAAACCTGTAATTATAAATTGTGATAAGTAAAATGTATGCAACAAACATAATTTCTGTGATACAGAAGCCAGAACATAACAGGGAATGGGCATGCTTTTGAGAGGAGCTGATGGGTGGGTGACCTCTTTGAGAAGGCGATGTGTAAGCTACTACCCAAAGGATGGAAAGGAGTGGCTGGGAGAGAAGCCAGAGGGATGACTGGGGTCACGTCCTTGAGAGGAAGGGCTGGGCTTGTTAACATTGCAAAAGGCAATGCCCATGTGAATGGAGCTCAGTCACTGGGAAAGTTAGTGGAAGAAGTAAAAAGAAGGTGGACTGTGCTGATCTCCCTGTGCTGTGCGGCTGCTTCCCACTAGCTATCTATTTTGCATTTGGTGGTGTGTATGGGTCCATGCCACTCTCTCACGTTGTCCCATCTTACCCTTAAAAGGAAGGTATTTTAATCCTATTGATTAATGTTACTGTTAAAACTTTGTTTCCAATGCAATTTTGATAGTTGATCATTTAATAAAAATTAACAAAAGCTTTAAAAAAAAGGTGGAAAAATAGAGCCATATCTTGCAGAACATTGTAGGCTTTTAAGGAAGTTTGGAATTCATTCAAAGTGTATTAGGATGATAACAAAGATGTTTAAGCAAGTAACAGGTTGCAGTTTAGTTTGTTGTATTGTAGATTCTTTAAAAGATTGTTCTAAATTTTATTTATTCATGAAATACATATAGGTGGTCAAGGGTGAAATCTTGGAGGCCAGTAAGGGTGATAGTGCACTAGTCCAAGTAAGAGCTGATAGTGATTTGGATTAATGAGTGTGGAGATGCAGAAATGTGAACATATTAGAGAAACATTTAGAGGTAGAATCAAAGTGATTCATGATATACTAAATATGGAAAGAAGTGAGGAAGACAAGGGAATAAAATTTAGTGTCATTTATTGGAAGAATCACATTTTTAGAGTAATGAATGGGATTGAAGTTGTATTTTGGACTTCTTACATTTGATATAAGTATGAGACATTCAATTGGAGATTTAAAAAAAATGGTAGTTGGGTATAGTACAGGTAAAGGGCAAGGGAAGAAGTGAGATTGTGAGATAAAAAAATTGAGAGTCATAAGCATATTGATGTTTCAACCATGGGAATGAATGGAAAAAAACTTAATAAGAGGCGACCACTCATCTGAGACCTCTTCATTCACCCCCCATAAGCATTAGAAATAAATTAATGGAGAGTAATTTAAATGTATTTTTAAATCAAAATGCTCTAAACATCAACTTCAACAGAAAAGTATTCCTTTGTTTTTTTAACTAGAAATTTTGCATGTGTCTGCTTAATGCATCTGGCTTCTTTGCATAGAGGAATCTGAAGGTATATGCAAATGGCTACCAGAAAATCAATTTTATTAGAAAACTCCATTTCAAATGAGCAGGGTCAGATACTTCAGGTGGCCTAGATTTAATATATTGTATTCTACCTTCTTGAGTGTACTGACCTAATCACAGTCCTGTGTTGATGTTCACACTCAATCTGAAAGCAAAAGCATAGAATTTCACATTTTTATTAAAGATTATGATGTAATTCTGTCTTACAATGTATTGCTGAACATTATATTCTTAGACCCAAACTACTTTACATAATCTCTTTTCTCCATAAAAGGAACCCCTGCAAATTTTGTACTTCAAACTTATGCTAACTGAGAATTATAAATGGGAAACTTTCAAAATAACACATTTTGATTGAACTGACATAAAAACAATAATCTGAAGTCTGTATCTCTGTCTCATTACCTCTTTTTGCTCTTTACCAGGACTATTTGACCATCGATTTATTTACTGTCTACAGTTTATACCTTTCCCACTGTATTGAACTCCTAAAATAATTCTTTTGGTTGTTTTTCTTTTCTTAAACTCTGTGGGAAGTTGAAAACATTTAAATGACTTAGAAATATTAAAATACTCCATCCCCTGCATTTTATTGCTTTAAGAAAGTGACATCTTTTGAACATAAAAACAGTAGCATTATCTGCAACACATTAATGAAATGTCAAGGAAAATACAACAATGTCAAAGGTTACTAACAACTCCATACTCATGCATTCATATGAGCAAAATGATAGATCAGTTCATCCAGTTTATTTAGGAGATCAGGCAATTCAGAAAAGGATTACGCAATCTCTTTGCTTTCCTTTGTATACAGGAAATCACAAGCACTGATATTTTTAATATGTCAAAGGTTGTCATGAACTAGTCAATCTCAATTTTGCCTAAATCCTAAATCAAATAAAAATAAGAACAGTTCCGCAGTACATTTAAAAACATAACCCAAGGTAATGTGTGTTTGTTCTGGAAATGCTGCAATTATTTAATATTTGGAAACGTGCTAATACATTGATAGACCAAAGCAAAAAATCTGATAATTGTTACAATACAGCATTCATCCTGGATAACTCTTTCTACTGTAAATAAAAGACTACTTCCTTAACACAATTAAGAGATTTATCTCAAACCAACGTTTAACAATTATGTGCTCCTGAAGTCTTCCCATTCAAGTTGGGCGAGCTAAGCAGGACTGCTATCCTCAGTAGCACATAGTGGTGGTGTTGCATGTTCTAACCATTACAATAGGAGAAGAAATAGAAATAAAAAGAGGAAAATAGCAAATAAAATTATCAATTATTATGATTGTCCTCAAGAAGCTAGAAAACCCAAGTAAATCAACAGACTAATACTATATTAAGAGTAACAGAAGGGTTACATCTTCATTGTTTGTGTTTCCCACAATGGAATTGGTTCATAGGTAGTTTTCACATTATATAAAGGATAATGCATTTCTACTACAAAATAGACAAAACGTTGAAATATGTGTTACAAAGAAAATATTATCAGATATCTCAGTGAATTTGTGCTGTACTTGTAACATACCTGTAAGCCTATGTAAGAATGTGAATGATTTAGCAGAAGTGGGTTACTGTCACATATTTTCCCCTTTAAGCACTTTCTGTTTTTTCCAATTCTCTTTCAGCCCCCAATCCTCCATTGCTCCAGTTTTTTCCCTCCCCCAACTCATTTCTGCAAGGTTACCATTGTTAACCACCTTATGTGTATTTCTTTTTTCTGCATTCCCTTTCTCCAGTTATACATACATATATACATACATATATGTATGTATATTATATTATATAGTATATATAGTTTAGTGGACACACACACATATGCCTGTGCACAGTTTTCTTTGCCATTGTTTGCTTAATTAAAAATTAAAGATCACATTAAATAGGGCTGTACAGCTTTCTCTTCTCACCCAGCTGTACATCATCAGTCTCTTCAACACAATTATTATAGCTCTACCTCATTCACTAGAGTAGTTTTATAATATTTCTTACATAATTTTCTGTAGTTTATTTAAAAATTTTAAATACGGACATTAACTATGATCTCAGAATTTTAGTTACCATATCAATGTTGAATAAACATTCCTATACATATTTATTTACATGTAACCTTTTTGTCTCTAGCTCTGCTATTTAAAATCCTGGCAAGCCATGGGGAACTTATTTTCAGCATATGACTCGATATCTTTGTTCAGAGAGCCAAAAGTGCTGAATAGAAATTGCCTCAGTCTCCAAACACCAAGTATACAGTTGTGTCTGCTTCTGTATTATCTTTACTCTTTCTATCCTGGTAACATGAAATGGATGTTTACTCTTCTGTTTCAGACAAATTCCTTCCCCATTGAGATGAATCTCATTGCCTTTTACATTCATCAAAATCTTCATTACCTGTATTCTCCTTCCTATCCCAAATATTCAACTTATTTTTATTTTTACTTGACACATCCTGTCAGCATTTAAGCATGTGTAAGTCTTCTTCTATTGTAAAAAACAAAACAGGTAAGCATAACCACATCTTTCTTTGACCCCGCATTCTTCTCTGGTTACCACCTGTTTCTCTCCTCTTTTACTGACAGACTTCTTACAGTCTCCATTTCCTTGGCCTCCTGATCAACTCTAAGCTCCTGAAATCTAGCTTCTGCCCTCACAGTGCCAAGATCCACAATATCTATTAGATTAAAAAAAAAGAGTTAGCCTTGATCTTTTCTCAGATTTTCACTTAAACAGTAAACTAAGAATAGCTGCTGTGATGGTTAATTCTGTGTCAACTTGACTGGGTCACAAGGTGCCCAGGTATTTGGTCACAAATTATTCTGGGTGTTTCTGTGAGGATGTTTCTGGGTGAGGTTACCATTTGAATCTGTAGACTGAGTAGAGCAGATTGTTCTCCCTATCGTGGGTGGCCGTCATCGAATCTCTTGTAAGGCCTGGATAGAACAAAAAGGCTGATATCCTCCTGCCTGACTGCTTTGAGCTGGGACATGGGTCTTTGCTTGCCTTCAGACTCAAACAAAATTATTGGTTCTTCTTGGGTCACCAGGCTGCTGACTTTCAGATTTGAACTTAGATCATCAGCTCTCCTGGTTCTCAGGCCTCCAGACTCAGACTGAAACTACACATTAGTTCTCCTGGGTCCCCAGCTTGCCAGCTGCAGATCTTGGACTTGTCAACCTCCATAGTTGCGTGAGTCAATTTATTTTAATAAATCTGTCTATCTATCATCTATCTGTCTCTACCTATCATCTATTTATCCAATCTCCCAAATTGTTATTAATAGCTATATCTGGGACATGAAATTGTATGCAGTTTTAATTTTCAGTATCTGTGTTTTTCTAAAATGAGTATGATTCATGTTTTTTAGAGTTAAAAAGCAATGGTGGTAGTTCCTTTTTGTTTTGTATCTCAAGGAGTAGCATCTATTATTGACTGCACATTTGTGTCCTTTCAAAATTCAGATGTTGAAGCCCTAACCTCCAAGGTGATGTGTTTGGAGGTGGAGGCTTTGGGAGGTGATTAAGTATCAATGAGGTCTTGAGGATGGAGCCTCTGTAATGGGATCATTGTTTTTTAGAAGAAGAGGAAGAGACTGGAGCTTTCTCTCCATCTTTGCCATGTGAGATACCCAGTGAAAAGGCTGCTTTCTACAACCAGGAAGAGAGGCCCCACCAGAAGCCCACCGTGCTGGCAACCTGATCTTGGAGAACTTTGAGAATAAATTTATATTGTGTAAGCCAGCCAGTTTACGGTATTTTGTTATGGCAGCCTGAGCTGACTAAGAAAGCATCATGTTTAAAAAGGAACATTTCAGGTAATATTTAGTTTGTTTTTAAGATGAAAGACAGAATGCATAGTGGAAAATATATGAGATTTGGAATGCGACAAACGGGATTATAGTACCAGTTCTGCCAGTGGAATTTGGATCAGTCCCTCAGCCTCTGGGGGCCAAAGGACCTTATCCCAATAACACCTATCTCAAAGTTCTGTGAGAAATTCTGAAATAATGAATTTAAGTGGTCATAGTAGATGATCAATCAATTGAAATTATTTAGGTTGCTCAAAATACATGAAACAGAATTCACTATGTGTTTTTCCCATTAGAACAAAAGCTCCATGATGGTAGATACTGTGTTTGTTTTATTCATGTCTGATTCCCAGAGAAATAATTGGCACATGGAAAGCATTCAATAAATGTTTTTGAACAGATGTGTGGATGGATTAAAATTAGGTAGGAAAAAAATCCATCTTTATATTTATATCTTAGTCAAAACAATGTTGAGCAATGGCCATGAAAAGATTATTATCTTGGGGTATCAGTATTTTAATTGAAATGAATCTGTTAAAACAATATTAAAAAATTTTAAGGAACTCAGAAAATTGGCTATTATTTAACCTATTAAGAAGCAGTCAGACTTCTTCCATTAACAAATCAAAGCTTTAAAAAGGCTTTAAAAAGAAAAAAGATGAAAGAAATAGGAACTAAGGTTAAGGTAATAAATTAATGCCAAAGAACCTTGTGAATACTGATTAAGTTCCTGACATTCCAACTACCCTATTATTTATTATAATTCTAAACTAAGATTTACTTAGCCCTTTCTAAAAGATGAATGACTTCAAAATTATGTCCCAAGACTTATTTCTCTTATTACCTAGCAATTTTGTCCCTCTGGCTCACTTTGGAAAAAAGAATATCATATATATATATATATTTACATACTTACAGTTTACAAATCTATCAATTTAATGGCTGAGTTTAGTTATCAAGGTTCGATCATCTTAAAAATACTTTTTTTAAGCTGTAACTCCATAGTTAAAGCATAGCTTCATTTCTTTTCTCAACAAATAAGTTGCCCTCGGAAGTTCAAGGAGCAGAAAAAGAACATTTAACACTCGAAATCTTGTCCTTCTTTAAATCACAGATTTAGAGACACTCAGGGATGGAAAGAACTTGAAAGATCTTTTTTGCCCAGTCACTGAAAATACATTTACTCAACATAAAGAATCACCTGTTCCAAATTGTAAATCAGATACTATTTAAATATCTTTGGTGATGAAAGTTCCATGAGGGAATTCTTTTCTCAATGCTGTGTCCTCAAAACCTAGAAAAGGGTTTGCACAAAGTGAGGATTCAGTAAACATCTCTTGAATGAATGGAAGGATGAATGAATGAATGAATAATTACCTTCTGAGGCAAACCCAATTTTTGTTTTTTTTAAAGCTTCAGTGGTGATTTTGTAAAAACAAAGAAAAGAAAGAAAAAAAGGTACAATGCCTACACCGGGGGAAAAATACGTATGAAGAAGCAAGTACTACTACAAGAACAGTAAGTCATGGATATCTTTTCTCATCAATAAATATAGATCAATTACATCATGTTTAATAGATACAAGGAATTCTTTGAATGTACATATCATAATTTATCTTACCAATTCTCTTTTGATGAATATTTACATTGTATCACATTTTTGTTGTTGTTAATAATATTGTGATAAATATCCTGTCCTTACACTGTTTCTTGTCTATGTGATTTTTAAAAAGGCCTTGATATAAACTGTTAAAGTGCCCTCTAAAAAGCTCAGATCAATTTATCAATGTAGTCCTGCTGAAAGTGCATTAGAATGCCAACTGGGAGCATTATCTGTGTGTTTTAATCTTTGTATAGCAGATAGGTGAAAAATGGCATTTCATTGTTTGTACTTACACATGTGGTGTAACACAACTGGTCAACAGCATGGGCTTTGGAGTTGGGCTGCCTCGGCTGGAATTCAGCATGCAATAGATATGGAGCCTTAGTTAACCCCTCTGAGTCTCAACTTTTTCACCCATAAAATAGGGATGAAAATAATATATGCTGTATAGGGATCTTGTGAGATTCAAGGTGTAAACTCTTTTGCTTATAGCTTGGAACAGTGCCTGACACCTAGTTAAGTGCTTTTTTCGGGTTGTTTGGTTGTGTTTATTCTATTATTACCATCATTGAATATAGTTTCTTCTCTTAGGAATAGTATCCTTAGCTAATATTGTGTATTTCCGTTTTTATTTTATGTATATGTATATGTATACTGTCTCTGTCTATCCATCTATCTAGCTATCTTTCATCCATCTATCTATCTATCTACCTACCTGCCTACCTACTGATCTATCTACCTAAAATATTAGGAATATTACAGCATACTGGTATCTTCTCCTTTGGTCATTGAACTAATTTGCTAAAGCTGCCATAACAAAATACCACAGACTGGGTGACTTAAACAATAGAAATTTATTTTCTCACTGTTCTGGAGACTGCAAGTCCAAGATGAAGGTATTGGCAGGTTTGATTTCTCCTGAGGCCTTCTTCCTTGGTTCCCTCAGCTTCTCGCTGTATCTTCGCATGGCCTTTCCTCTGTGCACACGCATCCCTGATATCTCTGCCTCTTTTTTTAAGGACGACAGTCAGATTGGATTAGCACCCCACCCTTATATCCCATTTGACCTTAATTACCTCTTTAAAAGCCTAATCTTCAAATGGAATCCCAGGGTTAGAGCTTCAGCATATGAATTGGTGTTGGGGCAAGATTCAGTACATAACCATAACTTCTACTAACTATCGTATTCCCTGTAATAGTTTTGCGTTAAGGAATTTTGTCTTGAACCTTTGAATGGAAGTTTAATACACATAAATAAGAGTTCACGAATCATAAGTGTGCAGTTCAATAAATTATCAGAAATTGAATGTACCTGAGTTAACAATACTCAGGTCGGGGAATAGGTTATGAGCCGCAACACAGAAGCTCCCACCCCCTTATCCGTCTTCCTGAACACAGTGCCTCCATTTGCCCTTGTTTTGAACTTTGCATATAAATGAATCATATAGTATGCACTTATTTGTGCCTGATATCTTTTGGTCAATAATCATATTTATGAAATCTCTCCATGCTATTGCATGAAGTTATCTTTCATTCATTTCCATTGCTGTGTACTCTTTGTTTGAAACTTATAAAACATTTATACATATCGCTGTTAATGAACTTTTATATTTCTAGTTTGGAGCTATTAAAAATAACACTGCTATAATAATTCTTATGCATGTGTTTTGGTACACTCTTGCACACCTCACTGTTGCGTATATACTTCAAATGAAATTGTTGGGTCAAAGGATATGTATTTGATCAAATATATAAGATCACATCAAAGAGTTTTCCAAAGTAGCTTCATGAACCTACACTCTCACTGGCAATGCCTGAGAGTTCTAATGCGTCTCCATCTGAGGCGTTATCGTTGGGCCTGTTTACTTGGGCCATTCTAGTGAGGGTGCAGTGGTGTCTAATTTTGGCTTTAAGTTAATTTTTTCTCTGATTAATAATGAGTTTGAGTGATTTTTTACAATGTATTTGGCCATTTGAAAAATAAGTAAATTTTAAATGTTTATGTAGTTAAATGCATTTATGATTCCTAGTTTTAAAAACATCTATAAAATTCTCCCACTCTAAAGATTCTTCTTTAAATTCACCTGTACTATCCTCTAGCATTTTTCTATCTTAATACTTTGTGTTTAAATATTTGATCTTCTTGAGATTAATTATCTTCTAAGTTTGCAGGTAGGAATCAGATTTTTGTTAGTCCATATATTTTATTGGTTGGGCTCTTCTTGGTTGGGTTCATCTTCATCTTCTCATCTACTGACTGAGATTTTGACTTGTCATTGGTGCCAGTTCTTCTTTCTGTGAGCAAATTATGAAGCATTTGCAGAAGGTTCCCATGTCCATGGGATACATGCAAAGAACTTTTCTTCTACTCCTGGAAGTATTTTTCTTGTTAAATAGGGACCATATCTTCTGCATTGTAAGGTCATGAGTCTTTTCAAGCTAATTCAACCTTTCAGTTTATTTGATCTGTGACTTTATTTTTTCAGAGAGAATCACAGGACGAGCAGTGTGTTCTGGAAATGAACTTCTCTAATGCCTGCCTATCATATATTAGACATATAGCTGTATCTGCAGCTCTTAAAAATTAGCTGTATTATTTTCTGGTAACACATTTTTTATCTTTCTCACTTCTAGGATTTACCTACTATTTTCTGTCTAACCTAAGTCTCCTGTGTTAAAAGTAAGAAAACCAGGGCACTAGATTTCAAATGTCTTTATGTACAATATTCTGTAATTAGTTTTATAAATTTATATAATATTCTAGTTTCCATAATCTTAGTTAGAGAATGAAATACTTATTTAATAGTCTTACCTAGGAAAAATAGATATCTTTAATTACTTAGTCCTCATAATGTATAATAAATGTCCTTAGATTCTGAGGTAATGATGGCGAAAACATAGTAGGGATCAGTACATATTTTGGAATGAATGAATGGACTCAGCTTGTACTGGGAAACATGCTCATGATCCTTATCAAGAAAGCCATTAATCTAGTTCATAAATATTCATAAGTTTGGTGTATTGCAGGGATTTGGACCATGAAGATAAAAAAAGAAGGAACAGTGCCAAAAAACACACAGCAAAAGCCAAGATTGCAATTAGGTTCTTTGGAATGGAATCAACAGTTTAAATATATACTCTTAGACTAGAACAGGTAGTTAACAATGTATGGACCAAAAAAAAAATCAATATTATATAAAAATCTTATTTATAGATACTTCAACAGATTCCTTTTGACACTCATTCCTGTGATCTATCTTTTGAAAGACAAAGTATTCGTCTCAGCTCTGATAAGATTTCCTTTTATATCTTCTTCCTAATTCCTTTTCCCTCTCAGGCTGAGTCAGAGGTCCTTTCTCTCCTCCCCCAAACCATCTTGTGCCTGTCTCTACAGTTAAAATTACCATAACATTTTCAATACTGAGTATATGCTTTTGTGTCTGCTTTCCACAGAAATCTATGAGGGCAGGGACCACAATATTTTTCTTTGTGTTCTCAACTCTCTGCGTAATACTTGACACATTGTAAACCCACTATACATTATTGTTTAACAGAACCAACTTTGGAATTGAAAGGCAGAGCAAAGTGACTCCAGTGTAAGTAGACTTGAGTAAAACACTTTCCCCTTTATTCACATATGGCTCACTTATGTTCTGGTGTCCTAAAGATAATTGATAATAGCTAATATTTATTTATCACTTATTATGTCCAGGCCATATATGAGATGGGGGATTAGTTTCCTTGGGCTCCCATAGCAAACTATCACACACTCAGTGGCTTAGAACAACAAAAATTTATCCTGTCACAGTTCTGGAAGCCAGAAGTCCAAAAACAAAGTGTCAGCAGATATTTTGGCCACATTCTATGCCTGTGCTAAGGCCTAGAAATGAAATTTTTTTAAAGTTCCCCAGATGATTCTCAATTACAGAAAGGATGGACAATCGCTATACCATGAAACCCTTTTCCATTAAAGAAAGAGCTTTGCTCTTGAATTTTAGAGCCCAGATTCGAAGACGTTTAACTTGAGAACCTTCACCTACATTACTTAAACCATGTCTCAGCTTCTTCAAGTTTAAGATCAAGACTTTCACCTTAATTGTTTATTGTGAGGAATAAATGTGAAAACATAAAACTTAGATAGTGATAATACCTACCATTTGCCGAATTCTCACCATGTGTTCAGCATTGTATTCAAGTCTTTGCATGCATTTTTGTGTATCCCTCTGGTATTACACAAGCTTTATAATTGGTTCTTCTTTTCTGTGCAGCCTGTATTCCAAACTGTTGTGCAGTATAACTTGAATAAAACAAGATGCTTTTCTCCCTAAAGTCTTTATGGAGGCATTGTCAGTAACTCAGACTGCTTTCTGAAAGGAGGAAAGAGTGGGTCAGCATATTAAGACTACAATAAAATTTAGATACCATAGTTATTCAAAGCAGCCAAAGCCAGGGGGAGAGTGGGAAGGTGCAGGCACCTCCCTGCAAAACTGGCTTTGTCACTAATGTGTAATGACTTAACTGCAGTCACAATTTTTTCTCTGCCATGTGGGAGACGTTATTAAGGGGATAATGATGCTTGCCCAACATTCTTTAAAAAGTGTAAACTATATAAAAGTGCTTTAAGAAATCAAAAGTACTATAAAATTCTATTAGGAACAAAAAAAAGGCACCATTCAATGGTTAAAAAGAGAGCTAGGCTAGGGAAAGAGGAGATCTTTTTGTCAGGGTCGGGGTTCGGGGTGGTATGTTAGCATCAGTGAACAAAGTCAAAGCAGAGTTGAGCTGCCCTGTATGCTTTCATTTGGGTGCTAGTTGTTGTGCATGATATTGCTGTTTATCTTGTGTCTAAACTCTTCCCTGCTCAGTCTTCTAAATTTTCCATATCCAGGGTGGAAGGAAATTTAAAAATTTCCTTTAAAGTGCTTTTGTGCATTTGGGTGGGAGTGAGTGAAGAAATTACTCAAAATAGCGTCTCCTACTAAATATTTTTAATGTGTTGTTAAAAATAGTGTTACTTATCTAACAATATTCTTACACATAGAGAAACTAATAGCATCACAAATAATGATGCTGCCAATAACTTTTTATACAGAGAGGTTTGTCATTTAGAGATCAGAATAACTTAAATCCAGTAATAATGTAATTTCAAACAAATGTATATCAAATGTCAATTAGAATGTATTCAAAAGATTTAGCATAGAATATATTTTAAGATTGTATTATCACTTAAATTTCATTGAAGCATTTTATTGGAATTATTAACTTCAAAAATAGGCAACTTTGTACAATTTATTGCCATATTGTTTGTTTTTGATCAGGTGGCTCAATAAGAGAGAAATACATGTGCTAAAGTCGGTTTCAACCTTTTCTACAAATTTTTTCTTCAGTCAAACCCTTTAGAAGTTCAAAAAAGTTAAAGCAAAGTTCCATTTTCACTACTTTTTTTTTTTATTGTTGATCCCTCAGTGCTTTCAGATAATAAACAAAATGGGAGCAGGAAATGTTGAAATATTGTCAACCAGGTTTTCTCATTGAATTTCCAATCTAAACAAAAATCTCGTAAGGAAACTACTTTCACAGTATCTCAAAGAAGTGTGGGGAATTTAAATAGAAGTTCAATGTTCCGATTATTATTTAAAACAATCCCCAAAGGACCTGAGCTTATCTATAATGTCATTTAGTCCTTTTTTATGTTGCAAAAGAGACTGAATATAAACCATTTCCATAACTGTATGTAGTTAGTAAAATACTGATTTTGAAAACCATATTGGTAGAACTACTAAAGGTATTAATAAAACTTAATTGAATTGGAATTTAGTGAAAAATGTCACAATTCTCGAAGTTCTTTATTGTTTACTAACACTAGTTAGTTCCATGTTCTTTAAGTTTGAGATTCCTTGTTTTTTAAGAGCTCATGCTGCATTTTAGTTTCTTAATCCAGTATCTTCATTTTTTACACAGGGACATGTATACTTTTTGCCCCATATACATTGCGTACAAGAAAAAGAGGTTTTGAATTATCCTAGCATATCTTGTTCTTGGAAATTGACCTTGAAAATGGCTGATTAAACACTGAGAAATCCTGCAGTTATGTAGCCTCCTAAATTTATTCCACACAACATTTCACAATTTTTTTAGCATAAAACTTTCCTTGCAAAAGAGTTTCTCTCCCCAAATATTAATATCATTCTTCATTAAAAAGGAATAGTTCAAGATGGAATGTTCCTTTTTCTCTCCTCTAAAACCCTGTTGAAATGTCATTGAAAAGTGCAAAAGGGTTTAAAGGCACAAGAGCAAAGAGAAGGAGGTGCGGTGTCATCAGTTTGTCAAAGCTGTAACCAGATTTGTGGAAAATGGAAAGTGGATGGAAGGGTGTTGACATATAATTAGAACTGAGGAGGAAATGGCCCAGAAGATGCTCCTATGAGAGACACAATGGACGAGGCTTTGTTTTATTTTCAGAGCCCTGCAGAGCCAGCACAGCCAGGATCCTTGGACAGGGATTGCACAAGTACAGGGCAGACCAGAAAAAAGCTGATTAATCAAAGAATCCACAGAAAGCCTCGCTGGCTAACAGCGCTTCCTGTCTCTGAGGGCTGAGTAGCTCACACGCCAGCCATTTTCCCAGAGAAACGCCGGAAGCCTGTATACATTTTATTACATTTGAGCTTTTGGTGTGATCATTGTTCCCGAGCTAACCCAGCACATTCTAACATTTAACATGACTGTGTTGTCCTGTCTGCTCTCTAGCCATGCACTATAGAGCAGAGATCAGCAATTGAAGTGCTTGACTGTGCTTGTCTGTCGTAGCCAATTCTCTCATAGGTGGAGGGTGAGGACTCCAGGAGAAGAAAGCTTACAAACGCGGCAACGGGAAAACACCAAACTAACTGCTAATGGGGGGAAGTTTAGTCTTCATTTTCAAGTAAGCATGGACATCCAGAGTTACAACAGATATTTGAAAACACCAGAACAAAAATGGAAGGATCTAAATGAATAAAGAACATGACTAAGTTGAGAAGAAACAGTAACCCAGAATAGAAGAATTTCAAAAAATTTACTTAACATTCTTTTAGAGATATAAAAATATAGTGCAATGAAAACCTAGAAGTCTATCATTAAAAAAAAAGAGAAAAGGAGACAGTTATTTAAAATTAAAATGTGATTTCTTAAAAAAAATTAAAGGTCCACTGAAAACATGAAGATAAAAAAATCAAGCTATTTTCCAAAACATTCAGCATAAAGGCAATGAGTCAGAAAATATGAAAGAGGAATAGAACTGTAAAAGAAAAGATGACAAATATGATCAATTTAAGAGTCCCAGTATTCAAGAAGTTGGAATTAAAGAGACAACAGAGAACAAGAAATAAAAATAATAATAATTTGAAGAACATTTTCGAGCGTTAAAGGTACATCTTCAAATGATGGGGTCTTTAATTGCCAAATACAAAAAATGAAAAATGACTCACACAGACTTCATAAACCTTCAGAAATACAAAAATAAAGATAGTTTCCTGAAGGCCTCACTATATAATTTATAACCTAATCCTGGACAATTTATAGTTAAGGGGGTACTACTAAAATTACACTAGGACAATAAGGTTGACCCAAGACAATCCTGGACACAATGTGACTTCTGGTAACTGTAACTGTAAAGGAATGAAATTGAAATTGGCATCCAAATTCCCATCAGCAACACTAGATATTAGAAGACAAGACAAACATATTTTACGTGTACTTAGAGAAAATGATTATAGGCATAGAATTTTATAGGAAGTCAGTGTAATGTCAAATATAAGGGCAATATAAATCTTCATATCTATATAGTCTCAAAATGTACTTTTATAAACTCTCCGTGAAAAAAAGTTTGTATAATAATTAGATGAAAACAGTAATCAGAAAAGACGAATGGTTAAGATAATAGAACCAATAGAAATAAGGAAAAGAAATCCTAGGTTAACAGCTAACTATGCAGTCAGCCCCTAGAGCAAATGTTTCTTGTTTTAGCAGAAAAGGCCTCAAGCAAAGATATCCTTTGGAAGAATGTTGACTCCATGTAATAAACAGTTTAATTAAAAGAAATACTTATATTAAGGATATAATAAAAGTGGGTTCTTAGGGAAAAGGCAAGGTATGATAACCTCCAAGAAAAATGTAAAAATGCTCTCCAAGGAAATTTTGGTCAAAATATGAAGCCCTTAAAAATGTGGCATAACTTTGATCTATCTAGTTGCTCTTAGAATGTTCTCCTTTAAATAACACAAGCTTAGTGTCATAGGGTGATAGGGTGATATTTCTTTCTTTGTATGTCCATCCTATCAAATTGCTTGGTTGTAAATTGAATTTTATTCATACAATCATATTAAATGCCATTTATTGATTTTTTTTCAAATTTTAAAATCAACCT
Organism: Hyperoodon ampullatus; assembly: GCF_949752795.1. Classification (NCBI taxonomy): domain Eukaryota; kingdom Metazoa; phylum Chordata; class Mammalia; order Artiodactyla; family Ziphiidae; genus Hyperoodon; species Hyperoodon ampullatus. The sequence continues at coordinate 185,331,132 of NC_136915.1, forward strand.
ATAGTCATAAAAGTTAATTACAGTTTTAGAATAAAATGTAAATATTGTAAACATTGTCAGTATAAAAATAATTTCAGTATTGGCAGAGATTTGGATATAAATAGGGGAATAGGAAGAAAGGTGTCTAGTTTAAGTTGGCAATTTTTGTTTTACACATTGGGGAATTTGAGAATACTGTCTAAAATTCACTGGTCAAGAATCAAGAGCTTAAGTCCATAATTTAAAATGTTCAGATATTTGATATGAGGTGAAACAATTACATAACTTTTATTAATTTAGAGGAAGGAATAATGCAATTTAAGGGAAATGTAAATAAGCTAATTCTTTTAAAGTAGAGATTCAATAATTAGTGTCTAAACTTAACCAAGAAAAAGAGTTATAAACATTTTATTAGAATTTATAAATAATAACTGTAGGTAAATGCTTGGCTTTTGGGGGGGAAAATTTAGAGTTAGGTGAGGTGATGTGGCTGACAACTTTCATGTTAAGTTCTTCTAAATTGTTTGCCTTTTTTTTTTCTTTTAACCATATGTAACCTCATGTTTTGTAACTATAATTTTTTAACCCAGAAATATAATTGTCCAAACTATACATAGTTGCTTATTAGCATTAATAGAATCACACTACATATACTGTTTTGCAGTTTGTTTTTTAATTGAATAACATATTTTGGTTAGTTTTCCATGTCCACAAAAATAGTTCTAACATCCATTTTAAAAGCAGAATGATTTGACTGTATCGTATTTCATCAAACATTTTCCTTTCTCCTGAGAACATAGGTAGTTCCCATGGATTTGGTATTATAAATTATGTGTAGTATATCTCTGCATTTATTATTACATGCTTTGCAAATGTCAATATAGAGTACATTTAAGGAAAAAAAGAATTATCAGGTAAACTGGTATGAACATATATATTGCTACACAAACTTCCAAAATATAAAAACACCCCAAAAGGCACATGGTAGTTCCTGTGCCATATCCATACCAACACTAAAGCTTTAACATACATCAGACTAAATTGGATAACTTATTAAAATACAGTCAGCTGGTCCCTTGGTAGGTGTAAGTAAACACTCAGGATTTGCATTTTTAGCAAGTTCCCAGCTGATGCTGCTGTTGCAGGTCAAGGCACCCCACTTTGTGAACCACTGTATTATGGGTTAGAAAAATGCATTCTTTTTCTCAAATATCACATTTATTTAGCACTGTGCAACTTACCGTGAGCTTTACATACTGTAACAAGTAATGGATTATGTTTAGCTGTTAGTACAGAGACTTGACTACAGTTGCTTATATAAACTACAGCATTGTTTTTTTTTTTCTTTACATAAAAAAAGTCTCAAGATAGCCCAGGGACATGCACAAATCCATCAGCGACTTCTTCCTTTCTACTCCACCATCTTCGGCATGTAGCTTGCTTCCTTAAGGTTGTCTCATGGTCCAAGATGGCTGCCAGAGTCCTTGCAATCTTGTTTGTGTTCCAGGTAGAAGGAAGGAAGGAAGAAATAGCAAGAACCAAAAATACATTCTTAACTGAGAACGTTCTATTTCAAATGACCATTAAACCACTTCATTTATGAAGTAAGAACTTTACAACAGCATATAATTCCATTGTCCTTCCCATTCTCTGTGCTCTTGTCATTTATTTTATTTCTCTACATAGTAAAATTCACAATATATTGTTATTTTTGCTTTTGATAACCTTATGAAGAAATTTAGAGGGAAAGAGACTCTTTACATTTACCTACATTTCATCTTGGCCAGTGCATTTCATTCCCTGGCAGATCAGCCTGCTCCTTGGAATTATTTCTCATTAGCCCAAAGAATCTCCCTTAGCATTCCTTGTAATGAGAGTCTCCTGGCGAGTAATTCTCTTAGGTTTTGTGTATTTTAAAACATCTTTATTTCATCTTAATTCTTGAATGATATTTTCATGGGGTATAGAAGTCTAAGTTGACAGTTTTGACATTTAAATTTTTCATCTTTTTATAACCTTAAAACTTAGATTCCTGTATCTGGAAGCTAGGGCTTATCTCTGTTGTCTTCATTCTAACTCTGCCATGACAGCACCCCCTTCTCCCCATCATACACAGTTGACTTTGGCCACAGTGATTTGTTTTCTAGTTTCCCATATGCAGCCAGTGATTTCTAAATTCATTTAATTGTTCGTTTTATTTAAATAATAGTCCTTCTCCTCTTCCAGCCAATATCTATGATTAATAACCAAATCCTCTTCTTTTTATAAAGCCCAGTCCAAATGTATACTTCATACTTTATGTATGAAGCATTTCATTTACAGTGAACTCTGAACTCTTTTAACTCCCAACACACTTTGTCTGACCCTACCGACTGGTGTTCATCATTACAGAATACTTATTTATATCACCATCTTCTCTCCTCTAAACTGTCAGAGTTGGTGGTAAACTGTTAGAAAGAGAGTTATGTTACTAGCCTATTCATCTTTCTCTTTCCTTAGTTTCTAACATGCTTGTTCCATAAATAACATGAATGATTTTGTATTCAAAAGTATTCTGCAGAAAATGTAATTAGTGTAACAGGTTTATTGTTGACTACAGTAACTTGGCTTATGCTGCTTCATGAATTTTAAATGACTAACATAATTCCCTCTTGCATTTTTCATTTTGAATCTAAATGGAGACAGTTGACATGATTGATTCCTGGCCTAGGGCAGGCCCATCTGCAGTGGACACTGTGCTGCCCCGTCCTCTTTCAAGAATGAAGGACATGTTCTCCAGTTTCTGGGAGACCTGATAGCAGGCAGCCCTCAGCTGTCAATCCCTTTCAGGTTCTCTGCAGAGAGCCTCTGTGCTCAAGACCAGACTCTTGGGCAATCCTTAGCCGTAACAACTGATCAAGAGGTTAAAAAGCTCAGCTCCTCCCCAACACAAGAGAGAACCCCAGGGAAGCTTAACAGAGACTTTACTGGGATTGTATCACAGCTTGACTTCTCCCCCTGCCCAGTTCTGTTCTTCCCTCCCACACGTGTTGATTCTTGGTGCCCTGCGTAGTACACCTCCTTCCTTCTAATCTTCATTGCAGAGACTGTTTTCTGGGGAACCCATGCTGCAGTGCAAGCTTGTGATCCAAAGCAGATACTAAATATTAAGTGATATTTCTCTTTTTTTTCATTAATTTTTTTATTTTATATTTTATATTTTATTTTATATTTTATATTTATATATTTATTTTTTATTTTATTTTTATATTATATTTATTCTATTTATATTAAATATATAATATTTTTTATTTTATATTATTTTATTTTATATTTATGTTTTATATTTATATTTTATATTATTTTATATTTATTTTTATTTTATATTTTATTTTATATTTTATATTTTTATATATTTTTTATTTTTTATATTTTATTTATATTTATATTTATAATATTTTATATTAAATATTTTATATTATATATTTTTTATTTTATATTTTATATAAAAATGTTGTGTTAGTTTCAGGTATACAGCAAAGTGATTCGGTTATACAGATACATATATCCTTTTTCAGATTCTTTTCCCTTATAGCTTATTACAGAATATGGAGTATAGTTCCCTGTGCTATACAGTAGGGCCCTGTTGATTAGATATTTTATATATAGTAGTGTGTATATGTTAATCCCAAACTCCTAACTTAGAACTCCCCCCCAACCTTTCCCCTTTGATAGCCATACCATAAGTTTGTTTTCTATGTCTGTGAGTCTTTCTGTTTTGTAAATATGTTCTTTTTTTTTTTTTTTTTTTTAGATTCCACACATAAGTGATATCGTATGATATTTGTCTTTTTCTGTCTGGCTTACTTCACTTAGTATGATAATCTCTAGGTCTATCCATGTTGCTGCAAATGGCATTATCTTTCTCCTGCTAGACAATATACTTTAAAGTTTTTCCCTTCCTTCCCACACCCCTGGTCAATTAGTATGTACAATAAAGATGCAAACAAAAGACTTTATTAGTCTAATAATAACTAAAAATTTCATTTATTCTAAAAGTTACAATGAATTCTAAAGTCATATTTGTCTCATGTTATCTATATCCCACTTGCTTCTCATTAGCTCATATAGTCCAGGGCATCGTAAAGAGAACATGTGTAACTCAGGTTCATTTGTGAACGTCAGGGTAATAAACCCACACAAACAGTTAATGTAGGTGCATATGCATAGATCCAGAAATTGGCCTGAACCAGCATTTGCCAGGCAGTCTGACATTACACACTGTCAAAGAAGATAAACTATAGGTATTTATAGAACTGGCCATAAAGTCATTTTGTAAAAACTGTTCCCTTTTTCACCTGCTGACCGAGGCAGTATTTGATTATTGTGGTACAGAGGAGAGATTGATCATACCTTTTTACTAGGATAAGAATAAAAACAAATTCAAGAGAGAAGGGGAAAAGCTTTTCTGTTCCCTTTAATACTTAATCAAACTGCCTAGATCCTGGGTTTTAAATTGAACTTGAGCATTTTCAGATTTCTGTTCCTTTCACGGGTGGGGGAAAAACCATTCTCAGGTTCAACAAGGAAAACAAAAAGTAGATACACTGGTTTAGTGTACACTAGCTTTTTAGTATACTGAGAAAATTGGTTTCTCATATAAATTTTCTTTTCTGCTGTGCAAGACTCAGTTTTACTACAAATGAGTGCTATAAAAAAGAAAAAAAGTATCTAACAAAATTCAGAGAATAGAGACAAAATGGGAACATACAAAAGTCCTAAGGAATCAAACTGTAGTTAAGCCAGGGTTGGATTAATGACAACAAAAACCAGTGTCTTTGTTGTGAACTCCTAGATATGGGAATATAGAAAGGACCAGAATGAGCCGCAGTAAAAGCATTCCCCAGAATGTGAATGAATTTTGATTTGAAAGAGTGTGGAGGTGGGTGGTCCCAGTCACCAGGAAACAGGAAGGAAACAGAAGATGTAACACTGGCAGTAGAAAAAGAGCTCCCCTGTCCACTGAATTCCCACAATGGGACAGGCCCTCCATATCATTTTTGTGGAGCCTTTGTGAGGAACACAATATATCACTTCCTGAACTTGTGTATGTATATGTAAATTATATTCATGTATAAGTAAATGCTACTCATAAAAATTTCATTTCAGTTTTAAACTTTCTTCAAACCTTCATCTGTTCCTCTATATTGAAGAAACTATTTCTTGGATCATTTAATTTTGCTAAAGGACCATTCTGACTAATTAGGTAAACATGACAAAAATATTTTCTCAAAAATTCAACTTGCGTGATGAAACTAAAGTGGTTCTGGTCATATTAATGAGTATTTAGTATTGATGAGATAAAGGCAAAGTTTTAGGTAGACAAGTTCATTCTGAAAAACTAAGCCATAGGCAGCATCTTCCTTTGGGGAATTTCAATGGAACTGAAAAAATAAGAGGGAAGAGAGAGGACAGAGGACCGAGACTCATTCATTTATTCATTCATTGGGTACTTTTTTTTTTTTTAAAGAAGGAGGCATATTTTATACTGCTCATTGTTTCTGTGCTTGTCTTAGTCTGTTCAGGCTGCTATAAAAAACAACCATACCCCGGTGGCTTATAAACAACAGAAACTTATTTCCCAAGTTGTACAGGTTAGAAGTCCAGGATCAGGGTACCAGCATGGGAAGACCAGGTGGGGACTGCCATCTGCTGGCTGTGTATCAAGTGGCAGAAGGGGCAAGGGAGCTCTCTGGGACCTCTTTTATAAGGGCACTAATCCTCTTCATGACCTGATCACCTCCCAAAGGCCCCACCTCTAAATACTATCACATTAGGGAGTAAGTTCCAACATAAACTTCTGGGGAGGACACGGGTGTTCAATCTCTATCAGCACTCAAAGATTTCTGAATCAGGAAACACAGCCATAGAAACAGTTAAGATGATTTGGGTGCAGTGCAGACCAAATTTAAAAACAACAACCCAGATTCGAAAGTGCACCCAAGTCTTCCCAGAGCATCAGGAAAAGCTTCAGAGAGAAGGAAGAGTTGGAGTTAGGAGTTTGTCTGGGACAGAGTCTGAGGAGATCCCGAGGGACCATTTGGCCTATGCCTCATATTTAAGACAGACCCGTGATGTAAACTTTCTCCTTATCTTCAAATAAGGCAAATATATCAGAAACCCATATGTAAGTTTGTATGTGTATGTTTTCCAAATGTGTTATTTTGTTAAGCATAAGTACTTTAAATATATCACATTTTAAACCCTGTTGATAGCTTGTTGACCTTTTTAATAGTGATATAGTAGTTCAGAAAATGGAAGAGATCCAGACTTTCACAGATCCCTAAAAGCACTGGTTAGGATTTATTCATCTTAAAGACATAGGTATGAACATAAAACCAATATCATTTTTCCCTATCTTACAGACTGGGAGAAGGTTGTAATAGTTCACTATAGAGCAGGTACCATTCCTATGTATATGCACTTGTCATGAATATACTGACACCATCCTATTCTACTCATACCTTATCATTCTACTCCTGAACCTCGACTCCCATGACATTCGTAAAAAGTATATTCCATATAAGAAATTGTTTAGCCTAAGAAAGAGTGTATGTGTCCACTCATGAGTTGAATTTTATATTAAAAATCTCTGGTATTCTTTCAGCAATATTTGAATGATACTGTGGGCCAGGCAGTATTCTAGGACCTGTGATAAGCAGTGAACAAGACAGGAAAAAGTCACTATCCTCATGGAACTTATAATTTAAAGTATAATTTTTAACCTGTTATTTGTATAGTTTTATATGCCTACAGACTTGGTCATTAGATGGTTCTCTGGTAATATATTTCATAAAGAAAAAAAAGAAGAATAAGGAGCAGTGACCTTCCTGACAGCCTTCAAACAGCAAAGTTTAGAATAAGCATATGGAAATGGCTTGTGTGACAAGGTTAAGAACCTCAGAAGCAGAAAAATGGTTAGGAGAGATTTGTTTTCTTAAGTCAACTATCAAATTTCTTTGCAAAATTATTCCCTCCAGGAGGAAAATCTCTGTGAGTAACTGAAAAATAACATAGGGTCGAACACAATATTTCCATAGTTTTCATTTTTCGGAAATTCACTTGCAAAATATGTAACTTTTCTCCCCAGGTGGAGTTCTGCTTTCCCAAAGAGGTACTTAGACAGACTGTTGGCTTGGGTACAGGAACACTAAACAGTCAGGCTGGCTCTGGATGCTCACATTGCCCACCAACACATTTGTTTTCTCAGAGTCTATTTAGCCCAGCAGGAGACTTTATGATACCACTGAGAGCCAAGCTGCTACCCACCAAGGCAGGATGTGTGCCACTCCTTCCTTAATTACCTCAGTTGTGCATATGGCTGAGCATTTACTGTGTGTGAAGAACCTATGATGTATGGATCATTCTATGGCAGAACCTACATTTTAATCCTTTTGTTATGAGTAAAGGAACTAGATGAAGACATGGTAGATGAGAAGAAGAGAGTCGTAGATTCACTTTAAAAGAAAAAACACTTCACTCATTAAAAGGCAAAATGGATGTGTGTACATCTACATATAAAGATATATAGACATTATGTAATTATTTAGCAATGCTTCTTAGCCACATGCAGCAAAGTACTGTCTCCCGGTAGAATCCCACCATCATCCCCCATTCCCACTCCCCCTGCTTGTTCTTGAAGGGCACATGAAAACTGGCTAGAGAGTATATTTCTCAACCTTCCTTGTACCTGATACTGGCTGTATGACTAGGTTCTGGTCAATGGGATGCAAATGGAACTGGTATGTGCAACTTGTAGGTTTCATCCTTGTAAAGGAAGCTACTTGTCCTCACTTTCTCTTTCCCATTCCCATGATCTGGAACATGGTGAGAATAAGGGTAAGATAGCTTTTTCCATGTGGAATAATGAAGGATAATAACTCAGGAATGGTAGAGCAAAAAGAGAGATTTGTATATTATTACATCTGGTGTATCTATATACATGTATACAACAGGATATTAATAATTCTGTTATATGAAAAATCACTGCATTAATTATGCCCTGCACCAAATCAATTTTTTTGTTGTTAAAAGACTAAATTATCCTGTGACCATGTAACAGATGTTTCTTTTTATAAATATTCTATTAACTTCTTGATTTTGTAAGACAACAAAAATTTCCTATTAATCATTGTTTCTTGATGCAGTATATTTTCAAAATATTGTCTGTAATAATTTACTAATGCCTTATGTTTACATCTTGTCTCCTTTGGCAAATTCGGAATTTGTCTTTTCCTAAACTAGTTAAGGTATCCTTTTTATCCCTAACCTATCTTTTAGCTTTCTAGAATGGCTATAAGTAAAACAAAGATTTGCTTCTTCATCTTATTTTTTAAAGGTTAAGTGGGTGCGAGTGGAGGCAAAGCAAAAGTAATCAGGTGTTTTGGCGTTCTATAAATTTTAATGAATTTTAATGATTTAGAAACTTCAGAGAATTCATTTGCAGCAGTATTTGCAGGTTAATATATAGGCTTTTCAAGTTAAAAGAAACTTTCTCATATTTAAGAATAGCTACTGGTACGATAATTGTCGACAAAGTATTTATTTTTAGATATCCAGGTTTAAACACTGTTGTCAATCAGAGGTTATCATAATGTATTTTATGAGATAAATTAAAGGCTCTAGAGATATGTTAATATCCTCATGATTCCTTTTCCCTTCACATATCACCATCTAGCACTATAGCAACCTGAAACTAGCAATCTCCTTCCCTTGTGTGAGGAATGAAAACTCCTCTATTTTTAAGCCTCTTAAAAATGTATGTGCACCTTATACAGAACTTTAAGAAACTCCATGAGATAATCCTGATTTAATTTTGTTAATTAATAGGTCATATTTAAAAACCAAGACTGGACATTTTCCAGCAGGCAATATTATCACAGATTCAAATTCATTTTTGGATTATTAGCTCCCAGGAGCTAAATCCATTCAGATGGCTGAGTTAATTAACTTTGATGGGGCCTGCCAGGTAGCAAAACAAAAAGAGCAATTATTTATACAAGCATTACATATGCTCTAGAATGCTTTGGTCATTTTTTGCTTATTTTCAGTTTGGGTACTGGATTTGCTTTGCTGGTAAACTACATTTTACTAGGAAATTTATTTTAAAATTTTGTAAGGCCTTTAACTGAAAAAAAAAATAGTGCTGTTATTAACCTGAATCTTCAGGAAAAAGTAGAAGTGCAGATAGGATTCTAAAACCAATACTGCAAAGCTCTAAGAACTCTAGAACTGCATTCTCTAATATGATAGCCACTAACCACATGTGGATATTTAAACTTAAATTTGAATTAATGAAAGTTCAGTAAAATAAAAATCCAGTTCTTCAGTTGCACTAGCCACATTTCAAGTATTCAATATCTATGGGTGTCTAATTATTACCATATTAGTCTGCACAGGTAAAGCTCATATTCATCTTTATAAAAAGTCCTATTGGCAATCACTACTCCAGAACTTCCATGGTTTTCTATGGAAGACTTGACGATAGAGGATCTCCCCTTTTAAGTTTAGAAAAGTCTACCCCATGTACCAATGGAAACTCATATTTGAACAGAGACAATATCCTATAGAAAACTAATATGAATACAAACCTTTCTTACCTTGTACCAACAAAGTCTTATCATTAAGCCAGAAGAAGCAGCCTTTCCAAGATCATCACATAACTGCTCCTGCAAGACCTGAAAGAGTGTGTGTGTGTGTGTGTGTGTGTGTGTGTGTGTGTGTGAGAGAGAGAGAGAGAGAGAGAGAGAGAAAGAGAGAAAGAGAGAGAAAGAGGTATACACAGTTCCACCTCTGTGGAATGGAGTTTATCACATTATTAACTATTATCACCAAGAATGATCGACCCTTGAACTTTGGATTTGTGTTTTCCAATTAAAAAGATATAGTCATCATCTCTTGTTCACTGGATTTCCATGCCATTGAGCAGCCTTCAGAATCCTCCAGGTGTGGATAATCTTGGGAGACAGTGACCAAGATCCTTATCCCCTCAGCTTGACTACATTTTAGACAGGCTTCTTCCTTGACTCTAGGCCTCTTACTTTTCTTTTCTGAAAGCACTTACTTTAGAAAACTTGCAGTAATTACAAAACCTTTCTACCCCTTTGAGATGTAAATCTTTTTAAAAGCCTCCTTCCAGTTTTACAACCCAGAAATGTCTTTCTCCAGGACGTGGGAGCCATCCCTTTCAAATATAGTCATTGAAGGAGATACAGCCCCTATCTTGCAGTCTCTGTGTTAGGGTAAGTGCCTAACTTAGGTGAGCCCATTCTCCAATTTGTAACACTACCTCTTACCACGAAGATACAAGGAAGTTTACTTTTCCTTGGGGTAAAGCCAATTAGTTAACACACATGACCTAAGGTCCCTCTAATCCAGCTCTTAAAAACTCTCCAGGCCTTTGTCTTCGCAGAGTTGAGTATCCAGACGTGGCCTGTGCTCCTTCCTATTACTGGAAATAGTATCAGAATGAAATCAGTGACTCTTTGCTTGTCTTGTCTGGTGCAGTTTTCTTTAACTGTAGATAGCTTACTCCAAGACTCTTGGTTTAAGTGATAAAGTATACATGTATTTCAGTAAAAACCACCACTAAAAACAAAAACCCAAAGTATACAATTTTCAACCAAAAGGCTGAAATAATACTACTGTTTCAATACTTCTGCACTTTTTCTCTTTCCTGTAATACTAATCTTATCTGTTATCATAATCCCATGCTCTCTATGATCCATTAAAGGGTACTCAATATGCTCCCCTCCAACTTTATCTTTCTACCTCTACACCCTAGTTTTTTAACTGCCACTTAAGGAAGGAGAAAACTTCCTTGTGAGGTTTCTTTTTTTTTTTTTTGGACCATAACTACTGATCTGTACCTAACCATTGCTGAATGCCAGCTGTCACCCCTGATCCTGCTGATAAAAATTCAACCACTGTTCTTTCAGTTCTTCAGAAGGTTAATTTCCTTCTTCACATTTTTTACTTACACAAGTACTTATATTTTTATTTCACTATTAATTCCAACTTCCAATCTCATAAAAAGTAGACCTTGACCCCATGTCAACAAGATGTTTCTACTGAAATCAGTGTAGTCCTCTCATCAAAACATAGCTTGAGAAGAGTGGAAACGAATAGCAGGACTATCCTTTGATGTCACATTCTGTTGCTTTGCAGGGCCTTTTTAACTTTACTCAGAAAATCTGCTCTCCTGAAGGTATCAAAGATTGTCACTCCTGCTGCCATCCATGATTCTTATGTTCCTGAAACATTTTGTGGTCCCACAGTATTATTCCTTCTATGGGCATAAATTTTTCTCTGGAAATCCAACAAACAGGTTTACAGTGATTAACCAGCACTGTTATGGACAATCACATTAACCCTTGATTTCCTTTTGGCTTGCTGAGAAAGGAAGTGTGCTATAGCAAACGCTTCTTGGTGTTTCTATATGGAACAGTCCACAGTCAGGCCAATTTAAAAAAAATAAAAGACACTTAGCTCTCTGAAAAAATCCATCTGAACTTTGGGATATGTGGTATGTAGTCAGAGTTTGATCACCTAGGCTCCTGGCTTCCATCTGTTATAAGGACTAATAGTCTTTTTTTTTTTTTTTCCTGGTAAATGCCTATATTGAAGTTGGGTGATGAACCCTCTCCAGAGTCCTAAAAGTTACTGTGTAGCCATTATCAAATTGGATGATAACTTATCCTATAACAGAAAAGACTAGCTAGTTAATTAGAGAAACATTGCCTGCACAGCTTTCTGATCAGTAAACTCAACAATGTCCTGCTGCCTGCCTTTATCAGCCCTTGGCCAAAAGAAGTACTGAGAAAAAAAAGACATCCCCCCCCAAAAAAACCCCACAAAAAACAGAAGCAGCCTGAAGAACTGTCAACTATTGGCTGACCCAGTTGCTACTAACTGATGAACATGGTCAGTTTCATACAGTCTCGTCATCTGACCAGGAAGCTACATGACCATCCCACTCTCATGTCTGAAAAAGGATAAAAACAGACTATGTACTACAAACACCAAACTGCACCCATTTTTTGGTAGCAGAACAGACTCCTGCTTCCTTTGACTTCCTCCCAAATGAAATCCTGGAATAATAAGCCTCTTCTAAGGTAAGGGCAAAGCCAGGATTCAAACACAGGGAGTCTGGCCCAAGAGTCCACACTGTCAAATTCATGTTATGCTCAAATGATGTGAGGTGAGCAGAAGCTATGCCAGCCCAGCTCTATTCAAACTGCCACTACTGAAAACATGAAGCAAAATAGTTTGACACATTTACCTCAAAAAGCCCTACAAAATAGATAATCCTGTAGCTCCTATGTACCTTAGTTCAAAAGAATCCAGCAATTTCTTTAAACAGTTATTATTATATAATTCATGAAATTACAACTCATTCTATTGCCTGGGGTCTAAATAAAAATTGTAAATGTAAAGGAAATCAGTTGTACAAAAATATGAATATGCTCTATCTTTCTAATCCTTTCCTCATTTATCGTCATAGGAATATGTTACTTATAGAAAAAGTTATATGCTAACTTAGAAATAAGAGAGCAGAAAAGGTGAAAAAGGAAATAAGAGATTGGCAAAAATGAATCTGAGTGGTGTCAAGTCAATTATTTTAGGCTCCACAAAATTATTGTGGGCTCAGGAGAAATAAACAAAACGACTGACAAGAAGTATTTAATCTTCATTTTAATTATGAATTTCTTACTCTGTTTCATTACCTTATATTTTATGAATTTTATTTCCTGCAACTTCTTATGATATGAAATGATTATATGCTAGAACAGATAGCTTTCGTCCATAGAAAACACAAAAAGTAGTGCAATCCTTAGGGTCAAGCAATTGATTAAAATGAAAGGTAATTATGGATATGCTATAAAATGCATACTTGCTTTTAAATGTGTTTTCTTTGAGCAAATTATCGCTCTTTTCCTATAGTTCCTGGGCCCATTGACAGGGCAATCAGTAATCTGAACTGTCAAATCCGTTTGGAGATAATGGAGCTTATCAGTTCTTGTGTTATAATTGCTTTTCTGAGGCCCCTCCCTCTGCCTGCCTTTTCCCCCATCACTTCCCCAATATACTTAATCCTGTTTAAATAGCAACATGTCAAACACTTCTGCTAATCAACTGGCTGGCATCCCCATGGAGATTTCTGCAGTTTTAAGCACTGCATTTCACTGTGTAAGGATTTTTCCCAAATGTTGACTTTTAGTTCTCAAGGTTACTGATGATGTGCTCTGGCAAATTAATCATTCTAACTACCTTAACAAAGAAGCTCATTAAAAAGACAAATACATTTATCAAGCAAATCATCAAGCAGATTATATACTTTCTACCCATAATAGATTATAGCTGAATAAATGACTTGGGTATTTTATAATTAAATATGCAGAACACTTAATATTGTAATACTCAGATCCTTCATTGAGGAATGGGGTGGACTGGGTTTTATAGCATATAATTAATAATAGCACAATTTAGTTGCAATTATGTGAGTTAAAATTAGACATAGTACTTTGAATATACAAATTCAATAATATTTTGATATCATGATAAAGCATCAAATACAAAGACATCTGAAGTTCAAATGATTGGACATTTAATTTCTGTAGAATAACACTGTAGTTTGTATTTCCAGTATCTAACAAATACATCATTTCTACCTTAGAAATAAGGCTTTAGGTTGGGAAGACACAGGTGTCTAGTCCTTTGCCCTCAGGCTGCACTGTGACTGGAGTGATTATGTCTCTTGTCAGCCAAATACTGCTTTAAAAGCTTGGAAAAGACCTAAAGGGCCAGTTTTCTCCTAGGTTGCAATCTTATCTCCTGCTAAGTCTCCCACCAACCTACCTCACACAAATCTAAGTTTTATCTGGAGAAGTTTGCTTTTCTATCTCTGGGTCTCCAAATTAATGGACCATAGATAACCCTGAAATACAGCCCTCAGGCAGAAAGGATCTCTCTTAACAAATCCATATTTCCTTATTTCTCTGTTTTTAGTTTCAAAGTAAGTATATTGCTTTCTAGTAGAACCTTACAAAAATATGTACAAAATAGCTAACAGGATTTTAATAATCCTAAGAACATTGCTGTCAAATCCCCCAGTGCTTCTCAATGAATCCCAAAGGATAATAGGGTACAGTTTCATTAAAATTTATGTGACCATTTAACAAGCCTTTGCTAACTTCAGTGACTGGTGTCAAAAAAATTGCACCAAGGTTAAGAAGATGAGAAAGACATTATTCAATGCTGTTGCAATAGTGGAGAGACCAGAAGTAAGTCTGAGCTCAACCTGGTCAAAACAAAAGGAAGTAGAGTTTTTAAGGGCTTGGGAAGAAGGGAGAGTGTCATAGGCCATCTGTGTTTGCTAATTGGCTTTACCCAAAGGAAAAGTAAACTTTCTTGTGTCTTCATGATAAGAGGTAATGCTCTAACTTGGAGCAAGGGGCCCATCAAAGTTAGTCTTCAACCCTACCGGAGAGTTCGGGAGAGAGGGGCCTCTAAGTCCTTCAATGACTACATTTGAAAGGGACGGCCCCCAGGTCCTTGAGAAAGACATTCCTGGGTTGTAAAACTGGAAAGAGTCTTTCAAAAAGATTTACATCTCAGAGGGGCAGAACAAGAATTGATAATTACAAGTTTTCTAAAGTAAATGTTCTTGGGGGCTTAGAGTAAGGAAGAAGCCTGTCTAAAAGCAGAGGGGAATATTAGGGCCCTTTTGGTCTCTGGGTAAGTTGGTATTTATTGTCTCTATCCTACTGCTCCACCTAGCTCCATTTTAGGGTCTGCTTCTTATGAATACATGTATTGTATCAAATTCTGTCTCAAAATTCTTTATGGCATTAAGAAAACTCAACCTAAGTTGGTTTAAATAATGAATTGATTGGGGGAAATTAAAGACTCAATCAACTAAAACTTCCAAAGATAGGCAGCTTCAGGCTTACCGAATCTGCCCTCTTCTATGTGCTAGCTGCATTCTGAGACCCACGTCCGGCATGATAGAAAGAGTGTTTGAACAGCAACAGCACTATGTGTTCACATTCAAGGAGAGAAATAGGTCTTTTTCACAACTGTCAAATAAAAATCTTAAGCTTTACACTGACTAGACCACCCTTGAATCAGAGCTTGTGGCCAGAGTACCCTATGTACTAGCATTTTCCTGTTCAGTCACTGTGGTCATGAAGATGGAATTTTTATGACAAAGTAGGGGAGGGGCGGGGTTAATCCCTCCAGGCCTCTTGTTTGCTAGAGAAGTGGAGAAGAGAAGTGAGTTCTTGAGGAGCAGGGTTGGGGGAGAATTATAAAGTCTACTGCACTGTAGCTCCCAATATCCTTCTTAAATCTTGAACAGTCCTACAACCCACCAACAAATAAGATTTTTTTCTACATGATAATATGTTTCTACCTTAAATATGACTCATCCCAAACTGAACACATTCTCCCCCTACTCATTGCCCTTCCTAAGAGTCCCACTTTGCTTTAGCATCACTCTGAGGTATAATTTAAATCTAAGATCTATGTATTACTACTTGTGTGATTCACAGTAATTTACTAAACTCAATTGTTCTACTATAAAATAGGAATTAAATTTTCTCCCTGATAAGATGTCATGGGAATTCAAAGAATCATCATTTGTAATGTGTCTTACTCCCTGCCTCGCTCCAGGAAGAAATTCATTTAAAGTCAGTTCTTGTCCCTCCCTTCCCATTGTCCTCCACAACAGGTTAAGCCTTTCTGTCTGGATTTTCAGATGCTTCATCGTCTCTATTAACCTATTCATTTATCACTTTATTTAGTGGAATCAAAATAATTTTTTGCCTGCCCTTAGTGAATGTCATGTTCTCTCTTAAGCTTCTGCTCACTCTTCCTAAACCACCTGGGAGGCCCTCTCTCCATCTCCTTCCACTCATATCTCTCTGATATGCCAAAGCACTGATGACAAGCCCTAGCTTCTCTCTGTCTGTTCTTAGAAGACTACGTGCTCTTAAAAGACCAAGCTGTTGTCTCAGATTCCAATTCAGTTCCAATGAGGAAGAAAATGCAGCCATCAGTGGTTGGCCTAGGGTCAGACAGGCCTGAACTGGGCTTGAACTGTTTCTTTCACTTATAATGTGTATGATTAATGCAACTCCATGTTTCTAAGTTTTGGTTTAAGCTGCTGAAAGGAAAGAAATGAGTACCTATCTCATGGGTTGGCAAAATTAAAGATACACTCTAGGGCTTAGACTACTACTAATACCAAAAAGTGCTGTAGGGCTTCCCTGGTGGCGCAGTGGTTGCGAGTCTGCCTGCCGATGCAGGGGACGCGGGTTCGTGCCCCGATCCGGGAGGATCCCACATGCCGCGGAGCGGCTGGGCCCGTGAGCCATGGCCGCTGAGCCTGTGCGTCTGGAGCCTGTGCTCCACAACGGGAGAGGCCACAACAGAGAGAGGCCCGCGTATCGCAAAAAAAAAAAAAAAAAAAAAAAAGTGCTGTAATTACCATTACTGTTCCAGACATTGTATACCTAGGGCTCTGGGAGCAAGTCCTCTCACTGCATCTGTATGGACAATCAACTAAAATTGTTTAAACACTCTTACTTTTTAAATCACTTCATTATTAACTTATTTGAAAATTCCCTGAGAATATTTTAACATTATAAAGAAGAATTGTAAAGCTTTGATGAATTCTTCTTACATATTTTTTCCTAAGTTAGATGGGAATAGATAAGAAATCTCTCTTTCATCACCTTTCAGATATGACCAAATAAATTAACACACTCAGAAGAACAAATTTAAGAAATCATTTTAGCTGGCTTCTCAGAATAAAGAAACTCCATAAAATCACATCATTCTGATTAGAAATTCATTCTTGCTGTACAAAAATTTGAGAGTCACAGAGGACCACCTCTCAAAAGAAAAACCCTTTTCCTTGTCCTGTTTCTGAACAATTTGAGAAACAAAAGAGCAATTGATGGGAAACCAATACATTATTTTTATTACTCCAAATTGGAGGACATGATTTAAGACAATTTTAGTGAAATGAGCAAGCTTATATTGAGCCTTCAATTTAGACAGACTTAATCCACTTCCTCCTGAGAGTAAATCCAGGCAACACTGAAGACTTCTCCGTAAGAGTAAAAACTAGCCTCCAGGGTAGCAAAATAGCATTCTTATTCCTCTGATGCTAATGGCCCCTCTGAAAAAGAGCCACCACAGAAGAGCAGGCAACCCTCCCAACAGGGCAGAAATCCCTAAGGCCGAGCCTGCTCCCGGGAGGAAAGAGGGAGAAGCAGCACTGCACATGCCCAGTTCTTTCTAACAAGCTCGCAGCTAGGTAAGGTTCTTCACCTTCCTTATGGTGGAGGAAGAGGTAATGTAGAGAGAGGCTGGAGCCTGTTTACGGAAAACCTCCCTTCATGTAAACCAGAGGAATGGGGCAGTGATGTGCCTCTTTACTGCAGTTGTACCCAAGGAGATGGTCAGATATTTTACCCTTTCCAAAAGAATACACAAATGAGATCCCATTCTCAGATTTGATTAACACATACACAAATAGTTTTATTGTTGATAAAGTATTTCTTCTTGGCCTTAAATTAAGTAACATCAAGACAGTTTGTCTTAGTTTTTATTTTCTTATTTAAGATTTTATGATCCATGCTTACTTTTTGGTTGAATACTTTTGTTTCCATTTTATTTCTTTTTACAGTTTGTATTTAGGAGAATTTTTGCTTGTTTCCCATTTGTTTTAGTGTTAGAAAAATTTCCTTTTATTAAAAAATAAAATTATGAGTTAATTTAGTTTATCAAATGAATTATGGTACAGGGCTGTATATACATACACTAAAAATTGTGAAGTCAGGAACTGGAAAACTAAAATTTCAGAAATATTGGTCTCAAGGACAAGAGTGATGTATATTCAGTGTGAAAATTGTTGTAATACTCCCCCTAGATATAAACCAGTAGAGTCAAAACCAGGTCCATGATAGCTGAAACGATGATCGCTGATGTTCTTCTCTGAAAGCACTTGTTACTAATGGGCACACGAATGACAAATAAGCAAGGCACCAATTCTGAAGGGCTTGCATATATAGCCACAGGTATCTCTGTTATCAGAGTCTTCTTTATGTCCTGCCTTTTGCTGTGAAAGTGCTTTAAAATTGATGAGCATTCTTGGGAAGCATCCACTGTCAGGTTGCAGCAGATGTTTCAGCAGCTGCTCTCACATTGTAAAGTGCCTTCTACAGAACACGGCCCAGTGCATGGAAAGCAGCATTCAGAGTGGACAGGGCAGCAGCTGTGGCTGCAGCAGACCTTCCAGTGATGGAGCCCATGGAGGTGTTGACATGGTTCCAAAAGACCACGAAGCTGGGCTGATGGGAATCTAATCACCATTCTCTGTCTACTATCATGCCAGCTGCCATGAACAGGGAGAAGGAGATGGGCCAGCTGCTACGCTTGGGGTTTGGAAGCCTTTCATTCTGCAATGAATATCCTTGGGTGTTTTCTTTCCCCAAAATCTCATCAGCTTGTTGTCCCTGTGCCTCCATAGTTCTAAGATCAATATTTATTCACTTAACTAATACTTATTGAGCTTCTGATGTGACAGGCACTGTGAGATCCTAGGAATTCAATAAGAAACAAGAGAACATTTTTCCTCTCAAGGAGCCTAAGACTTATGGGGAAAGTAATATATATGTTAAAATCTACATTCCATAACGAAGGGCTATGTTATTGGCAAACGATGGGCGTTCAGAAGAGAGATTCCTAACCAAGAGGTTGTATAGGACAGAGCCTGGTAAAGCATCTGCAAAGAGAAAATGGATTTTATTCTAAGGACAAAGGGAAACAAAGGTTTGAAACAGGAGGAGAAGATCAACTCTGTCTTTAAAAAAAAAGTCATTGGAAGGAGGCACCTGTACTAGCTTTTTCCTGAGGCAACTCATCCCAATATGTCCAGCATTTACAGGCACTTCATTTAAAACATACAAAGGAGCCAAACCCAATCCCATGGAGGCTTAAGTAGCCCTGGAACCAGGAGCCAGGAGCAGGTCCCCTGAAAAAGATAATGGTGAGGAAATCATAATTACTGGTTCCGGCTGGCAGCCTCCAGCTCTGGAGCTCCCAGGGGCTGCTGGTGGTCATGCTGAGACAGATGGCCTTTCTAGGCCCAACTGTGCACTGAGGCCTACCCTGTGATTCATCCCTTAATTTCTAGTCTGTATGTGACTGAGAAGGTCAGAGTTTATTGCTATTTTTAGGGGATCAGATAGAATGGTGACATCATTCTAGTCTTAAGATGCAACTCAAATATAGAAAAGACTGAATTTCAAGGGCAGCCTTCTCTCACCCTTTCTCCTCCCCCACCTCCCCGCTCTTTGTTTGAAATGCTCCCACAACTATCACCTAGATGCAGGGCCTGCTCATGGGCGTAAGAACAGAGCAGTAGCCCAGGGCACACGCTCAGAAATGTGTCTCACACTTGGGTTTGAAACTGCCTTGAAATCTTAATAACTTGATCTCTGAATTTGTGTGTTTTTGTTTTGTTTTGTTTTGTGATGCAGGTTAGTTTTAATAATGGGTTGATTTGCTTAAGAAGATGAAAATGTTTGCCATTCATAATTAGGTTATTTCCATATCATAAACCTAGTTGACTAACTCCTTTATTTTTTATTTTATTTTTTTTTACATCTTTATTGGAGTATAATTGCTTAACAAAGGTGTGTTAGTTTCTGCTTTATAACAAAGTGAATCAGTTATACATATACATGTGTTCCCATATCCCATCCCTCTTGCGTCTCCCTCCCACCCTCCCTATCCCACCCCTCCAGGCGGTCACAAAGCACCGAGCTGATCTCCCTGTGCTATGTGGCTGCTTCCCACTAGCTATCTACCTTACGTTTGGTAGTGTATATATGTCCATGCCTCTCTTTCGCTTTGTCACAAATTACCCTTCCCCTTCCACATATCCTCAAGTCCATTCTCTAGTAGGTCT
Organism: Hyperoodon ampullatus; assembly: GCF_949752795.1. NCBI lineage: Eukaryota > Metazoa > Chordata > Mammalia > Artiodactyla > Ziphiidae > Hyperoodon > Hyperoodon ampullatus. The sequence continues at coordinate 185,351,131 of NC_136915.1, forward strand.
GTGTCTTTATTCCTATCTTACCCCTAGGTTCTTCATGACATTTTTTTTCTTCTTAAATTCCATATATATGTGTTAGCATACGATATATGTCTTTCTCCTTCTGACTTACTTCACTCTGTATGACAGACTCTAGGTCTATCCACCTCATTACAAATAGCTCAATTTCGTTTCTTTTTATGGCTGAGTAATATTCCATTGTATATATGTGCCACTTCTTCTTTATCCATTCATCCGATCATGGACACTTAGGTTGTTTCCATCTCAGAGCTATTATAAATAGGGCTGCAATGAACATTTTGCTACATGACTCTTTTTGAATTATGGTTTTCTCAGGGTATATGCCCAGTAGTGGGATTGCTAGGTCATATGGTAGTTCCATTTGTAGTTTTTTAAGGAACCTCCATACTCTTCTCCATAGTGGCTGTACCAATTCACATTCCCACCAGCAGTGCAAGAGTGTTCCCTTTTTTACACACCATCTCCAACATTTATTGTTTCTAGATTTTTTGATGATGGCCATTCTGACTGGGGTGAGATGATATCTCATTGTAGTTTTGATTGGCATTTCTCTAATGATTAAAGATGTTGAGCATTCTTTCATGTGTTTGTTGGCAGTCTGTATATCTTCTGTGGAGAAATGTCTATTTAGGTCTTCTGCCCATTTTTGGATTGGGTTGTTTGTTTTTTTGTTATTGAGCTGCATGAGCTGCTTATAAATTTTGGAGATTAATCCTTTGTCAGTTACTTCATTTGCAAATATTTTCTCCCATTCTGAGGGTTGTCTTTTTGTCTTGTTTATGGTTTCCTTTGCTGTGCAAAAGCTTTTAAGTTTCATTAGGTCCCATGTGTTTATTTTTGTCTTTATTTTCATTTCTCTAGGAGGTGGGTCCAAAAGGATCTTGCTGTGATTTATGTCATAGAGTGTTCTGCCTATGTTTTCCTCTAAGAATTTGATAGTCTCTGGCCTTACACTTAGGTCTTTAATCCATTTTGAGCTTATTTTTGTGTATGGTGTTAGGGAGTGATCTAATCTCATACTTTTACATGTCCCTGTCCAGTTTTCCCAGCACCACTTATTGAAGAGGCTGTCCTTTCTCCACTGAATATTCCTGCCTCCTTTATCAAAGATGAGGGGACCATATGTGCGTGGGTTTATCTCTGGGCTTTCTGTTCCATTGATCTATCTTTCTTTTTTTGTGCCAATACCATACTGTCTTGATTACTGTAGCTTTGTAGTATAGTCTGAATTCAGGGAGCCTGATTCCTCCAGCTCCATTTTTCGTTCTCAAGATTGCTTTGGCTATTCGGGGTCTTTTGTGTTTCCATACAAATTGTGGGATTTTTTTTTTTCTAGTTCTGTGAAAAATGCCAGTGGTAGTTTGATAGGGATTGAATTGAATCTGTAGATTGCTTTGGGTAGTAGATTCATTTTCACAATGTTGATTCTTCCAATCCAAGAACATGGTATATCTCTCCATCTATCTGTATCATCTTTAATTTCTTTCATCAGTGTCTTATAATTTTCTGCATACAGGTCTTTTGTCTCCTTAGGTAGGTTTATTCCTAGATATTTTATTCTTTTTGTTGCAGTGGTAAATGGTAGTGTTTTCTTGATTTCACTTTCAGATTTTTCCTCATTAGTGTACAGAAATGCCAGAGATTTCTGTGCATTAATTTTGTATCCTGCTACTTTACCAAATTCATTGATTAGCTCTAGTAGTTTTCTGGTAGCATCTTTAGGATTCTCTATGTATAGTATCATGTCATCTGCAAACAGTGACAGCTTTACTTCTTCTTTTCCAATTTGGATTCCTTTTATTTCCTTTTCTTCTCTGATTGCTGTGGCTAAAACTTCCAAAACTATGTTGAATAATAGTGGTGAGAGTGGGCAACCTTGTCTTATTCCTGATCTTAGTGGAAATGGTTTGAGGTTTTCACCATGGAGGATGATGTTGTCTGTGATTTTGACATATACGGCCTTTATTATGTTGAGGAAAGTTCCCTCTGTGCCTACTTTCTGCAGGGTTTTTATCATAAATGGATGTTGAATTTTGTCGAAAGCTTTCTCTGCATCTATTGAGATGATCATATGGTTTTTCTCCTTCAATTTATTAATATGGTGTATCACGTTGATTGATTTGCATATATTGAAGAATCCTTGCATTCCTGGAATAAACTCCACTTGATCATGGTGTATGATCCTTTTAATGTGCTGTTGGATTCTGTTTGCTAGTATTTTGTTGAGGATTTTTGCATCTATGTTCATCAGTGATATTGGCCTGTAGTTTTCTTTCTTTGTGATATCCTTACCTGGTTTTGGTATCAAGGTGATGGTGGCCTCATAGAATGAGTTTGGGAGTGTTCCTCCCTCTGCTATATTTTGGAGGAGTTTGAGAAGGATAGGTGTTAGCTCTTCTCTAAATGTTTGATAGAATTCGCCTGTGAAGCCATCTGGTCCTCGGGTTTTGTTTGTTGGAAAATTTTTTATCACAGTTTCAATTTCAGTGCTTGTGATTGGTCTGTTCATATTTTCTATTTCTTCCTGATTCAGTCTTGGCAGGTTGTGCATTTCTAAGAATTTGTCCATTTCTTCCAGGTTGTCCATTTTATTGGCATAGAGTTGCTTGTAGTAATCTCTCATGATCTTTTGTATTTCTGCAGTGTCAGTTGTTACTTCTCCTCTTTCATTTCTAATTCTCTTGATTTGAGTCTTCTCTCTTTTTTTCTTCATGAGTCTGGCCAATGGTTTATCAATTTTGTTTATCTTCTCAAAGAACCAGCTTTTAGTTTTATTGATCTTTGCTATTGTTTCCTTCATTTCTTTTTCATTTATTTCTGATCTGATTTTTATGATTTCTTTCCTTCTGCTAACTTTGGGGTGTTTTTGTTCTTCTTTCTCTAATTGCTTTAGGTGCAAGGTTAGGTTGTTTATTCTAGATGTTTCCTGTTTCTTAAGGTGGGATTGTATTGCTATAAACTTCCCCCTTAGAACTGCTTTTGCTGCATCCCATAGGTTTTGGGTCGTCGTGTGTCCATTGTCATTAGTTTCTAGGTATTTTTAAATTTCCTCTTTGATTTCTTCAGTGATCTCTTCATTATTAAGTAGTGTATTGTTTAGCCTCCATGTGTTTGTATTTTTTACAGACCTTTTCCTGTAATTGATATCTAGTCTCATAGCATTGTGGTCAGAAAAGATACTTGATACAATTTCAATTTTCTTAAATTTACCAAGGCTTGATTTGTGACCCAAGATATGATCTATCCTGGAGAATGTTCCATGAGCACTTGAGAAAAATATCTATTCTGTTGTTTTTGGATGGAATGTCCTGTAAATATCAGTTAAGTCCATCTTGTTTAATGTATCATTTAAAGCTTGTGTTTACTTATTTATTTTCATTTTGGATGATCTGTCCATTGGTGAAAGTGGGGTGTTGAAGTCCCCTACTATGAGTGTGTTATTGTCGATTTCCCCTTTTATGGCTGTTAGTATTTGCCTTATGTATTGAGGTGCTCCTATGTTGGGTGCATAAATATTTACAATTGTTATATCTTCTTCTTGGATCGATCCCTTGATCATTATGTAGTGTCCTTCTTTGTCTCTTCTAGTAGTCTTTATTTTAAAGTCTATTTTGTCTGATATGAGAATTGCTACTCCAGTTTTCTTTTGGTTTCCATTTGCATGGAATATCTTTTTCCATCCCCTTACTTTCAGTCTGTATGTGCCTCTAGGTCTGAAGTGGGTCTCTTGTAGACAGCATATATATGGGTCTTGTTTTTGTATCCATTCAGCCAATCTGTGTCTTTTGGTGGGAGCATTTAGTCCATTTACATTTAAGGTAATTATCGATATGTATGTTCCTATTCCCATTTTCTTAATTGTTTTGGGCTCGTTATTGTAGGTATTTTCCTTCTGTTGTGTTTCTTGCCTAGAGAAGTTCCTTTAGCATTTGTTGTAAAGCTGGCTTGGTGTTGCTGCACTCTTTCAGCTTTTGCTTGTCTGTAAACGTTTTAATTTCTCCATCACATCTGAATGAGATCCTTGCTGGGTAGAGTAATCTTGGTTGCAGGTTTTTCTCCTTCATCACTTTAAATATGTCCTGCCAGTCCCTTCTGGCTTGCAGAGTTTCTGCTGAAAGATCAGCTGTTATCCTGATGGGGATTCCCTTGTGTGTTATTTGTTGTTTTTCCCTTGCTGCTTTTAATATGTTTTCTTTGTATTTAATTTTTGACAGTTTGATTAATATGTGTCTTGGCGTATTTCTCCTTGGATTTATTCTGTATGGGACCCTCTGTGTCTCCTGGACTTGATTAACTATTTCCTTTCCCATATTAGGGAAGTTTTCAACTATAATCTCTTCAAATATTTTCTCAGTCCCTTTTTCTCTTCTTCTTCTGGAACCCCTATAATTCGAATGTTGGTGTGTTTAATGTTGTCCCAGAGGTCTCTGAGACTGTCCTCAGTTCTTTTTTCTTTCTTCTGCTCTGCAGTAGTTATTTCTACTATTTTATCTTCCACGTCACTTATCCGTTTTTCTGCCTCAGTTATTCTGCTATTGATCCCATCTAGAGTATTTTTTATTTCATTTATTGTGTTGTTCATCATTGCCTGTTTCATCTTTAGTTCTTCTAGGTCCTTGTTAACTGTTTCTTGCATTTTGTCTATTCAATTTCCAAGATTTTGGATCATCTTTACTATCATTATTCTGAATTCTTTTTCAGGTAGACTGCCTATTTCCTCTTCATTTGTTAGGTCTGGTGGGTTTTTATCTTGCTCCTTCACCTTCTGTGTGTTTTTCTGTCTTCTCATTTTGCTTATCTTACTGTGTTTGGGGTCTCCTTTTTGCAGGCTGCAGGTTCGTAGTTCCCATTGTTTTTGGTGTCTGTCCCCAGTGCCTCAGGTTGGTTCAGTGGGGTGTGTGGGCTTCCTGGTGGAGGGGACTAGTGCCTGTGTTCTGGTGGGTGAGGCTGGATCTTGTCTTTCTGGTGGGCAGGTCCATGTCTGGTGCTGTGTTTTGGGGTGTCTGTAGACTTTTTGTGCTTTTAGGCAGCCTCTCTGCTAATGGGTGGCGTTGTGTTTCTTTCTTTTTAGTTGTTTGGCATAGGGTGTCCAGCACTGTAGCTTGCTGGTCGTTGAGTGAAGCTGGATGCTGGTGTTGAGATGGAGATCTCTGGAAGATTTTTGCCGTTTTATATTATGTGGTTCTGGGCGGTCTCTTGTGGACCGGTGTCCTGAAGTTGGCTCTCCCACCTCAGAGGCACAGCACTGGCTCCTGGCTGCAGCACCAAGAACCTTTCATCCATACGGCTCCTCAATTTGGGATGATTTGTTGTCTATTCATGTATTCCACAGATGCAGGGTACATCAATTTGATTGCGGAGCTTTAATCTGCTGTTTCTGAGGCTGCTGGGAGAGATTCCCTTTCTCTTCTTTATTCTCACAGGTCCCGGGGTTCAGCTTTGGATTTGGTCCCGCCTCTGCGTGTAGGTCGCCGGAGGACGTCTGCTCCTCGCTCAGACAGGATAGGGTTAAAGGAGCAGCCGCTTAGGGGGCTCTGGCTCACTCAGGCCAGGGGGGAGGGAGGGGCACTGAGTGCGGGGCGAGCCTGCGGCGGCAGAGGCCAGCATGACGTTGCAGCAGCCTGAGGCGTGCCGTGCGTTCTCCTGGGGAAGCCGTTCCTGGATCCCAGGACCCCGGCAGTGACGGGCTGCACAGGCTCCCTGGAAGGCGGGGTGGACAGTGACCTGCGCTCGCACACAGGCCTTGTGGTGGCGGCAGCAGCAGCCCCAGCATCCCACACCCGTCTCTGGGGTCCGCGCTTTTAGCCACAGCTCGCGCCCGTCTCTGGAGCTCCCTTAAGCAGCGCTCTTAATCCCCTCTCTTCACGCACCAGGAAACAAAGAGGGAAGAAAAAGTCTCTTGCCTCTTCGGCAGGTCCAGACTTTTTCCCGGACTCCCTCCCGGCCAGCTGTGGCGCACTAACCCCTTCAGGCTGTGTTCACGCCGCCAGCCCCAGTCCTCTCCCTGGGATCCGACCGAAGCCCGAGCCTCAGCTCCCAGCTGGGGCGGGCGAGCAGACAAGCCTCTCCGTCTGGTGAGTGCTGGTCGGCACCGACCCTCTGTGCCGGAATCTCTTCGCTTTGCCGTACCCAGGTACGTGGGGAGTTTCTTGCCTTTTGGGAGGTCTGAGGTCTTCTGCCAGCGTTCAGTAGGTGTTCTATAGGAGTTGTTCCACGTGTAGATGTATTTCTGGTGTATCTGTGGGGAGGAAGGTGATCTCCGCGTCTTACTCTTCCGCCATCTTCCCCGGAAGTCTGAATTTGTGTTTTTTAAGTTAAGTCAAATAGGACCCCTGATCAGACAACCATGGACTTGGAGTCTCACCTTAGGTGCTGTCTCCTCTCCCACTGTCACCTTGTGTCCTCAGGATGGGCTCTCACCTGGCCACTTTCCTGGCCTTGCCCACCAACGGTTCTGTTCAGCGATCAGGGCCTGAGGCACAGAGAAGGTCAGGTTCAGACACACACCAAACAGCAAGTTGCTGTGCAGGGCCTCAGGCAACTGAGGTTCAGCTCAAACCCTGCTACTAAATATTTCTTTGTCTCAAGGAGTACAGCACTAAATTGCAATTAAAAGCACCATAAAAACACCAGTCAGGAGAGAAATCATAGAAAAAAAAGGAAAATACTTCTTTTCTGCTTTTTGAATAGGAGACTACATTTTCATTTTGCTCTGGTACCCACAGCTTATGTAGATGTAGATGGTCCTACTTGGAGCTAAGTAGCAAGTGTGCTCCTGGGATGCACCAGGAGATCTCAGATTTAATAGGATCCTGCTGTCATGCACTATGTCCCAAACCCTGAGAAGGGTGTTAGCAGGATTGCTTTTGTTCCTTTCGGTTGGCCTCACTTTCTGATAGTTTATGGTTTGATTTTAGGAACTTTATAGTATGGGCCTGCCAGGCATATATTCTGGAAGAGCTGTAGTCTGAGGGAAATAATAAATACCAACTGGAAGGCAGGCCTTGGTGGGGAAATCCATCCGAGAGAAAGCATGGAGGAAGGCTCTGAGTATTGACCAAGAAAACTGCACATAGGTCACTATTTTTCTAAACTGAACATTCGAAATTAAGGTGTACATAATGATTAAGATCTTTCTTAAGACCAACCTCATGCCTCTCGGACTTATAGCAGCAGTGTTATTTTGCCCTGTATGACCAAATAATTCTACGTTTTTACACTGCAATTAACACACTTGAATTCGAAGAAACTAATTTTGAAATACAATTTGCACATTCTGATTAATTTTTAAAGGACTAGTGGTTTTTCAAGTCACACTTTGTGTTTATGTTTGTGGAAATATTTGAGAGAGGAAATTAAAAGGATTTCTCACAAAGAGGGAGACACAATTGGGAACAAAGCTATAAATAAAGATTAAATGCCATTTTTACAAGTGGGCTGGTTGCCAGAATAACAAAGAATTCTTTAAAGTGTTTTATCAGTTGCTTGATTTTGTGTGAAGGAAATCACTATTGAGGTGATGTAATGAAGTATCTTCAGATGTGAAACTCAGAAGTTGGGATGGGTTCTATCAGTACACTGAATCAATTGAATCATTAAAAAGATTATGATGATAATGATGGGGTCTATACATACTGATAAGAGAAAAACCTGAGCTTAATTTAAAAGCAATGCCTTATATAAATTAGGCCCGCTCAACTTTTAACAGGATGATTTTAAATTATTTCAGTCTTTCATAAGAGAAAAAATAAACCTTATGTTTTAAATAAGTAAATTAAAACACCTTTATATTGAATCCAAATTCAGCCAGTTTCTTTTGACTTGTAAAAAATTACATTTTAAGCTTAATTTGCTTGGACTATGTATAGATGATTGTTTCTGACCTTTTGCACAAAAATGTCAGATTTACATTTTATAAGTAATGAACTTAGGCAAGTTCAATCTGTGGCCATAAAAATCAGAAACTCAGAGTTTCTTCATTTTAGTGTCAGTCCCTGAAGGAAAGAGTGCTGTGTGCAGCTCTTTCTGGATCCCATAAGGGTTCACGGATGTCCTGACCGCTGGGCAAGGCTTTAATAAAGTCACAAAATTGTATGTTTTTCTCAGTGCAGGTGTGCTCTGCTCCTGGGACCAGCACAGATGGAAAACAGCAGAATAAGCACTCTATTTACTTCCAGATTTAAATCCCCAGCGAGCACATCACCAAGGTGAATTTGGTGTTCAATTCTGTGGCCCATCTCAGAAGGATATATTTTCTCCCTTCTGCGTTACGTTATCATCTCCCTGAACTGTCTTGTAATTCAATGACATGTATTGCCTAAACTATTAGATGAATCAAGGAATTTTGTAACTTATAATTGTAATTTTATGAACCATTGTTAAGTGCCTATCAGACGCCAGGCCATGCGTGGCACTGGAGCTACAGGGTAGATACTGTCATTGCCCTTTGGACAGGAACAAGGGGATGGCACACTTTAAAAAAGAAACTCCAAGCATTAGTGAAAAAGCAAGGAAGCTGGCATAATACTGGGAAACCAGAAAACAGTGGGAGACAATCGCTCTGTATAGTAAAGCAGAGATTTCAATACAAAACTATTTTAAAAGAAAAAAAGAAGCCAATATGATTAATAATATAAAAGTCCAGATTTGCTAAAGGGTACTTTAACAAAGAAGTTTACCCTTGCCTTGTAAGAGAAATGAGTATTAGATTGTAATAAAGCTGTAGAAATATATAAGCAAGGTATATATATAAGATGTACACAAATATACAACATAGGTAAAATTTCAAATCATGTTTTGGTAAATATACTGCAGAATTCTAACTTAAACTCTATTCTTTCAAGATCCAATTGAAGTTAGTCCCACACATACTTACACACGCATATTGAGTGCCTACCATGTTTCATGCACTGTGGTTGGCACTGAAGAGAAGAATAAAGGAAACACATATGATTATACTATAATGATAAGATGAGCCGAAATGTCACTGAAATAATGGGTGTTAAGACAAAGGACAGATTATTTTGATCTCTGAGTATTGGGAGATTTTCTTCCTAATCTTGCTTGTTTAAACTAAAATAATTTATAACAAAAATACTACTTTTGTTGGTTTATAAAAGATTGATAATTTACAAATATCCTTTCCTTCACTAACAATGCTGTAGACTTGGCTAAGTAACTCTATTTGGTGGATGAAGTGATTAATTTTGTAGAGTTGGACACTTTTTTACTCAAAAAAAAAATCTCAAACTAAAGTACATCATTATCTCCCCTCCCCAGCATTAACTAACTGCACAAAATGATCATAACTGGCTTATTTTAACATTTGGCTGATTGTAAACAAAAGTTAATTCTGATTTTCATTTTATTTTATAACTAAATCTTATTTTATTAAAATTTCCTCAGGCCTTTCCTACTTGTAATGAATAAACTACAAATCATATTTTCCATTTGGAATAGTTCTCTTCCTCTAGGAAAAAAATCAATACATCAAAATTAAATTTCAAAACTGCATTAACAACATCTTTGAAGTCAGGTATACTAATAGTCTCTGAGTGGAAACCAAATTATGGAGTTATTATATGTGGACAATATAATTATTTTTACCACCTTTTACTTTATAAGATACAACAAAAAAGGAACTAAATCTAGTGTAAGGAATCAGTTAGAAAATGGAAGTGTGTTTATATCATCTTAATATCACTGAATTTAATGATTTCATGTGAGCATTAGTTTTCACTTGCAGAATTTGAATTGAAGGGTGGATATTAAAAAGCTTTAGCAAAATAGCAAAACTAAAGAAAATATAAATTATTGGATTTAAGCACTTGCCCACTAACTCCTTAAAGACTTGAAAGTATTATTTAATAGGATAGGAGAGCTGGAAGAAATTTTAGAAATGGATGAATCCAATCACATTCCTTTTGAAGAAAATGAGACCCATAACAGTGAAATGATAGATATGAGTCTCAATTTCATCTCATAAGAAGTATTCTCACATAACCTCCTTTTTCTCCATCTACTTTCCCTCATGTATTGCTCCCAGTATTTGGGGCCTAACTTCTTGGGAAATGTTATCACTTGTGATGCCTAGTTATGATCATCATACCTCCTGCTCCATGAGGGCAGGCATTTGTGTCTGTTCTGTTCTGATGTGTCCCTTGGTACATCCTTCTTTGTGTAGCTAAGGGAGTCTTAAAGCAGGTAGATGGATTTGGAGAATTGGGAACACATAGTGGACTCATTGTCAGGACCTAAAAACTGTCTGGCATCACTGTGTAAGATAAGCCATCACGATTTTGACCAGCCATTTAGTTCTTTGAAGATTGTACTGTCCTTAATTCTTTGAAGACTATGTTATTTTTCCTTAATATGATGTGGCAGAGACTGCTAATTGAATTCCTCATGTCCATTTTCCCTTCTTCATTCAATCACAACATCCGCCCCATTTGCCAGGGCACATGATTGCTTAGTTAGAGATTGCATTTGCCCCTCTACCTGCAGCTAGATATGCCCATGTAATGAAGCCAGTAGGATCGGGGTGTGGAGCAGTTTGCATAGTCTGTTCCCAAAGCTTAAAAGGAAGCAACCTATGTGCCACCTCCTCTTTCTCTCTTTCTCTCTTCTCACTGGCTGAAATGTGGACACAGTGAAAGTGAATTGGCCCTAATTGTGAAGAGAAAGACCGTACACAGTGATGGGGGAATTAAAACAAAAAACAGGTGGAATCAGTGTTCCTGGGTAGCCTCATGGTGTAGTTTCCCTTTCCCCTGACCTGCCTACTAGCTTTAACTAAAAGTCAAATAAACTTTCAGTCTGGTTTAAGCCACTATTTATTGTTTTCTGATAAAGACCTTCAAACTTGAGGGCCTATAACCTACAAAATAGATAAGAATAAATATATGTATCCTTGGGAAAGAGAAGTTGTGTGTGTGTGTGAGTGAGCACATTTGGAAAAGATTAACTACAAAATAAATAAATGCAGTACAATATGAGTCTGTGCATAGAAAAACCTACCGAACAACAGAGAGAATCTTTAACTCATACGTACCAGGAATTTGAAGAGAGTCTTCACAAAATAGATTTCAAGATTGCCTTTGCTTGCTTGTCAGTTGCCTTCAATTTTTCTAGATTCTTCAAAGCTTTCCATCTTTCACACTAGATATTGAGTTCCAGTACCTAAAACATTTGCACATAATCAAAGACCTTAGTTTGATATATCATTTAAATGACCTCAGTTGAGGTTTATGCTGTATATCTTGGAGGATTTTAGCTCTGAGATATCTCTGAATTTCACTGGTCATCTTCTCTAGGCAACCCTCTCCTACAATTCCATGCCTGGGGCTCTTGCAGGCTGTGTGTATAATTTATGTATTTACTTATATTTAAATAGTGGCATTGGAATAGTGCTACAAGTTTTTTGTTATAGGTAAAACAAACATCTGTTGATTGGTTTGCTCTCTTGAATATGTAGAAGGAAGCAAATTTAGTTTATTTAAGAGAGAATTTTCATTTAAGAAATTTGTAGGTTGAGTTGGGACTTCTATTGTCATTTATGATAATTACATCACAAGGTAGTCAGAGAATATATGCGATCTCTTCTGAGGGCATTATTCCTTTTCTTTCAAACACTATGAACCTGAACACGATAGGGAACCTGATAAGTGAGCCTGAACAGTTCATAGCTCCCTCACAGGGTTAGGGTAACAATTACATTACATAATATCAGGGAAACTTGCTAAAACACTTGTTACACCAGACACACTTTAGTTTTTTCTCTTTCTCTAGTTTCAGTTTTCGTCACCAACTAATAAAAGTGAAAATTTTAAAACTCATTCCTCTGAAACTTAGTGTAAGCCAATGAATTAAGTCTATATGGGAACAAGCTACTCTTATTCACATTAGTAAAATAACTATATTACTAATGTGGATAATAATAGATGACATTTAATGGAAACTTTTCTGAGCCAGTCATGGTATAGGCATCATCACAGAATAATATTATTGCAGAGCTCCGATTATGATCCTGATTTTACAATGAAGAAATTAAAGATTATAGACACTCAGGAATGTGCCCAAGATCACACAGCTAATAAAGGAGTCTGTCTATATGAATCCAGAGCCCATGTTATTAACACTACAATATACTTTTCTATAGTGTTTATCCACTTGGTAGTTCTGAAAATCTGGATTTTCCTGAAATGTTTGAATTGAAGATGGTGAAAGTTTCCAGTTACTGGACAATGGCAGAGTTTTCCCTTTATTTTGCTAGGCGGCAACAGCAAGCATTTGTTGCTCTTTTCTTCCACCTCTGAACACAAGCAAGTTAGATTTTTAGAAAAGACCATGACAAATAACTGAATGTGGTCTGGATCAATAAAGCAACTGCTGTAAAACAGCCTTGGACCCCAGAATTTCTGCTAAACTATCAACTTCTAATGTCAGAGTGTTCTTTGAAGGATGGAAGTCAGACTGATATCTTGAAAGTAATTTTCTTTTTGTATGTCAGTGATTGAATTTGGGTCAGTTTTCCAAATTGTTTAATAAGACAACACAAATGCACATATCTCCTGCAAACAAAGCAATGATGATTCACAGAATTCGAAAAAATGTCCTAAGGGGGAAAAACATCTTGGTCAAATAATAATTACATATGTACATACTATGTAAATTTCACTTAAAGCAAAGAGGGATAAGATGCTTTTTAGGATTTGTATCTAATCATTTAATCATGTTTTTTACATATATATATATGTAGGTGTGTTTGTGTGTATATATATATATATATATATATGTACACACACATATATATTTATATTATATATATTTATATTTTGTGTATATAAAACCTTTTGGAAAATTACATTAAAATATGAAGAGAACATTATGGTTGTTAAAAATACCTGAAGAAATATTAAGCCCTCTAGAGGATCTTCAAGATGGCAGAGGAGTAAGACGTGGAGATCACCTTCCTCCCTACATATACATCAAAAATACATCTACATGTGGGACAATTCCTACAGAACACTTACTGAATGCTGGCAGAAGACCTCAGATGTCCCAAAAGGCAAGAAACTCCCCACGTACCCAGGTGGGGCAAAAGAAAAAAGGAAAAACAGAGACAAAAGAATAGGGACGGGACTTATACATCTGGGAGGGAGCTGTGAAGTAGGAAAAGTTTCCACACACTAGGAAGCCCCTTCGCAGTTGGAGACGGGGGGTGGCGGAGTGGGGAAGTTTCGGAGTAACGGAGAAGAGTGCAGCACAGGGGTGCAGAGGGCAAAGCGGAGATTCCCACACAGAGGATCGGTGCCAACCAGCACTCACCAGCCTGAGAGGTTTCTCTGTTCACCCACCCGGGCAGGTGTGGGCTGGGATCTGAGTCTCGAACTTCAGAGGTCAGATCCCAGGGAGAGGACTGCGGTTGGCTGTGTGACCACAGCCTGAAGGGGGCTAGTGCACCACAGCTAGCCAGGAGGGAGTCCGAGAAAAAGTCTGGACCTGCCTAAGAGGCAAGAGACCATTGTTTTGAGGTGTGCGAGGAGAGGGAATTCAGAGCACCGCATACACGAGCTCCAGAGATGAGTAGGAGCCACAGCTATCAGTGTGGACAACAGAGACAGGCATTAGATGCTAAGGGTGCTGCAGCCACCAAGAAGCCTGTGTGCAAGCACAGGTCACTATCCACACCTCCCCTCCTGGGAACCTGTGCAGCCCGCCACTGCCAGGGTCCCGTGATCCAGGGACAACTTCCCTGGAAGAACACACGGTGCTCCTCAGGCTGTTGCAGTGTCACGTTGGCCTCTGCTGCTGCAGGTTCGCCCCGTGTCCATACCCCTCCCTCCCCCCGGCCTGAGTGAGCCAGAGCCCCCTAAACAGCTGCACCTTTAACCCTGCCCTGTCTGGGTGAAGAACAGATGCCCTCCAGTGACCTACACACAGAGGCAGGGCCAAAACCAAAGCTGAGCCCTGGGAGCTGTGCAAACAAAGAAGAGAAAGGGAAATCTATCCCAGCACCCTCAGGAGCAGCGGATTCAATCTCCACAGTCAACTTGATGTACCCTACACCTATAGAATACCTAAATAGACAACGAATCATCCCAAAATTGAGGCAGTGGATTTTGGGAGCAACTGTAGACTTGCACTTTGCTGTATGTGACTGACTAGTTTCTGATTTTTATGTTTATCTTAGTTTAGTATTTAGCATTTGTTATCACTTGTGGATTAGTTTATTGGTTTGATTGCTCACCTCTTTTTTAAATTACTTTTTTTTAATTTTAATTATTTTATTTTATTTTATTTCTTTTTTTTTTCTCCTTTTCTTCTGAGCTATGTGGCTGACAGGGTCTTGGTGCTCCGGCTGGGTGTCAGGCCTGAGCCTCTGAGGTGGGAGAGCCGAGTTCAGGACATTAGACCACCAGAGACCTCCCAACCCCATGTAATATCAGTCAGCGAGAGCTCTCCCAGAGATCTCCATCTCAATGCTAAGACCCACCTCCATTCAACGACGAGCAAGCTCCAGTTCTGGACACCCCATGCCAAAAAACTAACAAGACAGGAACACAACCCCACCCATTAGCAGAGAGGCTGCCTAAAATCATAAGTTCTCAGACACGTGAAAATACACCACTGAACGTGGTCCTGCCCACCAGAAACACAATATCCAGCCTCATCCACCAGAACACAGGCACCAGTCCCCTCCACCAGGAAGCCTACACAACCCACTGAAACAAAATTACTCACTGGGACATTCACCAAAAACAACAGGAAATATGAACTTGCAGCCTGCAAAAAGGAGACCCCAAACACAGTAAGTTAAGCAAAATGACAAGACAGATAAATATGCAGCAGATGAAGAAGCAAAATAAAAAGCCACCAGAACAAACAAATGAAGAGGAAATAGGCAGTCTGCCTGAAAAAGAATTCAGAGTAATGATATTAAAGATGATCCAAAATCTTGGAAATAGTATGGAGAAAATACAAGACACATTTAACAAGGACCTAGAAAAACTAAAGAGCAAACAAACAATGATGAACAACACAATAAATGAAATTAAAAATTCTCTAGAAGGAATCAATAGCAGAATAACTGAGGTAGGAGAATGGATAAGTAACCTGGAACATAAAATAGTGGAAATAACTACTGCAGAGCAGAATAAAGAAAAAGAATGAAAAGATTTGAGGACAGTCTCAGAGACGTCTGGGACAACATTAAATGCACCAACATTCGAATTATAGGGGTCCCAGAAAAAGAAGAGAAAAAGAAATGGACTGAGAAAATATTTGAAGAGATTATAGTTGAAAACTTCCCTAATATGGGAAAGGAAATGGTCAGTCGAGTACAGAAAGCACGGAGCATCCCATACAGGATAAATCCAAGGAGAAACATACCCAGACACATATTTATCAAACTATCAAAAATTAAATACAAAGGAAAAATATTAAAAGCAGCAAGGGGAAAGCAACAAATAACATACAAGGGAATCCCCATAAGGTTAACAGCTGATTTTTCAGCAGAATCTCTGCAACCAGAAGGGAGTGGCAGGACATAGTGAAAGTGATGAAAGGGAAAAACTTACAACCAAGATTATTCTATCCAGCAAGGATCTCATTCAAATTCGACAGAGAAATTAAAAACTTTACAGACAAGCAAAAGCTAAGAGAATTCATTACCACCAAACCAGCTTTACAACAAATGCTAAAGGAAATTCTCTAGGCGGGAAATACAAGAAAAGGAAAAGACCTACAATAACAAACCCCAAACAATTAAGAGAATGGTCATAGGAACATACATATTGATAATTACCTTAAATGTAAATGGAATAAATGCTCCAACCAAAAGACATAGACTAGCTGAAGGGATACAAAAACAAGACCCATATATATGCTGTCTACAAGAGACCCACTTCAGACCTAGGGACACATACAGACCGAAAGTGAGGGGGTGGACAAAGATATTCCATGCAAATGGAAATCAAAAGAAAGCTGGAGTAGCAATTCTCCTATCAGACAAAATAGACTTTAAAATAAAGACTACTAGAAGAGACAAGGAAGGACACTACATAATGATCAAGGGATTAATCCAAGAAGAAGATATAACAATTGTAAATATTTATGCAGCCAACATAGGAGCACCTCAATACATAAGGCAAATACTAAGAGCCATGAAAGAGGAAATTGACAGTAACCCAATAATAGTATGGGACTTTAACATCCCATTTTCACCTTTGGACAGATCATCCAAAATGAAAATAAATAAGGAAACACAAGCTTTAAATGATACATTAAACAAGGTGGACTTCATTGATATTTTAGGACATTCCATCCAAAAACAACAGAATACACTTTCTTCCCAAGTGCTCATGGAATATTCTCAAGGATAGATCATATCTTGGGTCACAAATCAAGCCTTGGTAAATTTAAGAAACTTGAAATCGTAGCAAGTATCTTTTTGACCACAATGCTATGAGACTAGAAATAAATTACAGGAAACAACTGTAAAAAAAGTACGAAGCCCTAGAGGCTAAACAATACGCTACTAAATAAGCAAGAGACCACTGAAGAAATCAAAGAGGAAATCAAAAAAATCTAGAAAGAAGTGACAATGAAAACACGATGACCCAGAAACTATGGAATGCAGTAAAAGCAGTTCTAAGAGGGAAGTTTATAACAATACAGTCCTACCTCAAGAAACAAGAAACATCTCAAATAAACAACCTAACCTTACACCTAAAGCAATTAGAGAAAGAAGAGCAAAAAACCCCCAAAGTTAGCAGAAAGATAGAAATCATAAAGATCACATCAGAAATAAATGAAAAAAAAATGAAGGAAACAATAGCAAAGATCAATAAAACTAAAAGCTGGTTCTTTGAGAAAGTAAACAAAATTGATAAACCATTAGCCAGACTCATCAAGAAAAAAAAAGGGGAGAAGACTCAAATCAATAGAATTAGAAATTAAAAAAGAGGAGTGACAACTGACACTGCAGAAATACAAAAGATTATGAGAGATTATTACAAGTAACTATGCCAATAAAATGGACAACCTGGAAGAAATGTAAAAATTCTTAGGAAAGCACAACGTTCGGACTGAACCAGGAGGAAATTGAAAATATAAACAGACCAATCACAAGCACTGAAATTGAAGCTATAATTAAAAATCTTCCAACAAACAAATCCCAGGACCAGATGGCTTCACAGGTGAATTCTATCAAACATTTAGAGAAGAGGTAACTCCTATCCTTCTCAAACTCTTCCAAAATACAGCAGAGGTAGGAACACTCCCCAACTCATTGTATGTGGCCACCATCACCCTGATACCAAAACCAGACAAAGATGTTACAAAAAAAGAAACCACAGGCCAATATCACTGATGGATATAGATTCAAAACCCCCAACAAAATACTAGTAAACAGAATCCAACAGCACATTAAAAGGATCATACACCATGATCAAGTGCAATTTGTCCCAGGAATACAAGGATTCTTCAGTATATGCAAATCAATCAGTGTGATACACCATATAGACAAACTGAAGGATAAAAACCATGTGATAATCTCAGTAGATGCAGAAAAAGCTTTTGACCAAATTCAACACCATTTATGATAAAAACTCTCCAGAAAGTAGACATAGAAGGAACTTACCTCAACATAATAAAGGGCATATATGACAAACCCACAGCTGACATCATTCTCAATGGTGAAAAACAAACCGTTTCCACTAAGATCAGGAACAAGACAAGCTTGCCCACTCTCACCACCATTATTCAACATAGTTTTGGAAGTTTTAGCCACAACAATTAGAGAAGAAAAAGAAATAAAAGGAATCCAAATCGGAAAAGAAGAAGTAAGACTGTCATTGTTTGCGGATGACATGATACTATACATAGAGAATCCTAACAATGCTACCAGAAAACTACTAGAGCCAATCAATGAATTTGGTAAAATAGCAGGATACAAAATTAATGTACAGAAATCTCTTGCATTCCTATACACTAACGATGAAAAATCTGAAAGAGAAATTAAGGAAATACTCCCATTTACCATTGCAACAAAAAGAATAAAATACCTAGGAATAAACCCACCTAAGGAGACAAAAGACCTGTATGCAAAAAACTATAAGACACTGCTGAAAGAAATTAAAGATGATACAAACAGATGGAGAGATATACCATGTTCTTGGATTGGAAGAACCAACATGGTGAAAATGACTCTACTACCCAAAGCAATCTACAGATTCAATGCAATCCCTATCAAACTACCACTGACATTTTTCACAGAACTGGAACAAAAAATTTCACAATTTGTATGAAAACGCAAAAGACCCCGAATAGCCAAAGTAATCTTGAGAAAGAAAAACGGAGCTGGAGGAATCAGGCTCCCTGACTTCAGACTATACTACAAAGCTACAGTAATCAAGACAGTATGGTACTGGCACAAAAACAGAAAGATAGATCAATGGAACAGGATAGAAAGCCCAGAGATAAACCAACACACATATGGTCACCTTATCTTTGATATAGGAGGCAGGAGTGTACAGTGGAGAAAGGACAGCCTCTTCAGTAAGTGGTGCTGGGAAAACTGGACAGGTACATGTAAAAGTATGAGATAAGATCACTCCCTAACACCATACACAAAAATAAGCTCAAAATGGATTAAAGACCTAAATGTAAGACCAGAAACTATCAAACTCCTAGAGGAAAACATAGGCAGAACACTCTATGACATAAATCACAGCACAATCCTTTTTGACCCACCTCCTAGAGAAATGGAAATAAAAACAAAAATAAACAAATGGATGATATCTTTATTGGGGCTCATTTAGCTAATTAACAATTTAACTGTTCTCCCTTTTGTGGTGTCTGTTTGTTTATAATAAAATTAATCAATGATATGTTGCATTGACTTAGGAATCACATGAAACTTAAAGGTTTAATTGCTTTATGATAATCACCTCTCAGCTCAGACCTGCACATTCTTGATCTTGTATCTCTTTTAAAAAATAGGATTAAGTTCAAAATGTAACTTTCTATGTCATAAGTAGTTGGTACAATGAACCATATACAGCCAGATGGCTAAAGATATTGAATATCACTGAATTTCATGCCTGTCTTAGACAATTAAAGCAGAAAACTGCAAACTTAGAGAAATCTGTCTGTAGCACATCATTTCCCCTATAGTGTGGTATTTTTCTAAGCACCAGTAACTCTTAGGATTATGAGTTCTTTTGACTATAGTATAACTTTCTCCAGAATTTCCCACAATCCTCTTGGATTAATTTTCTAGTTTTAGTTTTTTGGTTTTTTTTTTTTTTTTTTTTTTTTTTTTGCCATAAACAAAGTACCACAGGCTGGGAGACTTGAACAGCATACATTTATTTCCTCACAATTCTGCAGTCTAGAAGTCCAAGATCAAGGGGTTGATTTCTTCTGAGGGCCTCCCTCTTTGGCTTATAGGTGGTGGTCTTCTTCCTGTGGCTTCATATGGTCTTCCCTCTGTGTCTATCTGTGTCCTGATCTCCTCTTCTTAAAAGGACACCAGTACTTGGATAAGGGCCCACCCTAATGACCTCACTGTAGCTGAATTACCTCTTTAAAGGTTCTATCTCCAAATAGAACCACATTCTGAGATACTGGGGGTTAGGACATCAACATAGGAATTGGGGGGGATGTAATTCAGCCTATAACACCCCCATTATGGCCAGAAATGTAAATTAAGCAAAACTTAAGAGAACTAAGATTTCCAGAATGATAACTGAAGTTGGCAGAAGGTAAAACAGGACTTAGCAAAGAAAATTTTTACCTAAGTATAGAGGTGGCCTTTGAACCCAGCCTTGGATCTTAGTGTTCTAAATCTGTATAAATAAATGAAAATCATCAGGCTGGATATGTAATATCTGTTTCATATGAGAAAGATCACTTAAAACTTGGAAGACAATTATTATTTCACATTTAACTGCCAAGTAATCATCTCATGATATAAATTTAACTCTTCCTCTTTTATAGTTCATTCATATCCTATTGTGCCCTATCAACACTTGCTCATAGCGCTGTAGACTTTAAAATTTTTTTGTGCTCTCATTGAAGAATTCGTTTCGTCACCTCTCAGGATGTTGGACTATTAGTCCTCTAGCATGTCACCACTAGCTGCTTCTCACTACACTGAGACGCTTTCTTCTGCTCTAGTTTTACTGGGAGATGAAAGGGAATGTTCCAGTAGTGGGTGTGTTTTGTACTGTGAACAAATCAAATTATTTCTTAAAAGTGGGTGAAGTATAAATGATAAGTCTATTGATGAACTATAGAGCTTGCTGGATTAAACTGAATTCACATGAACAATGATTCTGATTCAGGAATTAATTTGGTTAAGCATCACTTTATTCTAGAATTGCCAGTGCCTGCATTTGATGAGACAGATGTTTGATGGGCTTGCTAGTTTGACGCTGAAGATTAATCGGGTACTTTGTGAAAGACTAATAAAGACGTAAAAAAGAAAATAAGAAGTTAACTCTGAAAGCAAGGACTCCACCATTTTAGCAGGAATAAATCCGTCTTCATCAGTAGCAACCACTGAGATTCATATTAATTATAATCAATATACAAAAGATGGATTACTTCTGTCCATTTCTTTAGTTCGTTCTTTTATTCAGATAATATCATGGGTCTGAAAAGAGAAAACTACTCCTTGTGAGCAAACTGCTTATCCGTGTTAGGTAAATTAACTCTTCCAGGGCACTAAGGTATAATTTAGGAAATGATGTCTTTCTGTGCATGAAATGTTACCCCCACGTCCTTTAGTTACTTACTCATCTCCATACTATTAAGTATGTGCAAATAGGTCTGTCTTCACTTGTTTTCCTTAACTGAACCTCATTTTTTAAAAGATAGATCTGAAATAGTTGTGTTTGACTTATTTAATAATTAAAAATAAATTTCCCTAAAATATCCATATTATATATATATACATATATATATATATATATATATATTTTTTTTTTTTTTCGGTACGCGGGCCTCTCACTGTTGTGGCCTCTCCCGTTGCGGAGCACAGGCTCTGGACGCACAGGCTCAGCGGCCATGGCTCACGGGCCCAGCCACTCTGCGGCATGTGGGATCTTCCCAGACCGGGGCACGAACCCGTGTCTCCTGCATCGGCAGGCGGACTCTCAACCACTGACCCACCAGGGAAGCCCCGTATTATATTTTTTAACATTCAAAAATTAACAGGGGGCCTCCCTGGTGGCGCAGTGGTTGAGAGTCCGCCTGCCGATGCAGGGGATACGGGTTCGTGCCCCGGTCTGGGAGGATCCCATATGCCGCGGAGCGGCTGGGCCCGTGAGCCATGGCTGCTGAGCCTGCGCATCCGGAGCCTGTGCTCCGCAACGGGAGAGGCCACAACAGTGAGAGGCCCGCGTACCACAAAAAAAAAAAAAAAAAAAAAAAAAAAAAATTAACAGGGCTTCCCTCGTAGTGCAGTGGTTAAGAATCCACCTTCCAATGCAGGGGACATGGGTTCGAGCCCCGCTCCGGGAAGATCCCACATGCCACAGAACAGCTAAGCCTGTGTGCCACAACTACTGATCCTGCACTCTAGAGCCCGCGAGCCACAGTTACTGAGCCCACGTGCCGCAACTATTGAAGCCCGTGCTCCTAGAGCCCGTGCTCCACAAGAGAAGCCACCGCAATGAGAAGCCTGCGCACTGCAATGAAGAGTAGCCCCTGCTCGCCGAAACTAGAGAAAGCCTGAGCACAGCAACAAAGTCCCAACACAGCCAAAAATAAATAAATTAATTAATTAAAAAAATTAACAGTTAAATATTTGTAAATATCTAACTAAAAATAAAAGGCTGAGTTTGTATTTTTTTTAAAAATAGAAGTAATAAAGCCAGTTCCATGAATTACAGGTAAATGACCCACATATTGTGAGTCTGATACCGGGAATGCTTTTACTAAGAAGACTTGTGATAAGGTATGATTGATATAAAAGTACTTTGTGGAAGTCTGGATTGATGCATTATAGTTGGTCATAATATCACATAGGCTTTGTCCCTGTGCCATATCTAGGTCTTTTACAAAAGCAGTAGCCCTTGACTGGCTATATGGTTAAAACCATTTCCTGGATCCCTAATTTCTCTTAGGATCAATCAAAAATTTTAACATTTCTTACTAGGCCCTCTGCTTAACTTTGTAAGAGTTTAACATCTCTTCACACCAACTCCTTACTGAGATAACATACGAAATCATGTTTATACAACAACTCTTTTAGTTAACAGCTCGTGTGATGGACACTGTGATTCCATGATTAAAAAGAAAGTTGTTGATGCCAGGGAGCTTAGAGTTTAGCTAGTGCTTTTTAATATAGATTCTGAATTTCTTTTAGTTCATCAAACCTGGAGTGTTCTTGTCTCGTTTTCACTCCCTTTTCATCTTCGGGGCTTCACAAATGCTGTTCCCTCTGCCTGGAACAGATTTGCTCTGTCCCCCTCCTCCAAACCTTCAATCTTTTTCATTGGATGAGTACCTTTTAGCCTGCAGCAGTCAATATGAATTTTGTATCTTCAGAAAAAATACTTCCCACCTCCACCTCTACAAATACAAATGTTCTGCATTTTGTTCATTTATTTTGTGCTTCAGTTACAACAAATACTCTACTTTTGTTTAGTACTTATCATATTGGAGATTACCGCTAGCAGAAGAGAATCTCCATAAGACCAAGGACATTGTTTATCTTGTTTTTTTATTTTATCCCTACCATCTAGCAAACTACCTGGAACATATAGCTGTTGGATAAATATTTGTTGAATTAAATATTTAATATATATTTGGTGTACTCTGTGACAAATGAGGCATGTATTATGTACAACTAGACACATTTTTATAGGATAAAACTGGATGACAGTTTCTTCTTTCAATAGGTCTAAAAGATAATAATATCTATGTGATAGAGACAGAAGGTAAGTTCAATATCACCTGTGCTATCATTATTAGAATAATTTTACGCCTCTAGAACATCTAGCTTCTCCTTGAGCATTTCCAGTGATAGACCATTATTTTTTGAAACAAACCCTTCTACTGCAAAACAACCCTGATTGTCACATAGTCCTGAATAATGGGCAACCAGCTAACTCACCAGAATTTTCACCTCTTTGTCCTGGCTCTGCCATCAGAAGCTAACCAGAATTCTAATCCTTTTCCTGAATGAAAGTTGGTCATGTATCTAAAACCACTGATCATTCTCCTCCTCCCCTTCCTCCCAAGTCCTTTCTTCTTAAGATAAGGCACTTTTGGGTTTCTAATGGAGTCCTTATATAATACGGCTTCAGACTTTTCATCATTTTAGTTCTTCCCCTTTGAAGGTCCTATCATTTTTCATTGTCCTGTTCATATTGAATAAAATATTTCTTCTCAACTGGACAATAATTTCTATTGACTGTCTTATTTCAATACCTTTCAGCAGTTGCTTTATATTGATGGCTTATCCTGATCTTAAGGAAAACTAAAAGCTCTAGGTCATCTTCATTCAATAACCATCTGGATAAGATTCTTAGATTTCTCCCTATTTTCTTAAAGTCTTCATTGAAATCACTTCTATGGTTATCAAGACCACATTATGGTGTGCAGAAAAAAGTTCCTAAAGAAAACTACATTTCATAGTGTCCAAGGAATTGGCTAATAGCAGAGAGACCTGGACAGTATCATTCTGACCGTAGGGTATAAAAAGGACCACAAAACAATAGGGTGTAGTTGACATCTAGACTGAGAGGTAAGTCTGCCTAAGGCAAATGTGGTTGCTGGCCTCTTAGTCTAGCAAATGTTCCAAATAGACATGAGGTCTTTCTTTAAAACAGCGTGTCTTCTATTTTAGCTACAAGCCCTCTGCTTACACTTTCAGATTCTGGAAATTCATGTTATTTCTTATGGAAAGAATGTGGAAAACACAGTGTTCTGATAACCATTTTACAGCTTTTCTTGTACTTTAAAATTTCTGTTAAGTGCATTTTAAAATTAAAAGCAATTCTTCAGGACTCCAATTGAGTTTTCGCAATGACTCTAGAGTCCATTATATTTTAAGCCCTCAGACTTTCTTTTTTGAACTTTGAGAATATGGGATACAATAAATTATATGTATTAGATTTCTGGCAAAATGCAGTTTAGGACACTTCATGTGTCCTAAAGTGCAAAAAAAAAAAATGCAAAGTGCAAAAAAGAAATCTTTTCTGCTGTCATAAAGCTTATTGAAAACTGCTATTATGCCATTAAAATTAATGTAATCACTTTTCTCTTTCTCCCTAAGTCACATTGCCCTTTTGCCCAACCCTTTCAGGTCATCTCCCCTTGAAAACAATGAGCCTTTTCTGGTTATTCCACTTGAATTAAATGCTGAAACGAATGCTGTGAAATGTTGCTTTTCTAATTCATATTTTACACAAAAAGATTTAATTTTCACATAAGATTGCTGAATTTCCATTTGGATATTTCCCATATTCTGCACCATTTAAAATCTACTGCTATAGAAATGTAGAGGAAAATGGACTCCCTTTTTGAAATATGCTTGAAAAAGTCATCAAAACTGAAATAATTTACTGCAACTTTTAGACTTAAGACAAAACCTTTGGGGTTTTATTAGGCTTTAGCATAAGGCTTGGAGTTATCTACAGTATATTAATATTTAAATATGAAGAATTATATATCCTGTGTAATACAGATCTTTAGATACAGTTACAGTGCATTCGGTATTAATTTAAGCATTTGCTTAAGAAAATTTAGCCTCCTTTATAATGTTCTAAAATTAAATTTATGCCAATGTTCCTTTTTTTTTTTGATATCTAACCAGCTTGTGGGTTAACTTCACTGACTTTTTTTTTTCTTGAATTTTTTGGCCACCCTGCGTGGCATGTAGTATCTTAGTTCCCTAACCAGGGAACCCGTGCCCCCTGCAGTGGAAGCACAGAGTCTTAACCACTGGACTGCCAGGGAAGTCCCCCTCACTGACCTTTTAACCTTTTGCCCTTCTCCTCTGTCTTCCTAATCATGTGACTAATAGCAACCCTCCAAACAAAATAGCTGAGACTGTTTAACCAAAAAATTTGAATAGATGAAAGGAGTATGGAGAAAGGAAAATTTTAAGTATAAATCATGGAAAACCATTAACTATATATTAAAGTAACTGAAGCTTAATGTGCCATTCAATAAAGGCATTATTTATATTAATTTAAATTAATTTAAACCTTGTAAACATCTTGTATGATATTGTACTAATATTACACCTGAAGAAACTGGAATTTGAAATCTGTCAGTTTAGCTCCAAATCCTATAATATTAGCCAAAATACTATATAAATAGTTGGTGTGAATATGGCTTTTTCTTCAACAAATGCACTCTTGGCAATAAACATGGTGCTAGGAAAAAGAAAATGCAGGCAGTGTTTTCCTCCTGCTTTGTGTTTCAGTGGCCTAATGCCCTAGCTTTCTTTCTGCTTCTTCATTTACTTCTCCCAGCCTTAGTTGAGTAAGTTTTGAGAAAGAGGATGCTTGGCTTAGCCACCCTTCTTCCTCTGAGACCTGTTCACCTAAATGAGATCGTGCGCTCTGGTGTGTTCGCAGCCTCAGCATTGTGGTCAAGGCTGTGCTTTTCCAGTGCCGTCACTGGATGGGTGAGCCTGTGTCAAGCTGGAGTGCAACACCAGGGGACCACGTTCTCCAACAGTTCTATTGGTAACAAGGCTGACATTTTGATTTCCATATAGCTGTTTCCTCTGTCTTCCCTCAGTAGATGTCAAACTTTGAAAGTATGGGAGAAGGAGAACAAGGATTTATCAGTCTTGTCAAATACCAACCTAGCACCAAAGGATAAATGCTATTTCAGAGCGATTAAACAAAATGTCAAAATGTTACAGGACCCACTAAAGGGAATCACCAATTCTGCCATGAGATTAGAAGTGGGCTTCATAGAGTAGGTAGATTTTAGCCCAGTTTAGATGTTAAGCCTAGTGATTTACCAGAAAAGCAGGGGGGATGGAGATATTAGGCAGATGAAACACACAGTACATGCATAGCTCATTTTATTGCACCTGGCTTTATTGCGCTTCATAGATACTGTGTTTTTTGCAAATTAAAGGTTTGTGGCAACCCTGCATCCAGCAAGTCTGTCGGTGCCATTTTTTCAACAGCATTTGCTCACTTTGTGTCTGTGTCACATTTTGGTAATTCTCACAATATTTCAAACTTTTTCATTATTATTTATGTTATGGTCATCTGTGATCAGTGATCTTTTTTTTTTTTTTTTTTTTTGCGGTACGTGGGCCTCTCACTGGTGTGGCCTCCCCCATTGCAGAGCACAGGCTCCGGACGTGCAGGCTGAGCGGCCATGGCTCACGGGCTCAGCCGCTCCGCGGCATGTGGGATCTTCCCGGACCAGGGCATGAACCCATGTACCCTGCATTGGCAGGCGGACTCTCAACCACTGCGCCACCAGGGAAGCCCATGTGATCAGTGATCTTTGATGTCACTACTGTAGTTATTTTGGGGCACCATGAACCAAGCCTATATAAGATGGCAAACTTAATAGTTAAATGTGTTTCCTGACTGCTCCATGGACCAGCAGTTCCCCTGTCTCTCTCCCTCTCCTTGGGCCTCACTATCCCCTGAGACACAAATTTTTTTAAAAAATTAGGCCAGTTAATAACCCCACAATGGCCTCTATGTTTTCAAGTGAGAAGTATCACGTAGCTCTCACTTTAAATCAAAAGCTAGAAATGATTAAGCTTATCCAGGAAGGCACATCGAAAGGTGAGACAGGCTGAAAGCTAGTTCTCTTGTGCCAAACAGTTAGCCAAGTTGTGAATGCAGAGGAAAAGTTCTTGAAGGAAATTAAAAGTGCTACTTTGGGGAACACACAAATGATAAGAAAGTGAAACAGCCTTATTGATGATATGGAGAAAGTTTTACTGGTCTGGATAGAAGTCAAACCAGCCACAACATTCTCTTAAGCCAAACCCTAATCCAGAAAAAAGCTGTAACTCCCTTCAATTCTTTGAAGGCTGAGAGAGGTGAGAAAGCTGCAGAAGAAAAGTTTGAAGCTAGCAGAAGTTGGATCATGATGCTTAAGAAAGAAGTCGTCTTGATAACATAAAAGTGCAAAGTGAAGCAGCAAGTGCTGTTGTAGAAGCTGCAGCAAGTTATCCAGAAGATCTAAGATCATTAATGAAGGTGGCAACAGATTTTCAGTGTAGATGAAATGACGTTATATTGGAAGAAAATGTCATCTAGGACTTTCATAGCTAGAGAGGAGAAGTTAATGCCTGGCTTCAAAGGACAGGTCGACTCTTATTAGGGGCTAATGCAGCTGGTGACTTTAAATTGAAGCCAGTGCTTATGTACCATTCTGGAAATCCTAGGGCGCTTGAGAATTATGCCAAATCTACTCTGCCTATTCTCTTTAAATGGGACAGCAAAGCCTGGATGACAGCACATTTGTTTACAACATGGTTTACTGAATATATTAAGCCCACCTTTCAGACCTACTACTTAGAAAAAGATTCCTTTCAAAATATTTCTACTCAAGCCCATGGATCCAGGAGTAATTTTGACTTTCAAGTCTTATTATTTAAGAAATACATTTTGTAAGGTTGTAGCTGCCATAGATAATGATTCCTCTGATGGATCTGGGAAAAGTAAACTGAAAACCTTTTGGAAAAAAATTCACCATTCTAGATGCCAATAAGAACCTTAGTGATTCATGGGAAGAGGTTAATATATCAACATTAACAGGAGTTTGGAAGAATTTGATTCCAGTCCTCATGGATGATGCAGAGCAGTTCAAGACTTCATTGTAGGAATTCCCTGGTGATCCAATGGTTAGGACTTGGCGTTTTCACTGCCGGGGCTGGGTTCGATCCCTGGTGGGGGGAACTAAGATCACACAAGCCACACAGCGTGGAAAAAAAAAAAAAAGATGCTGTGAAGATTGTTGAAATGACAACAAAGGATTTAGAATATACCATAAACTTCGTTGATAAAGGAGGGGCATGGTTTGAGAGAATTGACTCCGATTTTGAAGAAGTTCTGCTGTGCGTAATAAATGCTATCCAACAGCATTGCATGCTACAAAGAAATCGTTCTTGAATAGTCCATTAGTGTGGCAACATTCGTTTTTGTCTTATTTTAAGAAATTGCCACAGGGACCTCAACCTTCAGCAACCACCTGATCAGCCATCAACATGAAGGCAAGACCCCCCACCAGCAAAAAGATTATGATTCACTGAAGCTTAGATGATGGTTAACATTTTTTTTATCAATAAAGTATTTTTAAATTGATATGTACAATTTTTAGACATAGTGCTATTGCACATTTAATAGACTACAGAATAGTATAAACATAACTTTTATATGCACTTGGGAAACCAAAACTTCATGTGACCCACATTTTTTGTGATATTTGCTTTTTATTGAAGTGGTCTGGAACCAAATCTGCAATATGTCCGAGGTCTGCCTGTATGCATACAACATGAGCTTCTCCCTCAAAGCCGAGCATAGGAGCATTAAGTTCATTCTAACCACATGGTACATGATGAAGAGGGTGGAGAGTTAAAACTAGAGAGATGGTGATGGCCAGATGACGTAGTGAAGGCATTTGTATTTGGTGTGCAACCTACTCCACAAAGGTCTGTGATGCAGGTAACTGACATATCCAGAGGAAGCTAAGTCTGGCAACCATGTGAAAGTGGCCCCTAGTTGGGGAGGTGATAAAGCAGCCTCTTGGAGCAATCAAAAAGAGAGATGATGAAGGGGTAAAGGGTTTGCAGAAGGGGCGAAGGGAAAAGATCAGGTATAACATACATGTCATATATTCTTTAAGGTTCAGTGTCACCTTAGGTATGGGTGGTAAGGGAAATTTTCTTGACATTTAACAAATAGTATATTTATATAATTTCAATTGTGCCTTCTAGCCATGTAATTAGGGACTAAAACATTTGCCTTTAGTAAGTACCATAGGCTTTTAGGAGAAAAAGAAATTGATATAAAATTCAATAAATGTATATGATTTTATATTTTATAAAATGCAAAAATAAGCTTAAAATATGATCCCAAACTTCAGTTAAAATAATTATTGTAGACTGCATATCCTGATAAACCTGCTCTATATAAAACACCAAAAATACTAGATAAAGTATATTTTAAATACATATAAATTCACAGACCAAAAGGTAAATTACCAAGGGGAAAGGTGGAGGAAAAAGAAAGAAAAAAGGAAATAAAAGGGGGGGAAAATGAAAAGGAAAAATAAAGCAAGCAGAACTGGAGCAGATACCAAGCACTGAAGCCAGTGACTGGTTCTCTTCGCATTACCTTGAGGCCTGGGAACTTCAGTTTTTAATGGTCCTCTACATGAGAAGAAAGATAAAGCTGAGGAGAGATGAAAAATTGTGTTGTAGGACAATACCATCCATAATCTCAAATCTAAAAAGTTACAAAACCAATGGAGAAGTAATTCACAGAGTAGGGGTTACTAGGAAAACAACAACAACAGAAAATAAAGTCAAACTCTTAATGACTTCAGAAAATAAAGATGATCAAAAATTAAAAAGTCTGTCAATATATCAATATAAAGCACTGGCAAGATTTAGAGTGAAAGGAACTCTTCTAAGCTATAGACCAGTGGTAAAACAGTAGGACCATAAATTTGAAGGTGCACATCCTTTATGTGGGGCTTTCTTGGTCGTGACAATATTGACATTTTGAGCTGGACCATTCTTTCTTGTGGGGACTGCCATGTGTATTGAAGGATATTTAGCAGAATCTCTGGCTTCTATCCACTAAATGCCAGCAGCATCCCTTCTTCCTCCTAGGTGCAACATCCAAAATGTCTCCAAACTTTACTAAATGTCTCCTGGAGGGAAAATTCACCCCTGGTTGAAAACTGCCATTCTATTTTCAGTGATTCTACTCCTAGTTATTTATGGCAAAGAACACATATATTTGTGTTAAGAGACATGCACATGAATCAGAGTAGCATTGTTATAAAACAGAAAAATAGTTATTCTAGAAAATGTGTGAGTATATCATGATACATTAATACAATTAAATATTGTATAGTTTCTATATTGTGTAACAATGAAAAAAAAGAACAAACTACTGTTAAATGAAATGTAAACAGCTCACACTCAGCGTTGAAAAAATAAGAACAGGGCCGAAGAATACTTAAGAGTTTGACTCCATTTATGTAAAATCTGAAAAGATGCAAAACTAAAAAATAAAGTATATATATATTTATTTCTGGGGCTATGTACTTATCTAAAACTATGATGAAAAGAAAGAGAAGGAAAATATTCAAAATAATGACTACTTCTTGAGGGAAGGATAGGGTATAAAGGGCCTAAGATGGAAGTCACATGATGGGCTTCAAAAATATCGGTAACATTTGATTTCTTTCGCTTGGTGGTGAGTACATGGGTGTCCATTTTAATATTATCCTTAACTTTATTTTTCACTCTTTTACTCATATATATTTCATAATTTGAATATAAAAATATAATCCTTACCATATACAGTTTAATAATACTAGATGATTTGATTTACTGACATCATTGTTTTGTCTGCTGAGGATTCCTTTCTTCTTCTAGAAATGTGCCTCCCTGCCTCCATTTATTTGTAGAACTGTTTATTTTTATCACCACTACAGCTATACATCTCTGGTTGGAACTAGTAGTTATAGCATTTTGTTCCCATGGCCATAGGGAGAGTCAAGGATCACAGCCAATTATGGTACTTGTATGAGTTTGCTAGGGCTGCCATAACAAAATACCACAGACTGTGTAGCTTAAAGAAAAGAAATTTATTTTCTCATAGATCTGGAGGAAGGAAGTCCAAGATTAAAGTGTCAGCAGGTTTTGTTTCACCTGAAGCTTCTCTCCTTGGCTTGCAGGTGGCCACCTTCTCACTGTGTCCTTACAGGTTCTTTCCTCTGTACTGTGCACCCCTGGTGTCTCTCTGTGCTTCCAGTTTTCCTCTTCTTGTAAGGATACCAGTCATATTAGATTGGGGCCCAACCTAACAGCCTCATTTTAACTTAATCTCTTCTTTAAAGGCCCTGTCTCCAAAGACAGTCCCATTCTAAGATACTGAGGGTTAGGGCTTCAACATATGAACTGGGTGGGGGGAAGATGAAATTGGTGGGGGTGGGGGGGAGATGTAACAGTACTCATGTCCTCTAACTCCAGTGAAAGTTCATTCCCAGGACTTTTGAGCTCAAGCTGGAGCTCAGAGCTTTAAACCTCACCGTTCCAAAGCTGGGAGGATGTCATTTTGTAAGTGACTTAAACTTCACCCTCCTCCACCTAGAGAAAACTGTGGTCTATTTATTGAAGGAAATAAAGAAGGCCTATAGAGAGAGGCAGCGAGAGAGAATGAGTTCTGTAACTTTCAAATCTGTTTTCAGTCAGCTTTGTGCTTCTTGCAGTTTGGCTGTGTGAACTGATCCATGTCCCTTTATCACATAAGTTGATCAATCTCTACTTTTCTCATTTTCAATCAAAGAATAATGAATATGCTTTTTTTGGATAAGTGGGCAGAGTCTAAATTATAAATTAAGTTTGAAAACCTTGGAGTACATTTGGAACTAAAAATGCCCCTGTTTCTCTTATGTATAAGATCTGGAAAATAGTTTGATGTAATTTTATTTCACTTCAGTTATTTATAAGATATGGTGTTGATGAAATTCTTCTTGCCAATGATCCAATTTTACCATCCTAGGCATATTTTTGATGATTTTCCTACCTAAAACATGGAATAACTACTCAGGTACTATAAATATTAGGTGTAGAGGTAGCTGCAGCATTAAAGCTTCTCTTCTGTATTCTGTGACTGTATCTGATAAGATTCACATCATGTCCATAAGGATAAGAAATGAAGTTACTCATTACTGTCACATATGCTTAACAGCAACTACATTAAAATTGACAAAATCTGACAATCTCAATTCATATGCTTTCTTAATACTTAACAGCACAACTAGATTGACATTGGGAATGAACAAATCTTATGGAAAACAAAAAAAAATCAATTATGGGCATTCTTACAAATTTCTAATTCTTAGAAATTATTTTTTAAAATCTGTCAGTTCATAATACCTTAAACTAGAATTGATTTCACTGTAAATGTATAGAATAAGGTCTTTCTGCTATCTTTGCCACCATTGGGCAAAGGTTTTTCTATTTGATTGGCAACAGATGAAAAGTGATCTGTGTATGTTGTTGTGTATAGCAAGGACCCTAAGGAACAAGTTGTTTGGACTATATCATATTGTAGACTTTTCATGTTGATTACTTTGAGGAAAGTTTTCTTGGAATAATTCTATAAAATGTTTCACTGTTACAACAGCATTCGTATTCCATTCTCCTTACCCTGTGTCTAGTTAACTTTGAAACTTCTATGAGACTTATTTGGAGCATAGTCATCTATTTATATGCAATGTATGTAATGTTAACACAGTAAGAAACCTTAGAAAGTATATAGTACCAGATCATATTTATTGAATTGATGTCCAAATTCATACAGAAAATGAATATATACTTCTTTTTAAATGTAACAGACTGAACACATATATTTATCTCTATTATCTATTGAAATTCCCATAAAATGGCAGTAAACTAATTAAAAAAGTATAAGCCCCCCCCAAAAATTAATGAAAATAGAAGAGGAACCACAACAGACATGCCAACAGAATTTGGGTAGCTGGAAATTAGATATATGATGCTAACGGATTTAGCAGATTAGAGAAAAATTTTTTTAAAGCCAAGGTGGTTCGCGTCATAGAACCTAAATAAGTCTTAGGAACTGGAGACACAAGAGTCCCTCTAGGATGGTCAACAGGAGGACTGATTGGAAGTCTGTATAAGGAGTATTACTGTGCCCAGATATCTCTTGGTTAGCAGACTACATAATTAATCCTCTGCCAACTCAGCAGAAAATAGGAAACTGGTCCATAGCAACTTGAATGAAAGATGATCTGAATGAGTGGACACTAGGACTAACTGAAGCTGGGATAGGTGCCATCATAAAAACAGAATGAGGAAGCTGAAGTTTGCACACTTACAAATGAATTTTCTCCAGCCCCTCACCCTTGGTTCCCAGAAAAATGACAGGCGGGCTTATAGACACTTGGAAGGAGCCTAGAGAAGTCCCTTTGCAGAGAAACTGAGTAGCTCTACAAATATACTTTATGTGATTAGTATATTAATAAATAACAAAGAGAAAGTTAAAGATGAACAAAAAGAACAAACCTGAACTTCATGGTAAATCAAAAGGTTTATTGATGGTTTATTGATCCAGAAGAAAGTTGGTCCTTCAGGATACATGGCAGAGAGCTGCAGTCATCTTCCAAATGCCTCGCAAAATGTACGGAGTCCGATAATAATGTCTGAGTGAGTGAGGTTCATCTCAGAACTCCAAGAAGCACATACATCTCTCTCTGAACTCCATCATTGTAGCACATAGGCAGAGACCATCTCATCTGGATGAATATACCTCATAACTCTTTGAAACAAGTGCTATATAATATGATTGTAAGGTACTGTATACTCAGAACAAAAACCATTTCCCCCCATCACCCTCTGACTTTCCCCCAGCTATATTCTTTTCTGTACAACGAAACCAAAGTTTTCTCAGAAGTCTTGAGAATCATACTAACTTGTGCCATTAGGATTTCATCCATCATGAGATTCTGTAAGACTTAAAAAAAGGGGAAAAAAGGCCCAATTCCTTCCAGAGAAACCCATTAGCAATACGCCACAGGGTGTACAGAACTTCTTATTGCCATTTTAGTTCCTTAGTAGCAAATGTGAATGGTGATCCAAGGTCCCCAGAGATTTGAGGAAAGCCTGAAATATGAAAAGCCAAAAACAAAATAAGCAAACAGAAAAATGGAAATCAGAAGTCTCCATGCTAAGAGAAAAGAAGAAACTGTCAAATAAACTTTAACATCTTAAAGATAAAGTTGAAACTGCCACAAAAAAAGTAATGTAATGCTTGTTTCAAAGGAGTTTTTAAGAACAAGAAGGAATTTACCTAAATTAAAAATAAAATAGTAGATCATGTGTACATGTATAGCTGATTCACTTTGCTGTACAGCGGAAACTAACACAACATTGTAATGTAACTCTACTCCAATAAAAATTTAAAAAGAAACAATAACTAAATAAATAAAATAGTAGAATTTTCAAAATCCAATAGGAAATTTGGAAGATGACATTAAAGAAACTCACAAAAAATAAAGCACAACAAAACAAAACAGGAACAAAAGAAAAAAATACATGAGCATTCCATCTCTCACCAGGTGGTTACAGGTAAGGATGGTACCACTAGCAACAGGGAAGCCAAGGAAGACAGGGCTGGGGAACCCACCACCATGCCCTAACCAGCTCCTGCAGGGGCCGCTTAGCCTACAGGGGTGGGCCAGGTGCAGACCCTTTAGGGGGCTACATCCCTGCCTCCAACTCTGCGTGCAAGCAGGCCAGGCTTCTCCGCTGTCCTCCAGGTGGCCCAGGTAGGCAAATCCCTTCTCTGGAGGGAAGGCCATTGGAACTGTGTAGCTAGAGATCAGACCTGGGAAATACTGTTCTGTGATCCCAGCGACGCACACACCCCACCTCGACGCACTTGGTGGCTCAGGGAAGGACCTTCCATCACTCAAGGAAACCAAAGGAATCCCTCCTTTTGGGGTTTGGGGAGGAGGCAAAGAACCGCTCACCTCTCTGTGGGGCTGGCATTTCCACCTAGCCACACCAGGCCCTAGGCCCTCGGAAAGGGCCTCCTCCACCCTACCAGAGACATCAGCAGAAATCCGGCTGGGAGTCCAGCGGGACCAGAATAGCACTGAAAAGTCTCCGAAAATGAA
Organism: Hyperoodon ampullatus; assembly: GCF_949752795.1. NCBI lineage: Eukaryota > Metazoa > Chordata > Mammalia > Artiodactyla > Ziphiidae > Hyperoodon > Hyperoodon ampullatus. Next base: position 185,386,036 of record NC_136915.1, read on the forward strand.
ATTGTAGGTAGACTTATCCCTTGTTTACAGCTGAGAGAATTAAAATTAGAGAGGCTTAGGGATTTGCCTGGGACAGTTATGAAATATCATTTACAGGCTTTAGTCCACTTTTGGCTACCTCTAATAACTGTCCTTTCCATTAAAGCTTAATATTTTTTAATAAAAATTTGAAGAGACACTCAATGAAGCTTTTGATAAATACGCAAGGGACTGTTGCTAGATAACCAATGTCTCCAATGATTTTCAATTATTTAACCAAGGACAAGATAGATAGAGAAAAAAAATCTGTTTAAAAGGTCTGCGAAAAATTTAAGGGGCAAATAATATGTAAAGGTAAATGGATTTGCCATGAGGACACAGATGCAACTAGAGTATTTACAGCATTGCTGAATCTACTAAAATATGAAGCAGCATGGTTTACATATCTTCTTTTACTTTTGTCACAGTTTAAGACTATACTGAAAATTATAAATGGCTACCTTTTCACTCACTAGTGAATATAATAATCAGAAATTAAAATGTATTCATAGGTTACTTATACCTTAAATAATTAGAAAAATCCATAATTTGTCTTATATATGAATTAAGAAATTTTTTTTTCATTGTGTCTATTTCTGTAAGCTGAAAGACCCATCCAAGTCAATCTTACTAATGTTATGCTGATAGAGTTTCTGTGCAGACATTAATAGTCAAGGGCATTCTACTTGTAAGAAATATTTCCATTCTTCAATTATATAAAATGTTTAGCATATTTTACAGCATTCATTCTTGTACTGATTAAACCCTTTGGTCCTATATAAGTGCAAATTTAACACTTCCTTTTGGAAGGAACTATGAAATTGTAATGCCTTTGTCTTCTCCTGTGTAAAAGAAATTTACAAAAATGCATATGCATAAATCAGACAAATAAAGGTATGTCAAACAATCCCCATAAGTAATTAACATGAAGGGTACCTATTGTTTGGTGAAATAATCTGCCCATTTTCCCATAAAATATTTACAGTTATTTGTGTGTTAGCACCAGTACTTACTGAATGAATTCTCCAGATTGTTTGCCATCTATAAATTAAGACATTGTTTTATTGCTGCTCCCCGGGCAGTGAACTCTCAGTCCTATATTTTTATAACAGCATTAGAAACATTTTGCATTACCTATAAAATTTCTTAATTAAAGATGATTAATATCACAAACTCCAATATCCCATTTTTGAAAGTTATACATCTTTAGAAGCACATTAATAACAATGTTAGCTTCAATAACTAAATATCAAATATCAATCTTTTTTATTTCTAACTCAAAAACATCCAAATTAGAGTCACCTAGAGAGTTTTAGATCCTGATCTCCAGGTCACACCCTGGGCAAAATAAATGGGAATCTCTAGTGACAAAAACAAGATATTAGAATTTTTTTAATCTCCAGGAAGTTAAAATGATATGCAGCCAATTCTGAGAACTAGTAAGGGCACATGTTTGTGAGCAAGTTCAGTAAATAGCAATGTACTTGAATTCGTCTCAAGCTCTGGTCACCACAGTTCTGTGAAGTGGCAGCTGAGGAGATGCCAACACTTACCATGGCTGATTCAAAACAAAACAAAGCCATAAATCAAAAACAAAAGGAAGAAGTCAAGGCTGACACAAATATTACATTAACCTGAAGGTGGAGGTGCAGGACATTTCTGTGATACAGAAGAAGCCTATACCACCTGGAACCAAATGAAATCTGTTGTGACTTTGCGCATGAGATAGATCAAATTCTGAATTGAATGGGAGCCAACTGATGAAGCAGGCTCACCTGCATAAAGACATGTGTCATGTTCCAGCAATAGGCAGAAAGGGGGCATCTGCTAAAAGGAGCCTGCTGCTTTCCTACAGTATGGGTCCCATTGATTTCCAAAATTCTCCACCGGAAAACCCCAGTTTTGTTTCTCCACATTCTGACTGCTACAGTATGGTTTTCTCTTTCATCTTCACACTCCAAAATCTTCTGTTGTACATAAAGTAACTGGCGAATGTGCATGAGTTATTAGCCAATGCAATTTTCAATTGACAGCAAATGGAAAAGAGCAGGGGAAAAGAATGCATAAAAGTATTTTTCCAATTAAGCGTGCTCATATGTCCTTTATTTTTAAATTCAAGTAAATTACTTTATACCCATATTGCAAAATGAAAACCATATATCATTTAACATACTCTCAGCCACAATCAAATAGTTACCTCAAACTTGTAACAGAGTGACTTTGAAAAATATTGCTCTAATAGCTCTCTTTTTCAGATCTATAGTTTTACTACCTATAGGTTATGAACTTTTAGTGAAAAATTAATTTTTACATCCTGTGGATATCTATGATTTCTTTTAAAGTTAGGCTTTTTTCCACAGTTTATTGAGTGCATTTTTCCCTTCTACTCAGCATTTCTCTTTAGATTTTTTTATTATATTCATGAGTAAAAGGAGAAAAGGAAAAGACAGGAGCTAGGCAAAATTATGAGCGTGAGTCAAATAAAAAAATTTTACTTAGCACAAAAATTACTCAACACAGTTAATGAGAAGGATCTACTTAAATTTTAAATGCTGCTTCATTTTACAAATAAGTTAAAACAAAGATTTAAGTTCAGTGCTTAAAAAGAATGTCGCTTTTTTTTTTTCACATAACACCTTTATTATACATGCTTTTTCTCTCTAGAATTGTTGATACTTCTAAGCCAAACTAAGGTGTTTGAATGGATCATAAAGCACTGTGATTTATTTATTTACTACCTCAACAATTGTTTCTTAAGCATTTAGTATGTGCCAAACGTTGTGTGGGCTCAGGGAGTCCATGGCAAAACAAGCTAAAAAATAACAACCAAAGCATGTTGATGCCCTCAAAGCGTTTATAATCCAGTGAGAAAGAGAGGAATCAAATAAAATTACCAAAAAATAAATAATATATAAAAATAAATAATATAAAATTGTGCTAGGTGAGGAATGTCATGCTATGGAGGCATGACTTAGGGGGATTGAAAAGCTGCCTCTTAGAAAAGGGAAATTGAGGGAAGGTCTGACGGTGGAATCATTTTGAAGAAAGGAAGTGGGAGGGATAGAAATGTGGAAAATCGAGAAACTTGGGAAACATTCTAGTGAGAAAATACATAGAACTTTGGCATGAGAGAAAAGGAAAATGAAAGTGAGGAAACAAGTCAGTGACAAGGGATTGATGTAGTCACACAGTGTTTTGAAAAGTTCACTTTGTTCATATTCTTATTCTCATATTACAACATATTCAATATCTAGCCAAACTAGGTGTAATGGAGCAAGACTGAATACACTGCAAAAAGTTAAGAGACCCACGTAGTAATGTAAGTGACATAAGTTAGTAGTAGTTTGATGTTAATATTTTATTAACTAATTTACATAACTTAGAGCCATCACAGTTTGAAAGTATAAACTTTTTAGCTATGGACTAATGCCATTTTACTGGCCATTAAATAAAATGGATTCCTTATTAAATTTGTATTAAAATGAAAATCTTTATGCCAGCATTCATTAAAATAGCTAAAGAAAAAAACAATTTGCAAGATTACAGGTATAAAAATAGAAATAGAGACTGTGAGAACAAAAGTTGATTGACTCCAATATTACTCAGTGTGACATGAATTTTTGCTTAAATTATTCATTTCACTTCCTAAACTAAACTTTGACATCTACAGGAGACTGTATAATCATCATTTTAATGCTGATATTTTAATAAGTCCCTAATCAATTTTAATTTCTCTTGTATGATAAATTTTTAATGTGAAAATGGGAAATCCAGGTGGTACTCTAACATGCATTGTATGGAAATATAGGAACTGTAATCCTTAAGGAAAAAAAGAAGGGAATGTGGGATGACATGTTTCTCCAGAGAAACAGAACCAAGAGGATTGATTGATTAATTGATTGATTGATTGATTGGTTATAAGAAATTATCTCACACAGTTATAGAGGCTGGCAAGTCCAAAATCTGCAGAGCCAGTATCTACTTTGAGTTCAAAAGCTGGAAGCTGCTGTAGAACCAGGAAGAGTCAATATCTCAGTTCAAAGGCCACCTGGCAGGAGAAATTTCTGTTGGGTAGTGAAGGGTCAGCTTTTTGTTCTATTTAGGCCTCAACTCATTGGATGAGGCCCAATCACAACATTCAGAGTTTACTTAGTTTATTTCATCTGAATACATCCTCATGGAAACATCCAAAAGAATGTAGGGCCAAATATCTGGGCACCCAATGGACCGGTCAAGTTGAAATATAAAATTAACCATCATAGATAGGTTTATGAAGGATGCAACAAAAAAGAAAGAAAACTATGCCTAAATTAAAAAAGTGAAATCTAGTGTCTTATTTTTATTTCTTAGCTAATTGTCTATTTTTTTCCTCACAAGATGACAGTTCTTTGTGGGAGAGAAAAATTGAAGTCAACCTTAAATATTTATATTGTATGAAATGCCATATCTATTTAAAAATTTTTTTAAGATTAGATACAAGGAGATTTTTGTTTTGTTTTGGCTAACTAATTACAAAGCCTCTAACTTTAGATATTAATGTTAACAATTAGGTGAGATCAATATAAGAGAAGAAAACGATAACATATGCTTGCAAAAATTCAAGTCTTCTTTTACTTTTGTACTATTCAAAAAAGATAATTTTTCTGAATAAGAGCACCTTTTTTTTCCTATGTAACATATAGAAGTCAGAATACTGAAATATTTTACATATATTTAAAATTTCAGTTTACTACTGTGTAAATTAGCTGTCATAAACTGTTTTCCAATTGAATGTATACTGAAAATTATAATTTTTGAAAGCAATGCAGATTAAAAAAAATCAGTGCATTTTAAATAACTGATAGATATTATTTAAATTTAAAGTTACTGGGGCAAGAATATTATGACTTTTCAAGCAAAAGAATAAAAAATGTAACAAGTCAAGTGCTTTGGACTGAATTGTCTCCCCTCAAAATTCATATGTTAAAGACCTAAACCCCAATATGACTATATTGAATATGAGGCCTTTAGGTGTTAATTAGGGTTCAATAAAGTCATAGGATGGGGCTCTAGAACAATAAGATTAGTGTCCTTATAAGAAGAAATATCAGAGAGCCCACTCTCTCTCTTCATGTTTACATACCAAGAAAGGGCCATGTGAGGACCTAGCAAGAAAATGTCTGCAAGCCAAGAAGAGTGCCCTCACCATAACCTGAAATTTTGATCTAAACTTCTAACCTCTAGAACTATGAAAAAAGTAATTTCTGTTGTTTAAGCCCCCTGGTGTATGGAATTTTGTTACAGCAGCCCAAGCTGACTAATAAATACATCAGTAAATCTAAACCAGGCTGAGACAATTTTAGGTAGGTGATCCTACACGCAGACTATCTTGCTGGTTGGCATATGTGGAACATAGTTCCTGAAGAGTTGAATGCGTTAATTTTAATAATGTGAATCATAATTCTCTTTAGCTGTACTGTTAGTGCTTCATGGGACATTCACTAAGGGCACCCCTCAGATTTGGTGTGAGTCTAGACCTCAGTTTCATTTGGTCATGGGCTTTGGGATCAGAGAGAGATGCTTCCATTAGATGAGATTACTTATAAATCAGTGATCAAACTGTCTGGCCCACAGTAAGCCAAGACCAGTCTTTCAGTTCTGCCCCAAACTTATTTCTCTCAAAATTTTCTCCATCTTCATAAGTGGCATCACTCTCCACATGGTTGTGCAAGTCAAAAAACTCAGCTACTTCTTCTGGTTTTGCATCTTTGTTAAATGTAGCTTCCTAAAAGACTTCCCCAGTTACTGACTAGAAAGTAGCAAATCTGCTCCTCTCGATCACAATTTGCTGCATATTATTTGACATGTGTTGATATATTTATTTGTTAAAATTATTCATTTATTTGAATATAGTCTGTCTCTCCCATTAGAATGTAAACTCCATGATCAGGAGCCCTTACTTCTGTCATTCACTTCTTTATTCCTGTTATTGGACCTGTGCCAGCCACGTACAAAGTGCTCAATAATGATTTTTTTAAAGAAAACTTTATTAAATGAATAATACTTAGTGAAGCCCTGAGAGGTAAGTATTATTTGCTTAGTTTTACAAGAACAGAAATGTTAACTCACTACTAAAAACTTATTTGACTTCTGTGAGCCTTAGCTTTCTTTACACTAAAAATGGAAATAAGACCTAATAAGATTGTTTCAAGTTTTTGATAAGATGTGCATCTGGCATGCAATAGAGTATCTGTACATATTTTCTCATGATTTTTCTTGAGCTGGTCAAAACAGGAACATTAGAACTGAGTTTCATGATTTTTTTTCTGGTAACACGTTAAGATCTGTTCAAATTCAAATACCTAGTCATCTATGTAAAAATGAAAAAATAACCTCCTAATACATTGACGAGGAAAAACTTTTAAAATAAATTTACAGGGCTTCCCTGGTGGCTCAATGGTTAGGAATCCACCTGCCAATGCAGGAGACAAGGGTTTGAGCCGTGGTATGGGAAGATCCTACATGCCACGGAGCAACTAAGCCCGTGCGCCACAACTACTGAGCCTGCGCCACAACTACTGAGCCTGCGCTCTAGAGCCCGCAAGTCACAACTACTGAAGCCTGCGTGCCTAGAGCGCATGCTCCACAACAAGAGAAACCACTGCAATGAAAAGCCTACACACCACAACGAAGAGTAACCCCTGCACACTGCAGCTAGAGAAAGCCCGTGCGCAGCAATGAAGACCCAACGCAGCCAAAAGTAAATAAATAAGTTTATTAAAAAAATAAAAATAAATTTACATACTGTAAAATTCAGTCCTTTTAGTGATCAATTATGTAATATTTGACAAATATGTACAGTTTCAAATTACCACCATTATCAAGATATAGAATATTTCTATTTTCCCCCAAATTTCTCCAATGCATCTTTTCTGTCAAGCATCTCCAGAGCCAACCCTAGCCCCCTTGAGATTACTGATCTGTTTTTCTGCCTAATAGTTTGGCCTTTATCAGACATGTGTTTCACAACTATTGATATTTTCTCCCAGTATGTGATTTGTCTTTCTATTGTTGAAACAATGTCTTTCGAAGGACAGATGTGTTTCATTTTTATAAAGTCCAATTTACCAAGTTTTTCTATTATGGATTATGTTTTATGTCATAAGTTTTAAAAAGTTCACCTATCCCAAGGTCACAAAATATTTTTCCCAAGAATGCTTCTAGGAATTTTATAGTTTTAGATGTGAAATTCAGGTATAAAATCCATTTTGAATTATATTTATAAGTTGTAGTATATGGGCCAAGATTTTGTGTGTGTGTGTGTGTGTGTGTGTGTGTATTGGACTTCAAATATTCCAGTACCATGTATTGTAAAGACTATACTTTCTTCATTAAATTGCTTTGTACCTTTGTAGAAAATCAATTGAACATATATTTATAGAACTATTTCTGGACTGTATATCACCTCATTGATCTTTATGCCTATAATTTTTCCAATATGATGTTGTCTTTATTAGTTTAGCTTTATGATAATTACTTAACAAGTAGTATGGAACCTTAACTTTGTTATTCTTTTTCAAAATTGTTTTTGGTGTTCTAGATACTTTGACTTTCTATATACATTTTGGAATGTACTTGTCCATTTCTACAAAAAAAATTAGGACTGCATTGAATCTTTGTTTTTGTTTGTTTTGTTGGGTTTTTTTGCAGTACGCGGGCCTCTCACTGTTGTGGCCTCTCCCGTTTGCATTGAATCTTTACAACATGGAGTCTACTGGTCCATGAATATAGTATCTATTTTAATTTATTTCAGATTCCTTTTATTTCTTTCACTAGTGTTTTATAATCTTTAGCCTATGGAACTGTAACATATTTTGTTAAAATTTATACCTAAATATTTCATGGATTCTTTTGGTGCTATTTTAAATGGTACTGAATTTTTCCCACCAACCATTTGTATATTCTGTGACATTGCTAAACTCATGTTAGATACAATAGCAATTTGTAGATTCTTCTAAGATACAATCAACATGCCATCTGAGTACAGGAATAGTTGCATTTCTTCCCTTCTAATTTTATATTTTTGTTTCTTTTTATGTCTTATTGCCCAATCTAGGGCATCAGCACCATCAATGATGAAGGAAAAGTGAAAGCAGACCTTTCCTTGTTCCAATCTTAGGAAGAAAGCATCAGTCACTCACCTTTAAGTGTAATGATAGTCATAAGTTTTTGTAAGTGCCTTTTATCAAGTTGAGAATTTTTCTTATATTCTTAGTTTGCTGGGAGTATTTTATTATAAAGGATATTAAATTTAGCCAAATGTCTTTTTTGATCTATTTAGATGGTCACATGCATGCTCTTCTTTAGCACTGATACTTCAATGCTGTCAAACTTTCACTCCTGCATAAACCACACTTGGACATGATGTATTAACTGTCATCTATCTATCTATCTATCATCTATCTATATCTATCATCTATGTATTACCTATCTATCTTCTATCTTGCTGGAATGAATTTGATAATGTTTTGTTGAAAATTTCTGCATTTTTCTTTTTATGATGGATATTGGTATATAGTGTTCTTATAATGTGTTTATCTGATTTTGGAATCACAGTAATGATGGCATCATAAAATTAGTTGTGAAGTATTCCTTCACCTTCTATTTTCTGGAAGAGTTTATGCAGAATTTGCTAGCGGAATTGTCATGTACTGGAATTTTCTTTGCAGAAAGGACTTTGCCTATAAATTTATTTTCATTAATAAACATAGCAATTCTAATTATTGGTTTCTTCTTTCATAGGCTTTGATGGTTTGTGTCCTTTGGCTCATTTTATGTTAAGTTGTCAAATTTATAGGCATAAATAATTCTGAATATTTTCTTATTGTGAATTTAATGATCATAGAATCTGTAGTGATCTGTAGTAGTGGCATCCCCTCTTTAATTTCTAATATTGGTAATTTCTCTTTTCCTTTTCTTCCCTCTCTCTTTATCTACTTGGTCAGTTTGACTAAAGTTTTATAAACTTTACTTAAACTTTTCAAAGGATCAGCTGTTGATGTCATTGCTACACTCTATTTTTTCTGTTTTCTATTTCATTAACTGTTACATTTATGGTATTAATTTGTCAAACTGACACTTGATGTAGCTAAATTAAGATAGACTTCAAAGTAAAGAAATAAAGAGTGATATTTTATAATGACAAAAACATCAATTTATTTCTAAATGCTATATACCCCATAACAGAGTATAGGGTGCTGGATGGTGACCCACAGTTCAACAAAAGACCACACAAGGAATTTAAAGAGTAAATTTTACTACTCACAGGTCCTGGAGGGAGTATCCAGCACACCTCAGAGGGCCACTCAGGGAGGTCAAGGCAGACTGCAGGCAGAAAGAAGCAGGACCTGGTTCACACTCCTTTATTAGAGTCTGTGGGTGAGTGCTTTGTGTTCCCTGGCTAAGCCTGGATAGGACAATTCAAACCAAATAAAATAGGTAAGTCACACAGGTGTCTTATTTTTGGGGCACATAAGGGGAAGGAGCTGGGAGGCAGGGGAGATTGTTGATCACAAGAGCTATTGGGAAAGTCATATCAGGAATACATATGTGCTCTGACTAGGCAGGCTGCTATCTAGGCCATGAACTTGCATGAGGGGGCTAGTGTCAGTCTAAGGTCACTGCATGTGGCTTGGCCAAACAAAATGTATGCCAAGGCAGCAATACTATGAAGTAGTTTAGCTAAACTCTTGACAATTTGTTTTTATCATTGCTTTCCTTATTTAATTTTGGGCTTAATTTTTTGTCTTTTTCTAATTTCTTAAGATAGTAAAAAAATCATTGATTATTTGAGATCTTTAAATTTTCCAATATAAGACTTCAGTGCTATAGATGTCCCTGTAAGCACTTCTTTAGCTTTATACCAAGATTTTTGTGTTTTGTTTTTATTTTTATTTGGTTCAAACTGTTTTCTAATTTTGCTGATGAATCCTTTTATCTGTATCAAGTTTTGCTTCATGCATTTTTCAGCTCCATTTCCAGATGTATTCAAATTCAGGATTTTTATGTCTTGGTAAATAGACATCTTTATCATTGTATAATGACTCATTTTAAGTCTGGTAATATTTCATGTAATGATATCTAGTTTTATATTAATATAGCTACCTCAGCATTCTTTTGCATAGTGTTTGCATCATATTTTTTTATTCTTTTGCTTTCAACTTATCTATGTCTTTATAGTTAAAGAAGTTTTCTATAGACAGCATATACCTATGTCCTGACTAATCCATTCTGAGTAGCTGACATTTATCAACTGCTGTGTTTAGACCATTTACATTTATTGTAATATCCGTATGATTAGATCAAAATTTACCATCTTCCTACTTCTTTACTCCTTGTTTCATTTGTTCTTTGTTCCTTTTATTGTTACCTGATTTCTAATTAGTTGAATATTTTAAATCTGTTTATCTCTACTAATGACATCTTACTTATTTTATTATTATTCATTTTAGTGTTATTTTTAGTACACTAAAAAGATTTTATTTATATTTAGTATAATTTTTATTTATTTTAGTATTACTTTTATGGTTACTCTAAGGTTTAAAATATACATCTTTGATTAATCATAGTCTATCTTCAAATAATAATATATGACTTTATGTGTAGTGTAAAATCTTTACAATATGCTTCCAAATCTTCCTTCTCATCTTTTTTGCTATCATTATCACAAATGTATTCTGGAATAAACTGCTACTATATTTGCTTTAGACAGTAATTATCTTTTAAAACAGCTAAAGAATGTACTTTATATTTCCCTTTATTTCTACCATTTCCAGAGTTTTAAATTTACTTATGAATGCTCAGTGATTTATCCTGGTATATTCCTTCCACCTCAAGAATTTCTTTTGGCAGACAGTGGCAGGCAGCAAGGTGTGCTTGCTGATACTTTAATACCTTGCTCCAGGATAGCCCAATCCTGTTCTATTTCATGCCAGAGGCAGCCCTTAATCAAAAAAAGAGAGATATAACTTACATTTTAATGAAAGAATTACTGCACTCTGATGCGAATCTCTACTCCTGGCTATGAAACAGATGGAGTCTCTTCAATCCCCTGAAGGAATGAAGAAGGGGCTTCTGCTATTTCTTGTTTTTAAACAGAAAAAAAAAAAATGGGAAGGAAAAGGAGCATTATGTGAAGGAGAATTATGTGTGGGATGTTTTTTCTTTAAATTTATTTTAAAATGATAGTGCTAAGATTGCTTATTATAATATGGTAATGAAATAAAGGATTCTATTCACAATTTCAAAAATTACTGAAAGAAGGACCTAGTTAAAATATTTCACCTACTATTAATATGTTGTTTACAAATGACAATTACTGTCCAGATTCACCCTAAAGAAAAAGTTATCAAAACACTCTATTTCCTTCATCAAAATGGCTAATTGAAACTAGATTTGCATATTTTGCAAGTTTAGCCAGTCGAGTGAGTAGTGACAAGGTTTTCACCCCCCAGTTTTCTTGCTTTACAAAATATGTAGTGACCCAGATTTCTGATTAAGTCAAGTGCCTGTTTTTTTTTAAATTAATTTATTTTATTTTTTGTTGTGTTGGGTCTTCGTTGCTGCACCCAGGCTTTATCTGTTTGTGGTGAGCAGAGGCTACTCTTCATTGTGGTGCATGGGCTTCTCATTGCGGTGGCTTCTCTTGTTGTGGAGCATGAGTTCTAGCCACGTGGACTTCAGTAGTTGCGGCACATGGGCTCAGTAGTTGTGGCTCGCGGGCTCCAGAAATCAGGCTCAGTAGTTGTGGTGCACAGGCTTACTTGCTCCGTGGCATGTGGGATCTTCCCAGATCGGGGTTCGAACTTGTGTCTCCTGCATTAGCAGGCAAATTCTTAACCACTGCGCCACCAGAGAAGCCCAAGTGCCTGGGTTTTTTGTCTATTTTTTTTTCTATCCACACTGTTAATTGAAGTGAAGGAAAGGAAACTCATAAGGAACAGATAACAGAGATTGGGCAAAGCTTATTAGACAAATAGATGGTAGTAGATTTTATTTAACAAACTTCTTTGACAATTTTAAAAAAGAATCTCTTTTAATGTATTATTTGTTTTGTTTTTATATACACATTCTATTTACACATGATTTTTGGAAGATATTTTCAGTGAACATAGAATTATGAATTGATGTTTTTTTCTTGCAATACTTTAAAGATTTCTTGAAAGTCATTGTGTTTGTATATTTTCAGATAGGGAGTTTGCTGTAATTTTTATCTTTGTTCTTCCCTATGTAATATGTCCTTATTTTCTTGCTACCTTCAAGCTTTTCCTGTTTATCTTTTTTTTTGGCAATTTGAATATGATGTGTTAGGAAATTTATTTAGCATTATCTCTTTCAATGTTTTCTCTGTCCCATTTGTTTTCTCTTATTCCTCATGCTAGACAGTTTATTTTCCACATTCTTCATTGCTCCATTCTGTTTCTCCCCACACACTTTTCTTTCTTTGTTTTATAAATCTGAATAATTTATATTACTCTATTTTGACTGATTATTTTCTCAGCTGTGACAAGTCTGCTGATGAACCTGTAAAGAAATGATTTAATACCTGTTCACCTGGGGAAAGAGCATTCTTTACAGTGTTAGGAGCAATTGCAAATGACTTTAGGTGGGAACATACCTGATATTTTCACAAAATAATGGGAAGCCAGTGTGGCTACAGCAGAGTGAACAGGCATGGGTGGGAATGGGGTAGTTAGAACTAAGGGGTATGGTCAGAGATGTAATAGGAAGTCAAAACAATGAGGGCATTGTATGTAATAGTGAAGTCTTTCAATTTCACTCTGAGCAAAATGGGGAGACATTGGAGAATTTTGCACAGAGGAGTGTCATAATCTGTCTTGAAAAAAAAAAAAGGATTGCTATGGCTTCTGTGTTAAGAAGAGACTAAACAAGGCTAAGGGCAGGAACAAGTAGCCTAGTTAGGAGATTATTATAATGACCCAAGCAACTGATGATCGTGCTTGAGAGATGTGATGACCTTTTTGAGGTGTCAGTTAGACTCAGTTACAGTTCTCAGTTATCAGACTCAGTTACAGTTCTCAGTTATCTAATTGATAATTAGTCTAGGTGCTCCTGTGAAGGGATTTTAGATGTAATTAAAGTCCCTAATTGGTTGACTTTAAGTAAGGGAAGTTCTCCTGGATAATCTGGATGGCCGTGACTTAATCAGTTGGAAAGCATTAAAAGTAAGGCTGAATTTTCCTTATAGATGTAGAAAAAATTCTGCTCCTGGACAGCAGCTTTGGTCATGCACATGAATTCCAGCCTGCTTATCACCTTCCTTTCTAGATATCCTGCACTACAGATTTCAGATTTGCTTAGTCCGTCCCCAATCATGGAAGACACTTCTTTGAAATCTCTCTGTATATACATGCATGCAGACACACACACACACACACACTCACTATATATAAGTATATATATATATATATATATATATATATATACACACACACACACACACACACACACACAAATATATAGTAATAAGTAGTACGGGAGGTAAAAAGTGGTAAGACTGTGAATATAAGTCTCTACTTGAAGATCTGTATCTATACCATATATCTGTACATCCACATACCAAATAAATGTATATATTTGATTTAAATGTTCTGTGATATGTCATAAAATTGACTATTCAATAAAGATTTATACCATCGTTTTGGTAACTATGTTTCCTTTTACTACATGGAAGCCATTATTATTCAATTGATTTGGCTTACTTCCTGATTCAAAAATATGAAAAATTTTTATTTGAACCCCTGTGTATATAGATCTGTGGGTGCTTGTCACATTTAAACATAATTTTTAGCTAATTACACTGATATCCCATTACACAGCACTTAAAAAGTAGAGTATTTCAGAGATTAAAACTTTTACAGTTAAGTGTAATATAAGATGATTATCTTCTAATACATTTCTTTGGTAAAATTGTGTCTTTAAAAGTCCCATGTTCGGAGGACTTTCACGATGGCGGAGGCGTAAGATGTGGAGATCACCTTCCTCCCCACAAATACATAAAAAATACATCTACATGTGGAAAAACTCCTACAGAACACCTACTGAAGCTGGCAGAAGACCTCAGACCTCCCAAAAGGCAAGAAACTCCCCAAGTACCTGGGAAGGGCAAAAGAAAAAAGGAAAAACAGAGACAAAAGAATAGGGACAGGACCTGCACCTCTGTGAGGGAGCTATGAAGGAGAAAAGGTTTCCACACACTAGAAGCCCCTTTGTGGGTGGAGACTGCGGGTGGTGGAGGGGGGAGCTTCGGAGCCGGAGAGGAGAGCGCAGCCACAGGGGTGCGGAGGGCAAAGTGGAGAGATTCCCGCACAGAGGATCGGTGCCAACCAGCACTCACCAGCCTGAGACGATTGTCTGCTCACCCGCCAGTGTGGGTGGGGGGTGGGAGCTGAGGCTCGGGCTTTGGAGGTCAGATCCCAGGTAGAGGAATGGGGTTGGCTGCGTGAACACAGCCTGAACAGGGCTAGTGCGCCACAGCTAGCCAGGAGAGAGTCTGGGAAAAAGTCCGGAGCTGCCGAAGAGTCAAGAGACCATTGTTTTGGGGTGCATGAGGAGAGGAGATTCAGAGCACCACCTACACGATCTCAGAGACAGGCACTAGCTGCAGCTGTCAACGTGGACACCAGAGACTGGCATGAAATGCTAATGCTGCTGCTGCAGCCACCAAGAAGCCTGTGTGCAAGCACAGGTCACTATCCAAACCTCCTCTCCAAGGAGCCTGTGCAGCCCGCCACTGCCAGGGTCCCATGATCCAGGGACAACTTCTATGGGAGAATACATGGAATGCCTCAGGCTGTTGCAACATCAAGCTGGCCTCTGCCGCCACAGGCTTGCCCCGCATTCCATACCCCTCCTCCCCCCAGGCCTGAGTGAGCCAGAGCCCGCTAATCAGCCGCTCCTTTAACCCCATCTTGTCTGGTCAAAGAACAGACACCAGAGGGCGGCCTACATGCAGAGGGGAAGCCAAATCCAAAGCTGAACCCCAGGAGCTGTGTGAACAAAGATGAGAAAGGAAAATTTCTCCATGCAGCCTCAGGAGCAGTGGATTAAATCTCCACAGTCAACTTGATGTATCCTGCATCTGTGGAATACTTGAATAAATCAACCCAAAATTGAGGCAGTGGACTTTGTGAGCAGCTGTAGATTTGGAATTTGCTGTATGCGACTGACTAGTTTCGACTTTTATGTTTATCTTAGTTTAGTTTTTAGTGCTTGGTATCCTTAGTGGAATTGTTTACTGTACTGTTTACTCTCTTCTCTTTTTTATTACTTTAAAAATTTTTTATTTTAATAATATATTTTCTTAATTTTTTATATTAACAACTTTATTTTATTTTATTTTTCTTTCTCCTTTTTCTCCTTTTTCTTCTGAGCCATGTAGCTGACAGGGTCTTGCTGCTCCAGCCGGGTCTCAGGCCTGAGACTCTGAGGTGGGAGAGTCAAGTTCGGGACATTGGACCACCAGAGACCTGCTGTCCCCATGTAATGTCAATTCGTGGGAGCTCTCCCAGAGACCTCTATCTCAGTGCTAAGACCCACCTACACTCAACGACCAGCAAGCTCCAGTGCTGGACACCCCATGCTAAACAACTAGCAAGACAGGAAAACAACCCCACCCATTAGCAAAGAGGCTGCCTAAAATCATAATAAGTTCTCAGACACCCCAAAGCACACCTCCAGACATGGTCCTCCCTACCAGAAAGACAAATCCAGCCTCATCCACCAGAAGAAGTGCACCAGTCCCCTCCACCAGGAAGCCTACACACCCCACTGAACTAAAATTACCCACTGGGGCATTCACCAAAAACAACAGAAACTATGAACTTGCAGCCTGTGAAAAGGAGACCCCAAACACAGTAGGTTAAGCAAAATGAGAAGACAGAGAAATACACAGCAGATGAAGGAGTAAGGTAAAAACCCACCAGACCAAACAAGTGAAGAGGAAATAGGCAGTCTACCTGAAAAAGAATTCAGAGTAATGATAGTAATGATGATCCAAATTCTTGGAAATAGAATGGAGAAAATACAAGATACGTTTAACAAGGACCTAGAAGAACTAAAGAGCAAACAAACAATGATAAACAACACAGTAAATGAAATTAAAAATTCTCTAGAAGGAATCGATAGCAGAATAACTGAAACAGAAGAACGGATAAGTGACCTGGAAGATATCATAGTGAAAATAACTACTGTAGAGCAGAATAAAGAAAAAGAATGAAAAGAATTGAGGACAGTCTCAGAGACCTCTGGGACAACATTAAACACACCAACATTTGAATTATAGGGGTGCCAGAAGAAGAGGAAAAGAAAGGGACTGAGAAAATATTTGAAGAGATTATAGTTGAAAACTTCCCTAATGTGGGAAAGGAAATAGTTAATCAAGTCCAGGAAGCACAGAGTCCCATACAGGATAAATCCAAGGAGAAACATGCCAAGACACAATCAAACTATCAAAAATTAAATACAAAGGAAAAATATTAAAAGCAGCAAGGGAAAAGCAAGAAATAACATACAAGGGAATCCCCATAAGGTTAACAGCTGATCTTTCAGCAGAAATTTTCCAGGCCAGAAGGGAGTGGCAGGACATATTTAAAGTGATGAAAGGGAAAAACCTACAACCAAGATTACTCTACCCAGCAAGGATCTCATTCAGATTTGATGGAGAAATTAAAACCTTTAGAGATAAGCAAAAGTTAAGAGAATTCATCAGCACCAAACCAGCTTTACAACAAATGCTAAAAGAACTTCTCTAGGCAGGAAACATAAGAGAAGGAAAAGACCTACAATAACCCAAAACAATTTTAAAAATGGTAATAGGAACATACATATTGATAATGACAGTAAATATAAATGGATTAAATGCTCCAATGAAAAGACATAGACTGCCTGAATGGATACAAAAATAAGACCCATATATATGCTGTCTACAAGAGACCCACTTCAGACCTAGGGACACATACAGACTGAAAGTGAGGGTATGGAAAAAGATATTCCATGCAAATGGGCATCAAAAGAAAGCTGGAGTAGCAGTTCTCCTATCAGACAAAATACACTTTAAAATAAAGATTATTAAAAGAGACAAAGAAGGATACTACATAAGAATTAAGGGATCAATCCAAGAAGAAGATATAATAATTGTAAATATTCATGCACTCAACATAGGAGCACTTCAATACATAAGGCAAATGCTAACAGCCATGAAAGGGGAAATCAACAGTAACCCAATAATAGTATGGGACTTTAACATCCCACTTTCATCAATGGACAGATCATCCAAAATGAAAATAAGTAAGGAAACACAAGCTTTAAATGACACATTAAACAAGATGGGCTTAATTGATATTTAGAGGACATTCCATCCAAAAGCTACAGAATACACTTTCTTCTCAAGTGCTCATGGAATATTCTCAAGGATAGATCACATCTTGGGTCATAAATCAAGCCTTGGTAAATTTAAGAAAATTGAAATTGTAATAAGTATTTTTTCTGACCACAACACTCTGAGGCTAGATATCTATTACAGGAAAAAAACTGTAAAATATACAAACACATGGAGGGTAAATAATATGCTAATAAATAACCAAGAGATCACTGAAGCAATCAAAAAATACCTAGAAACAAATTACAATGAAAACACGACACCCCAAAACCTATGGGATGCAGCAAAAGCAGTTCTAAGAAGGAAATTTATAGCAATACAATCCTACTTCAAGGAACAAGAAAAATCTCAGATAACCTAACCTTACACCTAAAGCAATTAGAGAAAGAAGAACAAAAAAAAATCCACAGTTAGCAGAGGGAAATAAATCATAAAGATCAGATCAGAAATAAATGAAAAAGCAATGAAGGAAACAATAGCAAAGATCAATAAAACTAAAAGCTGGTTCTTTGAGAAGATAAACAAAATTGATAAACCATTAACCAGACTCATCAAGAAAGAAAGGGAGAAGACTCAAATCAATAGAACTAAAAATGAAAAAGGAGAAGTAACAACTGACAGTGCAGAAATACAAAGGATCGTGAGAGATTACTCCAAGCAACTACATGCCAATAAAATGGACAACCTGGAAGAAATGCACAAATTCTTAGAAAAGCACAACTTTCGAGACTGAACCAGGAAGAAATAGAAAATATAAACAGACCAATTACAAGCAATGAAATTGAAACTGTGATTAAAAATCTTTCAACAGGGCTTCCCTGGTGGCGCAGTGGTTGAGAGTCCGCCTGCCGATGGTGGCGCAGTGGTTGGGAGTCCACCTGCCGATGCAGGGGGCACAGGTTCGTGCCCCGGTCTGGGAAGATCCCACATGCTGCGGAGCGGCTGGGCCCGTGAGCCATGGCCGCTGAGCCTGCGCATGCGGAGCCTGTGCTCTGCAACGGGAGAGGCCGCAACAGTGAGAGGCCCGCGTACTGCAAAAAAAAAAAAAAAAAAAAAAAAAAATCTTTCAACAAACAGAAACCCAGGACCAGATGGATTCACAGGTGAATTCTATCAAACATTTAGAGAAGAGCTAACACCTATCCTTCTCAAACTCTTTCAAAATATAACAGAGAGAGGAACACTCCGAAACTCATCCTACGAGGCCACCATCACCCTGATACCAAAACCAGACAAAGATGTCACAAAAAAAGAAAACTACAGCTCGGTGCTTTGTGACCGCCTGGAGGGGTGGGATGGGGAGGGTGGGAGGGAGGGAGATGCATGAGGGAGGGGATGTGGGAGCAGATGTATATGTATGACTGATTCACTTTGTTATAAAGCAGAAACTAATAAAAAAAAAAAGAAAAAAAAAGAAAACTACAGGCCAATATCACTGATGAGCACAGATGTGAAAATCCTCAACGAGATACTAGCAAACAGAATCCAGCAGCACATTAAAAGGATCATACCCCATGATCAAGTGCAGTTTATCCCAGGAACGCAGGAATTCTGCAATATACATAAATCAATCAATGTAATACACCATATTAACAAATTGAAGGATAAAACAATCTGATAATCTCAATAGATGCAGAAAAAGCTTTGGACAAAATTTAACACCCATTTATGATAAAAACTCTCCAGAAAGTAGGCATAGAGGGAACTTACCTCAACATAATAAAGGCCATATATGACAAACCCACAGCCAACATCATTCTCAATGGTGAAAAAATGAAACCATTTCCACTAAGATCAGGAACGAGACAAGGTTGCCCACTCTCACCACTATTATTCAACATAGTTTTGGAAGTTTTAGCCATAGCAATCAGAGATGAAAAAGAAATAAAAGGAATCCAAACTGGAAAAGAAGAAGTAAAACTGTCACTGTTTGCAGATAACATGATACTATACATAGAGAATCCTTAAAACACTACCAGAAAACTACTAGAGCTAATCAATGAATTTGGTAAAGTAGCAGGATACAAAATTAATGCACAGAAATCTCTTGCATTCCTCTATACTAATGATGAATACTCTGAAAGAGAAATTAAGGAAGCACTCACATTTACCACTGCAACAAAAAGAATAAAATACCTCGGAATAAACCTACCTAAGGAGACAAAAGACCTGTATGCAAAAAACTATAAGACACTGATGAAAGAAATTAAGGATGATACAAACAGATGGAGAGATGTACCATATTCTTGGATTGGAAGAATCAACATTGTGAAAATGACTATACTGGCAAAAGCAATCTACAGATTTATTGCAATCCCTATCAAACTACCACTGGCATTTTTCACAGAACTAGAACAAAAAATTTCACAATTTGTATGGAAACAGAAAAGACGCCGAATAGCCAAAGCAATCTTGAGAAAGAAAAGTGGAACTGGAGGAATCAGGCTCCCTAACTTCAGACTATACCAGAAAGCTACAGTAATCAAGACAGTATGGAACTGTCACAGAAACAGAAATATAGATCAATGGAACAAGATAGAAAGCCCAGAGATAAGCCCACACACATATGGTTACCTTATCTTTGATAAAGGAAGCAAGAATATACAATGGAGAAAAGACAGCCTCTTCTATAAGTGGTGCTGGGAAAACTGGACAGCTGCATGTAAAAGAATGAAATCAGAACACACCCTAACACTATACACAAAAATAAACTCAAAATGGATGAAATACCTGAATATAAGGCCAGAGACTATAAAACTCTTAGAGGAAAACATAGACAGTACACTCTATGACATAAACCACAGCAAGATCCTTTTGATCCACCTCCTAGAGAAATGGAAATAAAAACAAAAATCAGCCAATGGGACCTAATGAAACGTAAAAGCTTTTTCACAGCAAAGGAAACCATAAACAAGACTAAAAGACAGCCCTCAGAATTGGAGAAAATATTGGCCACTGAAACAACTGACAAAGGATTAATCTCCAAAATACACAAGCAGTTCAATATCAAAAAAACAAAAACCCACTCCAGAAATGGGCAGAAAACCTAAATAGACATTTCTCCAAAGAAGATATACAGATTGCCAACAAACACATGAAAGGATGCTCTACATCACTAATCATTAGAGAATTGCACATCAAAACTACAATGAGTTATCACCTCACACTGGTCAGAATGGATATCATCAAAAAATCTACAAACAATAAATGCTGTAGTGGGTGTGGAGAAAAGGGAAACCTCTTGCACTGTTGATGGAAATGTACATTGATACAGCCACTATGGAGAACACTATGGAGGTTCCTTAAAAAACCAAAAATAGAACTGCCATATGACCCAGCAATCCCACTACTGGGCATATACCCTGAGTAAAACATAATTCAAAAAGTGTCATGTACCACAATGTTCATTACAGCACTATTTACAATAGCCAGGACATGGAAGCAACCTAAGTGTCCATCGACAGATGAATGGGTAAAGAAGATGTGGCATATATATACAGTAGAATATTACTCAGCCATAAAAAGAAATGAAATTGAGTTATTTGTAGTGAGGTGGATGGACCTAGAGTCTGTCATACAGAGTGAAGTAAGTCAGAAAGAGAAAAACAAATACCATATGCTAACACATATATATGGAATCTACAAAAAATAAATGGTTCTCAAGAACCTAGGGGCAGGATAGGAATAAAGACACAGACATAGAGAATGCACTTTTGGACAGAGAGACGGGGAGGTTAAGCTGGGATGAAGTGAGAGAGTGGTATGGACATATATACACTACCAAATGTAAAATAGATTTCCAGTGGGAAGCAGCTGCATAACACAGGGAGGTCAGCTCGGTGCTTTGTGACCACCTAGAGATGTGGGATAGGGAGGGTGGGAGGGAGACACAAGAGGGAAGGGATATGGCGATATATGTATACGTATAGCTGATTCACTTTGTTATACAGCAGAAACTAACACAACAATGTAAAGCAATTACACTTTAATAAAGATGTTAAAAAAATGTTCCATGTTCTTATAGTATATGTTGTTGATTTTGTTAAATTTATTTGATTACATTTTAAGTATAAATGCACACAGATGCATGCAGGTTATAAAATTGCACTATGGGTTCTTTGTAAAATCATAAATAGAAAGACTCTGAACATTATGTGGCAAAATAATGAATTTTGTTCCCCAAAGAACTTTCTCATTTAATCCAGAGTCTATTCCTTTTTAAAGAAAATTAAATGATCCCATTTTCTCTCTTCATTCATTATTTATGCAATAAACCCCACATCATTTAATGGTTTGTTTCAAAGTGAACTGTGCAAAGTCTTCTGCAAATGAAAATATTATAAACTAAAAACCGGCTAGCTAGTGCGCTTTTGAAAATGTAAACAGACTTGTACCAGCACCGTGTACTCCACTTCTCATTCTTAACTTACTGCCCTTTCAGGGGGCAGGGCCATTTTATGAATTCAGTGGTGTTTATGGTTAGATAAATCATCCTCTACATGTTAGAGATTTCTGCAAGTTGACATTTTAGAAAAGCACAGATAACAAAGGGGGACAGGGATGGGGTGTTGTTCCTCGTTTTCACAGCCGTGAGGACTGTTATTAGTGAAAGACACTAAGAATATGTTTCGTTTTTGACAAGCAATCTCTGTCAAATGATGGCATGTCAGCATTTGATGATATTTTGAAAAGAATGTCAGGTGCAGTAGAGGAAAGAATCACTACTTTAGTGGCTGGTTAAAACAATGCATTACATTTAATTTCATCAAAACTAAAAGCTTCATTTCTTCTCAGTCTTGAACAATGTTTTCTCTATTTTGGGGGTGGGGAGGAGAAAAAATAGTTTGATGTGAATCTACATTTGTTTCTTCCCTGCATCTATTTGCAATTACAAGTACAGCAGAAATATTTTAAGCTCTCAATTGCTATTACCGATCTAAACCCTGCATTTAGGACTCCCTTCAGTCTGACATATGTAGGATGGTAGTTTTTTAGCTGTTCAATGTATGTGAAATCCTGTATGTTTAAAACTTTCCTAATATGAGCTGTATTTTCCTTCCTGCTGAGGAAAGCAGCTATACTTTTATCCTGATCTAAAACAAACCACTAAATGTAGGAGAAGAGGAATTCTCACCTTGCCATTTACTAGCTATACAGCAGTCCCTCCCCCCTTATCTGTGGTTTTGCTTTCCAGTGTTTTAGTTACCTGTGGTCAACCGTGGTTCGACAATATTAAATGGAAGTTTCCAGAAATAAACAATTCATAACTTTTAAATTTTGCTGCGTACTGAGTAAGGTGATGAAATCTCACACCCTCCCACTCTGTCCTGCCTGGGATCCCCAGTGATGGACATAATAGTTCCTGCCATCCAGCCACCCACATGGTCATGGCTTGATGACCCAGGATCATCCAAAGCAGGTAATCCTTCTTCTGACATCTTGTCAGAAGGTCAGTAGTAGCCTAACGCTACGTCGCAATATGCAGTCATTCACCTCCCTCCATCTCATCGCCTAGGCACTTTATCATTTCACATCATCACAAGAAGAAGGATGAGTACCGTACAATAAGATATTTTGAGAGAAAGAGGGAGGGAGACCACACGCACATAACTTTTATTACAGTATATTGTTACAATTGTTCTATTTTATTATTAGTTATTGTTGTTAATCTCTTACTATGCCTCATTTATAAATTAAGCTTTGTCATAGGTATGTATATATAGGAAAAAACACAGTCTATAGAGGGTTTGATACTCTCCACAGGTGTCCATTAGGGGTCTTGGAAGTCCCGTGGATAAGGTGGGGCTACTGTATAAATTAGATAACTTGGACAAGTTACTGAGTGTGGGTGTGTGTGTGCATGTTTACACATACGTGTTTTTCACTCTTTAACGGAAGTACTAATAGGACCTACCTCACTGATGTGGATTCATTGTGTTAATGTGAAGCACTTACAATATTGCCTGGCAGATAGTAAGCGTAGAGTAAATACAGGCTTCTATTATTCATTATGTGCCAGTTAGAGTACTATATGCAGCATTTCATCTAAAGATGGCACTGCAGGCTCTCGTTATTGAAACTGATTTGACAAATCAATAGTAGCCAGTAGTACAAAATGAATCCCTTAAGCACAGAGTCTGCAATTTAAAAATGCTGTTGGTCTAAAAGAGAATTGTTTCATAAGAAAACTTATTTCAGTAGAAGGTTCCAGTGCCAGCTCTTATCTCCAGATGGATATGCAACCATGGGCAAGTCACTTAGATTTATAACATCCCAGGCATTGGAAACTAGTATTTGAAGCTAGTAAATTTGAACTAATTATAATTAGAGAAATTGAAGTCAGAAATCACATAGCTAATTGGTGGCAAATTTTGAACTCTCTGTGCAGTGTTATTCAATTTTACTGCATTTATGCAGTCAACAGATATTTATTAGCAACAATGTTAGGCCAGTCAATCAATGTCAACATCTATAAAGTGAGATTGGGTAGACACATTATATGACGGACTCTCAGACTAAAATCCTCTTTCTCTGTGAAACAAAATTAGGAATCATTCCAACCACTTAATTGATTCATTAAGTGTTTCAGAAGTGTGAATTAAACTTTGGGACAATTTACTTAAGGCATGGAGAATTCAGAAGCCCTGGTATCTACCCAACTTGGGGAAATAAGGCAATTTCTCTGAGCTTCAGTGTTTTCAGCTGAAGAGTTGGAATAATACATAGGAGGGCTATGATACCTAAAGGAGCCAATGGGACTTGGCTCTACAAATTCTAGCTTTTCACCGTTCCTACACCTAGAATTCGGTGGGTGTATAGAAATATTAACACCAAGTTTTATCCCATGTCTCCTCATCGCTCCAGTGTTTGTGAGGTTGGGTTTGTGAGGTAGTTGCTCTTTAGTTATCAAAAGTTTCTTTCTATAAACTACATTTTAACATTATCATTACTTTTCCTTCTTTACAATTACAAAATGTGAGTGCTATATGAGGACCGATCACTCAATTTTTGGCTGAGGAAGGTGAGAGATGGAAGTCTTAACAGCTAGCTGTTTGCAGCATAGGAGGTATATCCTAGTTCTTCTGAATTCTTATTTTCTGATTTGGTGTGAGTGATACTGAGTACCCACTTTCTCATACATTGTTAGGTGCTTTAACACAGGTCGTCTTGAAACAAATATCACTATACTGTTTTATATTTTTGAGGTTATGTGATATCTTTGGATGTAACATTGTTATGTCTTTCTTGAGAATTGATACCTTTATCACTAAGAAATGTCCACATTAATCTCTAGTAAAAACTCTTGACTTAAATTGGCTTTGTTTGATATTAGTATAACAATAGAAGTTGAGATTTACATGAGATAACTTCACACTTTCACTGTTAGTCTTTCCGTTTCCTAATGTTTTAGGGGATTCTTCTAAATAATATATATGGTGAGGTTGTAAAAAGATTTATTGCTACAATTCTAGATTTTTACTTTTAAAAATTAGTCTAATTATATCTAATGTGATTATCAATAAACTGGATTCATAACTGCCATTATACTATTTGCTTTCTATGGGACCCTCATGTTTTAAGTTCTTTTGTCTCTTCTTTCTTACATTCTTTTGGAATATGTACCATTTCTAACATTCCATTTTTCTCTTTATTAACTTGCCTTTTATACCTACAGGTACTATTGTGCACTACTGAATGTGTTAGTTTACCCTAAATATCACTACCTGCACGCTAGGCTCATTTTAGTCTAATGCAAATTATAACTTGTACAAATTTCCTGACTGTGTCAGGACCTGAGAAAACTTTAATTCTATTTAGCTATTCTTGCCCTTTGTTATTACTGTTATGAATTTTAGTTCTTGTTTTGTCTTATATGCCACAAAACATTTTTATTACTGTTTTGAACAGACAATAGTCTGAGGTAACGATTAAAGTATTTTCCCCAGGGCTTCCCTGCTGGCGCAGTGGTTGAGGGTCCACCTGCCGATTCAGGGGACACGGGTTCGTGCCCCTGTCTGGGGGGATCCCTCATGCCACGGAGTGGCTGGGCCCGTGAGCCGTGGCTGCTGGGCCTGAGTGTCCGGAGCCTGTGCTCCACAGTGGGAGAGCCCACAACAGTGAGAGGCCCGCATACCGCAAAAAAAAAAAAGTATTTTCCCCATAAAAATATCCTCTAGTCTTGACACTCTACATTTGATTTGTTCTTCTTATTCTAACTTCTTAAAGTAAAAAGCTTAGATCACTGATTTTATAGGTCTCTTCCTCTCTAACTTTTAAACTTTAGCTACAACTCCCAAATGTTTTATGATAAATTTTAATTATTCTTTTAACATATTTATATTTTTCCTTTTGACTTTTCTTAGACTAATGGGTTCTCTTGAAGTGTTTTTACTTACTTTTTTCTGCTAGATATCTTTTTTTTTTTTTTTTTTGCAGTACGCGGGCTTCTCGCTGTTGTGGCCTCTCCCATTGTGGAGCACAGGCCTCGGACATGCAGGCTCAGCGGCCATGGCTCACAGGCCCAGCTGCTCCGCGGCATGTGGGGTCTTCCCGGACCGGGGCACGAACCTGCGCCCCCTGCATCGGCAGGCAGACTCTCAACCACTGTGCCACCAGGGAAGCCCTCTGCTAGATATCTTAATGTCATACTTCTAATATCATTTTGCCAGTGAACATGTTCCATGTGATTTCAGTCCTCTGAAATACATTGAGACATATGTTACCGCATGACATATAATCTATCTTAGGGAACATCTCTGTGCAGTAGGGGAAAAAGTGTATTTTTTGATTGGTGGATGTAGTTTTCTATAAATGTCAATCAGGTCAAGTTAATTGACTGTGGTTTTCAAATGTCCTATATATTTGTTGTTGGTTTTTCCTTGATTTGTTCTATCAGTCACTGAGAGGAGTATTAAAATCTTCAGCCTTGTTTATTGATTTGTCTCTTCCTGAATTCTGTCAGCTTTTACTTAATGCACTTAAAGCTCTGTTCTGAGAGGAAATAAGCATTTTGACATGTATCTTCTTGATAAGTTGATGCTTTTGTCATTGTAAAATGTCCCTCTTTATTTCTTTACTTTGAAGTCTACCTTAATATAGCCAAATCATTTTCTTGTTCTTGGCGTTTGTATCCTTTATCTTTTGAAACCCTTCTATTTTGAACTCGGTAGTGTCTTTAAAGTGTTTCTAATGAACAATATATAGTTGAATTTTCCTTTTAAAAAATGTCCACTTTGATAATCCCTCTTTTCGTTGTAGTATTTAGTCCATTTACGGAAAACTGTGGTGCCTCTAAATTTACTGTAATCCTTTCAAAATCCAACTATCTAAGGTAGACTGAGAGACAGGTATTTACTCAGGGGAAAGGAAGGTCTCCCGAAGACAGGCAAGCATCTATGGCAGGGCCAACAGACAGGCAAATAGCCCAGCTTCCCTTTTGCAAGCAGAGGCAGGAGGGACAGCCTTCTCACAAGATGTTCATGTATTGACAAATAATATCTACCCCTGTAGAAAGCCACACCAGTTGCTGCTAAGGAAGCCTAGTCAACTAAATTACTTATGCACCAGTGTTGAGAATGGTTCTTAAAGCTCCTGCCACAAAACTTGAGCAGGGCTTAGGAATAAAAAGGTATATGACTGTCACCCAAGGACTTAGTTATACCTCTGTTACCAGTTAAAACAGATTAACAGAGTATGGCTACACAACAGGGCTCTCAACTTCCCTGTTCCCAACAGCTAGTGTCAAGATCCAAGTAGAATACAATCACTGCTATACTTTTTGAAATTCTGTATAAACTATAATATTCTGTCAATGTTAATGGCACTTGAAGCGCCCTGTCAAAACAATTGCAGCTATGTTATGTGTAAAACATATTAAATAAGCTATGCAAACTTGTATTTTTCATTAAGTTTATATTCATTTTTTTCTTCTTTCTTTCCTATGGATGAACTTAAAAATAATTTTGTTTCTTAATTAAGATGCTATGCATAAAGCTCCTGAATAATTTAAGACAATTGTTCTTTTAAATGGTTGTTGATTACACCCTCCTGGCACAGTTATTGTATTATTACTGCACTTAGGAAAAATATGCTGTGCTATTTGGACTCAAAAATATTTCTGACATTTTAATGAACACACCACTTAGTTAGATTTTATGGAGTTTTTCAGTGAACCACAGAGGATTAAAAAATGTCATTCAAGGGTTGTAGATAATTAAACTGACTGAATATAAGATGCTTCATATGAAAATGAAAATTATGTATGAATTTTGTTGAGCTGGAAATGTGTTTTACTAAATGACTTTAGATTTGTTAATTTTAACTACAAGACAAAGAGAATCAAGGGGATACCTTGTTCTCATCTCAATTTGTGCCATTTGCATAAGCTATTTTATTGTTCAATACCTCCTATGAGTTTTCATTTTGGCCCTTGAATAAATTAAGTATCATGTTAAATAAATGTCGACTTTGAGATACTATTAAATATATGTATTATAATACATCTGATGGGAAATTGGTGCAAATAAGTCTCAAAAGAGCTCATAGATCAGGATTCCAGTCAGATTTTCATAGAAATAAGTTTTAGATAGATACAGTTTTCAGAGAAGAAAAGGTAAGACTTCTCATCAGTTGCAAAATAATGATTTTACCTGCTTATCTACACAGTTGACCTTTCTCTACAGTACCATAGTCTTTTAAGTACCTCTGCTATAATTGTAACTTCCTGTATCTACAAATTTGATTATTGTTTTATTTCCATGGATCATTAAGTTTTCCTATTCCAGCAGATATCCCTGTCGTCAAGTTCCTGAGGGATCTCAGCTTGTTATTTTCTGTGTCAGTCGTGTGCATTTTATGTTTACTATTAAATGTTTGAATAACGACACATTTCTCCAGGTGGCTGTAGGTTTGATTGTGATAAACCTCTCTGGAGAATTCTCTGAGCTTTCACATCTGGTGGAAAACTCTGATGAGAACATCTCTAATGAGGAATTCCTGGAACAAGAAATTACAGATTATCTGTTTTTCAGAAGGCATGACAAGCTAGTGAATGCCTTTTTATTTTCAGATCAGAAGTCAACTTCTCAATTCAGTAAGTGAAGATTTCTGAACCAATTATTGTTTTATCTAAGTTCATTGATCATATATTTCCATTATATTGGCTATTTCTGTCTCTAAAATATCTTGACATAGAAATTGTTTCAAAACATATATTACTAACGATCATGTATGCCTTTATTTAAAGCATGCCATTTATTTCATAATCTCATAATTCAAATATTTTATCACATTTCATCAAACTTATAATGCTTTCTATACCCGAGAAAATAAAATTCTTAAAATTTATGAAATTTTATCAAAGTAGTTGCTTAAAGGGAAAATACTATTTTATAATATAGTTCCATAAAAATGACATTTCTAGCTATTGCTTTTGGTAAGAGGTTAATAGCCTAAATTTGTGGAAAGAAAAAAAAGAGACAATGACAAGCATGTGTTTTGCAGTCATAACTAAAATGTGTTTATAAAGAATTAGACACTCTTGCACAGAAATTATGTGTTACTTCCATTCTTAAAAAGTAATTATTTCTCATCTCAGATCATGCTAATTTTCAAGTTGGGCTAATACAGTGTTTTCTTCTGAATCCGAATTTCTTTCCAGGTAAAGTTACTAAGAAATCATAATTAAGTCCAAATTTTTACCAGTTCTTGATTGAACACTAATACTCTCAGAAACTTAGGAGCAAGGAAGAAACATCCTTCATTTGTCATAAATAGACTAGGAAATGCTCCAGTAAACACCACAAAATGTCAGTGGTTTAACGTAACACAGATTTATTCTCTCTCACCATACAGGTCTCACCTGCGTCAGCAGGACCCACACACAGGCTAATCCAGACTCCATGTAGCAACTGCACATTGTGCTACAGACAGTCTTTGTCACTGCTTCAGAAAAGGGGAGCCCCTGTGGAATAAACTTTGGAAAGTTCACCTCCTCAGGAAAGAATTGGTACGTGTCACTTCTGTTCATATTTCATTGGCCAGAACTAGTAACATGGGCCTGCTTAACTGAAAGCATGCCAGGAAATATGTGTGTGGGGTTGGAGAGGAGAAAATATTTGGCAAACATCACTGACCCTGCCACATGGCTGGCTGCCATCCTTGGCAACCTGGCTGTCACGATATATGAGCACAAATTCAAGTCCCCTGAGGGAAAGTCATACATTATAAAATAATAACTGAAAGCTTGGGAACAAATAACTTTCCTCCTATAGAAGGCCTAACTCTTGTTTCCTATAAATAACCTAAAAATTTAAGAAAATAGAAAAAATCACTTTATTTCTAGAAATGACATATCAATTTATTGTTTCTTGTCTTTGTTTCTAATGTGGGTGACAACTTCTTGATAAGATATGCTCTTAATTTTTCTTTTTCCCTCCCTCCCTCTTTCTTTCTTTCCTTTTCTCTTTCTTTCTCTTTCTTTCTTTCTTTCTTTCTTTCTTTCTTTCTTCTCTCTTTCTTCCTTCCTTCCTTTCTTTCTTTCTTTCTTTCTTTCTTTCTTTCTTTCTTTCTTTCTTTCTTTTTCTTTCTCTCTCTCTCTCTCTCTCTCTCTCTCTCTCTCCATGATGTGGATTTAATAGAGTCCAGAGCTGGATTTGAAATAGAGACTGCTTGAAACTAAAATAAAATTTACATGAATATGTGTGGAAGGTTGAAGAGCCAATTAAATACAAATGACAGGCAAAGGGAAAAGAGAAATACAAGAAAGGCAGATTTTGTCTCATGTGTGTTAGATTTTTGTAGCTGCTGTAACAAAATACCACCATCCTGGTGGCTTAGAACAGAAACTTACTCTCTCACAGCTCTGGAGACTAGATGGCCAAAGTCAGTACCATTGAGTCAAAATCAAGATGTTGGCAGGGCTGTGCTTCCTTTGGAGGCACTAGGAGAGAATCCTGCCCTGTCTGTTCCAGCCTCTGGTGGCTGCCGGCATGCCTTGACTTGTGGGCCTATCACTCAGTCTTCAAGTCCAGCACCTTCAAATCTTTGTATGCTCCATCTTTATATCACCTTCTCATTTGTATATGTGTCAAATCTCCCTCTGCCTCGCTCTTATAAGCACACTTGCAATAGCATTTAGGGTCCACCCGGATAATCCAAGATAATCTTCCCATCTCAAGATTGAGAACTTAATCACATCTGAAATGATACTTTTTTTTTTACATCTTTATTGGAGTATAACTGCTTTACAATGGTGTGTTAGTTTCTGCTATATAACACAGTGAATCAGCTATACATATACATATATCCCCATATCTCCTCCCTCTTGCGTCTCCCTCCCTCCCTCCCTCCCTATCTCACCTCTCTAGGTGGTCACAAAGCACTGAGCTGGAGCTGATCTCCCTGTCCTATGCGGCTGCTTCCCACTAGCTATCTATTTTACATTTGGTAGTGTCTATATGTCAATGCCACTCTCTCACTTCATCCCAGCTTACCCTTTCCCCTCCTTGTGTCCTCAAGTCCATTCTCTATGTCTGCTTCTTGAAATGATACTTTTTTTTTTAACATCTTTATTGGAGTATAATTGCTTTACAGTGGTGTGTTAGTTTCTGCTTTATAACAAAGTGAATCAGCTATACATATACATATCTCTTCCCTCTTGTGTCTCCCTCCCTCCCACCCTCCATATCCCACCCTTCTAGGTGGTCACAAAGCACTGAGCTGATCACCCTGTGCTGTGTGGCTGCTTCCCAGTAGCTATCGATTTTACTTGAAATGATACTTTTTAGAGTAAGGTAACATCCGCGAGTTCCAGGTATTAGGACCTGATAGCTTTGGGAGTCATTATTCAGCCTACTACAATACATCATGGGAAAGCTTTCTTTAATTCGTGCCCTAAGCCTAAAGAAATCTGGATAACCAGAGGGAGATCCGAAGAGAGAATGTCTTTAAGTAAAATAATCTAGGAAGAATTCAGGCAGAGCTGGCTTTATGCCTGGGGACTCTACAGTTTTCTTTGCAGTATCAGTTAAGGGGCATTGAGAAATCTATCTGACAGAAGGTGTTAACTCCTACCTAAGCTTGTTACTTTCCTCAGAGTCACTCTAGGCAGAAAGGAAGCACAACAAGAGTAGCAGTAAATGTAAAACACTGAAAACAGTGTTACTTGATTCTTTATTTCTTCCGTGATGAGTGGTTTGAGTTCATCTGACTTGCAGACAGAAAGGAAAGAGAGAGGTGTGGAAGTCATGGCAGAACTAAAGCATCAAGGATTTTTAGTAAAAACTTTTAAAGTGGGAACATTTATTATTATTAATGTACCAAACATACAAAGGAGTGGTTTGTTTATGTTCATATTTAAACAAGGAACCAGCAAGGCCCGGCCTTGTTAAACCCAGAGTATCATACATATCCACTGTTACTCTTGGGTATTTGCTTCTGGGGAGAGAGATTTCCAGGACTTACTTTACTTCTCACCCCTGCTTCTCTCTTACTTCAGATTATCTTCTGTTCTATGAAAAGAACACAGAGCTGTTATGTCTCATGGACTTAGAAGTTCAAACCACTGGGCAAGAAATGCCCAGCATGTATTGGCTTGAGAAATCCTAGGAAAGCCTTCAGTCTGTCTGTTTGGGTGAAATGCTGCTCTTGGAGCTGCCAACACTGGCTACAGGGCAGAGCCATCACATGGGAGAAACACCCTTTCTACTGGCTCACCCTTTGTACGAGGTCCTTCCCAGAGGGTGCGGGAATCTTCGTAGAAAGAGAATCCTCCATTTTATATCTACCTCCATTTTTATTATAAACCATGATAAAACTGCCTCCTAAGAAGCTGATCATATCAGACACTTCCCTGCCACTCACACTTTGCATGGTGTCAACACTTCCTCATTTCCCATGGCCCCAAACAGGCCTTACTCTGCATTTGAATTTGTGTTCTCTCTGCCTGGAATGATCACTCTCCTTCAGGCCCCCTTAACAGGGAAACTTTGACTTAAACCTCAGGTCTTGGCTTCACTGTCCTTTCTTCGAGAAGTCATTCCTGTTGTCCACCCCCAGACCCTGCACTGTGCTTCCTAAGCTGTCCCATGGCACCTCTACTGCCCCCATCACGTTCCTTTTAACTGTCTCCCCAACTCGAGTGTATGTGGTTTCAGGGCAGCAACTGTGTTTTACTGCCAATTAATACAATGCCAGCATCCTCCAGACACTTAACAAAATATTAACTCACTTTCTAAAAAATATTTCCTTGTTATGTAAACTTTCTGCACCCCACTCTTTGCATTTCCAGAGCAGAAATATGAATAGAACCTACTAATAGAGTCATTGTGTGAGCAAAGCAAGAAAATACATACAAAACACTTAGAGCAGTACCTGACCCAATAACCATAGGCAGAGGGTGGTGCTGTGATGAATTGGGAGATTGGGATTGACATATATACACTAATATGTATAAAATGGATAACTAATAAGAACCTGCTGTATAAAAAAATAAATAAAATAAAATTCAAAAAGTAAATAACCATAGGTAAAACGATATGGGGCTTCCCTGGTGGCGCAGTGGTTGAGAGTCCACCTGCCGATGCAGGGGACACGGGTTCGTGCCCCGGTCTGGGAAGATCCCACATGCCGTGGAGCGGCTGGGCCTGTGAGCCATGGCCACTGAGCCTGCGTGTCCGGAGCCTGTGCTCCTCAACGGGAGAGGCCACAACAGTGAGAGGCCCGCGTACCGCAAAAAAAAAAAAACAAAAAAAACCCAATAGTCTCTGGTCACACTTTGAGAATATTTCATGACCTATATCAATATGGAAAATGTGTTTGGAACTGCTATACTATTACTGTACATTGGTGGAGGAAGTAAATAATGGCCCTATTTACTCTGAATTTTATAACTTAAGTATGTTATTTTATTCAGTATCAGATTATGTATATATAGTTGAAAAATAATTTTATATTTATTTGGTATTTAAATAATGCTCAGTGTACTTTTGGGTTTCAGGACCATATGAATATCTTCTTGAATATGAATACATTCAGAAGATTACAATTACTGTGTTAGTTATCATACTACATCACTAGTCTTGCATCACTGACACTGCCTCTAGTTAGTACAAGAGACCGATATTCAAGTAGAATTTGAGAAGGAGTAAATGAGCTGCGAAGCCCTATGTGCTCATTATCTCAGCAGAAATAATAATGCAAAGGAGGACCCTGAGGGGCAGCAGGGTGACCTCGGCAGGGATGATGAGTTCTGGGTAAAACCCAAGTGAATGTGCCACCGGGGATTTTAAAGCAATGGAGAAGGAATGCGAGATATGTGATGTCAGAGTCTGGCAAAGAACACAACAGGGAAGAGGGGTTCTTAGATTTGCCTCCATGGGACCAGCAGAATGCAGAGGGAGTCCTGTCCGAATGGTGGGATGGAGCTCCCTGTGGCAAAGCAAGAGATTAACTTCAGCGTCCACTATTGGCACTAAGACAAGGGAGGTGGAGCGAAGACACACTGGTCGTGGAGAACCACCCTCGGAGAAGCTGCACTTGGGAGGTATTTGAACTCCAGGGTGACTCAGTTCTTCCTAGACTTACATGGTTTTGTGGGAGGAGGCAAAGCACAGGTCAGAGAGGGTCGTTCCCTTAAAGGATTATGCACTTGGGGTATAAAAATTTCAGCCAGGGGAATTCCCTGGCCGTCCAGTGGTTAGGACTCTGTGCCTTCACTGCCATGGACCTGGGTTTGATCCCTGGTCGGGGAACTATGATCCTGCAAGCCAAGTGGCACAGCCAAAATACCGCCCCCCCCCAAACCCCCTGTGGTATTGGTGTAAGGATAGAAAAATAGGTCAGTGGAATATAATAAAGAATTCAAAAGTAAACCCCCCCAAAAAATTCAGCCAAAATTTCTGGGGGAGAAAAACTGAAACAGTCAGAGAGCTTTTCATGGAGGCCATACAATGAGCTTGAAGTCTTACGATGGAATGATGGAAAGAATGATAACGCCACCAACATTAGGAAAAGAAAATATAGAAGGGAGATGTTTCACTTCCTGGTAGGAAGAGCTGACTGCATATCCCGGGCAAAGACATTTATTCCTCTGTGATTTATTGTTTGACCCTTTCTTTTTCTTCTGCCTCTCGCTTGCAAGCTTTCAGGGAGCTTTGTTCTACTTATAATTTGTTCTACTTATAATTCTCACTGCAAGATAATGTCACCCAGCCTTTTTGTGATAGCCTGTAACTGCACTCAGCTTGGGAAAATCAGCGAATCTAATCGAATAAGTAAACCTCCATGATTAATTATTCTATCTCAAATAAAGAAATCAAGCTTAAAACACCCTAAATGGATCAGTGGAAAAGATGGAAAGTATTAAAGAATTTTTATTCAGATTATTTTCCATAAATACTTCCAGTACAAAAAAGTCATTATGTTAATTTATTTTCTATCTCCCCAAATACTTTCCTCGTTTGCATACTCATTTATTTACAGAGGAAACATTTATTGAATGCATCTTATGTGCAGGGCACCAGGCGAGGCACTAGTCTCATTTATATTAACTCTGGATCCCAATTCAGGCTATAATTATGTTGCACCCAGATCACTTCCATAGCATAGAAGATTGCAGGAAGGTTAATTTGCCCTTCAACAAACCTACAGCTAACTTCTCCTATTTGCTACATTACTGAAATGGCTGCATCATTCAGTGCAGACGGCATTGCAAGAGTATGAATCTGATACCACAGTAAATTCAGCAACAAGCTTAAATAATACTGCCGAAGGGGAGAAAATGAGCTAGGTAAAAGAACCCTGTATATCTGATACCCAGACTTTTCAGATAGCTCGATTCTGGTATTTCTGGTGCAACAAGACAAAAGATTGATATGGTTTTCCTCTGTGAAATGGTAGTGCACAAGAAATAAATTTTCATGGATCATATTCATATTTGAACAAAATTTTCCTCATCCCCTTAAAATGTTATTCACTGTACTACAGGCTATAAAGGGATTTTCATCTGCTTTATCTTCTTGGCTTTTCCTGCTGTTTTTTAATTAAAGTTTAAAGAATTAAGAACCAGGGATGCTGGGGTTACACTAGAATGAGAAAAGATCAGGCCACCAAATCCACTGAGGTATAATGGGTCACAGGCTGATTCTGGAATTATCATTCACAATGCCTTTTTTTTTTTTCCAGTCTAAAGACTAAGCATTAATGTCTTTAAAAACTAGGCAGATTATAGAGATCAGAGTTCCAGGTCAGTTTCACAGAGTAATACTATCTGGAAAAAGACATTCTTTTAGAAGTATTTTGAGTCAATTTTATGCATCATCCCTGTCAATTTTGGTTATTGATGAATAATAAAATTTTCAATTTCTCACATAGTTTAAGAATATTTGATTCCACTTCAAATGGCAGTTTGGGAAATTTAAACAGATATTCATACTTATGAAACTAAAATCTATGAAAACACAATGTAGTGCTGAATATGGTTTTGGTATTTTGAACATTCAGTTCAGTACAAATACAGTTCAAATAGCTGGTGGACAGTGCTTACTGCAGGTGGGAGCTGGTCAGATGGGAGCACAGGCAGGGCTGCCCTCGTGGGGACAACTGTGGCAGGCAGGGGGCACCATGGGGCCCCGACCGCCCAGACCCCCATGCCTGAGACCTGCAGGCCATTGCTTCTGCTTTGTTCCCCCCCAACTTTTTTTTAAATTGAAGTATAGTTGCTGTACAATATTATATAAGTTACAGGTATATGACATGTGATCCACAATTTTTAAAGGTTATACTCCATTTATAGTTATTATCAAATATTGGCTATATTCCCCATGTTGTTCAATATGTCCTTGTAGCTTATTTTATACCTAATAGTTTGTACCTCTAACTCCCTTCCCCTATATTGCCCCTCCCCCTTTTCCTCTCCCCATTGGTAACCACTAGCTTGTCCTCTATTGTGAGTCTGCTTCGTTTTTGTTATCTTCACCATTTTGTTGTATTTTTTAGATTCCACATATAAGCGATATCATACAGTATTTGTCTTTCTCTGACTTATTTCACTTAGCATAATGCCCTCCAAGTCCATCCATGTTGCTGCAAATGGTGCTTTGTCTCCTTTTGGACCTGCGTCCACAGGCTGCCTCTGCCTGTGGCCAGACCAAGATGGGGTGATGGGGAGAAGTCCCTGGAGATGGACTCCAGGCAGCTGCAGAAATACAAGTGCAAGGGCAAAAGTATGTCCTCAGCAGCCACAGGCTGTGCATTATGTCCGCCTTCCTTCCTGTGCCTGGGTGGTAACTCCATTGAGCAAGGCTGGGGCGGGTGTGAGGTCTGCCTGGGGCAGTGGGTGGTTAGAAGGGCCTGGTGGACGTTGGGGGAGAATGGGAGCAAGAAGCAAGGTGGCAGGGACTGTTCAAGAGCAACACTGCCACTGGCTTTTATTCCTCCCTCCCTCGTCAAAGCTAGTCCTAGGCTGTTCCCAGGTCCAGCAGCACCCACATGACCACTTGCTGGTCCTCAGAGGATAGGGACAGGCCTTGCACTGGTTGGCCCTTCCGCCATTTTCAGCCTCAAAAGACAAGTCCCTTCTCTCTGGGCCTCAGGCTCCCTGGAGGCAAAGGAAATGGCTGGACTCCTCAACCCTGGCATCCAGTTCAACTGTGGCTGTAACCCTCTCCTCCTCTGCCTGTTCCCTTTGGCTGCTTGTGCGACACCCTGTTCCAACCATTCTTATTTCCATATTTCCCACAAAGTTTCTGTGGGAAAATAGAACCATATCTGAAGTTTCCAGATACGCTGCTCCAGGTTTTTCTGAGCCCTTCAGCCTCAACCTTCACCGTGTTATACAGCTCCCACCCCGACTCCTACAGCTGGTGCAGTTTTGAGACATGAGGAATGAAATCTCTAGCAAAGCCCCATGTCTTGAAGGCACCATTCTTTGCAAGGAAAGCTGCCCCTCTCCCCTCCCCTGAAGATCCATGGCACCTTGTGTAGTCACCTGCATCTCAATTAGGCTTACAGTGGATGGAGCTTACTAACATCCAAGACTTCCGACTTCTCTGCCAGAGGGGTCTTTCCCTGAGGGCAGGCCTGGGTCTCCTCCTCTCTTGTGCCCTGGCTCAAAGGAAGAAGTGATGGGGAAATGGGTGCTCCTGTAGACCCGGTTCTGCTCTGAACAATTTCTCCAATGATAATGATTCCTGTAAGTCTGGAGAGGCCATTTCTTGCTCAGTGCCCCATATTAAGGAGGGTCTGAGCAGAAACTGAGAATCCTTCAACCTACTGTGAGATTCTGGGCTTGAAGAAACAATGTTAAAAAATCAAAAATAAACATTATTAGTGAAGTCCAAAGCCACTAGAGAAAGAATCCCTTTCCTCCATTCATTCTTATTATGTATTTAGAGATGTGTTACTAAATGTCTATGGAGCAACTATGCATAAATACAAATATGTAGATGTGTTAGGGATGTATTACTGTAGGACTGTCTTAGTCTGTTCCAGCTGCTATAACAAAATACCATACACTGGCTAGTTTATAAACGGCAGAAATTTATTTCCCACAGTTCTGGAGGCTGCAAGTCTGAGATCAGGGTGCCAGAACATTCTGGTTCTGGTCTGGGCCCTTTTCCAGGCTGCAGACTCCTGACTTCTTACATCCTCACAGGGCGGAGATCAGAACCATTGAAGCAAGCTTTCTCCTGATTCTTGGAAGAGCACTAATGCCATCCGTGAGTGCTGACCCTTATAACCTCCTCTAATTCTAATTACCTCCCAAAGGCCCCACCTCCTAATACCATCTCATTACGGGTTAGGCTTTCAGCATATGAATTTGGGGGAACACAGTCAGTCAAGGCAAGGACCATGGAGATACATTTCTTATATTAGTGTGTGTACGGATTTTATCTCCTAGTTTATCTTATAGTAAAAAATAACTGCTGGCCCTTGATTTTCTCTATCTCCTACATTCCCATGTATTTAAAAAAGTGAAAAGGCATAATAAACTATGTAAAGTTTTTAAAAGTTACAGCTCTACAAGCTGACTGCAACTATTTTCATTTTACACTCATTGCTTTCTGTACTTGTGTATGGCTTTCATGCTGCAATGGTCATGCACAGAATATTATTGTATTCTGAAGTTCATGTAATAGATTTTCTTGAAACAAGAGGAAAAAAATACCATAATCAGTTTTAATGTTTGTATAATATGTCATTTGGTAATTTCAGGAACAGTTTATGAAATGTTAAAATCTATTGTTATTTAGGGAGCACTCTTTAGTTGAGCAGGAATTTTATGGAGCAGGCACTGATTTTATCACAAAATGTATATTCAATTTAATTAACATTTAAATCAGGTGTGTTTTCATAGGTTTCAGGGCTTCTTGCTTACTGTTTTTGGCATTCTAGTGTCAAAACATTTGCATTTTTTAGGAATCAGAATAATATCCTGTTTGTGTAGTGATTTATATAGACGATTTCTGCTTATGTTTCATCAATTAAAAGAAAAATAATCTGAGTTAGGGAGGAAATTTATTATTGTTCCCATTCTTTTTTTTTTTTTTTTACTTTGGCTATGCCAGGTGGCATGCAGACTCTTAGTTCCTTGACCAGAGCTCAAACCCGGGGCCCCTGCAGTGGAAGTGTGGAGTTCTAACCACTGGGCCGCCAGGGAAGTCCCCCCATTCTTGACATGAGGAAACTGAGGATCAATTAACCATGCCAATTGTTAGCTTGCACACATTTGCCCTCAGCTTTGGCCTCCAACAATTCCAGAACAGCAGGAAAAGTTCTGTGTGACATCTGACTACAATGGCATAGAAAATATCTAGACCCTTATACACCAAGCTGTCATCGATGGTTATATCTGGGAAGTTATTTTGTAGATGGGATGGAAAGAAGAGTGACATTTCTATTTTTATTTGATCCATACTGTACTGTCTGCATCTTTTCAACAGACATGTGCTCTTTATATGGAAGAAAAATTAATTAAATTAATGTTCCTCTAGAGTCCCCCTACATGGCAGAAATCACACTGTCCTCTATCATCATAAATCTTGCTTTTCTGTATATTCTTAGTCATTGCTGATGCTCTTAAACCTATACCATTGTGCTCTGCGTAGCACATTTTTACTAGGATGCTAATGCATCAGCTACTAAACAATCATTTACTGCATAGCAGCAAAGTACACAATAATGCACTAAGTACCAGTGCACTAAGTACCATCATAGCAAGCACATATATTTTTAATGGCACTCAAAACTTCCCATAGAAAAATATGAAGATTTTAACACTTCTTTATGACATGACTGACCAAATAAATGTGCACTGGCACCTCAGCTCTACCGCATTGATTTCCTGAGCACGGCTGCATAAGGAATTAGATCCCTACCAGGTTCAAACATTATCTTAATGCAACTGTTTTATCTTGGGAAAAGAAAAATGAAACTAAGATCATTAACATTTATGGACATTGTTATCCTGTAATACCTATTGGACTTTAAAAGAGTAAAGCATATTCACATTCCCTTGTAACTACATATTTCTGTAATATAATATAAATACTCATGTATAATATTTTGAAACATTAAAATTCATGCAACTCCTTTAATCAAAATCACGTGTATGTGTTATGATAGGTGCAAGTGGAGTGAATCGGGATGTAAGTTTTGTTTTTTTCCTCTCACTGTTTCCCTCCTCTTCTCCACCCCATGTGTCCACCTCTTCCGTATGTCATGTAGACATAGCATTGAATTATAGAAGCTTAAATCCAGAAGGGCTCTTAGAGGCCTAATTTTCTCATTTTACCCATGAGGAAACTGAGGGGTAGAGAGGTGACTGGTGCCATAGATGATAAGGGGCAATTTAAACAGTAATCTCTGTAACCTTCTTTCTCTCTCTTCACCGAGAACTAAAGATAGTCCCTTAGGTGTTGACAAGGAAAGTTAGAGTTGAAACTGTCACATACCTTCCAAATAAGGCAACCTAAACACAAATCATGTTTTGAGCAAGCTGCATTCACTGTTCACACATATTCATCTTTTAATTTACTAAAATGTTTCTGTTTCCTTATATGTGCTGCTTTCAAAATAAGTAATCTCTATTTCACCTGAGTATCTGTGTGCATAAGTTTATATGTGCAAGTGAGCACATACACATGTTTGTGTCTTAAACCTGATTTCAGTGAGTTCATCAAATCCTTCTAAGAAGTGACATGCTAATATCAAGGCTACAAAGAGGAAAATAGGAATAGGGCACAACCGACACTTTTCATCTAGGTATGTATAGGCAGACCTCATTTTACTGCACTTTGCTTTATTGAGCTTCACAAAATTGTTGTGTTTTTTACAAATTCAAAGTTTGTGGCAACCCTGCACTGTCAGATTATGGTTAACAGTTTTTAAAATTTTTATTGGAGTATAGATGATTTACAATGTTGTATTAGTTTCAGGTGTACAGCAAGGTGAATCAGTTATACTATACATATATCCACTCTTTTTCAGATTCTTTTCCCATATAGGCCATTACAGAGTATTGAGTAGAGTTCCCTGTGCCAGGCAGTAGGTCCTTATTAGTTATCTACTTTATATATAGTAGTGTGTAAATGTCAATCTCAATCTCCCAATTTATCCCTCTCCCCTTTTTCCCCCAGTAGATGGTTAGCACTTTTTGGCAATAAATAATTTTTAAATTAAGGTGTGCACATCTTTTTAGACAAAGTGCTATAACACAATAGACTGCTGTATAGTGTAAACATAAATTTTATAAGTACTAGGAAACAATTCATGTGACTCACTTTTTTTGGTCTATTTGCTTTATTGAAGTGGCCTGGAAACACACCTGCAATACTTCCGAGGTAAGCCTGTACAGCTTGGTGGTGGACACATATATGAAATAATTTAATATACATGTTTAATGCTGTGATAGAGGTATGTTTAGATTGCAGTGAGAGTACCCAGCCCCGTCTGAAGCATTCTTTGATGGTGGTCAGTTTACAACCTGTTAAAGAAATAATGTGATACATACGTGGGCTCTTGATGGATGAGTCCAGGGCTGAAGAAAAGAACTGAAAAAAGAAATCATGTGAGTACAACGTGCACAATTTGATGTTTGTGGAGAGCCACATGGAATCCTATATTTGTGGAGCGTGGTGGCAGGGTCATAAAGTTAAAGAACAAGGCAGTAAGGAGGACATGAAGGACCAGAGACACTGGATGTTATTTTTCAAGCTGTGGCAGCACCTGAAGTATTTTAAGCCAGTAAAGACAGTCAGTGTTTCATTTTCCATCCTTCAGACAGAGGTTTGGAGAATGGGTTTAAGGGTTCATGATTAGCCGACAGGGAATCAATGAAGGTTTTGCCTCATT
The DNA here is from genome assembly GCF_949752795.1 of Hyperoodon ampullatus. Classification (NCBI taxonomy): domain Eukaryota; kingdom Metazoa; phylum Chordata; class Mammalia; order Artiodactyla; family Ziphiidae; genus Hyperoodon; species Hyperoodon ampullatus. The sequence goes on from NC_136915.1 coordinate 185,427,842, forward strand.
CCAAGAAACAGGCAGTAGGCAAGTGAATTGTACTTGTTTTAGTAGGAATGGTTGGAGGGAAGGATTGATAGATACTGAAATCAACAGGATCTGCTGATTAGTGAGAGAGTGCGGAGTGTCAAGACTAACCATCAGGTTTCTTTTTCTTTTTTTTTAAACTGAGTTAGAGTTGATTTATAGTTCTGTGTTAGTTTCAGATGTACAGCAGAGTAATTCAGTTATGTGTGTGTATATATATGTATACACACACACATATATATCTTTTTCAGATTCTTTTCCATTATAGGTTGTTATAATATAGTTCCCTGTGCTGCACATTAAATCCTTGTTGTTATTTTATATAGAGAGTGTATATCTGTTAATCCGAAACTCCTAATTTATCCCTCCCCCCTTCTTTCCCCTTTGGTAACCATAAATTTGTTTTCTATGTCTGTGAATATGTTTCCATTTTGTAAATAAGTTCATTTGTATCTTTTTTTAGATACCACATATAAGTGATATGATATTTGTCTTTGATTTATTTCTCTAGGTCCATCCATTATGCTGCCAATGGCAGTATTTCATTCTTTTTTTTATGGCTGAGTAATATACCATTGTGTACATATACATCTTCTTTATCCATTCATCTGTTGATGGACACTTAGGTTGCTTCCACTTCTTGGCTACTGTGAGTATTGCTGCTATGAACATAGGGGTACATGTAGATTTTTAAATTATAGTTTTGTCTGGATATACGCCCAGGAGAGGGATTGCAGGATCATATGTTGCAGGACTGTATCTATTTTTAGTTTTTTAAGGAACCTCCATACTGTTCTCCACAGTGGCTGCACCCGTTTACATTCTCAACCATTCCCACCAACAGTGTAGGAGAGTTCCCTTTTCTCCACACCCTCTCCAGCTTTTATTATTTGTAGACTTTTGATGAAGTCTACCATCGTGTTTCTAATTGAGTAGATGGTGGTGGCACAACGTGAACTATGGACTAGAGGAATATATGTGTGTTGAAGGGAGGATGATGGGTTCATGTGCTTGTAAAACAGCCAGTTAGACATATCCAACAGGCGTCTGGAAATAAAAGTTAACAGAAGAGGTGAGGCCTAAAGATAAGATTTGAGAGACATCAGCATATATAAGAGCTTGAGCTACTTCTGGGAGAGTTTGTGGGGTGAGGACAAAGTGGGGATCAAAAAAGAGAACCCTGTAGAACACCAACATTGAAGAGCAGAGAAAGAGGACCCAATTAAGACACAAATTGTGTAACAGATGAAATAGGAGAGAACCATCAGTGTGTAGTTTTAAGAAGGAAGAAGTAATTTATGGTGGCAAATGCAGCAGGAAGGTCCAATAAGAGAGGGTCGGGGCTTCCCTGGTGGCGCAGTGGTTGAGAGCCCGCCTGCCGATGCAGGGGACACGGGTTCGTGCCCCGGCCCGGGAGGATCCCACATGCCGCGGAGCGGCTGGGCCCGTGAGCCATGGCCGTTGAGCCTGCGCGTCCAGAGCCTGTGCTCCGCAACGGGAGAGGCCACAACAGCGCGAGGCCCACATACCGCAAAAAAAAAAAAAAAAAAAAGAGAGTGTCCCGGAAGAGCCCTTTGGGTTAAGCTTTTATAATATTTATACATTGTTCTAAATTATCAGGATATTTTCTGCTTTTCTTTTTTTCTCATAAACCCATTATATGACTCCACTAAGAAATTCTTCACTCAAAAATGTTGATGAGAATGAATAGCCAGCCAGGCCTGAGGAAAGCATCTAAGGCTGAATTTTCAGTACCCACCAGCCACATGTGGATATTAAACATCTGGAATATTGTTAGTCCAAATTGAGATGTGCTATAAGTGTAAACTATTTACTGGATTTCAGAGCATTAGTATAAAAATGTAAAATATCTCACTGATAATTTTCATGTTGATCACATGTTCAAACCACAGTATTTCGAATATACTGAGCTATACAAAGTATATTAAGTTAAATTTCATTCGTTTGCTTTAACTTTTATTAATGTGACCACTATAAAATGGAAAATTATGAGGCTAATTATTAGAGAAATGCAAACCAAAACTACAATGAAGTATCACCTCACACTGATCAGAATAAAAAGTCTACAAATAACAAATGCTGGAGAGGGTGTGAAGAAAAGGGAACCCTCCTACACTGTCGGTGGGAATGTAATTTGATGCATCCACTATGGAAAACAATATGGAGGTTCCTCAAAAAACTAAAAATAGAGCTACCATATGATGCAGCAATCCCACTCCTGGGCATATATTTGGACAAAACTGTAATTTGAAAAGATAACATGCACCGCAATGTTAATAGCAGTACTATTTACAATAGTCAATACGTGGAAATAACCTAAATGTCCATTGACAGATGAATGGATAAAGAAGATGTGGTATATTTATAAAAAGGAATATTACTCAGGCATAAAAAGAATGAAATAATGCCATTTGCAGCAACATGGGTAGACCTAGAGATTATCATACTAAGTAAGTAAGCCAGACAGAGAAAGACAAATACCTTATGATAGCACTTATATGTGGAATCTAAAATAGGACACAAATGAACTTATCTACGAAACAGAAACAGACTCATAGATATAGAGAACAGATTTGTGGTTGCCAAGGAGGAGGGGTGGAGGAAGGATGGATTGGGAATTTGGAATTAGCAGATGCAAACTATTATATATAGAATGGATAAACAACAAGGTCCTATTGTACAGCATGGGCAACTGTATTCAATATCCTGTAATAAACCATAATGGAAAAGAAAAAAAATAGAAGATAGAAAATTACCTATGTGGTTTGCATTTACAGCTGACATTATTATTTCTAGTAGTCACTGCTACTCTAGCCTGTGCTCATTTCCCCCTCTGCCTGTGCTTTTCACAAAATCTGAAGCAGCTTCATTTTCCCTGTGAATCTTATGTAACCACTGGAGGCCCAGCTCAAAGCCTGCGTTCATTTGAGCCAACTTCAGAAGTCCGTCCATAGTGACCCATCCCTTACCTAAATGCCTTTTGTGTACTGATTACAATTAGGTCATGATTATACATGCACTATAATATTCTCTAATTTAATATAGATAGTTCTTGTTCTCTATTTTAAATCGTTATATTTTAATTCTTTTCTAACCTTATTATGTATTATATATCTATGAAAATATGAAATTCTTAAATCCATATATTGAAATAATAGAATCTGGTAAAGGAAACCTATTTTTGTCACCAAAACTAAAATAAATCTAGGGTCGAATATTCTTGGCAGCCTTATTCATGCCCTGACTTGTGATTATTGAATCAGGATGATGATGATGATGATTATTATTAATGGTTAACTTTTCAAACAAGGAATATATATTTAAGTTGTATAGTGTTTAATGACATTAACTGGATTGAATGGTTGAAATGTTTATCTAATTAGATTCATATGTCCCAAATGCATAGTAAATCAGCAGAAAATAGAGCTTTTCCATAATATTTCTGTCTCTGCTTTTAAAATATAAATGCATAATTTTTCTGTAAAAAATACCATGTACTCCAAAATTTTTTGTACATGATGTATTTCAATGTCAGAGTCAAAATAACATGAATTTAATTATTATTACTCTCAAATTGGGCTAAATCATTAATTCATTGACTAATTATGCTTTTAGTCAATACATTATTCAGTATTTTTTCATTAGTAACACATTTCATTACTATAAATTAGTACTAATTATAAAATAATTACTTAAGAAAAAAGCCATATCAAACCAAAGAATTAGCAGTTCCTTACTAGCCATTACAATATCATCTATTAAACATACATTAATTTATACTAGTTAAGAATGAGATTTCAATTTAAAACAATTATACTTTGTTTTTGGTGTGGGTTTAAACCTGATTAAAATAATAAGAAAATGTATTCTCACCGTAAAGCTGGTCACTAGGCAATGTTTTATCTGTCTATCTACTTGATATTACAATAAATTGACTGAGGTCATGTACTGGTGGATGGAAGCAGTAGGTTATGGTAGAAGTTAGAGACAGAAGAACCAGTGGAGGGAACGAGTCTTCCCACAGATTTTACATGCTCTAAAGAAACAGAAAAACCACGAACACATGTCTCAGTCAGATGGAACAGAATAATTATTATCAAAAGATTTGCAAAACAATTTCATCACTCAAGGAACCCCCAGCATCAAAGAATGAATGTGAGAAAAACAGAATAGTTGAAGGAAAAGAAAGCTTCCAGTCCAAGCAAATTCCCATCAGTACTTTTCTTCAAATATCCAGAGATGACTCAGACTACTGTGGATGGGTCCCACCTGAAGGCCAAAGTAGTGGTTGCAGGACCCATGTTTATGACAATATGGTGGTTGATTGCCTCAGAATCCTAAAGGAAGACCTTGTGTACTTAGTGGCATGTGGTATTGGGATACTATGTATCAAGGTGAATGGCCAGAAAAGGAATTCATCTTTGTAAAACGTGGTGACTGATGTTTTCTTCCATGCTTTTGGCTTCTAAATTTATCTACCTATTTTAGTCTCTTGAATTTCACACTTATGTTTAAAAGTGTTAAAAAGGTATAGAAAGATAGAGAGAGAAAGAGAGAATTACTAAAATGAGAGTATTGACTATGAATGAGAAGGCAAAAAATGTTAATTGTTATGAGCAGGAGAAAAATATTGGATTGGCCAAGAAGTTGGTTTGTGTTTTTCCGTAACCGGAACGAACTTTTTGGCCAACCCAATAGTTTGATATGCTGTGTTTACGGTTTTGTTCCTCAAGGTTATTGTTTCTTCTAATTTTAAAAATTTTATAAGACAGAAGTTAATATAGGATATTTTCTTTCCATATTTCAAGTACCTTATCCTTTAGAAAGAAGCAGATTTAGAGATGGCATTTTTTAAAATTTTCTAATGTGAATTTTTTTATATTATTAGATATTCTGAATATTTGATTTAAAAGGCTATCTCCAATTAAAGTCATCAATTACAATGCTTATGAAAGATTAGTTTCAGAATTGGGGTTGTGAAAGATATCTCAGATATATATTTTGAATGAATATTGTTTCCCTTTAAAGAAAAAAGAATATATTACCTGTGGGCAAGAAAACCATTTTATGCACTGAGGAGAAAAATTTCAGGAGGTCAGGAACTTTGGGTACATAATGTTGCATTGAGCATATCTTAACACATATTTAACAGTTATCTTGCCTTCAAATTAGTTTAAAAATTCTGATGTTTCGTGTCTCACAAGATAGCGTTTTGACAGGACATTATCAAGTTGTTATCTGGTGACAAGATTTTGAAAACTACTAAGGGAGAAATGAGAAACGGAGCCGAGAAAATTAAGATGACTGAGTAACAGAGTTATACTCACCTCAATCAGATCAGAATGAACTGGAAATTTAACAAGCACTGGTAAATTCAGTTTAAGTAATTTAATTCCAAAATATTAATTCTTGATCTTATTTAATTGGAAAATAAATCAGTATTATACATGAAAAACTCAACTTGGCATCACCAGCTAGTTGTACCTAGGCTGAGTTCTACCTATGTATGTATTTTCTTTGGCTAGAGCAGTGTTTTATTTATTTTGTTTTAAATTAGAATGTTTTTAAATGAAGCATATATTACCTGCTTCAGCATGTTTCAAAATTTGAAAGCTGCTCACAATATAAGACACATATTTCACATTGTTACACATACTTCTCTTTCTCTCTCTCTCCCTCCCCCCTGCACACACACATGTACACATGCACGTGCACACACATAAATACAAAACAGTACTTATCCTTACTACATCCATGGAATATATTCTGATACTTCTATTCTATCCTATCCTATCCTAATCCTACTCTATTCTATTCTTTCATTTAAAAGGGCTGGTTGTGGCCCACTGAATTCAAACTGAAGTATGAAAAATATGATCTACTCTCTTATCCTCGGCAAATGTCAACATTTTCATTACTTTCCTTGCCCTCAAAGATACTTGCATTTTTGAATTTCTAAATAAAGTACAAAAAATTGTCCTAATATCTGGAGAAAATATTCTCAGAAACTGGCCATGTGGCCAGGGTGACACTAATAATGGTGGAGGGAGAGCAGAATCTTAGACCCAGGAAGGGAAGATGAATAATGTAAATATTACTATTTACAATTAAGCAGCAGGATAGCCAATAAAACTTCTACTCTTACTTTTGGCTGCAAGAGTAGAAAACCCCAACACAAACTGCTTTAAACAGTAAGGGTATATACTAAAAACAAACTGGATTAAGCAATAGAGATATTTTTTATCTCCTGTGTCTAGAAGTCCAGAGGTTGGGTGACTTTCTTCATGATGGTTCCATGATGTAACCAAGCAGCCATCTCTTTTCCTGTCTTAGCATTTTACTGTATTGAATATTTGATTAATCCCAAGGCTTGTTCTCCTTATGGCCACCAGGTAACTGCCAGAGATAATGGCTTGCTTTCTTGGTCACAGCAGAAAAGAAAAATATATCCTCCAGGCATGGAACACAAGTCCTTACTGTAAACTAACTGGGCCTGTTTAGATCATTTGCTCATCTTCGGACTGATAACAGCCTTCAGGGGATTGCCATCAATTGGCTGACTTCGGCTAATTCAGATCTACTCCTAGAAATGAGAATGAGTTCACCTTCCCCTGAGTGCCACAGTAGAGTAGTAGACAGCATCAAATCCAGGATTCTGTTGAATTCTGTTGAGATTCATCTTTGTTTTACTACCAAGTCCTTCCAATATTTTATTTTTTATTCCCTCATATTTCAGTATGTATGATGAAAATCAGCCTAATTTCTTATTATATTTAGGACTGTAGTCTTGTCTTGTCCAAGTCAATCTCCTTACCTAGGGGTTTGAGTCTCCCCTGATACCAAATTTTGTACATAAGACCATGTTTTCTGCTGAAAGACATCTCCCTGCCTACTTGGATCTCTGAATATTTCCTGGTCTTTATTTTCCAGTTGCCATGGTTATGGGTACATTGTTGATTTCTGCTGAATTTATTTAATAATAACTGCTTTTCTTTGAATTCTCTTGTTACATCTTGCCACAATTTCTAAGAACTACTCTCTGATCAACTGGAATTCTTTTTACAATCTGTTTCAGATTTTCTCCAAACTTTATTGGTGCTTTACATATTTTTTAATTGAAGCATAGTTGATTTACAATGTTGTGTTAATTTCTGCTGTACAGCAAAGTGATTCAACTATACATATATATACACACATTCTTTTTTATATTCTTTTCCATTATGGTTTATCACAGGATATTGAATATATTTCCCCATGCTATACAGTAGGACCTTGTTGTTTATCCATTCTATATATAATAGTTTGCATCTGCTAATGCCAAACTCCCACTCCATCCCTCCCCCACTCCCCTCCCCCTTGGCAACTACAAGTCTGTTCTCTATGTTTGCGAGTCTGTTTCTGTTTCATATATAAATTCATTTGTGTCATATTTTAGATTCCACATATAAGGGATATCATATGGTATTTGTCTTTCTCTCTCTGAGTTACTTCACTGAATATGATAATCTCTAGGCCCATCCATGTTGCTGCAAATAGCATTATTTCATTTTTTATGGCTGAGTAGTATTCCACTGTGTGTATGTGTTTGTGTGTGTGAGTGTATACACACACACACACATATACCACATCGTCTTTATTCATTCATCTGTCGATGGACATTTAGGTTGTTTCCATGTCTTGGCTATTGTGAATAGTGCTGCTATGAACATAGTGGTGCATGTATCTTTTCGTATTAGAGTTTTCCTCTTTTCCAGATATATGCCCAGGAGTGGGATTGCGGGATCATATGGCAACTCTATTTTTAGTTTCTGGAGGAACCTCCATACTGTTTCCATAGTGATGCCTTACATTTTTAACACATTTAGTACAAGATCTGGACCCCTTCCACGCTTACCCATCCAACTGCACTTCATCCTCCAATGCCAGGTATGGTGCATCAGGTAGATCTCCTTTGCCCTTTCTGAGATGTCTGGACTAAGTGTGTCATTTGGACCTATAACGTACCATTTTAGAAACCATAAAATAAATCCTAAAATTCTACTTTCTGATTTTTGTACATATTACTTAGTGGTATTTAAGGAATGTGAGACTGGGATTATAGTTCATTAATTTTTTTACCCCACTCCCTGCCACAGAGTTTATCCTTGAACCTGAAAAAACATTCAGTCAATATATATGCAATAAATGAATGAAGCAATAAATCTGTTGAGCCATTAACCTTCACTGAGTTCTGCAAATATCTTCCAGTACCTATAAGTCTCTTCCAGCTATTCCTAATGCCCTGCACTAACTCTAGACAACTCTACTCTTAGAGTCCTAGGTGGTGAAAAAACGGATGCATTTTACTCCTGGAGGCACCAGTGCAATGTTTAAATGGTGCTGATGCACCCAACCCTGCTACTCTTCATTGAAGAATATCCAATCCCCGAGCCATGGCCCTGGCATAAATGAAAAGGTAGGAGCCTGTTTTTCACAAGACTGACATTTTCTAAATAAAGTACATGAAAATATTACTTACTTCTAGTTAGTACAACATCGAGTAATCTCCTTAAAGGAAGTGGATTGAGGAACTTCCTTCAAGGCTAAGTGACATACTAACACGATCTAAAGATTGAAACAGTCAAAAGGGCATGACAGGATTATTGATGTTGCCTGAACTCAACCCCAAATCATTTGTTCCAGGTTAAATCACAGAAACATTGAATACATCTTCAGCACACATCTAAAATACAGGGAGCTGAAGTGAGAAAAAAATTACAGACTTATGACCATTTTTAGGAATAGTATGTGAACTAAAAGCCTTGATATTGCAAATTCATCTTCATGCAAGGATTAAAGCCTCTATGTGGATGTCCAGGAAAGAGCTCAGGAAGATTTTGTTTACTTGTGGAAATATTCAGAGCACACTTTGGCATTTTCATTCAATAAGTTATGTAAGGGGAATCTCGTTTCTATATAACTTTCTTGCTTTTTTTCCTATGATTTCTAACAGAAGGATAATTCCATGATAGCAGACCTTTGTGGGAGGCACAGAATAGGAGAATGAATTACAAGATTGACAGAGAGATCCTCATTTGAATAGGCAGTGGCACAAGCTGGAAAACTGTTGAAACCAAAAAAAAAAAAAAAAGTTTGTTTAGGATTAATGCTTTTTATGGTCACATTTAACTGATAGTACCAAGATTGAAGAAAACACTAGTTTGAAAAAACATTTTACTTCTTAAAACCTTACTAGTTTGAGAGATTTAAATGCCCCTTACTCCATCTCAAGTGAAAGACCGGAACATAAGTAATCTTTTTATTAAATCTTGATAGATAATCAAATGCAACTTGATTTAGCAACTAAATATTCTAAGCATGAGAGTCCTCATTTCAAATGTTGTATAGCCTCTCAGTATATTTATACCTATCAATTGATATTTCCTGATTTGTATTATCAAAACACATTCACTCTGCCAGAGATAACAATACTCACAAAAGGATGGACTTTATTTTTATAACCATGATCTTGCTTTGGAACCTTCCTATTTAAAACAAAATTTTCTTCTTTCTCCTTCAAGTACATTTCTCCACTAAGAGTTAAGAAGTATTGCTAGGGGCTTCCCTGGTGGCGCAGTGGTTGAGAATCTGCCTGCCAATGCAGGGGACACGGGTTCGAGCCCTGGTCTGGGAAGATCCCACATGCCGCAGAACAACTAGGCCTGTGAGCCACAACTACTGAGCCTGCGCATCTGGAGCCTGTGCTCCACAACAAGAGAGAGGCCGTGATAGTGTGAGGCCCGCGCACCGCGATGAAGAGTGGTCCCCGCTTGCCACAACTAGGGGAAGCCCTCGCACAGAAACGAAGACCCAACACAGCAAAAATAAATAAATTAATTAATAAACTCCTACCCCCAACATCTTAAAAAAAAAAAAAGTATTGCTAACAGTTGTTATAATCAGAAATGGCAAAGTTCTAATTTTAAGGCAATTCCAACCTGAATTTCATGATAGACTATCAAGTATTAAATAAGTGATATATTGTGGCATTTCCATTAAACACATTCATAATTGTATGTTTTGCTTTTTGTGGGTTCCAGCTTCAGAGAGAAAACTTTCATAACCTAAGCCAATGAATTTTCCAAGAAACAACAGTCTGCATTGTAACAACGTAACTTTTGGGGAATGAAAAACTCAACCTGACCAAATTTTTCATAAAATAAGAAATGATCAAAAAATACAGCTTTCCTTGCTAAATATTATGTTTTAAAATCAAATTAATTTGTACATGTAACTAGAGGTGACATTTCATTTTACAGTTACTTGTTCATGCAGTAAAGAGCTATATGCATATTAGAAATCAATATTGTTAGGAAAAAAGAAAAAAATGCCCAAATTTTGTTAATTTTATACTTTTAATCAAATCAAAAGAGGAAGTATAGAATTAGGAATGGAGTATAAGCAGTTTAGGTTAGCGAGTCGATTCTGAATGTATTCAGACCTGCTTTCCAATACTGGCTGTGTCACTATGAACTGTCAGGATGTTAGAAACATCTTGTAAGCAGGTTGTGAGGATAAAAAGAATTACTGTATCTAAAGTTTTTAGGGCATTTAAAGTATAAATATAGTTGTTATTATTACCTACGCTGCAGTTGTGGCACCTATAAGATAGGAGTACAGAAGTAAGCAACAGAAGTGTGGTGGCCATAGTTCCCTCCCCATGGAGAAAGTCATGGTACAGTGAGAATGATGAAAGCAACATAAAAATAAGCAGAGATAAGAGACTAGAAGATTCAAGTTCATTATTTCAATGTTCCTTATACCTACTTGGATCCCAGAACCTCTTGCAATTTGATTAACTTTTTCTCATGACCAAGTTTAATTGGCTTATATTTCTACCATTTGCAGCCTAACAAGTTCACGTGAAGACCTACTGAATGAGTTTAAGTACAAGAAATTGAAAAGTGCTACATAAACACAGTTGGTAGAGCCTGACAGGAACCAAAATTAGTATCTTTTTCTACTTCCATGAGTTTAAAACAAATTGAGAACGAAGCACATGTTTTTGAAAGACAGAGATACAGATATTACTTATATTACCAAAACAAAACCACAATTGATTGGATGTGCATGGACTTCCTAATTCTGGACCCAAAAACTAAATTTTCCATTGGTCACTGTCAGAGCTGAGAAACCACATGGTCTCTGAACAGATGGCTCCTGAAACTTAAGACGTGAAGTGGCAAAAAAAAAAATGTATATTCTATAGTAGCATGGCTGATTCAAAAAGAAAACATAGAGGGAAGCCTCTATCTCCACCCAGGGGGGAAGATGGAGTGAAATATTCAAAGAAAAGCCAACATTATTATTTCAACTGAATTCCTACATGAGGCGATGACATATAGTTGTTATTCCCTAAAATAAAATTATCTCCTTGAAACTGGAGCATATAATGGGAAGACTTTGGAATTGGATAGAATTTGAATCTTCCTCCTTCACTTCTTAGATGAACTATTTAACTTTCTGCGTATAAATCAATGAATCTTGAAAATGGCGAATAATATTGTCTATAGTCATGCAATTGTTGTGAAGCTTATATGAAATGAGTGTGAAATATTAGATCCTTTATTACATAAAAGTTTTGGTATGCATAATTAAACTTTTAATTCAATAGCAATTATCAAAATATTACTTGACATGTTAGATATACTTTATACAGGAAGTCATCAATATTAGATACACTTTATACAGGAAGTCATAAATATTATGACTAATATTTATTTTTCTTAAATCAGATTGTATCAGACTCCAAGCCATTATATTTTCTAACTGGTGAAATTCAATTTGTCATTATTGGGACTCCTTTTTAACCCCCAGGTTTATGTGAAGATCTTCTATGCTGACATACTTATTACTCAAGACTGCTTACTTGACATTGGAAGATCTGTCACTTGCTTATAGTTCATGATCTTTGCTGAGTCTGGGGATCCCCATACCTTATGGTTCAGCCAGCCGAGGTGCTTCATGCAAGCTTCTCCCCACCAGAAAAAACTGTCACCAACCTGGGGAAGCATAAAGGCAAGTAATCTACAGAACCCCATCTCTAGAAAAAATATGGAATCTCTCACTTCCTGAATGCCTTAGCCTCTCCCCCCTTTATTCCAGCATGCTTTTGCAAAGATACAGGGAAGCTGAAATGCAAAAGCTGAGTTGAAAGGTTGTCTATCGGTAACTGCATTTAGGCATACAGCAAAAAGCTTTGCTGCAAAGGAGTTCCATGTGTTTAACTGAACTCTTGGAAAAGGAAAAAGGATATATGATTGAAAAGTAAAAAAAAAAAAAGTAGAAATTAGTATGTCCATGAATTATCCTGGCATGGTAATATTTCATTTATTTTTCCTATAGATTTTAAAAATGTAATGCTCACTTGTCATCTGTCTTATAGAAGATGAAAGTTAGTACTGTATTCCTTTTTCTCTACTATGTTTCTCTTTGGGTAGAAACCCCATTAAGGGAAAATCACATTTTAAATATTTTTGTTTTGCAATTGTTTTAAAGTATGTAGTAAGAAAATATATACCTATCAAAATACATCAAAATTTAATCCTGATTTTTAGAATGACTTCAGTATAGTGTATTCCAGATCACTATGAAATGGAAATCATTTTTAGTGATGTGACAAAAAACTCATGATATCTAGCTTCTAAAATTGTTTCTAAACCAGTTGTTTTTCCTTTAAGGGGATGCTGAAATGTCCTGGGTTTAAAAAGAAACTCTACACTTTTAAAAATATGTTTTAATCCTTGACTATTCGAGCCATCCTGAGAGAACAAGAGAAATTTTAAACTAGCCAAAAGAGAAAAACAAAACAACAACCACAGCTAAAACTTTTTCCAATATCAGCTGAAGCAGAAGGTTCTAATTCATTGGAACTTATTTATTATATGCTTGAGAGAGTCTTTGAGCTGCAGGAATCTGGGTATTAATACATGGGCAAGCACAAGACAGGCGAGGCAGATGTTGCATTAACCAAAACTCCCTGGAATTCGAGAGCAGCTATGAAATTTGAGTTGGTCATTCTGGCACATAATTCATGCAAGCACCAAAATAGATGCTACTCTATGTTAAAAAATATATATATAAATGAAAGAACATATATAAAAAGAAAGAAACTTAACGAGAGAAAAACTATTTTAAATTGCATTGTAAGACCTGGCTAAAACCAAATTATATCCCCCTAACAATGGAGTAGTCAATCATACTTTATGAGAATTAGGGTTTTCCCCAGGCAATAAACCCTAAATTCCCAGAGTCAATTGAAATGTAAATCACCTAGCCATCATTTTTAAATCTAATATATCTTCATTAATCTAAATGTATAGCTAGCCAATGCAGAGTCCATCTCAATCATAATTAAGAATTGTGCTAGTATTTCACAATGACTTCTAAATTCTCATCTGTCAAGAAAATTAAGACCCTGGCATCTCTAACATTCTGTATGGTAGGCTGCATGCTACAATGGAAAGAATCTGACAGAACCAGATTCTCTTGACATCATTAGTTAATAGGAAAGTTTTGGGGGGTAAATTTTTTCTAAATGTCCTGATCCTCAATCCCCCCAACTCTAAAATTGGAATATCTATACTCGTTACGTCCTCTGTCTCCCTCCCTTCTTTTTTGACCCACACTGATCAGTCTTTCATTTCTATCACTCCATTGAGAGAACTCTTGCCCAAGTCACAAATAACCTCTGTAATACTAAATCTGATGATCAGGGCTCCATCCATATTTCACTTCATTGCCAGCAACATTTCACAACTCATTTAACTTGACTTCCTCGGGTGTGACTCTCTTTTGGTGAAACTCTTATTTCACTGGTTATTCTTTCTCAGTCTCCTTTCCAAATTACCTTCTTCATTTTAAAATAAACAATACAAAGAATCTTAAGTTGAATGTTAAAGTACGTGTTGCTTTATATTTCGAGAACATGCAAAGGATCTGAGAGTTTTATTGTTTGCAATTTAACTATTAGCTTGCCAGTTTTATATATATATTGGCAGAAAACATGAGAGTCCAGGGTCAGAGACAAAAGACAGTTTATTACTCACAACAGCAGTAGCCAGAGTAGCACTATTGTGCAGTAACCCCAGCCCCTAATCCCCCAAGGGTGATGTGATGGGAGCTGGCTGCTGTCTTTATGCACAGTAAAGAGTAGACTCTGTCACAGGAGAGGAATGCTGATACTAGGAAGCCCCAATCTTATACAGGAAGCTGCTGGCAAATCTGCCCATCCTTCTGTCCAGAGAAGAACATTATGTTTATTACTCTGTAATGTAAGCATATATTCAAGCCTTGAGGGAAATACTGTTTCTATCATCCTGGAATGGAAGAAAATCTATTGGGGGCAGGAAAAAGAGAGCGAGAGATGGAGGAAGGGATGGAGGGAGAGAGAGAAAGAGAGAAAACTCTTTGGGGTTGGATACATTTCTGTCTCCCCTGATGGCTTGCTTATACAAACATACTTGGAAATGCCATTTGGAGCAAATCGGGCGTTAATGCCTACATATGTGAAACCTGTGGATGTTGTCTCCCAATACATAAACATTTCCTTTTTAAGTGATGAAACTGTGTTATCTGCTTACTCTGATTTGGCTTTGCCATTAAAATTAATATCACTTTTGATGAGTTTCTGATTTCATGTTGGACAATTCCACAATAATATCCACGTTTTTCTCTTTGAAATATTTTCTTTTAAAGTAGTTACAAAGAATTAAAGGCTATAGTAAATATTCAAATACTGGAAAACACCAGTGGACATTATTAGTTAGATTTTTGAATAATGTAACATTTGGATCGCCTAGAAAGTTTAATAACATTAAACAAAATTACTTGCTGAAATTGCCAGTTTGAAGACATATTATTCTCACCAAATATATTAATTCTCGGAACACCACTCATAGGGTTTTCAAAAAGCACATGATGCACTTAAACTTATTAAAAGTTATTTTACTTGCAACAATGAATTATTGTTAGCAACAGATAGAATCACAAACTCACACATGTAACATGGCAGCTGCTATCAGCATGTGAGAAGCACTCACCATGCTTATAGCAGTTGCCATAGTGACTGCTTCTCACATGCTTTTGATCTAGTTTACACAAATGGTGACTTCAAACCTCATGCCCATGTGTTAATGTCTTCCATTTTATCTCTCAATTTGATATTAGTTGATTTATTTAAGTTTTGTCATTATGTTGATTGGAAAAATTTAATACTTGCAGAGTTATGATACTTTTTTCACATTTTTCCAATCTCTCAACTGATTTTTCTTAATTTTTGAATTTGGAGAAAAAGCCATGTACTAAGGATTACTGAGAAATAATTCCTGTATAGAAATGCTACCTGATGCCAAGGCTGAAAACTTTTCTCTTATGTTTTTTTCTAGAAGTTATATAGTATTATCGTCTGCATTTAGGCTTATAATCTATTTTTTAAAAGCAACAAATGTATTATTGTACAGTTTTGGAAGTCAAAGTCCAAAATGGGCTAAAATTTAAGCATTATTAGGGTTTCATCCTTTTGTGGAGGCAGTAGAGGAGAATCCAGTTTCTTACCTTTTCCAGCTTCTGGAGGCTGTCCACCTTCCTTGGTTCATGGCTTACTTCCCTGTTCAAAGCCATCAGTGGCTGTTGGAGTCTTTCTCATATGGCATCATTCTGATGCTAACACTTCTGCTTCCGTCTTCCACATTTAAAGGCCCTTGTAATTACACTGGGCTGAGCCAGATAATCCAAGATAATCTCTTATTTTAAGGTCAGCAGATAATCAACTTTAAGTTAATAATTGAGTTAATTTTGTGTATAGCATGAGAGAAGGACTGATGTTCATGTCTTTCTATACAAAACGTTTCAGTACCATCTATATGTATAAAGTAAAACCTATGCATATCTTAAAGTCTTATTTTCCCACTGAATTACTGTGGTATCTTTGTTGAAAATAAGCAGTCAATATATATGTCGATTAATTTTTGGATTATTTTTTCTATTCCACTAACCTATATGTTCATCATTTCACTAATTCCATACTCTCTTGATTACTACAGCTTTAAAGGAAGTTTTGAAATCAGACAGTTTAAGTCCCCCAGTTCTTGTTTTTCTTTTAAAACTGTCTTGGTATTCTAAATTGAATTTTTATATAAATATTAGAATCAATTTGTTAATTTTACAAAAAATATTCAAGTTTTTATTGGTGTTGAATTTTATCAATAGATCAGTTTGTGGAGAATTGATAACTTAATATATTGAGGCTTGCAATTGATGAACATGGCCTATCTCTTTATTTAGGTCTTCTTCAGTTTCTCTCAGCAGAGTTCTCTATTAACTTAATATATTGAGGCTTGCAATTGATGAACATAGCCTATCTCTTTATTTAGGTCTTCTTCAGTTTCTCTCAGCAGCGTTCTTTACTTACTGTTCAGTGAAAAGGTTTTTTACACCATTGTTAAATATATTTCTAAGTATTTTATGCTCTTGAAACCAATGTAAAACAGATGGCTTAAGATTTTATTTTATAATCATTAGATTCTTCTATATAAAAGCAATTAATTTTTATATATTAAACATATCATGTGATTTGCTAAATTCACATATTAGCTCTGGTAAGTTGTTTTCTTAGTATATATTTCTTAAGATTGTCTTTCTAAGTGGTTATGTCATCTGCAAATAGACAAGATTTTACTTCCTACTTTCTAGTTGTAGCTTTTATTTCTTTTTCTTGCTTTATTACAGTGGCTAGAACCTCTAGTATAACATTGAATAGAATGGGTGATATCAGACATCCTTGCCTTGTTCAAAATCTTTGGGGGAAGGAGATTGTTTACTAGTTGTCATTGTATATTTTATAAATGTCCTTTATCAGATTGTAGAAGCTCCCTTCTTTTCTTTGTTTGCTTAGAATTTTAATAATGAATAGATGTGAAACTTTTCAAAAATTTTTTCTTCATTCTCTGACTTCTGGCTTCCATGTTTTCTGATAAAAACTCTATACTTGTTTGCTCCAGTGTTCTCTTTATGTAATATGAAATATTTTTTCCTGTTACTTTATAATTTTTATCTTTATAATTGGCTTTCAGCAGTTTGACTATGGGGTACCTAGACATGTTTTTTTTCTTTTTGCATTATTCTGATTGGGGTTAACTAAGCTTTCTGAATCTGTAAATTTACTCCCTTATTTTTTCAAATATTTATTTCTGCCACATTTTGCCTTTCATTTCCTTCTGGGTCTCCAAATACTCATAGGTTAGACCTTTAGGCTGTTGTTTCACAGGTTCCTGAGGATTTGTTCAATTTTAAAATATTTTTGTTCTCTCTTTTTCTAGTTGTATTATTTCTATTGATTTATCTTCAAAGTCACTAGTTTTTTCCTCTGTCATCCCCATTTTCTTTTTATTCAGAGCATCAAATTAATTTTTCTTCAGGTATTGCTTTCAATTTCAAAATTTCAATTTTCCAACATCTTGATATAGTTTATTTTCATATTTAGATGCATGTTTTTCTAAAAAGAATTTCTGTATTTTTATTTATTATCAGTACATTTGCTCTTCCATCATTGAGCATAGTTATAAGGTCTGTTTTAAAGTCCTTGTTTGATAATTTCAACATCTGGATCATCTCTAGGTTGGGATCTGTTTGCCTTTTTCTCCTGGATAGTCACAATTGAATTTTTTTTTTTTTTGGTATCCTAGACATTGTAAATGCATGTAGTAGAGACTGTGGATTCATTTATATACCTCTAAAGCTAACATTTTTCTTTTGGCAGTTGATTAACTTGTTAGATTTTAATAGCATACTCTGCCATGCCTGTGGTGGGCAGTAGCTCAGATTTCAATTTGGTTTTTAGTTTTCCCCAAAAAATGAATAGTTCAGTATTTTGCCACAGATGTGGTGGGCATAGATGACATGAACTTATATGTAGAAAACTCTAAAGCCTCAAAAAATGATTAGAACTAAGTTTTCAGGAATGTTTCATAATCCAAAATCAATACACAAAGATTAGTTGTGTTTCCAGCAATCAGACAAGAAAAAGAAATAAAAGCCATCCAAACTGGAGGCAAAGAGTAAAACTGTCACTATTTGCAGATGATATGACATTACTTGACATATAGGAAACCCTAAAATCTCCACCAAAAAACTATTAGAACTAATAAATGAATTCAATAACGTTGCAGGACATAATATTAATATACAAAAATCTTTTGCTTTTCTATACACTAATAATGAATTCTCAGAAAGAGAAATTAAGGAAACAGTCCCATTTACAATCACTTCAAAAAGAATAAAATACTTAGGAATAAACTTATCCAAGGAGGTAAAAGACCTATACCCTGAAATCTATAAAACATTAATGAGGGAATTTGAAAATGGTACAAAGAAATGGAAAGATATCCTGTGTTCTTGGACTGGAATAATTAATATTGTTAAAATGTCCATACTACCCAAAGCAATCTACAGATTCAGTGCAATCCCTATCAAAATACCTGTGCCATTTTTCACAGAGCTAGAACAAATAATCCTAAAATTCATATGGAACCACAGAGAACTTCAAATTGCCAAAGCAATCTTGAGAAGAAAGAACAAAACTGGAGTCTCATGCTCCCTGACTTCAGACTATACTACAAAGCTATAGTCATCAAAGCAGTCTGTTCATGTCACTTCTCTGTCCAAAATAACTCTAGTTATTACCATGTAAAAATCAAAGTCCTCACAATGACAAAGAACTGTATATGATTTGTACTCAACCCTAAACACCTGTTGCGCTGACTTCATCACCCACAATTTTATCCTTGTTCTTTCTACTCCAGCCACTCTGGCCTCCCTGCTGTATCTGAAACACATCAAAGACACTCCTGACTCTTGACTTTGCCCTTGTTCCTCTCCCCATCATGGTCTCTTTTAGAGAATCCCAAAACATGCTCTCTCACTCCTTTCAGAGCTCTGCTCAAATATCCCCTTAGCCGTGCCATAGCCCCGATTACCTTGTACAAAATAACAAACCCCAGCACTCCCTATTTCCTCACTTACCACTAATTTAAATATACTATTTATTATACTGTTTATTATCTGTCCCTTCCCAAGTAGAAGGCAGGAACTTTTTATTTATTTATTTTTTTAAAGTTCTGTTCCCAGGTCCTAGAAGATTAATGAGGATATAAGAACTAATATATATATATATATATTTGTAAATTAATACATAAATGAACAAAGGAGGCTTGGTTATCTTGAGCTCTCATTGAAATATTTTACTAAAATATTGTTAGCCTTTAATAAAATAACAAAAACATTCTCAATGGCAATACATGTTTGTTAGTAGAGAAGATTTTTCTACTTTAGATATAAATGTCTGAGGTACTTAATATTTCAGAGTAATATTTTTTTAAGGATCTTTAAGTTTTATTTTTTAAGTCACACATCAGTCATCTCCTTCATCTACCAAGGTTTTGATTTTTTAAAAAGAAAAGAAAAATAAAGAAACATGAGGAGAAAATACTCAAACTTCCTTGAATGTTTTATTGCTGAAAATTTTATATCCAGGAAAAGTGTTTGAGGCACCTATGAAGGCTAGAACAACTCATCATTCCTTTTCCACCAAAAATCTTTTCATTGTGCTAGATATTATCCATACAGAGTGTTCTAACACTAAGTGGCTAAGTATAGTATGGAGTAGAACAAAGATTTAAAAAACACATTTTCTGTTTTAGAATAAATTAAATATGAATAGAATTTTTAAAAGCATGAAATTCCATATCAACACATCTGAGTGAATTTTATATGGGTTTTGTCCATCTGTGAAGAGGAAGCAAAGTAGAGAGAGGAGCAGTTACTTCTGGGTGCTTTATTTCACATGCATGTCCCACGGTGTTTGAAAGGGCGCCCAGTTCGTACTAGGAGCTCCATGAATATTTGCAGAATATAAAAATGAATGTATAAAGAGAGACACAAGAAATTTCCTTTCTACCCCCCTTCCTTTCTCTTCCCCCTCCTCTTTTCACTACTCTTCACAGCATAAACTGTATGTTTTACATGAAGTTGTTTCAGTATGAAAGTCATAGTCTAGTGCTTTCTCCTTAAATATTACAAATAAGAGTTTTCCCCTAGTTTGCCAACTATGTTATAATGTCTTATTGTCAACCTGGTAAAGGGTGAATGCTGCAGTGAAATGAGAGAGATAATTATCTTTTTAATTCCCCAAGCACATGTCTTTTATACCATATAATTGTCCTCCCCAGGGATTATAAAATGGTGAGTTTAAGATAGTTCTCCAAATGTTTACTATGTATTAACACTGATCAAGGAAGTTATAATACAGTATAGTATAATATATATTTATTTATATATCCATATCAAGGAAATACATTTATGTATATACATACATACATATGAATTAGTATGTGTATATAGATATAGTTATACGTACTGTGTGTATGTGTATATATCTATATCTATATCTGTATGTACCTACCTACTTATCTAATATTTTTCACAGTGGGCATTGGTTGTTACTAATATAGTAGTTCCTTTTGATCACAGGTTGCCTGTTTTTGCTTTCAATTACTATAAACCTTTAGAACCTTCCACTTTCCTCCAACTAAAGCAATTGTTTTCTTTCTGAAACAGAATAAGTGTCATTTACTGTTGCCTTTTTAAAAACCACATCTTTAAAATTGTTTTCATTTGTTGCTGTTGCATACACATTTCTTCTTAGAAAAAGGAAAATGCGTCAGGACTAAACTGTCTTAAATGGAGAAAAAGCGAGAGAGCGAGAGCAAGAGAGAAAGAGAGAGAAAGTGGATTTAAGATGTTCTAATCATTTGGTTCACATAACCCTTATGAAAAATGAAAACTGTTCATTTTTCTCTGACTTCCTGTATTACGCATCAAGTGCAGCACCTGGAACCCATCTCGAGACAATTTGTCATCACCGGGTATAATTGCTATGCAGCATAGCAGAATCAAACAATTCATTATGTTGGTTTTCAGAAACAAACAAACAAATAGTCAGATTTCCTTCTATTTCCACCTTTGTAAGGAAATCAGTGGTCTCTTCATTCAAGCTGGAGGTGAGTTGGCTCTCACTGGACACAAATGAGGATGTATATACCTGTCCTTGTTTCATGGCCTTCTGACTACTCATTCCCCTATGGCTGTAGAGTCTTACTCATTGAAGGATGACAACCTGGACAGTAAGAAATCATCAACATCAATTTTAAAAAGTATCTTTAATGTACAGAGTTTATATGACACTCCAAGTTTGATTGCATAACCTCCATGGACTTTTAAAGCAGCATTGTTCTAATTATAATCTAATTATAAAAGCAGTTTTGTAATCTTTACAAAGAGTCTAAAATATATAAATGTAAAGTAAACAAGTAAACATCCTCTGTAATTCCACATTCACTATCAGTGAGAGCAGCAGTGGGCAGGCGTGCCTGCACAGGGTACCCAGTGCCAGATCTGGGCAGTGAGGGTCGAGTCCCAGTGAAGACAGGGAAATGCCACGAATGAAGGCTGTAGACACAAAGCCCAGACTGCAGAAAGCCATGGGGGGTTTATGGAGTCTGGGCTGACAGATGGTGGAACGGGAGGTTTTGGTAACTGGGCCCTAGGAGGCCTGAACTCTGCCCTCCACACGTCCTACAGAGCACCTCTGAGTATTTCTCCCCAGAGCCAGGACCTGCAACTTTATTTCCACCATCAGCACTTCTTCAGAGCACTACTGAGTCACAAGCATTGAGTGTGAGTTGAGCTGACCAAGTTGTTTGTCCTGCCGGAAGCAGAAAAACAAAGAGTTAACCCTATTGTCAAACTTACAATTCTTCCTAGCAATTTTGTACTACGGTAATTTGTCACATAATTTTTCATGACTATTAACAATTTTATTTTGTAATGTAATATAATAATACAAGTTTACATGAAATGATTTATTAAGTGTCTTAGTCAAGGATACTTGACTTATTTTTGATTTTTGATATAAAAGAATACTAAAATCAATATTTTGAACACAGACATTTGTCTGAATTGCTATTAAATCAGGATAGATTAGTACCAGTTAAATTACTAGGTTAATTTTATTAAATGTCTTGATATATATTGCCAGATTTATACTAACACCCTGCAGATATTAACAACTTGATCTACTGTACCCTAAACAATATTAACATCATTTGACAATAGCTTCTAATTGTTAAATGAAAATAAATTCTTATCATTGCACTAATTAACTAACTTATTAATGAGGATAAACATTTTTCCTGTTTTTAACAATTATTTTTACTATTTATGTATACTGTCTGTTCATGTAATATTGCTGTTTTGCAAATGGGAGTTTCAGTGTTTTCCTTGTTGATTGAAAATATCTTTACATATTAAGAGTATTAATCATTTCTTTTATTGTTGTGAATAATTTTTACACAGTAGGTTTTGTTTGTTCCTCTTATTTAATTTTTGATAATTCTTGATGTGCAAAAATTTTCTCTTTCATACTTGCATTTCTATTGACTTTTTTCTATCATTTAATGCTTAAAAGGCTATCCAATTTAGATTACAACATCCTTATTTTCTTCTAGCTCCATTTTATGTATATTAGACTCTTTAATCTGCCTCTAATTGACTTTAGTTATTTTTCCTATCACAAATAATTAATTTTTCTTGCATTGTGTACTGGCTGTAGTAGTAAAGTAGTAGTAGAAATAATAGTGGTAGTTAATGTGAATTTACTACGTGCAAACGTAATACTTAGTGAATTGTGTTATGTCATTGAATCCAACAATCCAATGGAAAGTTTATTATTACTATTTTACAAATGAACAAATTGTACTTACAATAGTTAGAACCATATGCTACAAGGAGTAAGAATGAAAACTCAAATTCTAGTCTATCTCATTCTCCTAATGGCACTGTCTTTTAAATTTTTTTTTCTTTTTTTTTTGGCACTGTTTTATATGAGACATTTTGAACACACACATGCACACATATCAGTGAATAAATACTTATTAGCCACTAAATGAGTATTTTTAGGGCACAGGCTTCTTAAATTAGTACCAGTCAGGCAACTGGCAAGTGGCATATATGCAGATGGATTCCAGCAGCCTGTCACCAGCTGTGCATGTCAGTCACTTAAGCAAGTTTGACAGATGGTGAAAAAGACTATTATAAATATATATTCTGGATTTTTAAAGCTGCCATAATACTCTCTGTTTTGTCAGTGCAACAACTGGCATATCTTGCTTGCCATTCATTTGACTTTAAAAACTACATAGAGATATTATATACAATCCTACCTTAATTTTACAGTCACTCCTCAAGGGGATTCAAAGTCTATCTATGTAAAAGATAACTATCTTAGTAATTTATATCTATTCTGACAACCTCACCATGAACCTAGCTAGGCTATGCAGTACTAGAGGAATTGATGAATTCTATTCTGCCGCTAAAACAAGAGATGGAAGTGTTATGCATTAAAAGAGCATGAGTTTTGTGTCAAGAAACTTAACATCATATTGTAGCTCTGCCACTACCTAGGGGTGGAAATATAAGCAAATTACTTAAATTCTCTGCACCTTCACTTCCTTATAAATTCAAAAAAAAAATAATATCTGTAGTATTGTTGACTGTGAAAATATTAATTATGTCACTAATGTGATAATAAAATAGTGAACACATTCTATATATATATGTACATATAATATATATATATATATATATATATATATATATATAATTATGGCCAACAGTGTGCTGATAGCTAGATTCTATGCTAAGTGTTTCAAATATACTATCTTCCGTAATATTCCCAACAATTCTTCAAGGTGAATACTCTTAATATCCTCATTTTACTGATGAAGAAACTGTAGTTCATAATGTGCTAAAATCACAGTCAAGATTATTTCGGAGTTTAGCTGAGAAACCAGAATTCAAACCCCAGTATGAAGAAGAGAAAGCTAAATTCCTCACCTTTCCATGCTTTATTTTTTTGCTACGTATGCAACCTAATTTATTCTTTTTCAGTAGCTGCGACAGTTCCTTATGTTGTTTGGCTTTTTTTTTTTCCCTTAACATTTGATTCAAAATTTCTAACAGAACCATTGATGTACCAGAAGCCCAAGAAGATGAGTAAAAGGTACTTTTCATTGCATAGATTTTTATTATATTTCTTCTTGAGAAACAAAAGATTTTTAAAAAAGAAGGAACATACATAGTGTGATTTTAAGGTTTCTGGAACCTTAGGTAGGTCTTCCTATAATGCTATATAAATTCTCCATATTTGTATCACAAACAAGTCCAATTTGGGATTCCAATGGCTCCACAAAGTCCTTGAAAAAAATACCAACATTTACCGAAAAGAAATAACCATCTTGATTACATATTAACTGGAAGCAGTATTAACAGAGATTAAATTTCAGAAAAAGAAATTCACATAGAAAATTGTGCAATGGAGAAAATAGCTTTATGGGATGAATTAAAATATGATGTTCAACTATGTGTAGATAAATAGGTATTTTTTTCAATACATTTAATTTATGTCTTGGACTGTAGGATTACCTTGGCAAAGTCTGCAACACTACGTACACAGGATTTTGCTCCTAAAAGCTGGCAGTTGCTGGGAGTATGAGTCCTTAAAAATCTCTCATTTGAAAATTAGACTTTAGGGATACAGCAGACTTTTACAATGATGTCTGTCCAGGAACAAATATGAAGTTTTCTAGGTTATGGACTATCCAGTATGTGATAACATGGTGAATCCCATATTTGAATGTGGACATTTTATGCCTGTGTATGTTAAGGGGGATGTTCTAACAATACTAGTTGCAGTTTCTCATGTTTTCAGGTGTCATGAGCCCATAGTTTTAAACTTTACCCTGCTTTATCAACCACAACCTATTTGCAGAACCATAAAATTTATGAACCGAGTATTCCATTCCTCATTAGAAGTTACTCCTTTTAAAGTTTTATGGTTCATATTATAGTTTTATGGTGTCAAGTTTCCATACATGTTCTGACAGAACCTGAATTTTTGCTCTATGGCCATTATCCTCTAAATTTTCTATAACTTTCACACACAGAAATACCTTTGTCAAATCTCCAGGACTTTTTTTTTTCATTAAAAACCAGGCAGATAAAGGTTATATGAGTGAGTCCTCAAAAATGTCCCCTATCTGTGAGTGAACGAAAAATGTCATTATTGTATGGGGTATATCTGTTCACAAATTCATGGTTATAATTTGCTATATATTATTCTTAGTACAAATTTCGAGGTTGCTGCCCATATCATTGGAGCTACTGATTTGGCACAGTGTGAAATTATGAACTGCTGTGATTTGTTAATGTTGGGTCAGCAATTTGCATAATTGTGATTTCTTGTAGGTTCAGACTTTAGCATCCATACCTCTACTTGATCTAATTGGACACTAAAATTAATTTGTTTACTAATAACTTTTTCTAATAATGAATATAATATGTATTATATTAGGATATAATTATATATCTATATATCTATATCTGTATCTATATCTATATCTATATCTATACTGATTATTTCTAGTCTTTCATAAAAGGTATTTTCTATCCACTCTCAGTACCTCTATTTGGGCAAATATCTAGTTTTTTCATACTTAATCCAGCAACCTCTGCTCTAGCTATTATATATTAGGTATCTAATGCTATGTAATAAATTACCTATAAATCTTAGCAAATTAGAACAACACAATTTTATTATTTCACAGTTTCATGGGTCAGGAACCAGGAAGCTGCAGAACTGAGTGCCTTTGGCATATATTGTCTTGTGAGGTTGTAGTAAAGCTGTTGCCAGGGCTGTTGTCTCATCTGAAGGCTCAACTGGTGGAGGATTCCCTTTTAACCTCACTCACATGGTGGTTTTCAGTTCGCAGTACTTTCCTGGCTAATTTTGAGTGACTTCAGTTCCTCGCACATGGGGCTCTCCAAAGGCTGCTTGTCATGACGTGGCACCTGGCTTCCCCAGAGTAAGTGATCCAATAAAAAGTGAGTGAACCCCAAATTGAAGCTGCAGTGTTTGTATATGCTAATCTCAGGAGTGACGTACCATCACTTCTGCTGTATTCTATTCATTACAAATGAGTCACTAAATTTAGACCACACTCAAGAGGAGAAAATTTATTCTTCATCTCTTGAAGGGAGGCATAAAAAATATGTTTGTGGGCACATTTTTAAAACCACCAGACCCATTCCATGTGTTACAGTCACAGTGATCATCCATAAATGCTACTAGGTTGAACATTCCATGGTATCTTGTTTTTCTAGTATATCAAATCTTACCTGTATTCAGCCTATGCCTGGCAAAGCTGTATATCATCCAAGCTAGAGAAGGAAAGTAACTTTAATCTTGTATTTCTGATGCAATTAGATGTGTGTGTATAGAATAATCAACCACCACATTATTCAAATACAGTATCATAGCAGGAAATCTAGGAAAGCATACACCTCTTCAGGGGGAGTTTGCATTCTTGCACTATGTAGTGATGACAGCTTATATTTATTTTCTTCTTATTGTCTGCTGGTCATTGTTTTTAACACTTTAGGTGCTTTACTTCACTTAATTCTCAAATCAACCCTAAGTAGGTGCTATCATATTCCTTATTTTATGTGTAAGGAAACCTAGGTTTAAAAAAGTTAAGTCAATTACCCTCAGTCTTAGCTAATAAGGAGATATGCAATGATTAAAATACTGTCTTATCTCCTAATCAACAAGCTCTTCCTTCTTGAATGTTACTAAAGGGATGTGTCCATGGTTTGACATGTCTCCATACATCAGTTAGAAGAGCTTTCTTCTACCACCACAAGACTTGTGTAACTCTTGACTAACTTGTGTAACTCATAGATAACCTCCATAAGTTTTCCTAGTCCACTCACATAGGTCCCCTGAGTTAAGCACTCTCTTAAAACCACAATGTTAAAAAAGTTAATAAAGGTGTCTATTGGGTTTGAGGAATAAAAAGAAAGCATAGAAATGAGTAACTAGCCCTGGCAACAAGGAAAGAGAATGAGACAGGTAATATGAAGGCCAGAAAGAAGAAAACTTTTTCAAGGTGGTGACCGTGTGAAGATAAGAGTGTTAATTCTATGGAATCTCTTTCTCAACCTGACACTGGAAGTTTGGCCACCTTTGCATACAGATTTAGGATGTAAACATCAAATGAATGTGAAAAACATATAAATGGGAGAATCTTATTTGAGTCCTTCCTTATTTACATGAGTGTACCTTTCACATCAGGTGTAAACTCTTTGACCTTGGAAATCCTTGTTCATATCTTGTAAACTGAGTCTGAGACATACTTTGGCAGCTAGATTCAGAAATAAAATCCATGTTTGTCTAACTTCAAAGTCGATGTTGTTTCACTGTAACAAACTGTCTTTCTAAAAATAAGATAAAAGGATTGTTATATTCTCTCAGAAGAAGCAGGATAGACCCTGCTTGGACCCCAAATTTGATCTGGTTGTCAAGACTAATGATACCACACATGCACCAAAAGGAAATGAAAAGTTTTATTACTTATGTGATGAGGCTTTCATGGGAGAGCAGGGCTAGCCTCCAAAGCTAGTCTGAACATGGCTTGACAGAGCAGGGAAAAAAGATTGGCTTGGAGCTTTGATTGTGTTTAGGGAGTGAGGATGCAGTGAGAGTTCCCACACTGGCATGGGCTTGTGTGAGTTTCAACTTCCACAGGCAGTAAAGGGGGGAGTACCCAAGATTTCTTATCTACTTGACAAGATGTTCAGCCAAAGGGGAAAAGGGAAGTATGAAGCTTCAAACGTGGCAGCCCTCAAACATCAAAAAATGGATTCAGACTCTTTATTCACTCCTGATGTTTGATTGATGACTAATATGTACTATATTTTATTTCACTGAATAGGAACTTGTTAAAGTATGTCATTATTGTGCTTCTGAGGCCTAAAGCCAGAGGCCAGTAATGGAGGTAGAACTTCTGTTGAACATCTGTTCAAGAGCCCCACCCTGTGGATTCTGGGAAGTGAAGTGAGTCACTATTGATAATGCATGGAACTCCAAAAAGAGAGTAAAGAGTGTCTTGATGAGAACTTGTTTTGTGACTTTAATATGTACAGAGATATATGTAATTTTGATGTATACGTCAAGGATCTATAATGCAAAAAATTCCCAGAATTCTTCACTGCAAAGTGGGCAACCTTGGACAAGGAATTGTGTTGATGATACTGGCCAGACCAGACAGCGAGATCATTGGCAATAACCCAAGAGTCAGTAAAGGTGTACAGATGAGGCTGACTTTTAGCCAGGGGATCAGTGCTAAGATGATTACCTGAAATGTGGCCAATGGTGCTAACCTTTGTGTTTGTCTTTTATCAGGGTCATCGTGGATGAGGAATATAAAGCAGCAGCTTTCCAGTGAGCACGGTGATGATATCGTCAGTCAACTGCATGAATTCTCATTGCTGCTCACCCAGTTTATCCCAAGGGACTAGCCAGGTACACAAGGGGCTGAGGAGAGTGGTGCCTTCTTCTGGAACCCTATGGGGACCTTAAAGGGTGGGGCGACAGCGCTACAATTTTAGTTATCCACTCTGAGTCACTATTCTTTCCAAGTTAAACAACAATCTAAACTGGGCTGTTAAATGGAGAATTAGAGGGGATAATCACCCCTTTTCTCAATAGGTCTTGTATAATGGGTTTCAATTTTTGAAAATAGTATTTTACTTTACTTTCGATTGTGTGAACTACTTTAATGGAGGACAGGGAGGTAGGTGTGTCCATGGAGTCTGATTGTGTCTAGTCAATTTGTAAGTTGCCAAAAACTTAATTTGATTTTAATTTATTACTCATTGCATCATGTTGTCCACATCCACTATGCAATGTTTTAGGGCTATGGATGTTATGATCTTGGGAATTTAGGCAAGACAATAGTTCCAGTGGTTAAGGTGAGACATACTTGTTTATCCTTTATTTTACACTTGGGAACTCCCCCTAGACTATGGGTAGTACCTTGTTTAAATTTAGTGGAATTCCAGTATAACTGTAATTTGTGCCTCAGTAATGATTAAGACCATGAAGTTTTTCCAATTGGTGCATTTCAGCAGATTTAACATCTTAATTCAGGATCTGTTTTGCAGATGCGCACAAGCCAATCATTGCCCTTTCATTTTTTGTTGTAGAAATTATGTTAGTAAATTTTGGATTTCTGACTCAGTCAATTTGTGGACCTCTGTTTCAATTTTTTTTCTAATTTCCTCATTTGCCTCTGCAGGTTTCTGTTTTTCTTTTCTCTGTCTTGCTCTCTTTCTCTCTCTTCCTTTTTTTTTCTTTCTTTGGTGGTTACTGGATGAACTTTCAGGAGACTCCTTTTACCCTCCTATATGTATAAATCCCTTCCTCCAGAGAGTCTCAAATCAGCATCATCAGGTTTAAGGGTATCCTCCATGGAAACGTTTAACCCATTGGTTTTTCCCCAGAGTTGCCATAGGTGTCTCTCCATATAACCTTGAGGATAAGGATGTTTTCTGGAATTAGAGGTATAGGCAGCAGTAGCAGCAAAGGCATTGTGTAGCATCATAATGAGATATCAGCCTTTGGGACCTCAGGCCTCAGTAAGTCAAGCCTTCACATGGTTACTTCTCAAACAGTGCTTTCATCCTCCACATGGACAACTATGCAATGGGTCTGTGTATTGGACAGAGCACTCTGTGAAACAGGGGCCAATGCCCGTGAGATACATAACCAGCTGGTCCCAGAAGAAGGGTCTTTCCTTAGGGTCTAGTATCAGTCTCAGTTTATGGGAAATCAAGACACATGATTCAATCCAAGACACAGAAAAGTCTGGGAATAGACGCATGATCCAGAACCACAATAAAGAGGATCCAATCCCATACTCCTGTCCCTAAATGTTAGTAATTAAAAATGCTAGCTTAGGTGAGTTAAATTTGTAACAGAGGCTTGGTAGAACTCAGCAAGTGCAGCACAAAGCAGCGCAGCTCAAAGTGCTTGGTCATCAGCAGGCAGCAGAGCCAATTAGCAGGCCATACCAGGAGAGAAAGACCACTGGTGGTGATTGCCATAGTCTAGGCCATCCTGCTCACAATGCCGCTGTTGTCATGGCCACTGTTAAGACAGAGCATGGGCCTCCACTCAAAGTTTGGTTCAGCTGTCAAAACTTATGGAACCCCCGCTTCACCTCACCCCCACCCAACAGATGCACATGCACCACGGGAATACAAAAGCGTTCATTACTTATATAATGAAGATTTATTGACACGGCAGGGTAGTCTTCCAAAGCTGGTCCAAAATGACTTGAGAAAGTAGAGAAAGGTGACTGGCTTGAGATGTTTATGGTGTTTAGGGTATAGGGCCAGGGTTGAAATTTCCTGTGACAGTAGAGATTTGTGTGGTTTAAATTCCTATTGGCACCAAAGGAGAGAGCACCTAGGTTTTCTTGCCAGATGTGGGAGAGAGGAAAAAGGGGAAGGGGTGAGACTTAAATACTGTTGACACTCAAATACCAAAAACTGGAGTCAGACTTTGTATTACAAAGATAAAGGCGTTTCATCATTTTATTAAGATTTTAGAGTATGGTGGTCAGTACTGACCTATATGCACATATTAATGTGGTCTCACAGGAGCAGGGAATAATCTAAGCTGTATAAAAGAATTGACTAGAACTTGTCAATTTGGATAATACTGCTAAATGACCAGCAAAGTCTTTGTGGCAGACCCTTTGTGAAGGTGACAATAACTTCTCTGCCAAGCATGCCTGTTTCCAATGTAATTTTGTTGCCTCCTTACTTCATAAAAAGATGGAGTCTACTTCCTCTCCCCTTGAATCTGTGCTGACTTGATTTGACCAATAGAATGTAGAAGAAGTGACCAAGAGTTACTGCCCAGGCTAGATATTTTCCCTCTCTTGGAACTCAAAGCTGTCATGCTGTGTAGAACTCTAGTCTAGTCTATTGTAGGATAAGTGGGACTGTGAAGGAAAATAAGGACACTCAGAATGACAGTCAGCAACAACTGCTTGACATGCAAGTGAGGCTTCCAGCCATAGCCTAGCCATCAGATTGCAGTCACATGAGTGATTATAAGCAAGGCCAGATAAAGAAATTCCCAGATGGACAACTCACGGAGTTATGAGAAGTTAATACACTGTGCTTGCTTTAAGCCACTAAGTTTGGATGGGCTTTGAGGCATAACAGTAGCTAACAAAGGCATTCTTAAAAATAATTCCGTCAGCGTGGACTTTTAAATAAACTGATGTTGTTTAACCTATGTACCAACAAAGAGGGTCCCATGCAGCATACACTACCCACATTCAATAATCTTCATGTGTAAGTGTTCAAGAATTTGGGATAGCCCTATGCTTTAAATTGTGCTCCTATTAAGAATGCAGGAATTCTTTATAATTATATTATATATCTTAATTCAATTCAGTTTATCAAGCTCTCAGATTATACTAAGCTTATGTTAGTAGATGTAAAATAATTAAATCCATGTCATTAAGAAACAGATTCATTGTCTTTTAAATAATCTAGAGCTCACTGGAAATTTTAGAAAAAGAAGTGGGAGACAGACTACATATTTTCTGCCACCTGGCCCTAGGAGAACCCATTGCTGAGAAGAAATCCTACATGGATTGAAGGAAGTCTGTGAGGTGTAATCTTTACTGTCAGCCACCTTCTTCCTCTTTTCCTCTTCCTTCCTCCTTCCTCCATCTCCTTTCTCTGCACTATTCTGTGCTCCACTGTCCAGGTAGGTTCAGCTTAAGGGAAGGTAGAATGAGAGAAAGTCCAGGGATTTTAGTTCACTCCCGGCTTCTGCCTCAGCCCAGGGTTCTGGCTAAGCTTTGAGGTTAGAACGGAAGATAGAACTGTCCTGAAGCTTTCTTGGGGCGCCTCTAACACCTTTGCCTCTTCTGCCAGCCTAGGGTTGCTAATGGCTTCCCATTGTTGCTATTCCCTGGGCGAATGAACCATTAAGCTTCCCTCAATCCTCTCCAGGCTTCTGTAAATGTTCCTTTTGTAACACACAGTTCCTCAGTTAAACCCTTTGGGTCTGCCATGTTTTTCTTGCTGACACCTTGGTTGTTACAATAGCCAAGAAATATCTGTAAGTGAAAAAGTTTGTGGAAAAGCAATGTAATGAAAACAAACCAAAAAAAAAAGTTACTTAGAATTAACCACCCTTGACCCTTCAACCCTTGTAGGCATTTTGAAGAGAATCCACAGAAAATCTTCAATTTATGAGATAAGCCATGAGAGAGGTAAATTGCTCTAAGGAAAGAAAGAAACGGCAGGCAATGGGGATACTTGTGAATGAGAGAGTGGGTAGCTAAAGCCTGGGGCCTGCAGAGGCTGGAGGCGGGAGACAAAGCAAGAGGAGAGACACGGCAGTTGGAGTGAGTGGTATTTTGGGAATACCTTCATTTCCCCAAGAAATCTCCAGCAATATTTTGCACTATTTTTCAGTGTTGCTCAAATCAAATCTAATTCTTAGATGTGAAAACATGCTGGAATAGGTACCAAACTGAGTGGAATTCAGATTGGGGAGTCACAGTTAAGAGCTGGCTCACAAGAGGATGCATAGAATAATCTCATCAGTGTAAAAATAACAAAATCTATGGCAGCAGATGTACAGAAAAGAAAAATGAAGAGGGCAATGTGCATTGTACCTTGACAGTGGATGTCTTTTTAGGAGGACAAGAGGGTGGAACTGTGAGGAAATGAGCATCTATATCTCTCGATCTATTTTTATTTCTGCAGAGTCTGGATTTTGTAAATTCAACGTGAGTTAAGTTTCCAATCAGAAAAATCAAACAGCAAAGATTGTACATGATAAATATTTGACACATCTTCTTGGTTGTGTAGGGGAGGACTGCAGCATTCTTAGAGAATTAAGGGAGACTCCTGGCTGGAGTGTTGAGAGAGACTGTATCTAGTCTGATAAGTAAAATATCCTGAACATTGTGTCCAGCACAGGTATTGTGTCATCGGATTTAATCCTGAAGGCAAATCTACCCAGCAGGTATTATTATCTCCCTGTTAAGAATGAGGAACATGACACTGGTGAGGCTGAACTACTTACTGAAGTGCACATAACCTGTAAGTGTCAGAAGTGGGATTTGAACCTGTTTCTGATTCTTTCCAGAGCCTGACATTAAATAGCTTCACTCTATGCTTCCCCTTGAAATTCATGAATATTTCATGGATGAGTGCAGATATAATATAAAAGAACAATTAATGATTGTAGATTAACTTTAGTTGAGCAGAGATCAATGTTAAAAGAGTAAATACGTGTGCTATAACCTTAATTGATCATGCTAATTTACAGAGTTGCTTGTTCTACTTAAAACGTCTTGAAATAATATGAGTTACTTCATCAATTTACGTATATATTATTTCCCTCTTTTCCCTCTTCCATTAGAGGATAACTAACAAAGTAAGTTTGGGTACATCACACTATGTGATAACTAAATTAATGTGTTTGTAAGTTTCTGATAATTTTTTTTGCAAGAGTGTGTTAAAAAGAATGCAACCAAATATTGTCAGATAATTCTCTTATGCATCATTTCTTTTTTATGCATCAACTCATCTGCACGCAATGCTTTCTCTTAACGTCTAGGTGGCAGCAGAGGTACAATTATAAATATTTAGCACACGACAATTTGCTCATGAAAAACAGAAAACTTTAAAAATCTTGAAGTCTGATGAAGAAATTACATAAGGTTAAAATTGATAAGTGATTTGTGTATGAGAGTATGTTTGGTAATCATTTCATATTATTTATGGTATAAAAATGTTAACATAGTTTTAATTTCAAGGGACTACACCTCAATATAAATAACAGTTAATGATATTTAATATACAATACATTCATTGAACTAAATTTTTCACTTTTTTCAATTCCTAGATTTGTGAACACCTTTAAACTCTTGTAGGAAAATGATAAATAGGGTGAGGTTGAGTGAGCAAAAGTTTTGAGACCATATGAGTTAAGAAATGCTAACATTAATTCTGCCTCTTAGATTCCTCAGAGCAACCTGCAATTATGTTTAGGAGATTAAAAGCATCAACTCTAGCAGAGGACATCTTTAAAAGGTATTGTAAGATAGTCCCTCACTAATTACTCAGTGATTGCACCATCTATTTCAGGTACTATTGGATTGAATATAAAAGAAAAGGAAAAACGAGACAGTATATTAACATAAAGTACATATTCCAACCAGGTAACGTTGACTTTTTGATTTGGTCTTGCTAAGAGAAGACTGTTTCCTTCACATCCACTAAACTGCTTCCTCTGTGTCCTGGCAGGGGCAGCAGGCAGGCTCAAAACGGGGAGCTGAGAATGGCTAAGAAGAGGGTGATGTATGAAGGTGTGGGCAAGGCATAGGACAGTACCACAAGTGGGGGCGTAACAGACAGGAGTCTTATCAGGCTTACATTTGAAGGGTCAGTGGAGTGAGGTTAGGGACCCTGAGCCAGTAGCTGACACTGTGATTGAGGGCTGCTGGACAGGAGCTGTGGTTTTCAAGGATATCTAAAGACATGCAGCCAGAAGAAGCCAGGAGAATAATGGCCATATTTCACTCTCCTTCTGGCTGCAGATCCTCTGCTAAGGCTTCCCTTTCATTGAAAGCGACTTGAAGCCATTGTATAGGGGAAACCACTGATCAGAGTTCATAAATATCAGCTTCCATGATGCAGGAGGAGGGTAGAACTTGGATTAGAAGGGGTAAATAGAAAATATCCTGTATAATCACTGCATTAGTGTGCTAGGCCTGCCATAACAGAAAACCACGGACTGAGTAACTTAAATGACAGAAACTTCTTGTCTCACAGTTCTAGAGGCTGGAAGTCCAAAATCAAGGTGTCAGCAGGTTTGGTTTCTACTGAAGCCTCTCTCCTTGGCTTGTAGATAGCTGCCTTCTCCCTGTGTCCTCATGTTGGTCACCTCTCTGTGTCCTAATTACCTCTTTATTGGATTAGGGCTGACCCTAATGACCTCATTTAACTTTAATTAATTCTTTAAAGATCTTATATTCAAATGCAGTCTCATTCTATGGTACTGGGGGTTAGAACTTCAACATAGAATTTGGTGGGGCACAATTCACTGCCTAACAACCACCAACTATGTGATCACATGAAAACAAAGGAGACTTTGTGGTAGCTATGGTACTGAGGAGACAATGGTAATAGTAATAAAAACTGAGAGACCAGTATTATAATAGTTGTGACTTACCATCATAATTTTAAAAGTCCTTGAATTTAACTTGAAAAAATTTATAATTTACTTATTATCTATCTATTCCATAAATATTATATAACAATGTTAATAATCAGAAAGGTGACTAACACAAATACTGATAAACCACGTAGAGAAAACCACTGAATTCTTTGATTTCAATAAACGAATGATCTGTTCAAATGTGCTTCTAAATATCCTTTGTCCCAGGTAGAATCAGAATCTCTGTACCTTGATGTAAAATATAGTCTTCTGACCACAATATGCTCAAGAATGTGCCTCAACAAAACTGTACACTAGGCCAAGGTTAATTTTCCACCAACATTGAGGTCCTCATGTTTGAAATCTGTTAAGAAAATATTTGACAAATAGATTTTGTACTTAGTAAAATGGTAAAGTTTAATGTGCTATCTCATTTGCATTCAACAGGGGCCAACACCTTAAACAAGAATTTCCCAAATTCTGATTTCAGAATACCAGTATTCTAAGAGATATTAATCTATATATCCTTAAAAAAAGGATTCTCTATAGATAAAATAAGTTAAAATAATGAACTACAGAAAATTGAACAAAATTCATATTTTTAGAGCTTTTCAAAGTGTGTTTTTATATTTAAGGTTCTAATAATACAAAAATTTTTCTTACCCTTGCCTTAAAGCAAATAATCAAATAAAACAGAGGGACATCAGCCATCACTAGGCAAGATATGGAGGAAACAAGGGCTTTTCCAGGCCCTGATATTGTTCTAGAACCTTCTATCAAGTCCTTGTAATCCCAGGCAAAGTGCTAATGGTTGGCAAACATGCACCCAGTCGGGTGAGTAAGGACCCTTTATGCTGTGCTAAAGAGCACAGAGAAAGAGTGTACTTGACATCAGGGAACACCTGCATGCTGAGAATTCAACAACAACAAAAAACCTTTTACAAAGGATCAACTTCTGGCTCAGATGACAATTAAAGAGGATCTTTGTTGAATTCAGGAATGTGACTTGATAATAAAACTCATTCTTTCTGGAAATGCATTTAAAATCTCCCTGACTGGAAAGTTTTTTAGGTCTCTTTCTGTCTTGGCAAACTAGCAGACATTTAGAACATTCTAGTGCACTTAATATTGTCAATTTAATGCACCAAATTCAAATTTCAGTAATAAAATCACATAATAATAAATGTAGAATACACTAAAAAGTCAGCTCTGAAACAGTGGCCTCAGTTTTCTCTTTAATTTAACTGTCTCAGTCTGATCTTACAGGACAATAATATGACTGCCATGTTAAAGGGTAGATGTAGAAGAAAGGGAAGGTAGTGTAAAGTGCTCTAGGTCCATCCACATCTCTACAAATGACCCAATTTCATTCCATTTTATGGCTGAGTAATATTCCATTGTATATATGTACCACATCTACGTTATCCATTCATCTGTCACTGGGCATTTAGGTTGTTTCCGTGACCTGGCTATTGTCAATAGTGCTGCAATGAACATTGGGGTGCATGTGTATTTTTTTTTTTTTTTTTGCGGTACACGGGCCTCTCACTGTTGTGGCCTCTCCCGTTGCGGAGCACAGGCTCCGGACGCACAGGCTCAGCGGCCATGGCTCACGGGCCCAGCCGCTCCGCGGCATGTGGGATCTTCCCAGACCAGGGCACGAACCCGTGTCCCCTGCATCGGCAGGCGGACTCTCAACCACTGCGCCACCAGGGAAGCCCCACATGTGTATTTTTGAATTATGGTTTTCTCTGAGTATATGCCAGAGTATATGCCAGTATGTAGTGGGATTGCTGGGTCATATGGTAGTTTTATTTTTATTTTTTTAAGGAACCTCCATACTGTTCTCCACAGTGGCTGTATCAATTTACACTCCCACCAACAGTGCAAGAGGGTTCCCTTTTCTCCACACCCTTTCCAGCATTTATTGTTTGTAGATATTTTGATGATGGCCACTCTGACCGGTGTGAGGTGACACCTCATTGTAGTTTTGATCTGCATTTCTCTAATAGTTAGTGATGCTGAGCATCTTTTCATGTGTCTGTTGGCCATCTGTATGTCTTCTTTGGTGAAATGTCTATTTAGGTCTTCCACCCATTTTTTGATTAGGTTTGTTTTTTTGATATTGAGCTGCATGAGCTGTTTGTATATTTTGGAGATTAATCCCTTGTCAGTTGCTTCATTTGCAAATATTTTCTCCCATTCTGAGGGAATGGATTAAAGACCTAAATGTAAGACCGGACACTATAAAACTCATAGAGGAAAACATAGGCAGAACACTCTTTGACATAAATCACTGCAAGATCTTTTTTTGACCCACCTCCTAGAATAATGAAAATAAAAACAAAAATAAACAAATGGGACCTAATTAAAGTTAAAAGGTTTTGCACAGCAAAGGAAACCATAAGTGAGAAGAAAAGGTAACCCCCATGTGTGTTATATTTTTATGTTACAAGAGAGAAAAATCTGAACACACTATGAGCATTTGGAAGCATTAGGCCCATAAATGGAAATCTGACCAAACATCTCCTGCAATGAACTCATTTTTAATAAACTGTATATATATATGCCAATGAATATAATCTTGAACTAATATTTATTCTCTATAATTATTATATCTAGAGATGCTACCTGGATACAGCTGAAAGTACCACCAACACAAATATATATTACCCCACATTTTGGTAAGGAAATGAAAATAAAAAAGCCTTAAAATTCATGTTCATAATGCTTATGCTCCAAGCAAACATGAGACATAATCCAGCATGTAGAAAGGACTTCCACTTCCTCTAGGGGGTCTTTCCTCAGAGGGGCCACAGGAGGAGGCAGCTCCACTGAGTTTCTGACGTGATGATTAGGAAGTTCTGCCTGTCAGGTGACACGTGGAAGCATTTCACAGGCCAAATACA
Organism: Hyperoodon ampullatus; assembly: GCF_949752795.1. Taxonomy (NCBI): domain Eukaryota; kingdom Metazoa; phylum Chordata; class Mammalia; order Artiodactyla; family Ziphiidae; genus Hyperoodon; species Hyperoodon ampullatus. Next base: position 185,466,041 of record NC_136915.1, read on the forward strand.
GGTGTGCTGAGACACACAAAAAGGAAATGAATATATCTGAACTGTACATGGCAGAAAAACTATACACATGGTAGGTGTGCATTTGAGCATTTCTATGTGTACATGTATATTAAAGATAGACACAGTCCAGCTTTAATTTTTAAATTTTATATATATATATATATGATTCCTTATTTTCTTTCCATGCACAGGTCTTCTGTTCAGAAAATGATGAACCCCTCAAGAAGGTAAATTCTTTATATATATTTTTTACAGTAGATGTTTCTCAACACACACTCTCTGCTGTGTGTCTAGTACCCTCTAATCTACAGGCCATTTGTTTCTTAGAGGCTTTCATCCATCAGGCTAGAGCTAGCATCGGACCACTCTGACAGAGAAAGCATGTTATGTGCATACTTTAAACAAGCCAATCCATTCTACACCAGGTGTGTAGTGGAATATTGCAATGCTGTCTTCATAGATGTTACTCATGTAAGCACTGGATATTGTGATGTGCTGAACACAAAGGGTCCCCATTTAGCCCTGGGCACCTGAAGAGCTTTTTCATGCCATGTGTAGGCAATACAGATTAGAACTACGTGATGCCTGTAGTAGCTTTGGGAGGCTTGATAGGAATCTGTTATTAATCTCATTATCTAGCATCAAAGAGTTCTAGACTACTGGAGTTGACTAATTAATATGCTGCTGAGAAAGTAATTGCAATGTAGCAAGCACAGCTACAGGATAACATTCATCTTCCATGCTCACAAGGAGAATCTGCAAAATCTTTTTCTGTACAAGAAGATTTATTAGTTTTTACTTTCTGGATGGATCTCTAAAAGGCAATAAGTATGTTTTTAACAAAAGTGAACACCTGTGCTCTCTGAGATTATAGAGTCAAAATATTGGAACTTGAAAAGAATCAGAGATCACGTATTTTGAATTTGTTAGTAATTTTTTATCTCTTCCTAAAATGGAAGGATTTGGAGGGGGAGAAGAGAGGGCCAAGTCGTCTGGGCTTCTGCCTCATCCACCCCAGTACCCCATCTCCTACTGAAGCATCTCAGCATTGACTTGTTTTATGTATTAGGATTGCACTTGAGCTGACGTTTGGATAAGACTTTCGCTGCTAGAGAAATCTGATAGGCAGTAGCATCTTGGATAAGAGCAATGACTCTGCGGAAGCATTGCCTGCATGCAAATCTCTGTCACTTTAGAGCTGTCAGATAACCCCTTTCTCCATGAATTTCCTCAGCTGTAAAATTGGAATAATAAAAGTGGCCCTTTCCTAGGGCTTTCAAGGGGATTCAATCTGTTACTATAAACTGCTAAGAACAGTGTCACATGGTAACTGCTGTATGTTAATTCTCATCTAGACATTTCATAGACCAACAGAGCTTATAAACTGAGAACCACAAAGCTGGATGAGAATTTACAGATCATCTACCGAGATCTAAGAACACGAAATATGGTGTTTCTATTCACATGGCTAAGCAGTAACTGAGACAATGTCAGGACCTAGTAATTTTTATAGTAATGTATGTTAATAAAAGTACTCCTAGTTACCAAGAAGAGGTTAAACATATTTAGTCTACCTGTGGGGTTGCTGACAGTGCATGTTTAAAAAATTCTACCTCAACTTTGTAAGTTGAAATGTTTTCATTCTTTAAAAGATAAGCTTTCACTTTTTTCTAGAAATGCATTTATATGTGGAAGTGTGTGTAGATTTCCTGATGGCGCTAGATGGATGGGGCATTACTCCACCACAAGCTAGTCTGTCTGATCACCTACCCTTTTCAGCTTCAGTCTGACCCATACTATTATCTTTGAAGTGGGGCTTTGAATAATGTCTGGATTATATTCAAACACAATGCCTGGAACAGGTCAGGTTTTCCATCTGTATTTATGAATAAACAAATGACAGAAGAATGAAGCTCTTTCTGTTGATCCCATTTATAGCCCACTTCTAGGAAATGGTGCCTGAGGCAGGAATACTGCACTGTCCATAGCAGGTTAGTTGGTGAGCACTGCACAGAGACACCAGGGCAAGAACCCTTGTGGCCTCTGGAATCATCCTTGACCAACTGCTGTGGAGATGCATCCATGCTGAGGGAGGGGCTTTTTCTTTCTGCTTTGCATAAAGGTGCCACTCCCATTACACATCCATGGAGTTGTGTCTGCGGAGCACAGGCTCATTTTGCCGTGTCCCACGAAGATGCCTTTCAGGCAAGTAGCTTCCAGTATTTTCTTCAATAAGGGACACCAGGAGCCCTCTTTGTTGGAAAAGCCCGGGACGCTATCAGGCAGCAAACCCAAATGGGGGCTGATGGTTGCCAATTTGCACCTGCCGCCTCAAGAGTGATTATGGAGGGTGGGTGCGCTCCAGTGTTGAGCCTCTGCAGGTGTTTGAGGTCTCGATAGCTCCACCGGTCTGAGGGGCCCAAGGAGGGCTGAAGGGATGCGTAATGTGCATGCGTCCCCAGGCAGCAGTGGGTAGTCAGGGCCCTGGAATTGCGCAGAAGTCATCAGAAGCCCGGTCACAGTACCAGGCATTAGGGGTTCAAGGGGTTAGCCTAATCTAACCAGTGGGGAATATTCCCCCTATAGGCAAAACGCAAGGTTACTTGATGGTCTTGGCTGACTGGAATATTCTCCAATAAGAAACACCTGGGAGGCTTATTTACTAGAGAAGCTCGGGATCCAATCAGAAGCAAGTCCAGATGGGGGCTGGGGGCAATCTGCCACTGCCATCTCAGAGTGATATTCGAGGGGGTGGGCTTGCTCATCTTGGAGGTTATGCAGGCGTTTGGAGCTTGGAGTTCGCTCCAAAGGCTTGGAGCGCGGGTCGCCAAAAGGCAGGCTGACGTGGTGCGTACTGCGCAAGCGCGTCCAGCGCGGTTCAGCCTTGCCAGGGAACTGTAGACATCAGGTCACAGGACCCGGCTCTTGAAGCACAAGGAGCATGTGTAATCGCTAAACCCAGACCTCCTCAAGGGGGAATATGCCCCCTGAAGGCAAAATGCAAGTTTACTCGACTTCCTTGCCGGGGCTGGCCTGTCGGGAGACTGCGGTATTCTCCAATCAGAGACTCATGGGGTCCCTGGTTGCTGGGAAGCCCAGGACCACGCCAGGCAGCAAGTCCAAACGGGGACTGACCGTGGCCAGCCTGCCACTGCCGCGTCAGAGTGATTTTGCGTGGTGGGTGCCCTCCACTTGTTAGCTATGCAGGAGGTTGGGGCCGGGCTCTGGCTCCACAGTCCCGGAGGGCCACAGCTGCCAAGGCCGGCTCAAAAGGTGCACGCTGCCCGTCCCAGGGTAGCCTGGGACCTGGACCAGGGCCGGGGACTGGAGAGGCCGGCGCACAGGAGCGGAGTATTGAGGGAAACAAGGCTTCTGCCTAATTCCAAACCCTCATCTACAGAAGTGCGCATGATCATCCTTAAGGCAGAGCAGGTGGGCACCGTACTGCCTTGATGGAAAACACCTGGCCAGGTATCCAAGCGACCGCTGGGAGGGAGCACGAGTTGCTGGAGAAGCCCGGAGCCCAATCAGGCGGGGAGTTCAATTGGGAACTGAAGGTCGCCAATTTGCATCTGACGCTTCACAGTGATTTTCACTTACAACAACGGAGCGTATTCCCCCTCCGGGCAAAACGCCAGGGTACTCGAGTTCCGTTTGAGGGAGGGGCCGCGCAGGCTCACCAGGGTTTTCGCCATAAGAGACTGCTTGGAGCCGTGATTTCTCGAGAAGCCTCAGCCCTGGTCCGGCAGTAGGTCTAAATGAGGACTGTCGGTTGTCAGTTTGCAGCTGCAGCCTCAGAATGATTTTCGGGGTGTTGGCGGCCTCCACCGTGGAGGCTCTGCCGGTGTTTGGAGCCTGAACCGAGCTCCACAGGCCTGGAGGGCCCCGCTGCCCGAGGACCGCTGACCAGGTAAGTCCTGCGGATGCGCGTGCAGGGCAGGGTAGCTAGGGACCTTTTAGAAGGTAAAAGTCAAGGGAAAGGGGGTCACAGGAACAGGATCTTGGGGGACAAGAGGAGAGATGGTCGCCAATTTTTCTCTGCTGCTTCAGAGTGATTTTCCTTGGGTGGACTCCCTCCACTCTGGAGTCTGTGCTGGGGTTTGGGCCGTGACCTAACTTCAGAAGCTGGAGGGCCCGGGGTGCCCTTGGCCTGCAGAAGGGGTGCTACTGCCCCTGGGCGTGCAGAGCAGGTCAGGGCGGCAGAACCTGGAACAGGGCAAACGTAGGGAGGCGCTGGGTCCCACGAGCGGGCTCTCGGGAACAAGGTGCACGTGTAGCCACAAGCGCTAACCTACCCAGTGGGGCCTATTCCTCCGAAAGGCAAAACGCAAGGGAGCTCGACTTCTTTGCCAGGGCAGAGTCGGGCCTTCGCTCCACAGGCCTGAAGGGCCCAGGTGCTAAAGATCTCCGGGCGAGGTGCGTACTGCGCATGCGTTTGCAGCTCATTTCTGGAGGGTACTCAGGGGCTTGGAACAGAGCAAGTGTCGGGAGAGGCTGGTGAATAGCGCGCATTTGCTGAAAAAAGGAGTAAGCCCAATCGTAAAGCCTAACCTACCCAGTGGGGAATGTTCTCCCGGAAGCAGTAACGCAAGGTTACTCCACTGCCCAGAAAGCACTGGGGCGCGCGTGCTGGCCGTGCTCTACTCTAGTAAGAGATACCTGGGAGCCATTCAGGCAGCACGTCCAAGTGGGGACTTACGGCTGCTAATTTGCATCTGCCGCCCCAGAGTGGTTCCTGGGGCGAGGGCTCCCTCCACCCTGCAGGCTGTGTAGGTGTGGGCGGGGACATAGCCCTGAAGGCCTAGATTCGGAGCCCTGTCCGCAGAGGACTGCTGAAGGGGCGCGTACTGCGCATGAGCGGGCTGTGCAGCTACGGGAAGGCTGGGACCTGCAACTCTGCAAAGGCAGGGAGATGCCGGGTCACCGGAGCAATCCCTTGAGGAACAAGGCATATGCCTAATCACAAGACCTAATTTACCTACGGGGACTGTTCCCCCCGAAGGCAAAACGGAAGGTTGCTTCAGCCTTTGCAGGGCGGGGTCTGGCGGGCGGGCTGTGATATTCCGTTAGATGCTCCTGGTTGCTGGAGAAGCCTGGGACCTGCTCAGGCAGCAAGTCCAAGTCGGGATGACGGTGGGCAATTTGTTGCTTCTGCTTCAGAGTGATTTTCAGGGTGTGCGATCCCTTACCCTATTTTGGTATCTTGACCTGTCCTCAGCCCATTGGTAGCCCACAATTTAATCTGCCTTAACTGCATCTTAACTAGCTGCCGGACCCCTCCAGTTCACATGTCTACTCTGTTCCCTTATCAGATTTGTTCATAAGATGCCTTGAGTCCCACCTGTACTGCCTCAGACAATCTCATCCTGCTTTTCTACTCAAGTTCATATCTCCTTCTCTTTTACCTTTTGGGCTGCCATTCCCAAATGCTGATACCTAAAGGAACACTGTCTCGTGCTTCTTCTCAACTGCATCCCTGCATCTCCTCCTGACCCTCCAGCTATCAGAATCTCTGGAAATAAATATGGCCTTCCGGTCTAGCCATCCCATAACAAACTAAATTCCAATTCTAATACCTGGCTTGTATCTACACAGTTTTGTTTATACTATGGGGAAAATAATTTTTAACATAGTTCTGTTCACTAAAATCTTTTAAAAAACAAAAGCATGTAAAATAATGTTTTTCCATACCACCATTTTTTTTTTTACAGAGGTTTCAATTACTTTTTTTTAAAAAACAATTTTGAGTCCAGTTAGTAATTTTAACTACTGAGAAGGTATCAACCATACCTACTGCTGATGTTCACTGTCTTTGTCTTAAGAATTTAAGTAGGGTTCTAAATTTCTATACGGGGCAGAAAAATATCTATCTTAAATATTCAATGAATTTTGTCTTACTGTTCTGACACTGAATGCATGTGCAAAGTATGAAAACATAAAAGGAACAGGCTATATGTATATTGTTGTATGAATTTTCTCATCAATGTGATCACCATGAATCTTGAGTCTTTTATAGTGTCAGGCAACCTGTCAACGACCATTAGACAAATCAGTTTTCTTAGACTATGATTTAAAGCAAATGTTTATTTTCCTTTTTATTTCTATAACACAGATATTCAGTGTTCACTATTAACTTTTGTTTAGCAGCATTTTCTTCACTAAAGAATCATAATTAATGAAAACCATTTAAAAAACTTCACAGGCTCTTAAAGGTTCTGAGCAATTAGGCTAGGTAATTAGAAACATGATAAAAGAGAAACTTGGGAAAAGGATTTAAACCCCTATTGAACATTTATATCAATAATGAATAAGGAACAGGGAAAATTAGAAGTGTAGTTTATATCTGGTGGGCAAAGGATAAAACCAGTTATTCTGGAACATGCTTGTTTATCTAGATTTGGTTATTCATAATATGTAGAAAAATCAGATGTGCTGGAAGGAAAAAACAGTTCCTTTTCATCTTGCAGGCAATAAAATATGCCTACACGGGGAAAGGATTTTCTACCTTGCAATATTTTTGCTTTTCAGTTCTTCAAACTATAAAGTAAAGAGAAATTCAGTATATTTCTGAATTAACTAGGTAAAATTATCTACTCTTCAAATCAGAAGATAAATTTTAAGAAGAGGGCAGTAGCTCTCCACGCAGAGACTAAAGCTCTCCATGCAGAGACTAATCTGGAGCAGACGGTTACTGGCATTGCCAAAGAAAACCTTCCACGTTTCCTCGATTGAACAGGATGTTTCAGTTGTGCGTTGTTTGGCATAGTGGATGTTCACAAACTTGGGATGAGCAGGAAAAAAGAAAAGACATCTAGGAAGATTAGTAAATGTAAAGACCACCTTGGCAGCACTATCTGTAAGCTAAAATGAACAACAACAAAAAAAACCTTGTTACTAAGGGGAGGGAGATATTTTTCTGCTTAATTTTTTTTTTTAAAGAATCTGAAAGACCTATAATGTTTAGATTTCTAGGACAGTGAAATGCTGTATGTACCAGAAACAGCTTATGTTGAAGGGGGTTATTGTTTTTGTCTTTAGCACTTTGCAATTTCTGAGCCATAATTCTCCCTTTAAAAACTGTAATGGTATACTTAACATAAAATATATCATTCTGGCCATTTTTAAGGGCACAGCTCAACTGCATTAAGTACATTCACATGGTTGTGCCACCATCACCACTATCCAACTCCAGAATTTTTCCATCTTCCCCAACTAGAAACTCTGTGTCCACTAAACAGTAACTTCCTATTCCCATTCCTCCACACCCTGCTCCCTGGGTAACCCCCATTCCACTTTCTGTCTCTATCACTTGAACTACTCTAGGAACATTATAAAAAGTTCTTTAATGACTGGCTTATTTCCCTTAGCATAATGTTCTCAAGGTTCATCCATATTGTAGCATCTATTCAAATATCTTTCTTTTTAAAAGCTGAATAATATTCCATGGTGTGTGTGTGTGTGTGTGTGTGTGTGTGTGTGTGTGTGTATCTATCTCACATTTATTCATTTATCTGTCAGTGGACACTTGGGTTGCTTCCACTCTTTGGCCATTGTGAATAATGCTGCTATAAACATGAGTGTACAAATATCTGCTTGAGTCCCAGAACTGAAATTACTTGATCATTTGGTAATTCTATGTTTGTTTATTTTTTGCTGAGCCAGCATACTGTTTTCCACAGTTGCTGCACTATTTTGCATTCCCCTCAGCAATGCACAGGATTCCAATTTCTCTGCATCTTTACCAACACTTGTTATTTTGTTTTGTTTTAATAACAGCCATCCTAGAGGGTGTGAAGTAATATCTTATTGTGGTTATAATTATCTTTTTTAGTAGAATTTACACCCAACAGCAACAAATTAGCAAGAATAGACCAAAACCAAGGTTATGACACTTTCTCCATCCTTTCTCATCCTAAATTTTATGTTTGCAGACATTTATTCCTAGAGTTGGAATTCCAGAGATCTATATATGGTTATAAATAGGGATGGAGATTCCACTGGATAGTGAATAAAGCAAACTGTTAGTGGGAATTAAACACAGCTGACGTGTAGCTTTGATTTCAAAGGTATTATGCTATGATCTATCATGGGCATTGTGGAAATTCATTTTGAAAATACACAAATTTCTAACATAAGATTTTTCTTCAATAGGGGTCCATTTAAATAAAATATCATAATTTTGACAGTTAATTATGAATCAAAGTATGTAGATTAAAACGACTTTGAACATCAGGAAAGCATTTGTTGTACTTTATCTGAAAGGAGTCCTGCATGAGTCTGTCTGTTTCATGAACAAATTAGTCAAAAGATGAATGACTTAATTTTGCTCCTTCCCTGCCTCAGGCCTATTTTAAATATCTCAGGTGGTCTAATGGAATTGGGCAATAACATGATATTTAAAAGAATTTTATTTTCCTGGTAACCACTCTTACTGTTATTGACATATAATTTAAAAGTACAGAGTAAGAATTTTTCCCAATTGGGTCAAAGATCACATTGACTTTTTTGGTTTCTTCACTAAGTCCATAATCATCATAATCTCCATTTGATAATTTCAGGTTAAATTGATGAATTTGTTAATGTTGATTACTTAGCAAGCAGTCAGATGGTGTTTTCTGTCTGTATTTTGAATCTTTGGAATAATAATTTTTAAAAATGTATTTGCTGGGCTTCCCTGGTGGCACAGTGGTTGAGAGTCCGCCTGACGATGCAGGGGACACGGGTTCGTGCCCTGGTCTGGGAAGATCCCACATGCCACGGAACAGCTGGGCCCGTGAGCCATGGCCACTGAGCCTGCGTGTCCAAAGCCTGTGCTCTGCAACGGGAGAGGCCACAACAGTGAGAGGCCTGCGTACCGCAAAAAAAAAAAAAAAAAAAAGTATTTGCTAAGAATAGTTTACACCGATACCTTATTTAAGCAATTTAATTTCACTGTTTTTGCTCCCTGAAGTTACATAATTTTAGAATATTTGGACTAGAAGGAAACAAATTAACCAGCTCAACCCTGTGTACTAATTCTGAAGAAGATAGCATTGATCCCTAGAAAAAGTAAACTTTGTTAGGATGGGTTCTCTGGTAAATCCATACAGGCTTGGATTAAACTTCCTAGCGGTCGGTAGTAGTTGGTCGGTTCCTCGCTTCATTACGTGGACAGCCATGCCACAGCCCCAATGCAAGAAAGACTACATGTGGTAGACAAGTAGGTAAATCATATTCAAGTGTCAGTTTATTTATTAATATGTAACCATTTTTGCTGGAAATCTTTCTCAAATGTATTCAGTATTCTTGTCCTCCTTAATTGACTGCAAAGAACAGGTAATTTTATTCACTTGTGTACGTTTGTTCTCACTCCAGAAGAGAAGGAAGGTGGTAGCAGTAACCTAAAACAAAACAAAAGAAACATACCATTATTTGCAAGATGGCGATTCAGAAATAATCCACACCTTGCAGATTTTTCTGTCCCTGAACTTTACCGTTTCATTTCCACAAACCTTTCTGTAGAACTCATAGCCTGGGGACATAGTCTTGAAACATATGGACACAGATGGTCCTGACAGTGCTGCCTCACAACAGGATGCCTGACCTCAGCGGCAGGCTTTCCATATGCTTTCTCTGAAGGATGCAGCTCTTCCTGGTCTCCGAGCACCTGAGGCGGTTCAGATGCTCTGATATCGGGGTCGTGCGGGTCCCCTTCCTCCAGCGGTGGCGGTGCTTCACTGGACTGTGCGATAGATACTTCGTTAGATCACACATCTAATTCACAGCCTCTCAGGCCCACCTGAGTCAACATTCAAGTACATTGCTCTGGGGGAACAGAATTGTAAAACACCAGAAACAATATTTGTTCTATTTATTTCTCTTTTTAAAAAAATTTTTTGGGGTATAGTTGCTTTACAATGTTGTGTTAGTTTCTATTGTACAGCAAAGTGAATCAGCTATACATATACATTTATCCCCTATTTTTTGGATTTCTTTCCCATTTAGGTCACCACAGAGCATTGAGTAGAGTTCCCTGTGCTATACAGGAGGTTCTCATTAGTTATCTATTTTATACATAGTATCAATAGTGTATATATGTCAATGCCAGTCTCCCAATTCATCCCCCCCGTTCTATTTATTTCTTTAAAAACTTGATTCCAAACCTAGTGTAAGATATTATAAGTACTAGCATTCTGCAAGGGAGGCTTTGTGGCTTATGTCGTGTGTAATTGTGAAGAGTGACAAGGCGGAGTACTCAAAGTAGCCAAATCGATAGTAATGAATCCTAATTCTATGAAAATCACCCACTTAATATTCCATTCTGACCAAGACTCTGGAGCCCACTATCTTAATCTTCATTGTGGTGGTAATAATAACTGAGAATTCAGAAAAACCTAGGGGAAATAAATGATCCTCCAAGTGAAAACTATTTAAATCCTCCAGTACTACATTTTAAAGTGAGAGAGACAACTACCATGTATTTTTTATTTGCAGTCTAATACCAAATTTCTCTCAAATTTCAAAATAGCCACATCAACTACTTCAGATTTTTACAAGCACACCAAATGCTAAACTAGTTATAGAATTTACATTTATGAAGAACTTCATTAAGAATAATATCCAATATAGTGTATTAGTTTTCTGTTGCTGTGTGACTTTGGACAAGGAGGTGAATCATTCCTAACCTCAGTTTACTTATGTGAAAAATGGGCTAATTATACTCATACATGAATTAGGATGTTATCAACTGCAGGTAAAGACCAATTCAAAGTAAAATAAAAAGAATAATATCCAATAAGTCAATGACATGTTTATGTTGAATATTTCTTTTACTTCATATTAAAAATTGCCCATAGTAGGATTTTTAAAATAAATATAAACTATATCATCATTCCCATCAGGGTAGAGATACTATTTTATTTCATACATAAATGCAGACAATAAGACTAAACTGTGAAGGACTGGCCCTGGGTAGTAGGCATATTCAATTCTCGTCAAGCCAGGCCAGTGGAAACAGTATTTTTGGGGGGGCTTAGGGGTGGAGGAGCACCTGGCACAATAAATATATTCAAAAATATTCTTGTGGCAGGATTTTTGAGGGACTCCTCTGGCTAAACATGCTAAAAGCATATTGTTTAATTTATACATTTATTCATAATGTATTGACCCCTGAATCCATCCTCAGAGGTCCATGAAGATCCACATAAACTCATGTTCTAAATTTATTCACTGAATCAAGCCAGTCCATAATAGTGATGAATATTTGGACCATGTTGTTTTAACTCCCTTTAGAATTGCTTTTATTTGCTTTTAATTTTTTTTCTAGCATCAGTCAAATTGATAGGCATTAGAAGCAATACCTAATCAAAACCTTGTTGTGCATATTTTAAGGATTTTTTCTTTCATTCATGTATTTAAAAAGCATTTATTGAGCACCTATTCTGGAGTAGGCACTGGTCAAAGCCCTAGTGATATAGTGAGGAAAAAAGATACAAAAAATTCTGCTCTTACAAAGCATACTTTCTAGTTGTTGTAGGGTACAGACAATAAATGATAACAAAAATAAGTAAAGGGCATATAGTACAGGGTAATAAATGTTTTGGAGAAAGTAAAGCAGGAATGTATGAGAATAAGGACCTTTGCAATTTTAGAGTAGCCAGAGAAAGTCCCCATGGCAAGGTGACCTTTAATCAAAAATATAAAGGAAGGGAAGGAGCACACCATCTGGACATTCAGTAGCAGAGTATCTGAAGAAGAAGAGCCAGCAAGTGCAAAGGTCCTGAGGCAGTGGAGTACTTCGTGTGCTAAAGGACCAGTCAGAGGTCAGAGTTGCTGACAGAGTCATGGAGGGGAGAGATTGGAGAGCATACTCTGTTTGTCACGACTAGAAATCAGGAGGAAAAAGTGTTTGAGTTTCAGGACTACTACTACTCACTGGCTATGAGATTCTAAGCAGGTCACTTAACATCCCTACACTTTAAGTTGCTATTATCTACACTCCCTATAAATGTGGCCCCTTGATTCCTGATGTAACATAGAAGGCAGAAATAATTTGGTAGGTTTAATTGGTTCCTGAAATGAGTGTGTCACAAGAGGCTAAGTTTCATCCCAAGCCAAAGCTCAGAGAGTTTTTTTTTAGGGAGAGCCAGATTTTATAAGCTTCAAAGCACCAATAACTTCCCAAGTTACCTCTAAGCTGTTTTTCTACAAATATAAGAGACACTTATTGCCAAATTGCCCTCTCTCTCTCCCCTCCTTCACTGACCAGCTTATAGAGGGTTTTGGGGTTTGTTTGTCTGTTTGTTTTTCTTTTTAACAAGCCACTCTGTGCGGCTTGTGGGGTCTTAGCTCCCCTACCAGGGATTGAACCCAGGCCTTCAGCAGTGAAAGCGCAGAGTCCTAACCACTGGAACACCAGGGAATTCCCACTTATAGAGGGTTTATATGCTTGCTGTCTGCATGTCCGGCAAGCCCACCCACTCTAATAAGACTCTTCCTACTAAGGTCATCATTGACCTCTCTGTGGCTAGATCTTATTTTACTTAATTTTTCAACAGCATTAAAACAGACTGAGGCTTTCTCATTGCAAGTTCTCTGCTATAGACTGAAAGGTACCCCCCCCCAATTCCTATGTTTAAGGCCTAAATCCCCAAAGTGATGTTATTTGGAAATGGAGCCTTTGGAAGTTAATTAGGGGAAGATAAGGTCATGACAGTAAGGCCCTTGTGATGAGATTTGTGGCTTTGTAAGGACAGGAAGAGAAAGAATCACTCTCTCTCCACCATGTGAGCCTATAGCAAGAAGGCTGCTAAATGCAATCAAGGCAGAGGGCCCAGAAACCAATCATGCTGGCACTCTGGCCTCAGACTTCAGCCTCCTGAACCATGAGAAAATAAAGCTCTGCTGTTTAAACCGTAATACTTTGTTATGGCACCCTGAGCTGACTAAGACATAATCTCTTCCCTCATCTTCAGCTGGGCTTCTAATTCTAGCCTGGATGTTCTCTTTCAACGCTGGCTATTCCTGCTTTGCTTCTTTTCAGGCCATAATTTTTCCTGACCATTAAGAGACAGGATTTCCTCAAAGCTCAGATACAGTCCTTTGGTTCTTCTCACTGTCTACTCCTCCACAGATATGACCCACGATCATGGCTTTAATGGGCGTCTTGCTGATGGATTCATGCGTATCTCTAATGTATGGTTCTTCTTTGATATCCAGAGCCATATACCCAACCACCTGCTTTGATTTCTACTTGTAGTTCTTGAAGATATCTCCAAATTAATGTGTCCAGCCCTGAACTCATGATCTTAGTGAATGATACAATTATTCTGGATAGAAATCTAGTGGCCCTCTGTAAGACTCCTCTACCTTTAACCACTTATCAAACCTACCCCTAAATCCTCTAAATTTTACTTTCTGTAGATCCTTCTAATGTATTATCCTTCCCACCTTCATTGCCCACCACTAGTCCAATCATTTCTTCTAGTTTGTAGTAACTTGCTAATTGGTCACCCTGAAACTTCTCTGCCTCTTCTCCGCAGTGCACTCACAGTGATCTGTTCGACATGGAGACCCAAGCAGGTGTTTTTTTGTTTTGTTTTGTTTTGTTTTTTTTGCGGTACGCGGGCCTCTCACTGTTGTGGCCTCTCCCGTTGCGGAGCACAGGCTCCGGACGCGCAGGCTCAGCGGCCATGGCTCACGGGCCCAGCCGCTCCGCGGCATGTGGGATCCTCCCGGACCGGGGCACGAAGCCGTGTCCCCTGCATTGGCAGGTGGACTCTCAACCACTGCGCCACCAGGGAAGCCCCAGCTCATTTTCTTAAAGACTCTTGCTGACTACAAACGCTTTCTACAGTTCACTCGATTTCTCCCCCAGTCACCTTGTCTTCATGTCACTTAATGCAGTTGCTATTTTCTACTTATTATGTATTCATGTGGGTCTTTGATCAGTATTTGAATCTTCAAGTCGACTGTTAACTTCATGAGGGTAGAGGATAGGTCTGCGTTTTTGTTTTGTTTTATTTGGCTTTTGCCCGCTATTATCTGCTCGGAAGCTAAGTCAGTGCCTGTTATATGATAAATGCTCCATAAATACTACTTGAGTTTTGCATGAAAGAAACCTAAAACACCAGTTGGGGTATGGCGGATAAGTACTTGTCAAAGCAAAAAACAGTTAAAACTTTGAACTATCTTACTCTTCCCATAACCAATAGGAGCATTTGAGTTTTCAAATCTCAAGTTGTCTTATGTATACGCATAAGTAGGTTGTCTACGCTTATTTCAGAGGTAATAAAATCTATAATCAAAAAGTTATGGGAAGGTCTTCCCTGGTGGTGCAGTGGTTGAGAGTCCGCCTGCCGATGCAGGGAACACGGGTTTGTGCCCCGGTCCGGGAGGATCCCACATGCCGCGGAGCGGCTGGGCCCGTGAGCCATGGCCGCTGAGCCTGCACATCCAGAGCCTGTGCTCCACAACGGGAGAGGCCACAACAGTGAGAGGCCCGCGTACCTCAAAAAAGCAAAACAAAACAAGACAATAGACATGCAGTTATCTGGACATCCACGCACTTTTGCCTTTAGACAAATTCAGATAAAATGAGATGGAGTAAAATTATTTGAGTTTCAGATAATTTTTAAGATTAACCTTTGGGTTCAGTATCATTTCTGATATTATTGCTTGGCTCTTCTTATTTAGCTGCAAGGTCATGATCACATGAGATACATTTACAAGTGATGTCAACACATTCTTTAATTTCCTGAAGAGTTGGAGTAATATCTGGGTAGTAGTGATGATCTTGATTGGTGAGAAAGTTAGGAGTAGTACCTTATGGTTATATATGCATATTAAACTAGGAGTTCCTTAAGGGTAAATAATATATCTTAGGCAGCTCATTTTTTCAACACCAATCTGTAGCATATGCTAGGCATTTTATTAATATTTATTCTGATACAACTATTTCTTTATGAATTATATTGTATTTAAAATCAAGCTTGATATTAACAGTACCATAATGCAATGTCATTATCTGTTGTACTAATAAACTTAAGTGCATGTGAGAGATCTTCCACATGCTTCCAATTTAAGTAACATTTGGGAAACTGGTTCATTTCTTTCTGGTACAAGTGCTCTTGATGAGTGTAAAAGTTAACTTGTGAAAAATTTCATGGATCTCCTCAGGCAGTCGGTTTCATGAAAACTCCTAGTGGAATACTCTCCTTTCTAGCATGCCTGATACAATCCAAATTAAGCACTTTCAGAACCAAGTTACAAGTGCCAGGCCTTGGAAATTGGAATATGGCAGAAAACTCCCTCTCTGATTTGCTTCCTCAAAGGTTCTAACTTTGGAAAATACATGGAGTCTTGCCGTGCTCACTGACTATCCCTCCTGTTCTCTCCTTCCTATGACCTAGTTGTCACCAAACAAAAAGTTTGTGAGGCACCCTCTGAAAAATTACAAGAAGATATACTTGTTAATAATTCTTTATCTATGCTACTACTCCCATTCATCTTGCCTGCAATTAATTTTCTCTTGCTGTGGCTGTTATATGTGATATTCTAAGTATCTCATGCAAAAGGAACTATTCCTCTGGGGAATGTATAAGATTAAAATGTTATAGTCTATCTTAATAAGAAAATTCAATTTCCTTATCAAAAATATTTTTCCATTTTTCCCATTAAGGTATAATTGTATTTTAATTTAATCTTATTTAAGTTGATTGCTAAAATGTAGTCAAAAAAAGTTTGTGATTTAAGGTCACAGAATAGTATCCAGGTATCCCCTATGGAACTTAGCACAGACTGATCTCATGGGAGAGAGATGGAAGATGATTTGATTTAGATAAAGTACTATTTCCAGTTTGCTCTTTTTTCAAATGATTAAAATATAAAATAAGATTACTGTTAATCATAGAGAAAGCACTAGATACAAATTATGGAAGGTAGAAAAGAAGACACAATCTTATTAAGGCATCTATAAAATACTTATTTTTATAAGCAAGAATGGTTGAAGGCAATGCCTTTTCATTTATTTCTTCAACAAATCTTCATTGAGTTCCATAATGTGCCAAGATCTGACTGTTTTAGCTTTTGGAAATATTTTCAAGGAAGGAGAGCTGGTCCTTGGCCTCTGAAAGCTAATATTCCAGTTGGAGAGGAAGGAAACAAACAAGTAAATATTTAATAGGACCTGAGAGCGTGGTGAGTGCTAAGAGGAGAAATGAGGCAGAGGAAGGAGGTAGAAAGTGATGCGGTGATGGGTGGGGCTGCCCTTTCAGAAAGAGGAGGTCAAGAGCACAGAACCTGACCTTCAAGGAGAGAATTGGATGAAGTGAGAGGGTGACAGGGGTTTTCATTCTTTTTTTTTTAAAGATTTTCTTGATGTGGACCATTTTTAAAGTCTTTATTGAGTTTGTTACAATACTGCTTCTGTTTTATGTTTTGGGTTTTTGGCCTCGAGGCATGTGGGATCTTAGCTCCCTGACCAGGGATCAAACCTGTACCCCCTGTGCTGGAAGGCGAAGTCTTAACCAGTGGACTGCCAGGGAAGTCCTTAACCAGTGGACTGCCAGGGAACCCTGCCAGGGTTGACGTTCTGAGGAAGGAGAATCCCTGTCAGAGGTAGCAGCAAGTGAACATGCCCTGAAGAAGCGGCACTGAGTCTGGTATTTTGAGGAATAGCAAGAAAACCAGTTGTGGCCCAGTGGCAGTGAGCTAGACAGAGCGCGGCAGGAGATTAAGCTCTATAGGGAAGGGGCCAGGCTAGGGAAGGCTTTATCGATTGTGGGAAAGCATTGGACTTGGTGCTGAGAGACATGGGAAGCCACAGGAAAGCTTTGAGCAGGTGAGGAACATGATCCAGTTTATATTTAGAAAGCATCTCCTTGGCTACTGTGTGTGGGGGACAATTATCAAGGGACAAGCATGGAAGGCAAATGACACTTTGGAAGTTATTGCCTTATTCTTAGGGCACGATGGTACTTAAACTAGGTTTGCAGCAGTGGTGTCAGTAAGAATTGGGTGGATTAAGAATGTATTTGAGGGCTTCCCTGGTGGCGCAGTGGTTGAGAGTCCGCCTGCTGATGCAGGGGACACGGGTTCGTGCCCCGGTCCGGGAGGATCCCGCATGCCGCGGAGCGGCTGGGCCCGTGAGCCATGGCCGCTGAGCCTGCGCGTCCGGAGCCTGTGCTCCGCAACGGGAGAGGCCACAACAGTGAGAGGCCCACGTACCGCAAAAAAAAAAAAAAAAAAAAAAAAGAATGTATTTGAAAGGCAGAGCTTATAGCGCTTAACAGTGTTTTAGATGTGGAGTATAAGAGAAACAACAAGTCAGGAATGACTCCTGGATTTAAGATTTGGGGCAGATGATGATGCCATTTACTGGGATGAAGAAGGTGGAAAAGGAGCGGATTTGGGGGAAAAATCTGAAATCCTGTTTTAGATGTGTTAAGTTTGAGACGTCTATAGGCCTGCTCGTTTGGAAATAAGTTCTGTGTGTCTAGAGCACAGGTGAGAGTTGAAGATTGAGACAGAAGTGAGGAAAACGTAAGGGTACTGATGGGACTTAAACGGGGGGCGGGGCTCAGGATATGAACACCAGTGCGCTATGTGTAAACCAGTGTTTCTCAGACTCAGTGTTACTACCATTTTGAGCCCGTTGACTCTTTGTTGTGGGGACTCTCCTGTGCACTTGAAGGATGTAGAGCAGCCTCCCTGGCTTCTACCCACTGAAAGCCAGGGGCATCTCTTCCCGTCTGGTGGTGACAACCAGAAGGGTTTTCAGACATTTTCAAATATCCCCTGGTAGGAAAAACCACCTGCCAGTTGACCATCACCAGTGTAAACAGCAGCAAGAAGAGGACCAGTACAGGGATCAGAGGAAGCCCTGGGCCACTCCAACATGGCGAGCTTGAGAAAAGGGAGAGCCATGAAGGAAACCTAGAAGTTGCAGCGAATGAGGTAGTAGGGCATGGTGGAGAGACTTCTAAGTTCAAAGGTAAAACAACTGAGTTTGTCCTTTATAATGAGATGACAGCTGTCCTAATAAAGTATATATTCCTAATGGCACAAGTACTAGTAATAATATTTCTAGACCAGTAAGTATCGCGATTCTTTCAAAATGAAAATCCTTTTGCTGCTCCGTTTCAAAGTTTCCCAATTCTTTTGAAGGAAAAGCCAAAATCCTTACACTGGCCCCGAAGTTCCCCTGTGACTTGGGCCCCTCCGCCATACTCTCCCCTGGGACTTTATCCTCCAAGGACCCCTTGCTCACTCAGCTCAGCAATGGCTGACGTTTTGCTTTTGTGCCCGGGGCCCACGCCCCACATTCAGGGCCTTTGCCCTCGCTGTTCATTCTGGCGGGATTGCTCCTCCCAGGTGTCCATCCCCAGGGCTCCCCTTCCACTTTTCCAGTTTCGCTCACATGTCTTCTCCACTGACCTCACTTTTTAGTACTGCCACTCTCCTCAGGGGGGAACTTCTAACCCGCTTCCTGTTTGATCTTGCTCCCTTGCCTTTGTCACCATGGAACAGACTGCTTATTTTTACTTATTTTCTGTCTCTATTAAACGGCATGTTCTATGAGGGAGTTTTTTGGCTGTGCTGTCCATCGTTCTATTCTTAGCACCTATAGCAGTGCCTCATACATAACTAATATATATTGAATCAATGAAAAAAAATAAGTGAACTAACATTTATTGTGTGCTTACTATGTGCCAGGCACCATTCTAAAAGCATCATAGTGTTAATCAAATTAATTGAAATGTGTGTCATTTAATTTTGTTTTCAAGATTTTTGTTTTTCCTTTAATCAACAAATGTATTGCCCTTCATTGTTCAACAAACACATTTAATGGTCATTATAGGTCAGTTACTGTGCTAGGATGTGGGAATAAAGCAGCAGCTACACTTAGGAGAAAGATTAGGCAATCCACATTTCTAACAGGTGCTGGGATGGAGATCTGCCCAGGAAGCTGTCAAAGCTCAGTAGTGGGACACATACATTAGCCTCAGGGGTTAGGGAAAGCTTTCTGGAAGAGATGATCATTGAACTTTGTTGCAAAAAGATAAGAATTAAACTAGAACAAAATGGGCATATGGAATCTAAAAAAATGATACAAGGGAACTTATTTAACAAAGCAGAAATAGACTCACAGACATAGGAAACACATTTAAGCTTACCAAAGGGGAAAACGGGAGGTGGGGGGAAGGATAAATTAGGAGTTTGGGATTAATAGATACACACTGCTATATATATCAATACAATAGATGAACAACAGGGACCTACTGTATAGCACAAGGAACTCTATTCAATATCTTATAATAACTTATAATGGAAAAGAATCTGAAAAAGAATATATATATTATATATTTATAAATATACCTGAATCACTTTGCTGTACACCTGAAATTAACACAACATTTTAAATCAACTATACTTCAATGAAAAAAAAAAGGACATTCCGGAAGGAAAACAGCATGTGGGCTAGTGTAAAACAGTATGGGCCATTTAAAAATCTTCAAAGACGGTTCATTATGTATTTACTGGCACAACTAGAAATGAAACTTACATGCCTATCAAAAGAGTTTTCGTATTCTGAGACCTATACAAAGGAGGAACAGAGATTTTGAAGCTAGAAAATGACAAGATCACATGATCACATTTTAGCAATGTCAGTTTGGCCTATGTTGACGGTTTGCTGTCAAGGAACCACACAGGCAAGCTGGAGGGTGGCAGTGGAGTCATGGCGTTTTTCCAGTAGAGTGCAGACCGTGGGCTGAACAAAGTGGCACTGAGATGAATAAGGAGGGTGTTATAGAAGCCTTCCTGTGTTAAATTACAATTGGCTAACAATTATTTTTATTTTCTTAAGGCACATACTATGATAGGAAACCAATGTTCAGTGCCATTTGTTCTTTGTGTCTAGTGTCTTCTTTGAAAAACTCTATCCTATGGATAATTTGTGTGACTGTATATGGAATGAAAAGTGATTGAGCTTTTTTTTTTTTTTTTTTTTTTTTTGCGGTACACGGGCCTCTCACTGTTGTGGCCTCTCCCGTTGTGGAGCACAGGCTCCCGACGCGCAGGCTCAGCAGCCATGGCTCACGGGCCCAGCTGCTCCGCGGCATGTGGGATCTTCCCGGACCCGGGCATGAACCCGTGTCCCCTGCATCGGCAGGCGGACTCTCAACCACTGCGCCACCAGGGAAGCCCTGAGCTTTTAAATATAACTTATGTCTAACACAGGATAAGCTAGGCATTTTTTTAATCTCAGTTTTATTCAAATTTATTAGACAGCCCCTGAGAGCATAGGGTATATATCACAAAAGTTAAATATTCAGAACACTAAGACACATAGACTATGTTTCCAAAGGTAATTCAATGAAAGAGAGAAATCGAAATACATATAAGGTATATATCTGCTTTGGTTTATAAATGAACATAATATGGATTTGGATTTTTATGGAAAAGTGCATTAATTATCAAGAAAACTGACAGCTCTATTATCTTTTTAAATGGGATCCCTCAAGCCCTTATTTAATAAAAGCTTTTTTGTTGGTTCATCTAAATGTTGCCCTTTGATGAGCTTTAGAGTCTGTCAGTTTAGGGGTGCAGCCCTCAGACTAATGGGCGGGCTGGGAACCAGATGTCTGTTGTCAGGTCTGAAAACCCAATTAAAATAGAGGTCGTGAGGGTGGAAGGAAGCGAAGGGGTCAGCTGGAGCCTGTTGGGGCAGGGCACAGGCTGGGAGAAATCAGAGAATGTGTGCTACCTTGGCAGACCTGTTAAGGAAAGTAATACATAGATACTTTTATCAAATGCTTTGAAACTCCTGAACCAGATAGGATTCAGGGAGATATTAATCTCCACGAAGTTTTCAGGAAGAGTTTGCTCTGAGTGTTGATCTCAAAAGTAAAACGCAATTCTGAAAAATCCATTAAAGCTTATGTATTAGTACAGGTATCGAAAGTCTCAGTAACGATTTTCAAATCATATCTGAAGTATTTTTCTGCTGTATATATTAATATTTGAATAACCCACCTATTTATTTATCTCTACCTAGTCAATAAACTAGTGCAAAACTTTCTTACTGCTTCCTATTGCTTTAGCCTCTCTGCCTGTCATGCTATCTTGTGGAGCACTCTAGGTTAATCTTCCTAAAGCAGTGCTCTAATATGTCAACATTTAAAAAATCTATGAGAACTACCAACTGGTTACTAAATCAAGTCCAAATTTTTCTCCCCAAAGTGAGAATTTGTACAGTTTGATCCCATCTTTCTTGCATGCGTTTATTCATTTGATAAATATTTATTATGTACTCACTCTATGCCAGACATGCATCTCGGTTCTAAAGATACAACTGCAAATAAACAAAGCCCTCCCCCTCATGGAATTCATATTCTAGTGGGAGGAATAAAACAATAAAGGAAAATAATATAATACACACACATACACAGAGGATAAAGAATACCCTGGAGAAAAACAAAGCAGTGTAAAAATAGGAGATTGTTATAGTATTGTGTGTGAGGTTTTTTTTTTTTTTTTTGGTCAAAGGTATTTTAAAAAGGCTTTATTGAGAGGGTAACTTTTTTTGTTTGTTTGTTTGTTTGTTTTTGCGGTACGCGGGCCTCTCACTGTTGTGGCCTCTCCCGTTGCGGAGCACAGGCTCCGGACGCGCAGGCTCAGCAGCCATGGCTCACGGGCCCAGCCGCTCTGCAGCATGTAGGATCTTCCTGGACCGGGGCATGAACCCGTGTCCCCTGCATCGACAGGCAGACTCTCGACCACTGTGCCACCAGGGAAGCCCCGAGAGGGTAACTTTTGAGTGGAGGCTTAGAGAGGTGCGAAATGAATTTTGAAGTATTTGAGGAAAGACCACTCCAGGCAAAGGGAATAGCAAACAATAATCCTGAAGAAATACCATGGTTGGTAAATAACTAGGCAAAGGCCATGGGCCTGGAGCAGAGTGAGCAAAGAGGCACATAGTAGGTGACGTGGTCAGAGAGGTAATAGGGAGGCCAGATCAGGTAGGATATTATAGGGTATCAAGATGGTGGGAAGTTCAAGAACTTTTAGGAGAGGAGAGACACGATACGGCTTATATTTAAAAGGAACACGCTGGTTTGTGTGTTTGAAAAGACTATGGGGGTAAATAATATATGGGGATCATGAATGTATTTATAGCCATTGAACTTGTGGGTCCACCAAGGGAGTAGGTATAACTATAAAGGGGACAGGGTCTGGGAAAGGAATAACCTTTGGATATTCTAATATACTCAGGCAGATGAGGGAGACAGCAACAGAGCCTTAGAAGGAATGGCCATTGAGCAGTAGGAAAACCAAGAAAAGGGTTAGCTCATATAAAGAAAGTGATCAAGAAGGCTCAGGGGATCAACTGTGTTAAATGCCTACGATAAGTCAGATGAGGGCTGAGAATCATCACTAAACAAAACAGAGGTTATAGGTGATCATGAACTTGTGAATTAGTGGACTAGTAAGGAAAGAATAAGCACAGACAATTCTTAAGGAGTTTTGTCATTAAAAAATAAAACATAGATAAGAATGATAGATGAAGGGTGACATAAGGTTAAAAAAAGTGTTTCTTATTAGAAAAATTTCAGCATATTTGCATGTTGATAAGACAGTTGGTAAAAAGTAAAAAATAACAATGCAGGTGCAGAGAGCTCTTGAGAGAGAGTCAGGGAGAGTGCATGAGACGAGAGTTTGGCTTCAGATGGGAACGGGGACAGTTTATAGGAATTAGAAACACAAGTGTAGAGATAGATTGGAAGGTGTCCTGGGAGTGTGGAGGTTTCCTTCTTATAGATTTTAATTTTCAGGGAAATATGAAAAGGGTCTTCATCTGAAAATGAAGATGGATAAGAGATAGGGAGGTTCACGGAAAGAGAAGATATAAAATACTATCGAAGACAGTGAGACGTTAATAAATCAGGCAGATGTGGTGCTAAGGAATTATTGGAATCAAGGTAGTGGAGAATGAGGATGTATGCTGGAAAGTTAGGAGATAGTGGCATGCATGAAATTGAATTTAATAAGGAGGATCCTTTATTTTTTTTTTTAATTGAAGTATAGGGGACTTCTCTGGTGGCACAGTGGGTAAGACTCCACGCTCCCAATGCAGAGGGCCTGGGATTGATGCCTGGTCAGGGAACTAGATCCCACATGCATGCTGCAACTAAGAGCCTGCATGCCACAGGGAAGATCCCACGTGCTGCAACTAAGCCCGGGAGCAGCCTAAATAAATAAATAAATGTTTTGAAGTATAGTTAATTTACAATGTTGTGTTAGTTTCAGGTGTACAGCAAAGTGATTCTGTTTATATATATATCTCAATATTATATATACATATTTCTTCCTTTTCAGATTTTTTTTCCCTTATGGGTTATTACAAGATACTGAAAATAGTTCTGTGTGCTATACAATAAGTCCTTGTTGGTTATCTATTTTATATACAATATTATGTATATGTTAATCCCAAACTCCTAATTTATCCCTTCCCCCCTTTTCCCTGTTAATAACCATAAGTTTGTTTTCTGTGTCTGTGCGTCTATTTCTGTTTTGTAAATAAGCTCATTTGTATCATTTTTTTAGATTCCATATGTAAGCAGTATCTTATGATATTTGCCTTTCTCTGTCTGGCTTACTTAGTGTGATAATCTCTAGGTCCATACATACTGCTGCAAATGGCATTATTTCATTCTTTTTTATGGATGTGTGATATTCCACTGTGTATGTATGTATGTATGTGTATATGTATATATGTGTCTGTGTATATACATATATACCACATCTTTATCCATTCATCTGTCGATGGACATTTAGGTTGCTTCCATGTCTTGGCTATTGTAAATAGTGCTGCAGTGAACATTGGGGTCATGTATCTTTTCAAATTATGGTTTTCTCCAGATATAGGCCCAGGAGTGGGATTGCTGGGTCATATGGTAGTTCTACTTTTAGTTTTTAAAGGAACCTCCACTCTGTTCTCCATAGTGGCTGCACCAATTTAAATTCCCACCAACAGTGTAGGAGGGTTCCTTTTTCTGCACACTCTCTCCAGCATTTATTATACATAGACTTTTTTTTTTAACACAGATTGCTTTATTTTTTTATTGAATTATGGTTGATTACAATGTTGTGTTAATTTCTGATGTAAGCAAAGTGATTCAGTTATACATATATATATTCATTTTTTAAATATTCTTTCCCATTATGGCTTATCATAGATTATTGATTATAGTTCTCTGTGCTGTATAGTAGGACCTTGCTGTTTATTCATTTATAAAAGCTTACATCTGCTAACGCCAACCTTCCATTCCATCCCTCTCCCAACCCCCTCCCCCTTGGCAACGAACAGTCTGTTCTCTATGTCCGTGATTCTATTTGTTTCATAGATAGGTTCATTTGTGTCATATTTTAGATTCCACATATGTGAAATCATATGGTATTTGTCTTTCTCTGTCTGACTTACTTCACTTAGTATGATAATCTCTAGGTCCATCCATGTTGCTGCAAATGACATTTCTTTGTTCTTTTTTATGGCTGAGTAATATTCCATTGTATATATGAACCACGTCTTCTTTATCCATTCATCTGTCAGTGGACATTTAGGTTGTTTCCACGTCTTGGCTATTATGAATTGTGCTGCTATGAACATAGAGGTGCATGTATCTTTTTTTTAAATAGATCTTTATTGGAGTATAATTCCTTCACAATACTGTGTAAGTTTCTGTTGCACAACAAAGCGAATCAGACATATACATACGCATGTCCCCATATCCACTCACTCTTGAGCCTCCCTCCCATCCTCCTTATCCCACTCCTCTAGGTCATTGCAAAGCACTGAGCCGATCTCCCTGTGCTATGCTGCTGCTTCCCACCAGCCAACTATTTTACATTCAGTAGTGTATATATGTCGATGCTACTCTCACTTTGCCCCAGCCTCGCTCTCCCACCCCATGTCCTCAAATCCATTCTCTATGTCTACCTCTTTATTTCTGCCCTGCAAATAAGTTCATCAGTGCCATCCTTTTTTTTGTTCTTAGATTCCATATATATACATTAGCATACAGTATTTGTTTTTCTCTTTATGACTTGCTTCGCTCTGTGTGACAGACTTTAGGTCCATCCACCTCACTACAGATAACTCAATTTCGTTTCTTTTTATGGCTGAGTAATATTCCATTGTATATATGTGCCACATCTTTATCCATTCATCTGTCAGTGGACACTTAGGTTGCTTCCATGTCCTGCCTACTGTAAATAGTGCTGCAGTGAACATTGTGGTACATGTCTCTTTTTGAATTATGGTTTTCTCAGAATCCTTGCATCCCTGGGAGAAATCCCACTTGATCATGGTGTATGATCCTTTTAATGTATTGTTAGATTCTGTTTGCTAGTATTTTATTCAGGATTTTTGCATCTGTGTTCATCAGTGATATTGGTCTATAATTTTCTTTTTTTTGTGTGATATCTTTTTCTGGTTTTGGTATCGGGATGATGGTGGCTTCATAGAATGAATTTGGGAGTGTTTCTCTCCCTGAAATTTTTTGGAAAAGCTTGAGAAGGATGGGAGTTAGCTCTTCTCTAAATGTTTGATAGAATTTACCTGTGAAGCCATCTGTTCCTGGACTTTTGTTTGTTGGAAGATTTTTAATTACAATTTCAATTTCATTACTTGTAATAGGTCTGTTTATATTTTCTAATTCTTCCTGGTTCAGTCTTGGAAAATTGTACCTTTCTGAGAATTTGTCCATTTCTTCGTGGTTGTCCATTTTACTGGAGTATAGTAGTTTGTAATAGTCTCTTATAATCCTTTGTATTTCTGCAGTGTCAGTTGTGATTTCTCCTTTTTCATTTCTAATTTTATTGACTTGCATCCTCTCCCTTTTTGTCTTGATGAGTTTGGCTAAGGGTTTATCAATTTTGTTTATCTTCCCAAAGAACCAGCTTTTAGTTTTATTGATCTTTGCTATTGTTTTCTTCATTTCTATTTCATTTATTTCTGCTCTGATTTTTATGATTTCTTTCCTTCTACTGACTTTGGGTTTTCTTTGTTCTTCTTTCTCTGATTGTTTTAAGTGTAGGGTTAGATTGTTTATTAGAGATTTTTCTTGTTTCTTGAGGTGAGATTGAATTTCTATAAACTTCCCACTTAGAACTGCTTTTGCTGCGTCCCATAGGTTTTGGGTCGTCGTGTTTTCATTGTCATTTGTTTCTACGTATTTTTTAATTTCTTCTTTGATTTCTTCAGTGATCTCTTCGTTATTTAGTAGCACACTGTTTAGCTTACATGTATTTGTATTTTTTACAGTTTTTTTTTCCTGTAATTGATTTTCAATCTCATAGTGTTGTGGTCAGAAACGATGCTTGATATGATTATAATATTCTTAAATTTTCCAAGCCTTGATTTGTGACCCAAGATGTGATCTATCCTGGAGAATGTTCCGTGTGCACTTGAGAAGAAAGTGTATTCTGCCACTTCGGGGTGGAATGTTCTATAAATATCAGTTAGATCTATCTGGTCTATTGTGTCATTTAAAGCTTGTGTTTCCTTATTTATTTTCTGTTTGGATGATATGTCCATTGGTGTAAGTGGGGTGTTAAAGTCCCCTACTATTTATGTGTTACTGTGGATTTCTCCTTTCATGGTTGTTAGCATTTGCCTTATGTATTGAGGTGCTCCTATGTTGGGTGCATATTCATTTATAATTGTTATATCTTCTTCTTGGATTGATCCTTTGATCATTATGTAGTGTCCCTCCTTATGTAAAACTGTTACTGTTTGCTGATGACATGATACTGTACATAGAAAATCCTAAAGATGGCACCAGAAAATTACTAGAACTAATTGATGAATTTGGTAAAGTTGCAGGATACAATATTAATGCACAGAAATCTCTAGCATTCCTATACACCAACAACAAAAAATCAGAAAGAGAAATTAAGGAAACCCTCCCATTTACCATTGCAACAAAAAGAATAAAATACCTAGGAATAAACCTGCCTAAGTTAGGAGAGTGGGATTGACATATATACACTAATATGTATAAAATAGATAGCTAATAAAATGCTGTATAAAAAATAAATAAAATAGGGGCTTCCCTGGTGGCGCAGTGGTTGAGAGTCCGCCTGCCGATGCAGGGGACACGGGTTTGTGCCCCGGTCCGGGAAGATCCCACATGCTGCGGAGCGGCTGGGTCCGTGAGCCGTGGCCGCTGAGCCTGCGCGTCCGGAGCCTGTGCTCCGCAACGGGAGAGGCCACAACAGTGAGAGGCCCATGTACCGCAAAAAAAAAATAAATAAATAAATAAATAAAATAAAATTCAAAAATTCAATAAAAAAGAAAACCTGCCTAAGGAGGTGAAAGACTTCTACTCAGAAAACTATAAAACACTGATGAAGGAAATCAAAGATGACATAAAGAGATGGAGAAGTATACCATGTTGTTGAATTGGAAGAATCAATATTGTGAAAATGACTATACCACCCAAAGCAATCTACAGATTCAATGCAATCCCTATCAAATTACCAATGGCATTCTTCACAGAATTAGAACAAAAAATTTTACTGTTTGTATGGAAACTCGGAAGACCCCGAATAGCCAAAGCAATCTTTTTTTTTTTTTTTTTTTTGTGGTACACAGGCCTCTCACTGTTGTGGCCTCTCCCGTTGCAGAGCACAGACTCCGGACGCGCAGGCTCAGTGGCCATGGCTCACGGGCCCTGCCACTCCGTGGCATGTGGGATCTTCCCAGACCGGGGCACGAACCTGTGTCCCCTGCATCAGCAGGCGGACTCTCAACCACTGCGCCACCAGGGAAGCCCTACCAAAGCAATCTTGAGAAAGTAAAACAGAGCTGGAGGAATCAGGTGTCCTGACTTCAAACTATACCACACAGCTACAGTCATCAAGACAGTATGGTACTGACACAAAAACAGAAATATAGATCAATGGTATAGGATAGAATGCTCAGAGATAAACCCATGCACATATGGGCACCTAATTTACAACAAAGGAGGCAAGAACATACAATGGAGAAAAGACAGTCTCTTCAAAAAGTGGTGCTGGGAAAACTGGACAGCTATATGTAAAAGAATGAAATTAGAACATTCTCTAACACCACACACAAAAATAAACTCCAAATGGATTAAAGACTTAAATGTAAGACTGGACACTATAAAACTCTTAGAGGAAAGCATAGGAAAAACTCTTTGACATAAACCACAGCAAGATCTTTTTTGACCCACCTCCTAGAGTAATGGAAATAAAAACAAAAATAAAGAAATGGGACTTAATTAAATTTCAAAGCTTTTGTACAGCAAAGGAAACCATAAACAAGATAAAAAGACAGCCCTCAGAATGGGAGAATATATTTGCAAATGAAACAACAGACAAAGGATTAATCTCCAAAATATACAGACAGCTCATGGAGCTGAATACCAAAAAAACAAGCCACTCCAAAAATGGGCAGAAAACCTAAGTAGACATTTCATCAAGGAAGACATACACATGGCCAAGAGGCATATGAAAAGATGCTCAACATCACTAATTATTAGAGAAATGCAAATCAAAACTACAGTGAGGTGTCACCTCACACTGGTCAGAATGACCATTATCAAAAAATGTAGAAAGAATAAATGCTGGAAAGGGTGTGCTGAAAAGGGAGCCCTCCTGCACTGTTGGTGAGAATGTAAGTTGATACAACCACTATAGAGAATGGTATGGAAGTTCCTTAAAATCTAAAAATAGGGCTTCCCTGGTGGCACAGTGGTTAAGAATCTTCCTGCCAATGCAGGGGACACGGGTTCAAGCCCGGGGTCAGGAAGATCCCACATGCTCTGGAGCAACTAAGCTGTGTGCCACAACTACTGAGCCTGTGCTCTAGAGCCTGCGAGCCACAACTACTGAAGCCCATGTCCCACAGCTACTGAAGCCTGCGCGCCTAGAGCCTGTGCTCCGCAACAAGAGAAGCCACCACAATGTGAAGCCTGCGCACTGCAACTAAGAGTACCCCCCACTCACCGCAACTAGAGAAAGCACGCACACAGCAATGAAGACCCAACGCAGCCAAAAAAAAAAAAAAAAAAAAAAAAAAACCTAAAAATAGAACTACCACTTACATCTTTTTGAATTATAGTTTTGTCTGGATATGTGCCCAGGAGTGGGATTGCTGGATCATATGGTTATTCTATTTTTAGTTTTCTGAAGAATCTCCATACTGTTTTCCACAGTGGCTGCACCAACTTACATTCCCACCAACAGTGTAGGGGGGTTCCCTTTTCTCTTTACCCTCCCCAGCATTTGTTATTTGTAGACTTTTTAATGATGGCCATTCTGACTGGTGTGAAGTGGTACCTAATTGTAGTTTTGAGGTGATACCTCATTGTAGTTTTGATTTGCATTTCTCTAATAATTAGCAATGTTGAGCATCTTTTCATGTACCTATTGGCCATATTTCTTCTTTGGAGAAATATATATTTAGGTCTTCTGCCCATTTTTCTATAGGGTTGTTTGTTTTTTGTTGTTGTTGAGTTGTATGAACTGCTTATATATTTTGGAAATTAAGCCCTTGTTAGTCACATCATTTGCAAATATTTTCTCCCATTCTGTAGCTTGTCTTTTTGTTTTGTTTATGGTTTCCTTTGCTATACAAAAGCTTTTAAGTTTCATTAGGTCCCATTTGTTTTCATATTTATTTTTATTTCTATTGCCTTGGGAGACTGACCTAAGAAAACAATGCTATGATTTATGTCCGAGAATGTTTTGCCTATGATCTCTTCTAGGAGTTTTATGGTGTCATGTCTTATATTTAAGTCTTCAAGCCATTATGAGTTTATTTTTGTGTATCATGAGAGGGTGTGTTCTAACCTCACTGACTTACATGTGGCTTGCAGCTTTCCCAACACCACTTGCTGAAGAGACTGTCTTTTTCCCATTGTATATTCTTGCCTCCTTTGTCGAAGACTAATTGACTGTAGGTGTGTGGGTTTGTTTTTAGACTCTATTCTGTTCCGTTGATCCATACATCTGTTTTCGTGCCAATATCATGTTGTTTTGACTACTGTAGCTTTGTGGTATTTCCTGGAGTCTGGAAGGATTATGCCTCCTGCTTTGTTCTTTTTCCTCAGGATTGGTTTGGTAATTCTGGGTCTTTTATGGTTCCATATAAATTTTAGGATTATTTGTTCTAGTTTTGTGAAGAATGTCATGAGTAATTTGATAGAGATAGCATTAAATCTGTAGACTGCTTTGGGTAGTCTGGCCATTTTAACAATATTAATTCTTCCAGTCCAATAGCAGGGGTTATCTTTCTATTTCTTGAGTTGTCTTCAATTTCTATTATTAATGTTTTACAGTTCTCAGCATATAAGTCTTTCACATCCTTGGTCAGGTTTATTCCTAAGTATTTTATTTTGGGGGGTGCAATTTTAAAAGATAATGTTTTTTTACATATCCTTTCTGATATTTCATTGTTGGTGTAAAGAAATGCAACCAATTTCTGTATGTTAATCTCGTATCTGGCTACCTTGCTGAATTCATTTCAGTTCTAGTAGTTTTTGTGTAGAATCATCAGGGCTTTCTATATATAGTATCATATCATCTGCATATAATGACAATTTTAACTCTTCCTTTCCAATTTGGATACCTTTTATTTCTTTTTCTGATTGCTGTGGCTGGGACTTCTATTAATATGTTGAATAGAAGAGGTGAGTGTGGGCATCCTTGTCTTCTTCCAGAGTTTAGTGGGAAGGCTTTCAGCTTTTCACCATTTAGTATTATATTGGCTATGGGTTTGTCATAAATAGCTTTTATTATATTGGGATATGTTCCCTCTATACCCACTTAGGTAAGAGTTTTTTTTTATTGTGAATGGATGTTGAATTTTGTCAAATGCTTTTTCTGCATCTTTTGAGAAGATCCTGTGGTTTTTGTCTTTTCTTTTGTTTATGTGGTGTATCACTTTGATTGATTTGCCTATGTTGAATCACCCTTGTGAACTTGGGATGAATCCTACTTGGTCTGGTGTATGATCTTTTTTATGTATATTCATCAAAGATATTGGCTGCAATTTTTATTTTTTGGTGGTGTCTTTGTCTGGTTTTTGGTATCAGGGTGATGGTGGCCTGGTGGTGTAGAAGAGAAAACAGCCTCTGATTGAGAGAGCTGCAAGGGAAGCCTTGTCTTCAGGGAAGAGCCAGGTATTAGGAGAAGTGAATACTCACAGAAGCAATAGAAGATCTGGGAGATTTTTCTAATAATGAACTGTGAGATCCAGAGTGCACAGTGAAAGGGTTTGGGGATCAGGAGATAAAAATCTGATAAGAGATGAGGGTTACTGGGGACAATTGTATTTCTGGTGACGACTGATAAAATCAGGAATTGATTGAGCATGTGATGCAATCAGTGCACAGAGTCTTTGTAAGGGAGGTTGCATGGAAGAGGCTGTGAATATTGATGGGGTAAACAGGAAAGGGGAGAATGGGGGTGCGGACTGCACAAAGGCACGGATATGAGGACATGGGGCTCTTTGGAAACCATTTCAAAGGCTCTGTACCCTAGCCACAACCACAGTGCGTAGCTCATGTCAAGATCATTGTGCTTTCCATTACCCTGTGCTGAACTGTAACGGGTAACATTGGGAGCCTTGGCACTTCTCAGAAGCCAATGGAGGTATGGAAGTTGGAAGAAGAGGTCTGAGCAGGGGCACTTGAGCTTTGGGGGTCTCCTCTTCACTCCTGCTTTTGAAGGCATGGAAGTTTAGAGAGTGGATGGGGCAATGACACTAAGACAAGTGAAGTCCTGGAGCCATTTCTTTTCATTATTTTTCCAACTATTCCCTCTTGTACACATTATCTTCATCCTCTCCTCTGTTGCAGTTGTATCACTCCTTTTTAGTTTTTACTTACATTATTTTCTCTATCTGTAATGATATCTATCCACTTCTGGAAACCTGACTTTCTCTATCGCACTTTTCTTCATGTCCTGTCAGTATCAATTTTTCTCTTCTGCCTTTCTACAGTCTTGTATGGCATTATCACCCTCCCAGAGATCACCAGGAAGCGTGATTTATTTGAAAGGAAAGGAAACAAGTAGGTAGAAGAGAATTAGAAATTCCAGTGATGTTAGGGATTTCCCTTATGAGACTCATTTCTCTTATCAGTATTTAATTACAGTTTTGCTGAGCATCTTAGTAGATGTTGCACACATAGGACACAGCTGAGGTTTATCAACTAGCAAGCACATAGGCATTCCTATCTGTTGTCTTGTGAGCTTTCCCCCTCTGACCCAGGCACTCTGCATTATCAATACATAATATTTTCTCACTTTGCAGCTGCACACCTGCATTATGGCTATGCTCTTATCCTCAGATGAGCTATCAGAATAGGCATCACTGTGTGTCACTGCATATACTATTTTATTTATACCTCTGTGAGCTCCATGAAGGTGGGGATACAAATCTTCTTCATACACTCTGTATAATTACACCCAATGCATTCCCCATGTATTTGATAAATATTCATGAATGAATGAATAAATGAATGAAGGCTGATTTTTAAAATATTGGTAAAATTGTTACATAGAAGAGTGAACATATCTTAAGAACAAAGTAGGTAACTGAAAGATAGACTTGAGGGTATATCCCAGACCACACTCAAAAAAACAAAAACAAAAACAATAAACCTAAAATATCAGAAAAAATGGCAGAATTCTTAAAAATTGAAGGAAAATTCAGAAAGCAGGACATAGCCAATTAGGAATTCTAGAGAGTAAAAATAAAGAGAAATTAGAAAAGGCAATAATCAAAGGCATGAGTATTTAGATTTAAAAAACTAGTCAAATATTGAGTAGGAATAAAGAATATTAATAAAGAGAGGCTCATTTTTATATTGGTGAAATTTCTGAACTCCAGAGATAAAGTTGAAATTCTAAATGAGTCCAGAAAGAAAAACAACAATAACTGTTACGTAACATAGTATAAAAATCAGAGGCATCAGATTTCCCATTACTAAAATGGGTTCTTACAAACTCATTAAAAAGACTTTAAAATTATTAAAAATATTTTAAAGCTAGAGTTCTACATCCTGCCAGTGCTGTTTGTAGTGATTTCCTGTCAACTGAATATAAAAGTATAAATAAAGAAATGGGAGGAAAAGAATATGTCCAGGCTAATCACAAACAAATATATTGGACTATTCTGCAAATAAAAGGAAAGATTCTCAAACTATTAGACAAAGTAACAATAAAATATCATTTTGTACCATTTGAGATAAGATACAGAACTTTTCTCAAACACTGATAGAGAAAATGTACATGGTTAATTTTTTTTTTTTGGAAAGCAAGATGAAAATATCTAAAAATGTTTAAAATACATAAACCCTTCAAGGATTAAGAATATACATACAAGGATGTAAATTGAAAGATTCTTGATAGGAACATAAAATGGGAGAAAATAGTGGCTGAATAAAGATCATATACCTATACTGTTGTAGGATCATTAAAAAATGATGAATCGAATTTTTATACTAGCAGACTTGGAGGGATTTTCATGAGGCATATTAAATAAGAAATGCAAGATGAAAAAGTTTATAATATAATGGATTTTTATGAGGGGGAAAGTAAAACATATGCACTTGTATGTGTACATATGCATATGAATAAGATGTACCTTTCTATATATTGATACATACAAGTAGTGGCTTATAGTTGCTTTTGTATTTGTATATAAACTTTGAAAGACTATAAGGGAATAAACACCATTTTGTTACACTTAATGAATAAGTTGATTAATAGATTTAGGCAAGGGACATCAGTGGTGACTAAAATTATTAGATGGAAGACTAATGGTAAACTGGATGTTTTCAGGGCACTGAAGCAACACTCCACAAATAGCTGCCTGTCCTTAAGGGGAAAAAATATAGCATTATAGAGGAAAGTTAAGGCCGTCACAGTTCTAGTGTGATCATTTTAGAAATGCTATTAGGATAACCAAGCATTAGGTACATAATGATGTGATGCTATAGATTAGAAGAATATGTGATATTCTTTTGTTTTTTAATTAATTTTAAAATGCACATTTTAAAATTAAAAGTTCACAGCTTGATTAATGTGAACTTGATTAATGTTCCCAAAGTTGAACAGTCATGTATAACAAACATCTAGAAACAAAATAGACCACTGTCTGCCCCACAGAATCTGCCCCCTCTCTCCAGAGTTGCCAATTCCCTAATCCCTCCTCCCCTAAATTATCACCCTTCTGGCTTCCACCACCAACTATAAAGTAAGCTTTCCATATGTGTTTAACCTGAATCTTATTTATCTTATAGGTCTAAATTCCCTTCTAAAGAGAACTTCTCTAAGTTCTTCTAAAAAATAGAAGAACATGCTAAATGACAACATGAGTAAGCTATCTAACAACTCCAGAAAACGGTACCTTCTAAAGGACAACTTGCCATATCTCTGCAGGGACAGCTGGAAGTGGAGAAAAGGAAACAATTGTTAAAAATTTAAAAAGACATAAAAATTACAGTACATTGAATTCATGGTCTTGATTGAATCCCAACTAAAACCAGCTGTAAAATACTATTAAGACAATGGGGGAAATTTGAATTTGGATTGGGTATTTATGATAGTAAGGAACTATTTTTAACTTTGTTGGTTGTGAAAATTACAGTTTGGCCATGTAGAGTAATTTTTTTGTTACACATTGAAATAGGGATGAAATGTTATGATATCTATAATATGTTTTAAAATATTTAAGAAAATATAGAGGACTAAGTATAACAAACTGTAACCATTGCCCAATCTAGACTAGATTATAGGTATATGAGTCTTTACCATATTATTCTCTCTTCTTTATTATGTGATTGAAAATTTCTATAACATTTAGAAAAGACACATCAGGGGCACCCATATATTACATAGATTATATCTACTGTAAAATGAGAAGGTATAATTTAAGTAGTGACTCCAGATTTCCCTGCATTATATATTTAAAACATTGTATGTGTTAATCAGAGACATTTTCTTCTTCACCTGACTTTATATGTCTATTTTATTGATGTTGTTAACAGTCTAAACCTTTCTAGAGTTTAATCCAAATTTCCTTACAAAGGATTTCACACTAATAGATATATTTGAACTTGTTTCAATTTCAGTATTACTGGAACCACTTAATAGGCTTTTCCTTCAAACTTCCATTTTTTTGTGCTCTGTAGAAAATCAATATGAAGTTAAGAAGGGATTGTTAGGTAAAATTATAAGGGTTAAATCTTCCTTATTTTTTTATAGTGGTGCTAAGTAGACTTCTTACTCTTTAATTTCAAAATGGAAGTTTTTGAAAAGATTGCTTTATATCTGAATCTTTTTTGCGGTACGTGGGCCTCTCACTGCTGTGGCCTCTCCCATTGTGGAGCACAGGCTCCGGACGTGCAGGCTCAGCGGCCATGGCTCACGGACCCAGCCGCTCCGCGGCATGTGGGATCTTCCTGGACCGGGGCACGAACCCGTGTCCCCTGCATCGGCAGGCGGACTCTCAACCACTGCGCCACCAGGGAAGCCCTGAATCTTTCTTTTACTACACAGGTTCTTTTTCATGTTTAAAATGGCATTTTAACAGAAAAATATCTCCTTTAACAAGAATGTCTAACAAAAAATATGATTAAATACCAAATATAATTACAAACAATAAAACCAAAAACTGGTAAAGGCCGGAAGCACTGTCAGCTTAATTTATGCTATACTTTCAAATGTCTAGGATATTATTGAACTAGATCTGAGATTACTGTAAAATCTGTACTTTGATAGTGTAGGTCATCTATGGACTATAGATGGTATAAATGCTAATTATTTAGTTGTTTCCTTATAGTAAAATCCTTAAAGTGAAAGCACATTTAGGGCTTTATTATTATGATTTTCATAATCTGTTGGGCCTCCAGTCTAAGTTAAACTAAATATTCTTGATAGTTCACTAGTTAACACAGTATATATACTGAGCTTTCTGTTATAAAAATATTACGAAGATTTTATATAGATCTGTAGCTCAGTTTGAACTAGAGGAATAAAATGATTTAAAAGATATAGTTGGGCTTCCCTGGTGGCGCAGTGGTTGGGGGTCCGCCTGCCGATGCAGGGGACACGGGTTCGTGCCCCGGTCCGGGAAGATCCCACATGCCGCGGAGCGGGTGGGCCCGTGAGCCATGGCCGCCGAGCCTGCGCGTCCGGAGCCTGTGCTCCACAACGGGAGAGGCCCACGTACCGCAAAAAAAAAAAAAAAAAAAAAGATATAGTTAAGCAATTTGGTATCTTAGATCATTTCAGCTCAGTTAGAACCAATTCATACAGAATAAGTACCATTTATTGATTTGTTTATTTAAAGATACACATAGTTCCCTTGAAATTTCAATGATCTTAATTGCACCCAGTGACTTTTATTTGGTTGCCTGTTAAGAAGAGGTCTCATTGACCTGCTGCTTATTCTTTTCAGCAAGTGGTGAATTTCAATTAACTCTTTCTCTGCAAAAAAGGAGAAAATTGGTTTCTCTGCACTTCTATATCTGGGATCAAAAAAGAAGTCCTGACACTTACAAAGCCTACTGACAAAGTTATGTTTTAATTTTCTCTTGATCTTTCATTCAGAATCTGTATTCGTGGATTTATTTAAATATAAGAATCAATTTATTATGTGATAATGTGACAAATTATTAATGATAAAATGCATATATTATGAAACATTTCATCCCAGGTAATAGAATCAAATGTAGTCCTGCAATGGCTGTAATAGAACATTGCTATGTATCATTTTCCTAGACATTGATTTGCACAGTTTGCTACAAAGATTTCATTAACAATGAATATGTTTTCCATGTAGAATCATAAGTTATGTGCAACCAACTATTTTCTTTGTTTTGTTTGGATTTAGAAAAATGCAATTTAGAAAAGATTATAGAACCTCTTCTTCCATGCATAAAAGCAATAGATGATTTTGGTGAAAGAATTCATTCCATTCTACATTTTGTTGTTACTACTAGGTAGTAAGTTTCTGTTTAGTGCTACAGTGCATAATGTAATGAAATGATACCCCTGCCTACAAGAAACTACAGTCTAATACAGAAATATTAGAATTAGTCTGAAAATAACAAGAAGCCATGCTAAGACAAGAACAAGATCAGTGCCCTAAGACATATAAAAAGCAATCCTTTCAGACTTATAAGAGAACAAAAGTATAAACTGTTCTTGCTTGATGAGGATCATGTAGCTGTAGAAAACCTATAGTTTTAAATGGAAACCCCTACAGAGGCCAAGACTGTATTAAAAGTACTCTGAGAAATTTATACCTAAAATAGCTCAGAATTTTAAACTAAGTTTGGCACCTGAGAATGAAAAATAAGATACATAAGAAAAATGTAGTTCTTTATAGCCCTAGACCTTTATGACAGTGCAAAAAGAATAGTCTCCCAGTGAGGCATTAATCCTAATTAATACTAATTAATTGCTTAACATATCTAAAAAGAGAGGGGTGGGATAACCTGCCCAAATCCTTAAACAGTCAAAGAGCTAGAGTTCGAAGCTATTTCCAGCCTTTGTCTTGCCAAATGGCAAGGGAGGAAAATAATGGTCAATAAATAAATATGCTTTCCTTTTGGAGTCAAGGGAAGCTAGGTCTTCTTTTTTTCTGTCATGGCAAACTATTCCAATCCTACCTAAACTCCAATATTTTGGCTTCCTTTTTACAGTAGTACAGTATAAATGTATATTTAGTTAAATGGACATGATCAGCATTGAGTGAAATACAACTAGTTGACATTATGACTTATGGATATATCTTTTGAAATTAATTATTTCAAATAGGTTTCTAAGAGCTAGATATAATCTAGAATCATTGAAAAAAAGAAGTGTTGGAATTTCTAATCTTGAGTACGAGCCTCCAAACTTGGTTCTTAAAGTAGTTCTTTTTAAATTTTTTAATTTTATATTGGAGATGGTTGATTAACAATGTTGTGTTAGTTTCAGCAAATCAAACAGTTACACATATACATGGATCTATTCTTTTTCAAATTCTTTTCCCATTTAGGTTATTACAGAATATTGAGCAGAGTTCCCTGTGCTATACTGTAGGTCCTTGTTGGTTATCTATTTTAAATACAGTAGTGTGTATATGTCAGTTACAAACTGAATTTATCCCTCCCCACCACCTTTCCCCTTTGGTAACCATAAGTTTGTTTTCTAAGTCTGTGAGTCTGTTTCTGTTTTGTAAATAAAGTCATTTGTTATTTTTTTAAGATTCCATATATAAGCAATATCATATTTGTCTTTCTCTTTCTGACTTACTTCACTTAGTATGAAAATGTCCAGGTCCATTCATGTTGCTGCAAATGGCGTTATTTCATTCTTTTTAATGCCTGAGTAATAACCCATTGTATATATGGACCACATATTTTTTAAATTTTTATTGGAGTATAGTTGATTTACAATGTTGTGTTACTTTCTGCTGTCAGCAAAGTGAATCAGTTATACATATACATATATCCAGTCTTTTTTAGATTATTTTCCCATATAGGTCATTACAGTGTATTGAGCTCCCTGTGCTATATAGTAGGTCATTAGTTATCTGTTTCATATATAGTAGTGTGTATATGTCAATCCCAATCTCCCAATTTATCACTCTCCCCCTTTCCCCCCTGGTAACGATAAGATTGTTTTCTACATACGTAACTCCATTTCTGTTTTGTAAATAAGTTCACTTGTCTCATTTTTTTTTTAGATTCCACATATAAGCGATATCATATATTTGTCTTTGTCTGACTTACTTCACTCAGTATTACAATCTCTAGGTCTATCCATGTTGCTGCAAATGGCATTATTTTGTTCTTTTTATGGCTGAATAATATTCCACTGTATATATGTACCATATCTTCTTTATTCATACCTCTGTCGACGGACATTTAGGTTGCTTCCAAGTCCTGGCTGTTGTAAATAGTGCTGCAGTGAACATTGGGGTGCATGTGTCTTTTTGAATTATGTTTTTCTCCAGATATATGCCCAGGAGTGGGATTGCTGGATCATATAGTAGTTCTGTTTTTACATTTTTAAGGAACCTCCATAGTGTTCTCTCTAGTGGCTGTATGAATTTACATTCCCACCAACAGTGTAGGAGGGTTCCCTTTTCTCCACACCCTCTCCAGCATTTATTGTTTGTAGACATTTTGATGATGGCCATTCTGACTGGTGTAAGGTGATATCTTATTGTAGTTTTAATAATTAGTGATGTTGAGCATCTGTTCATGTGCCTCTTGGCCATCTGTATGTCTTCTTTGGAGAAATGTCTATTTAGGTCTTCTGCCCATTTTTTGATTGGGTTGTTTGATTTTTTGATACTGAGCTGCATAAGCTGTTTGTAGTTTTGAGATTAATTCCTTGTCTGTTACATCATTTATAAATATTTTCTGCCATTCTGTGAATTGTCTTTTCATTTTGTTTATGGTTTCCTTTGCTGTGAAAAAGCTTTTGAGTTTAATTAGGTCCCATTTATTTTTGTTATTTTCATTACTCTAGGAGGTGGATTGAAAAAGGTCTTGCTGCAATTTATGTCAGAGAGTGTTCTGCCTATGTTTTCCTCTAAGGGTTTTATAATATAAGGCTTTACGTTTAGGCCTTTAATCCATTTTGAATTTATTTTTGTGTATGGCATTAAAGAATGTTCTAATTTCATTCTTTTATATGTATCTGTCCATTTTTCCCAGCACCATTTATTGAAGAGACTGTCTTTTCTCCATTGTATAGTCTTTCCTCCTTTGTCATAGATTTATTGACCAATCCAGGTGCATGGGTTTATTTCTGGGCTTTCTATCCTGTTCTATTGATCTATATTTCTGTTTTTGTGTGCCAGTATCATACTGTTTTGATGACTGTAGTTTTGTAGTACAATCTGAAGTCAGGGAGCCTGATTCCTTCAGCTCCATTTGTCTTCCTCAAGATTGCTTTGGTTATTCGAGGTCTTTTGTGTCTCCATACAAATTAAAAATTTTTTTGTTCTAGTTCTGTGAAAAATGCCATTGGTAATTGAATAGGGATTGCATTGAATCTATAGATTGCCTTGGGTAGTATAATCATTTTAATGATATTGATTCTTCCAATCCAAGAACATGGTGTATCTTTCCATCTGTTTGTGTCATCTTCAGTTTCTTTCATCAGCGCCTTATAGTTTTGTGTGTACAAGTCTTTTGCCTCCTTAGGTAGGTTTATTCCTAGGTATTTTATTCTTTTTGATGTAATGGTAAATGGGATTGTTTCTTTAATTTCTCTTTCTGATCTTTTGTTGTTAATGTATGCTAGAGATTTCTCTGCATTAATTTTGTATCCTGCAACTTTGCCAAATTCATTGATGAGCTCTAGTAGTTTTCTGGTAGCATCTTTTGGATTTTCTATGTATAGTATCATGTCACCTGCAAACAGTGACCATTCTTAAAGTATTTCTTTAAGGGCCTGAACCAACCGTTAATTGTCCTGAGAAGGACATTGAGATCTGTCTTGATCTTGTAAAGTCAGGAAACATAATATGTGCCAAATCTGGAGATTCTGTTCTCTTATATTGCCCAGATAATATTTTTGACCTTGATTTATTAACTTGTGGTATAAAATACTCAAGAAATCTGTACCTAGGAAGATTTGCTCAACTAAAAATTCCCTCTACCTTAGAGAAAAATGGAAGTATATTTGATTTAGTTGTTTTTTCCTCAACTCTGTAGAAGATAACATCTGTTATATAAATAAAATTTGTGAAGACATTACTGTGGATGGTTAGGATTTTTCTAATATGTTTAAACTGAAACTAGAGCCTTTTCGGGCAGTTCAAGATAAAAATTTGTGCATTTATGATGCAATCAATGAGAGCTTTTCAGCTCAGCTCATGCCAGGAGATATTTCTTCA
The DNA here is from genome assembly GCF_949752795.1 of Hyperoodon ampullatus. Classification (NCBI taxonomy): domain Eukaryota; kingdom Metazoa; phylum Chordata; class Mammalia; order Artiodactyla; family Ziphiidae; genus Hyperoodon; species Hyperoodon ampullatus. Next base: position 185,506,962 of record NC_136915.1, read on the forward strand.
TACTTGGTGGACAAGTTTTGCTTTGCCATGATTAATTGTTTAGCTCGTGTTTATGTTTAAAATTAGTTAATTGAAAAGAAAATGCATGTGATGCACAAGTAACTGAGGCCCATTCTGGGAGGTAAAAGATGAATTCATTCATTCACTTATTCATTCATTCATTCATTTTGGATTTTTTCCATATATTCAATAATATGTGAATAATTATATATGAATTCTTAATAAGTTTCAGGCACTTTCCTAAGTTCTGGTCTTACAATATTGAATAAAAAGAAAGTGGTCTCAGATCTCATGGGTTTAGAAGCTTTGATAAATGAATAAAGTTGAATGAATTAATGATACAAATTCATGTTATTTTTTCTATATGAAAATATTAGGGACCAACAGTATTAAATAGAATATGGTGAATGGTTGAGAATTTCATCTGTTGCATTTTAAAACTAACATTGTTTTCTAAAAATGAAAGAATGTTACATAACCAAAGCATAGTGAGTCTTTTTGTTAGTTAACACAGCTTGTGATGGACTAACCCAATTAGAGGCCCCAGAGTACTGTTAAATTTAAGAACTAAGATTCCAGCTGCCAATACTCTGTCAAGAATCCAGATGGTGCTTTTGGAAGAACACATTTTCATTAATTTGGCATCATTTAATTCCATCATTAGTGAAGCAAGATCTTCATAAATTGAGTGGATTGTGTTATACCAAGAGTTTTAATATATTTATTTTTACCTCATTGAAACTATACAAAATAGGAATCTGTATACTTAAGTTGAAATAACTTTCTAAGAAAAGTTAATATGTGTTAGTCTTGAAACTACTTCCTTTGAAACTCATTGAAATGTCGTGAAGGCAAATGTCTCATCATATTGATCATTGTGTCCCAAATTGTGAGCTGTTTTAGTTGTTTAACATAGCCAAATACTCTTTCAGGTAGGTGATCCAGTCCTAGGAATATGGGGACACTGATTGTATCAGTACAATTTGGGGTGAGGTTAGCATAGTCCTGTTGTGATCCTATCTAAGCATCACACATTGATCTCCCTCTTCTATTCTCTTTGAAATGCCTGAAGCTCTGATGTAATTCCAGCTGAAATTTTTACTCCTCTCAAGCTGCCTTGTTCACAATGTTCTTCAGAATGTCAAAGGCTCCCACGTATCCCTAGCTGCCTGTTTTTCTTTACTCACTGTTTATTCAATGATTTTATTGAAGGATTCCAGACTCTATAAACTTAATTTTCACATTCACTGTGATACTTTTTTTTTCCTTCCTGTGGGTCCGTGTTACTAGTTGAACAACTTTTACCATCCATTATGGATCTAAACAATTCTCAAAGAAGTATGTAAATAAATGGCTTGAAAGAAGCCATAACCAAACCATGGTGTACTCAACCAATGCCAGAGAGCATAGTAGGGCACTAAGAAGTAAAGATTATTGGCAGAATGTGTTATAACACTTGTAGTTTCCACAGGAAGCAGACTCTGAGATGGAGATTAGTCTGCAGGTGTTTTCTTAGGGAACATTTCTGGGATCAACACCAAGGGAAAGAAGGGAAGGAAGCAGGAGTGGGCTAAGGGAAAAATTGTCATGAACTTTGATGGAGGCTTCAGCCAGCTCCACAAAGAGCTTGTGAAATGGGGAGCACCTTTTAGAACTGTACCCAGTTGGGGCAAGGGCCCCAGGGGTTCATATCCCCATGTCTGACCAGTCATTGGGTGAGACTTGACTCTTCTCAGATGGCTTACAGCTGAAGCCTTTCTTTCAGCAGCACTCCCCACAGCCCTCAGTCCTAAGGGAAGATCTGTGATGCCTGGAGGTATCTGTTCCAAATACTCCTTGGCCAATATTATCCAGTGAAATATTCCATGCTACCACTCATTGACTGAGAGCCTGCAATAGTGCTCAGAGAATGAGGAGAAATATCTATCAGTGTTATTTCATGGATTTGTTTCATACAGATACATACATGCATAAAAATATTTGTATATTTTTATATAAAAATCATTTTAGTATATTAACTGTCACTTTTAGTTGTGAATTATATATTCAAATGAACTTATAACTTCTAACCTTGGATGAACAGCACATATTTAAATGGCTGCAAGCACTTCATTACTAGTCTTGTGAAACTTTAAAATATTCCTGCCTCTGTCATGCATTTTTTCTTTAAAATATATATATATTTTTAAATTTTCTAAAATGATGTTGAAATTACCAAGCAGAAATTCTGTGACATTTCTATGGTATCAGACCTTAAAAGTGACATGTAATCCACCATGCCAATTTAACAGTGGACTCCAGCAATCTTTCAGTCTGATACTTAGACCACCACTGGTCTCAATTAGTTCCAATTTAATGGCAGTCATTCTTTTTTAACATGATCTGATTTAGTGAGGAATGAGCTGGACTAAGTACCAATTCACCTAAGATTGGCCAACAAATAGTAAACATATGGTAACAACTTTGACTGGATTTAGATTTAAATATGGGCTAGAAATCAAATAATGACTGTACCATAGAAATTTCTATGCTTTTATTGAATTCACTTAATATCTATTGCTTCCTAGGTATGTGTTCAAGATACATTTTTTAGGTTTGGAAAATTATTAATGAAACTTATTAAAATGTCACCATTTTGTTTATATGTAGATACATATATATACATGAAGTTATATCATAAATATATACATACATAAATTGCTGAAAAGTTTTAATTTAGATAAGCTAAAAATAATTTTAGAATATGAAACATATATATATATATATATATGTGAAATTTTGCTTTTCTTAGTCATCTTTTAAATTAGTAGTCGATATACATAATGTCATTTTGGTATGGATGAAATTAATGATGTTAGCTCATTTGGGCTCAGGATTCACTGAGTCTAAATATAAACCATTTAACATGGACACTAGAATGTTTCTCCATATGGGCAAGGACATTATCTTCCTGTCCATTTAGCACCTAGCCCAGTGCTTGTTTAATTTTAAGCTCAAAAAATATTTGTCAAATAAGGGAATAGATGTATATTTAAGTGACATTTATTAAATCTGTCAATATACATTTTATATTTGTGTACATTCTTTTTAATACAAAATTTGCTGAATAATATTTAGCTCTAGGGTATGGACAGAGGTGAGTGTATTAGGAGTATATATCCTCTTCCAGAACTTATTTATTGCTGGTCAAACTATAAAACTAAAAATATCTTTTTGAAATGAATTTTTTTTTTTTTTTTTTTTTTTTGCGGTACGCGGGCCTCTCACTGTTGTGGCCTCTCCTGTTGCAGAGCACAGGCTCCGGACGTGCAGGCTCAGCGGCCATGGCTCACGGGCCCAGCCGCTCTGCGGCATGTGGGATCTTCCCGGACCGGGGCACGAAGCTGTGTCCCCTGCATCGGCAGGTGGACTCTCAACCACTGCGCCACCAGGGAAGCCCTGAAATGAATTTATGTAAGTTACGGCACAAATAAGTGCACTCATTTCCTGGGTTTAAATTAATTTTGAAAATAAGTAGATATCTTTGCATCATTTAAAGGTACCATATTTCTTTAATATTTTAAATACTGTGTTACATGTTAAGGGACTCAACAAAATGTCATTGGTGATGTTCTTCATAATTCTTTTAAAACATACTAAATGATATTCTATCTGCATCATTAGGTTACCGTACAACACTGTCCTTTGAGAATATGGTTTTGCTATCATTTCTAGTTGTAATTACTTCTCACAAAAACTGTACAGGCTTATTGAAATGACTTGATGTGTGAAGGTTGAGAAGACAATGCCTACGATCACTGTAAATATCTGCAGCTTGATCGCATGGTGTGTTTATTTCACACAGGCTCACTCTTACAAGGTGCCATATTTCTGGGTATGATGTTTTAATCCTCTCCAGCATTTATAGTTTCTCTATAAAAGTCTGAAGTTTGAGATTTCTTGTAACTCAAAAGTTTCTCAACCTCGACACTTTTGGACCAGATAATTACTTGCTTTATGGGGGTACACTGCGTTGTAGGATGTTTAGAAACATCTATTTTCTCCATTTACTGGATGCCAATAGTAACTTCCACCTCAGTTGTGAAAATCAAGTGTCTCCAGGTATTGTCAAATGTCATGTGAAGGCAAAATCACCCCTGGCTGAAAACTACTGCATGACTTTCTCTTTAGTGCATGTGTGAGTGTGTGTACAGTAGGATTTTCAGGGGAATGTTAGTGTTTCCAAATTTTGCCAGGCTAAAAATTAAGAATGAAATGTCAAATGCCACTCAGTGTAAAGAGAGGTGCCCTGGAGCTACCCAAGATGGGGACCAGGCACCTTGCCCGAGGGCTTTCTTGGAGGCAGAACTAGCTCTACGTTCCCGCACGTCACCCTAGTCATCCTCTCCCCATATACTGGTCGATAGGAAAAGAGAATAATCAGATGGGTGATTCCTGCACAGATGGGAATGCAGAGCTTCTGAAAAGCTTGCTCACTCAGGAAACTGCTGGGGGGACTCTATGAGAGCTTCTGAAGCATCTGCCTGTGCACTGGGATGGAGTTATATTAGAAGGTAGGATAAATAGTCAAGTGGCTTGACCAGTCATTTACTGATTCTAATGTTTGACTTACACATAAGAGTTATTTGAAGATTCTTATCTCGTGTTTTTGTTTCTTTGCTAGTTTGTTTTTGGGTGTGTTTGTGTGTATTTTCATTTCTTTTGTGCAAATACCAAAGAGTTAACTTTCTAGATCAAGGAGTGATAGGTGTACATTTAACTTTATAAGAAACTGCCAGAGCTTTTTCCAGAAGGCAGCAAAGCCTTCTCTTCATAAGACAGTTAACATCACCACGTTAGGCTTTGGTTTCTTTCTCCTCTCTGCCTTCAAACATGAGAGCAACTAGAGCCAGAATGATGGTAGAAGAATATCTGCATATTTAGAATCAGGTATAAGATTGGAAGTTTTAAATAGATCGGACCAAGTTTAATTGACAAAACTGACTAGAAATTAGTAAAATCTGTCACAAATAATACTATAGTGCAGGAGATGAAGATATGACAAACCACGGTATTGGGTAAAAATAAAATTCTTCTATATTTATGCCTCAAAGAGTTAGTTAAGACTATGGAATAAACTTGTTTCACACAGAACACACACACACATACATACATATGCTAGTGTATATGTGACAAAGCTCAAATATACAGTCAAAATTCAGAAGTGAAGCCTTCTCGTGGAGTAAAAAACTAGAAACAAAACTACCTGATAAGCATGACTCTTTAAATTTAAAGCTCTGTCACTTTGGGGTTAAAATTATTATTTTTAGGTAAAATTAACTCAAATTTAATATTCAAACCCAAACAATTTAAGACTAATTTTTTCTCTCTTCTTACTTCTTCTCTACCCAGAGTGAGGCAAATGTAGTGTTCAGGGCATCTGCATAGCCCTGGTATCAGTGAAGGGGCATTGGGTCCATGGAGGCCACGGTCTGTGGTCATGCTTAGTTGTACAGTCATGCTTAAGTTTTTAGCATCATCTTGAAGCCTCAGTCTATGTGCTGCTCAAGTCTCCACAGCTGATACATTGCAGGTAAATGAGCTCTCAGGGAGCCCAGAATTGTTCCCTAATAATAGCCTCAACCAGTGCTTCATGGTGTCACTGGTAGCTGAACTCAGCTCTGTCCTTCCCCTGGTTCCCTAACTTTAAGCTATTTATGCAGAACTTCTTCTAGTCCAGCTTTGGGCAAAGTTTTAGTTTTTAAAAATTTTAACTCAGGCCTTCATAAGCATGCTTTAAATTAGTTTGTTTAACAAATATCAGGTGACATTTTTCTTTTAGAGTTACTGCTAATGCTGATTGCAATTTTTCTTATATTGGATTGGCCAAAAAGTTCGTTCCGGTTTTTCCATAACATCTTTGAAAAACCCGAACAACCTTTTTGGCCCACCCAATATTTGAGCTCCACTTGATAAATCCCTTATATATACACCTTCTTTACAAGTTTAACCATGTAGTCAAACAGACATTTTCAGGATCTGTTAATCATTAAAGTACCATTCCACCATTATTTGAAGTCCCCCACCAAGTTTTGTTATATCTGTTTTCCACTCAGCACCTAATTTTGCAATGCAACAGCATTTCGAAGATGGATTTTACAAAGCTCAAGGTAAATGATACACATAAGTAAATACACTAAAGTAAGAAATTTATAACATTTATATATGAAAATTAGAACACTATTAAAAGCAAAGCAATGTGTCTTTTATCATGCTGTTTGCCCTGAAAAAAAATGATTTCTAAAGAAATAAAAGGATTAGATATAGGAAGAGAGATCAGAAGGACACGATGACTGTAATTGTTTTATGTTCTTAAAGCATTTATGACAATAAGGTATTCAATATATCATCAGCATTCCCAATGTTAATTATTCATAAAAACAACTCTGGCATCCATCCAACTGTAAATACAATTAATTTGCTTCTGTCCTTCAAATACAAAATAAAATCCATGTTGTAATTTTTTCCTCAAGAAAAAAAATTGATTGAATTTTAATTTTTTCAAAGAATCCTAATTTTTTCTACTAAGGTATTTGTCAAATATAACACATAAATATTAAGAATATTTTTTGTTAATTTTTCAATCATTGACTAATAATATCTAATCCTTGTGCTTGCTTCAGCAGCACATATACTAACATTGGAACAATGCTGAGAAGATTAGCATGGCCTTGTGCAAGAATAGTATTCTATCCTTTTAAGGAAAAAACTTCATGGAAATTAAAATTGGATAAGATGTGTTAGAAAATACTGGATTTTAAAAATAAGTACATATTTCAGTTAGCTCTGTTGCCTAATTTTTTTGCTTCTTATATATAGTACAGAGGCATACCTCAAAGATATTGTGGGCTTAGTTCCAGACCATTGTAACAAAGTGAATATTGCAATAAAGTCAGTCATATATATTTTTTGGTTCCCAGTGCATATAAAAGTTATGTTTACACTATGCTATTGTCTATTGTATGCAATAGCATTATATCTACAAAAACAATGTACATACCTTAATTAAAAAACATTTATTGCTAAAAAAATGCTAACCGTCTGAGCCTTCAGCGGGTCCTCACAGTACCATCAAAGATCACTCATCACAGATCACCATAACAAATATAATAATAATGCAAGGGTGAAATATTGAGAGAATCACCAAATGTGACACAGAGACAGTAAGTAAATGCTGTTGGGAAAATGGCACCGATAGACTGAGTCAACACGGTTGCCGCAAACCTTCAATTTGTAAACTGCAATATCTGTGAAGCACAGTAAAGCAAAGTGCACTACAACGAGGTATGCCTGTAATGTTCTCCTCCATAATTTTGGTTATTCATAAGCACTGATGAGAGCATTGCTGTCTTATTTATATTGGTGTTTGCTATACAATTGTTTTGACCTTTGTTTATGCTTAAAATTTTTTACACAAAAATATTTGAAAACTATTTTGTTCACATTGTGGAAATATTCTGGATCTCATTTTTGCTGTGTAATGATATTACCATTAACTTAGCAGCTTGAAACAGCACAAGTTTATTTTCCCAATGTCAGTGGTCAAGAATCCAGGTATGATTTAGTTGAGTTTTCTGTTTTAAGGTCTTACAAGTCTGTTATCAAGGACATGCTGGTTAGGGCGGTGGTGTCATCTGAGGTTCAATTGAGGAAGGATGCACTTCCAAGTTCATATGGCTTGGTAAGATTCAGTTCCTTAAGGTCTGTCATCCTGAGATCTTCAGTCATCTGCTTGCTGTCGGCTGGAAGCCACATTCAGTTCCTTATCACTTGGACCTTTCCATAGCGCAGCTGAAATGCCAGCAAGGATGAGAGTTAGCAGAGAGAGTTTTCTAATAAGACAGAAGTTGTGAGTTATGATCTTAATCTGTATTTCTCTTTTTGCACCATTTCTGTACTGTTTTGATTAATGTAGCTTTGTATTATAAAGTCAGGGAGCCTGATTACTCCAGCTCCGTTTTTCTTTCTCAGAATTGCTTTGGCTATTGGGATCTTTAGTGTTTCCATACAAATTTGAAAATTTTATGTTCTAGTTCTGTGAAAAATGCCATTGGTAATTTGATAGGTATTGCATTGAATCTGTAGATTGCCTTGGGTAGTATAGTCATTTTGACAATATTGATTCTTCCAATCTAAGAACATGGTATCTCTCTCTGTGACATCTCATCACCTTTGCCATATTCTCTAATTAGAAGCAAGTCATGGGTCCCATCCACACTTAAAGACAGGAGATTGCACAGGGCATGAATACTAGGAGATGAGGAAAATGGGAAGCCACTTTACAATCTGTCTTTCAAGCCAATTAACAATTTATTTTCATTGATTTTAGAGAACAGACTTACTGCACAACCGTTTGAAGTAATTTCATAATAGTTATGTTTATGTGCAACTTCAGCTCCCAGAGTACATATGGTATGTAGTCCTTGAATATTCACTGGCATGGTCTGTGGGTAAGTTCACCTGTAGGAAATTCATTAATGTATTGGCATAGGGATCTTAATTGGGTCTTATTTAATCAGTATGGATATTGCAAAATTTATCTTTTTACATCTGGCTAGAAGGAATCAAAGTCATGCATATGTACGTGCATAAGTAAACAAAATATAAATAGCTGTCCTCCTTTGGCAATAAAAATGTTGGGTAGGATGAAAGAAAAAAGAAGGGACTAAAAACAGACTTATAAACAACAACAAAGAAAAACATAAAACTTGTAAACAAGTGAGATATTTGAGGGCTCAAGGCCCTTTAAGACTAAGGATTCTAATCTCCCATCATTTTGTGAAGTCTCATACATATGTTTTATATGGTGTTCATGAATAAATTACAAAAGACCTCATCAGTTTACCTTTAAATCTATTGGAGATGTTCGGCAAATGAAATTTGTGGGAAATGAGAAAAGGCGGAATGAGTTTAAAATCTGGCAAGAAGAAGAAAAGAGAGTAACTTGTGTGTGGCAAGGTTCCAGGAACTTTGAGGCAGAAGTAATAAAGGCTGCCCAGAATTCACGGAAATTATAAGAAAGCCTTGGGCATTCCACAGAGGGCATCTAAAAGATGAAGGTAACTTTGATGACTCAAGCTCAAATTTACAATGATTCTATAGGGGGGAATATTTGAATCTCTCTCTTATAATGAAACATAATCTCAAGGAAGATAATGATACCTAAGATGCCCCAGTTAGTGATTACAGGAGTAGGACTCATACTTGGGTGAGTCTAACCCTACATCAAATGTACCTTCCACTGCAATCTGGATGGATGCCACAGGTGGAGGGAACTGGAAACAGCTGTAACAGTTCAAGGAAGGTTGTATCATAATCTTGTATCATTGTGTGTGTGTACGTGGTGTGTGACTCAAACAATGAAAATATAAATGGTAGTCAATAATCAAACAGTAAATATTTATGAGGACCAAGCCTTACAGGGCAGTGAAGTTACAATAACTTAGTATGTACATCCATTTAAAAATAATTACTATAAAACCTAAGTGTGAAATAGTGACAAAACTCAAACAAAGGCTGCTTTTGGCATGCGATGTAAGGCTATAATATTAGAATGGAGGCTTTACAAATAATTGTATTCAAATATTTAATTAAAATAGCATTAAATTTAAGATTAAAGGACATAACTCTTATTACATAGGCAAGTCATGACTGTTATACATTTTTCATCCAGGACAAACTGTAAAATACTATAATGCATTTCTCTTTAGCTCTGTTAAAAATTTTTGGCAAATGATATGTAGCTATTTTAATAAATTTTATAGAAATCTGACTTCCCAAAATAAACGAATATCTGTGTGCTTGTAAAAATCAGAACTCTGAACACCATTTGAGCAATTAAAGGAAACGACTTATTAATTCACTAGAAAAACTTGCATAAATGTGAACTGGTGTGTGGAGAATAATTAAATTGTAATTCCAAAAGGTTAATGTAGTGATTTACTTGTCCTGATTTTTTAATTTAGATATTAGTGCAGATTTTTGCAATATGGCAAACCAATGCATGATTTATGTTCCAGTACATATGGGAACTGTACATCTGTGCTAAGGTTTTTGTATGTTACTCTACAATATTTGATATCAATATTTTTACATACTGCATGCCAAATTGTATTAGCATTTAGGTTTCAAAAGTTTTCAACTATTCTGAATGCAACAATACAATCAATTTATATATAAAGGTGACTGATGAATGTCCTTGTAAAAGAGCAAACAGTGAATTTATTATGCTCTATAGTGTTGTAACAGATATTTAATTTTCCTTATTTACCACTCAAAGTCCCACTTTATTTTGGGCACAATTTCTCAGGCAAATTTTGTTCATTTCTTTTAACTTACTTTACATTTTCTTCTTTTTCCAAATTGACAATAGTATTAATCAGGTTCCTAGAAAAAAATGAAAAACAAAGACTATTTACCATATTAAACTATAAAATTTCACAACTAAAATTAAAATTTATAATGTGTTGATATATTATAATTACAGTATATATTTTAATTCCTCTTATGCTATTGGTATTACCCTACAGTTGAGACTGGTAAGTACCTTTTAGTTTATACACTGTACTTCTAAAAGGTAGACATGCATAGTGTTTAAATTTGTATACTGGTATATGTTGTATAAGTACAGTGTGATTTGGAAATAAATTTGCATTTGAAGACCTTTTGCTAAAAAATAGTATTAGAGAACCAGTTTTATTACTTTCATAAGGAATGCATTTTTAAGTGTTCTTAAAGCATTTATCTGATAAAATGCACTAGATAATATTCTTTTTGAAAATTCTAGATTATTGGAGAGTATTTTAAATCATGTTAACTATATTGACCAATCTATTTGGCAATTTAATAGCTTAAATTTTTAATGTAATGTTTAATGATGGTTGTGTTACTGACCAGGATTCTTGGCCTCCTTAATAGAAACAGATAAGAGGCCAGATGAGAAACTCAGGTAAGGCTCTACTGGGATTCGTGCTGCAGCATGAGGGAGGGAAAACAAACAGGTTCCCTTGCTCTCTCCCTGATGGGGGTGGGGAAGGCGACCAGTTGGTTCCTTATATGGGATGAGGGTAGGGGGTGGGTCCAGAGGTCAAGCTGGAGGAGTGGCTTAGGTGGTCTGCCCTCCCCCTTGGTGGTGCTGTGTGCAGGGGGCAAGCCCAGTACCCTGCTTTTGCTCCCAGCTCCTCAGTGGCAGTTGGGTTTTTGGTCTTTTTGTATCTTGTTCGTAATTTGCCCCAACTGTGCATGCATGCAGTTATTTTTAGTCCCTTATAGTGTCTGTATTTTGTTGCTGGAGATGTTTGTTCAGGTGCAAGCACTGCAGCAAAGGGTCCCAGGTCCCAGCCTGTCTCATTCCCTCTTGAGGGATTCTACACCCCTTTTTCTTAAGGGTTAAGGGGCCAAAGGTCTCTTCTGAAATTTCTTCATGCTGGACATGGGCTGCAGACCCTAGCCTACCCTAGAGGTGTAGACGTCCCTTACTGACTGTTCCAAGGAACTGTAGCTACCTGGGCCACCTCCTCTGGAATGGGTTGAATTCTTTGAAGCATGAGTCTTATATGAAACTGTTGGAGCCTAGAAGACACAAACTTAACCAAAAGATTAAACAAACAAGGGCCAAAAAAGAGAAGAACAATAGCCACTAAAGGGCCTAGAAAGGGAAACAACCATGTTAACTTAGGGCTTCCTTTACTGCTGACCAGATAGTGGAAGTGGTATCACCCCTGCTAAAATTGTGAAGCCATTCTGCTTGGGTGTGTATTTCCTTAATATTAACTTCTACCTGTCCTGTTGCTTTGATCCAGGTGCAGCCGAAAGTTATCACACAAACTCCACCTTGTTCTGCCAGAAGGTCATCAAGAGCCAGATGATTGTCAAGAACTACATTAGCCAAAGGAAAAAGAGGTCTTAAGTCATGTTAAGGCTTGTCCTGTTTCATCATATAACCAAGCTGTCTGGTGAGATTTCTCAGTGTTGCTTTATGATAGGTAAAGCCTCCCCAGAGCTGCTAGTCCTATGGCCAGCCCTGCCCCTGTTAGGATCATTCCTAGTGCTCTCTGGGTTCGGTGGTGAGCTGGAAGGGTCCTGTTATAAAAATACCTCTTATTCCTATTGTCCCTATAGTGCACCCTCCTATGAAATGGACAATGCATTTACAGGCTATAGCTTGGCTGGAAAAGGACAGGGCCTGGCCATAATTCCATAACATATGATGGTTTGGGTGTCTGAAGAGGAAAATAAACCCTTCAGGGGTGCAGACCTGAATGTCTGTCTCATGGTTGTTAAGAGTGGACAGTTTCTGAAGGATGTAACTGTCGTTAGTACTTAAACAATTAGGGAACCACAGACCATTAAGCTGATAATTAAGTGTATAAAGCTCTACAACATTTTTAACAAGATGCTCGTGTATGATCCTGCTGACACCATCAGAGGGTCACACTCCATAGGCCAGATCACTACTTGCCTGGAATTCCACAGGTGGGTTGAACTGGACTGACCAGGTGGATGGGCCATTTCCTTCCCACCACTCACATTCCCCTTCCATGTTGTTTAGGGAGACTGGGCCATAGTTTGAAACAGGGCACCAGTGGGTAAGGTTGTAGGTACAGTTTATCCCTATTATAAGAGGCAGGATATCTGGTGTCATTATATCTTGGGGGGTTCTCAGGGCATGTGAAATAAATGCTACTTGTGCAGTTTAACATAGTGTGCCCCACACCTCGGGTCCAGTTGTATGGGGGTAGTCGCGTTAAAAGCATTGGAATCACACCCTGGAAAGTTCAAGTGTGACTAGCAGAGGTCGAGGGGGTGGCAGTTGTCCCTGATTTAGATCATTAATTACCACTGGACCCAGCCGGTTCAGGGGAAATGCAGGAGGACCAGTAGCCAGCTGGGGGTGTTGATGGCATATCCAGCATTCTTTTAAATGTTCCCCTTTAGATACAATTCTGGAAATACTGATAAGTGTATTTTCTTGCCACTGTCCCCTAGTTACAGGACTACTAGGTGGACAAAGTCAATGGGAGGAGCATTTCTGTGGGACAGTGTTTCCCTTAAACCCAGCATGGACAAAGGAGCTCCTTTCCTGGTGGCAGTGGCTGAGCAAACTGGTGGAATGCAAGCAAGAGTACAATAGCAAGAATGGCAAAAGTCCAACCCACCACATCATTTTACTTCTCTGTCAATGGTACCTGTATTCTGAAGAGGTATCTCAGATTTTTCTACTGGCTCACGGGTGTATTGTTCTTCTCTTGTGACCTGCAGGGTCGCTGGAGGTAAAAGCTTTTAGTTTGGTTAAATGTATCCAACTAGATATCCCTTGCAGTTTGACACCAACTAAAATTGGTGTCTAAATTGGGGGTGGCTAAAATTACTTTATAGGGGCCCTTCCATTTTGGCAATAATTCACCTTTGGGGGACCCCTCTTTCCAGGTTTTAAGAATAACTTGATCCCCAGGGTTTATGTGGGAAGGATAAGCTTCAGAAACAATCTTAGAGTGTCATTTTATTCACTCAACTTAACGTTGTACAGGAAAGGGCTATCTGGGGAGTGAGTCTTAGTAAATACAAAACTCAACAGAATTTGATATCCACTGAAACAATCGTTTTCTCTCTAAAATACCCTATTTACCAAATATATCCAAATTAAGATTAATTTGTTTGCAAATTAAGCCTGATTTCAATAAACTTGGCTTGATTACTTATGTAAGTGTAATTTATCACATAGATCCTTTAAATTGGCTGTGTTAGAAATTTTTATAAGGAATCTCAGACTAAAGTTTTAAAAGGCTGCTCAGGGCCAGGAAAGCAATGCCAAGGGCTTATCACAGATTCTGCTTTACAGATTTGGATGAATTCCTCTCTTTTTGAGGTGTCTGAAAAATACCTTGAGATTCCTGCACTCGTTAGGAGATGGCCTTTCTTATTTACCTAATAAAGCTGCTGGGAATATGAGTTTCCAATTTCTGGAGGGATCAAGTAGAGGGAAAAAATGAATGTTTCAATTCTACTTAGGGATGTAAGTTTATGACCCTGCTCTAAATTATAATTAGCTTGAAAGGAAGGGTTTCCTTATATCTGGAAAATGCAGATTAAAAGGCAGTAATATTTCAGAAGACCTAAATAGACATTTCTCCAAAGAAGACATACAGATGGCCAAGAAGCACATGAAAAGCTGGTCAACATCACTAATTATTAGAGAAATGCAAATCAAAACTACAATGAGGTACCACCTCACACCAATTAGAATGGGCATCATCAGAAAATCTACAAACAACCAATGCTGGAGAGGGTGTGGAGAAAAGGGAACACTCTTGCACTGTTGGTGGAAATGTAAATTGATACAGTCACTATGGAGAACAGTATGGAGGTTCCTTAAAAAACTAAAAATAGAATTACCATATGACCCAGCAATCGCACTACAGGGCATATAGCCAGAGAAAATCGTAATTCAAAAAGACAGATGCACCCCAATGTTCATTGCAGCACTATTTACAATAGCCAGGTCATGGAAGCAACCTAAATGCCCATCGACAGACGAATGGATAAAGAAAATGGGGTACATATATACAATAGAATATTAGCCATAAAAAGGAATGAAATTGGGTCATTTGCTGAGACATGGATGGATCTAGAGACTGTCATACAGAGTGAAGTAAGTCAAAGTGAAAAACAAATATCGTATATTAACGCATATATGTGGAACCTAGAAAAATGGTACAGATGAACTGGTTTGCAGGGCAGAAATTGAGACACAGATGTAGAGACCAAACATATGGACACCAAGGGGTTAAGCGGCAGGGGGGTGGGGGTGTGATGAATTGGGCAATTGGGATTGACATGTATACAATGATGTGTATAAAATTGACTAATAAGAACCTGCTGTATAAAAAAATAAAATAAAATTCAAAAAAAGGCAATAATATTTTAGACAAAAGTGAAAAATTATAACCATATCCATCAGTTTAATAAACCCATGTAATTAACAGTTTTATAAAGCCATCAGGTTTACCCAGTTCAGTGGTGTGATATGAAAGTTACCAAAAACCTGTACTTGTCAAAAAACCCTTTCTACGAATCTTCCTGGAGATTAAGCATTTTTACAAAGCATCAGCTTATCTTTATGAATGACAAAAGACTAAAAGGGCACAAACACCTGATCACAAAGAAACTGACAAAGAAACTTGATTATAATAACTAGAATTATGACTGGTAACATTTTATCAGGACATACCAGATTTTAAGGAACTCCATAAAATTTTTAGAATATCTATATTAATAACATTCACCCATATGATACAACCTAAGAAGATTTAGTACTCATTTGAGAATGATTCCCATGTAATTTAACATACCAAATGAACCCAGTTAGTTTAGGATTTCTCTTTGGCATGGTCCAGGGTCCCTCTGAAGCACCCCAAAGTTAGCAGGTCAAAATTTTAATTAGAATTTGACATTTGGGAAGTCTGTCAAAAATATCAAAAAAATTTAAAACACCTGATCAGATAGAAGGATCATATGTCTCTGTGAAACAATTCTGATTCACTTAACCAAAGTGACAATAAAAGATTTCAAGGGCAAATAGGGACAGTTTATTTAAAGGCAAAGAAATTTGCATAATCTGCTGTCAGAAGCAGCATTCCAAGAAAACTGTGTTCTCTTAAGAGAGAGAAACCAGCTCACAGCACTTCAGCCTGAGATTCCAGGTGCAGTCATCTTAAATTGAGGTGTTACGAGCAGCTCTTCTGCACAGTGTCCACCAAAGTGTGGTGTCAACGCAGCAGTTCTATGTTGGGAACTCTAATCTGACATGTTAGGTGCAAGACCTCTGCACCCTAAGTGTACTATACACAAGGGCAAGTGAGTGCACTACATTACAGACAGAGAACAATCTGGAGCCCAGAGGGTGGAGACAAGATGGCAGAGTATAAGGACTTGAGCTCACCTCCTCTCATGAAAACACCAAAATCACAACTAAGTGCCGAACAAACATCAACAAAGAAGTCTGGAACCTATGAAAGAAGATATTCTACATCCAAAGACAAAGAAAAAGCCACAATGAGATGGTAGAAGGGGCACATTCATGATACAATCGATCCCATACCTGCCAGGTGGGTGACCCACAAACTGGAAGATAACTATATCACACATGTTCTCCCAAAGGAGTGAGAGTTCTGAGCCCCACATCAGGCTTCCTAGTCTGGGGGTCCAGCATCGGAAGGAGGAGCTCCCCAGAGCATTTGGCTTTGAAGGCCAGTGGGGCTTGACTGCAGGAACTCCACTCTTGGAGGGCACACACAAGGTCTCATGTGCAGCGGGACCCAGGGGAATAAACAGTGACTTCATAGGAGCCTGGGCCAGACCTACCTGGTGGTCTTGGAGGGTCCCTGTAGAGGTGGGGTTGGGGGGTGTGGCTCACTGTGGGGACAAGGAGACTGGTGGTGGAGGTAATGGGGAGTACTCATTCGTATGAACTCTCCTGGAGGTGGCCATTTTGACACCAAGACCAGGGCCTACCCAACAGCCTGTAGTCTCCAGTTCTGGGATGTGTCAGGCCAAAAAACCAACAGGGCAGGAATATAGTCCCATCCATCAGCAGACAGCCTGCCTAATGTTTTCCTTAGCCTAGAGCCAACTCTAAACACACCCCTTGAGATGGCCATGCCCACCAGAGGAACAAGACCCAGCCCCACCCACCAGTGGGCAGACACCAGTCCCTCCAACCATAACTCACCATAATAAAGGCCATATATGACAGACTCAGAGCTAACATCATACTCAATGGTGAAAAGCTGAAAGCATTCCCTCTAAGATCAGGAACAAGACAAGGATGTCCACTCCCACCACTTTTACTCAACATAGTTTTAGAAGCCCCAGCCATGGCAATCAGAGAAGAAATAGAAATAAAATGAATCCAAATTGGAAAAGAAGGAGTAAAACCATCACTGTAGATGGCATGATACTATATATACAAAATACTAAGGATGCTACCAGGAAACTACTAGTGCTTATCAATGAATTTGGTAGAGTTGCAGGATACAAAATTAATACACAGAAATCTCTTACATTCTTGTACACTAACAATGAAAGACCAGAAAGAGAAATTGAGGAAGCAATCCCTTTTATCATCGCATCAAAAAGAATAAAATACCTAGGACTAGTCCAACCTAAAGAGGCAAAACACCTGTACTCCAAAAACTATCAGACACTGATGGAGGAAATCGAAGATGACACAAATGGATGGAAAGATAGACCATGTTCTTGGATCAGAAGCGTCAATATTGTCAAAATGACTAGACTACTCAAGGCCATGTACAGATTCAGTGCAATCCCTATCAAATTACTGATGGCATTTTTCACAGAACTAAAACAAAAAATTTTTAAATTTGTATGGAAACACAAAAGACCCTGGATAGCCAAAACAATCCTGAGAAAGAAAAACAGAGCTGGAGGAAGCAGGCTCCCTGACTTCATACTACACTACAAAGCTACAGTAATCAAAACAGTATGGAACTGGTGCAAAAAGAGAAATATTGAGCAATGGAACAGGATAGACAGCCCCAAAATAAACCCATGCCCCCTGGGGTCAATTAATCTATGACAAAGGAGGCAAGAACATACAATGGAGAAAAGACAGTATCTTCAACAAGTGGGGCTTGGCAAACTGGACAGCTACATGTAAAAGAATGAAATCAGAACATTCTCTAACACCATACACAAAAATAAACACAAAATGGATCAAAGAACTAGATGTAAGGCAGGACACTATAAACCTCTTAGAGGAAAACCTAGGCAGATCACTTTCTGACATAAATTGCAGTGATATCTTTTTGGAATCATCTCCTAGAGTAATGAAAATAAAAATAAACATATGGGACCTAATTAACCTTAAGAGCTTCTGCACAGCAAAGGAAACCATAAACAAAAAGACAACCTGCAGAATGGGAAAAAATATTTGCAAACAAAGCAACAGACAAGGGATTAATCTCCAAAATTATACAAATAGTTCATGCAGCTCTATATCAAACAAACAAACCAATCAAAAAAATGGGCAGAAGATCTAAATAGACACTTCCCCAAAGAAGACGTACAGGTGGCCAAGAAGCACATGAAAAGATGTTCAACATAACTAATTCTCAGAGAAATGCAAATCAAAACTACAGTGAGGTTCCACCTCACACCAGTCAGAATGGCCATCATCAAAAAGTCTACAAACGATAAATGCTGGAGAGGGTGTGGAGAAAAGGGAACCCTCCTACACTGTTGGTGGGAATGTAAATTGATACAACCACTATGGAGAACAGAATGGAGGTTCCTTACAAAAGTAAAAACAGAATGACTATATGACCCAGGAATCCCACTCCTGGGCATATATCCAAAGAAAACCATAATTCGAAAAGATACCTGCACCCCATTTTCACTGCAGCACTACTTACAATAGCCAAGACATGGAAGCAACCTAAATATCCATCAACAGATGAATGGATAAAGAAGAAGTGGTACATATATACAATGGAATATTACTCAGCCATACAAAGAATGAATTAATGCCAATTGCAGCAACATGGATGGGCCTGGAGATTATCATACTAAGTGAAGTAAGTGAGAAAGAGAAAGACAAATATCATATGATATCACTCATGTGTAATTTTTTTAAAAAAATGATACAAATGAACATTTACAAAAACAGAAACAGACTTACACATATCTCAAAAACAAACTTATGGTTAACAAAGGGGAAACTTGGTGTTGGGAGGGATAAATGAGATCTTGGGATTAACATACACACACGACTATATAAAAGATAGATAACCAGCAAGGACCTACTGTATAGCACAGGGAACTCTACTCAGTATTCTGTGATAATCTATATGAGAAAAGAATCTTTAAAAGAATGAGCATGTGTATATGTATAACTGAATCACTTTGCTGTACACCAGAAACTAACACATCATAAATCAACTCCAATAAAATTAAAAAAAAAACAGCACTTGTAAGAAGAGGAGAGTACAAATACAGGATATTGGAAATGCATTTAAAATTAAGAGATCAGCAACTAAAACAATCTTATAAACATGTATATAGACTGCTATATCAAAACTTCATGGTAACTGCAAACCAAAAATCTGTAATATATAAACACACAAAAATAGAGAAAGGAATCCAAGCTATTCCTTTCTAAAGATACTATACTAAAGATAGTCATCCAATCACAGTAGAACAAAGGAGGACGAGGAGAAAAAGAGCTACAAAACAAATACAAAACAATCAACAAAATTGCAATAAGAACATACATATTGGTAATTACCTTAAATGTGAATCGATGAAATACTTCAACCAAAAGACACAGACTGGCTGAATGGATACAAAAACAAGACCCAGACAGATGCTGTCTACAAGAGACCCACTTCAGATCTAGGGACACATGCAGGCCGAAAGTTAGGGGATGAAAAAATTTATTCCATGCTATTTGAAATCAGAAGAAAGCTGGAACAGCAGTACTCATATCAGGCAAAATAGACTTTAAAATAAAGACTGTTACAAGAGGCAAAACCACTACATAATTATCAAGGGACAATCTAAGAAGAAGATGTATCAATTGTAAATATATATGGACTTGAGGATATGGGGAGGGAGAAGGGTAAGCTGGGACAAAGCGAGAGAGTGGCATGGACATATATACACTACCAAACGTAAAATAGCTAGCTAGTGGGAAGCAGCCGCATAGCACAGGGAGATCAGCTCGGTGCTTTGTGACCATCTAGAGGGGTGGGATAGGGAGGGTGGGAGGGAGGGAGACGCAAGAGGGAAGAGATATGGGAACATATGTATATGTATAACTGATTCACTTTGTTATAAAGCAGAAATTAACACACCATTGTAAAGCAATTATACTCCAATAAAGATGTAAAATATATATATATATATATATATATATATATATATATATATACACACGCACTCAACACCGTAGTATTTGCCTTATATATTGAGGTGCTAACAGCCATTAAAGGAGAAATCCACAGTAACACAATAATAGTGGGGGACTTTAACACCCCACTTACACCAACAGATTATCCAGAGAGAAAAGCAGTAAGGAAACACAGGCCTCAAATGACACATTAGAAAAGATGGACTAAATTGTTATTTATAGAGCATTCCATCCAAAAGCAGCAGAATACATTCTTTTCAAGTGCACATGGAACATTCTCCAGGATACACCTGATACTGGGCCATAAAGTAAGCCTTGGTAAATTTAAGAAAAATGAAATCATATCAAGCACCTTTTTCAGACCACAACACTATGAGATTAGAAATTAACTACAGAAAAAAAAAAACTAACAGTCACAAACACATGGGTGCTAAACAATATGCTACTAAACAACAATTAGATGATCAACAAGGACTTACTGTATAGCACAGGGAACTCTACTCAGTACTCTGTAATAACTTATATGTGAAAAGAATCTGGAAAAGAATAGATATATGTAAATGTTTAACTGAATCACTTTGCTGTACACTTGAAACTAAGACAACATTGTAAGTCAACTATACTCCAATATAAAATAAAAATTAAAGAGAATCCGAATTTATTCTTCCATCAACCTTCTTTAAATAAAATCCATTTACGTAATTAAATTTAATCTAACCTTAGAGAATCCTATCCATGTACAAATTAATTTTCTCAGTGTTCCATTTCCATAAACCTCCTACAACTACTGGTATCCAAATTATTTTGTCCTGTTTTTTTGTTTTGTTTTGTGTTTGTTTTTCATTTAGAAGCAACCAGGTCTAGGACAAAACCGCCTTTTGTTTTCCTTTCACAAAATGCATTTCTATTCCTGATACTTTTTAAAATTTTTAACTGAAAATGTTTTCCATTTTCCTTGCATATTGAAATGTTTCCCTTATAATTTTTAACCTTTAAAGCCTTAATATCTAATAAAAACCAAGAAGCAAGTCCTTGTAAACTGCTTGTCACATCAGCATTCATTTTCTGGAATATCCCATAACCTCTAGAAACATACATCTTCTTAAAGCATAATTTATTTCCTCAATGTGGCACATGCCATGTGTCCAATAAACCCAAATATCTTTACTTTTCCTCTGATAAGAAGACAAAAGTAGGTAGAATTAGATCTGTTTAGCAATTAATGTTCCAGTATTTTATCTTACTTGAAATAACCTGGATATTCAATGAATTCCTATCATTTAAGTTATTTTCCAGTTACCAAAATTTGGAGAGACTGTTTTAGATGGACATTTCCAAAACATAATTATTCCTAGAGTTTACCAAAAAGCTCTTATCTCAGTTACATTTACTTAAAAGTTTAATAATATTATTTTCCTTGTTGACAATTTTTATAATAGAAACAATAGGCACTTACTGACTTGCAGTAACCCTACGTACAATAGAAGTTTTACAGTTAATGGTGAGGACTCTAAATACAGGTCTGTATTAATTAAACCCCCAAGCTTAAGCTAGCTCTTATCCTAGATATTAATTCAATACTGAATATTTCCCAGGTCACATGAATCTGAAATGTATTCTGACAAGTTTCTTTTATATTTCTGAGAATGTGCTCAATTTCCTTTAAGCCAATTCATTACAGTTCATTTACATAAAGACAGCCGCCAGAACCAGAGATCTCAGTTTTCCTGCCTGAGTTTAAAAAGGCCTCTTTTTTTTCAGTCTTGGGGACTACAGATGGTTCAGATAGCTCCTGACAGCCAGGGCAGAACAGTTACACTGGAAATGCAAGCTCCTCTTTTGTTGGTGTTGCTCTTCTTTCAAGTCCTGCTAAGTAACCCAAGGCTGGAGTCTCAGGCGATGTGGGCTGTTTGCATTTCAAGGCTGCAGTGCTCCGTTGTGCCCACAATATCAGCAGAGACTTGCAGGAGCAGTTGGACAGACAAAGCTACATGAAACAAAGATCCTTTTCAATTCACTGACTCAACATGTACCAAGGACAGAAACTTAAAGACACCAACAAGGAGTCCTCAGAGTGAAAGGGAGAGGAGTACAGGGGTGAGGACCAAGGGAGAGGTAAAGGGAGATGGGGCAGAAAAGACTGAAAAAGAGAGAGACACGATGAGAGGCTGCCATTTCAATCCATCCCCTGCAGGTGTCTATTCAGGCACCAAACCCGCACGCTTCCAGAAAGGGCCAGTGAAGGAGGGCGCACCCTGTCTACTGCCCACCGGGGTGATCACGCCTAGAAACCGGCCAGTTGTACGTCGTCTGTGGGGTTCTAACCCACAGTTGGGACTCTCACTCGTGCTTACACCAGTGTATAGAAGAAATCTGCCGCTTCAGCCCACTCCCAGTGGGACTTCTCTTGGCAGCAGGAAAATCAAGTTGAGTATATTGGTAAGATTGGACTTCCAGTCACTACACAACATGAGATTTGAACCTCTATCACTCTCAGAAATCTCCCATCAGGGAGCGCCCACTGGACCAAGATCTACACGTGGTATGAGGCAAGCCTCTCCCACCTCTGTTTGTCACCTGTCAAGGTGAGCCACTGCCGGCCAGAGGGAGCAGGTCTCACAAGCTGAGAGGAGTGATGCTATGGCTGCCTGACGTTCACTCCCTTGGAAGGATAGGACGAAGTAGGAGAAGACAGAGGAGAAGTAAAGAGATATCAGGAGAGGGAAAAGAACAAAGGGGAGAGGGAAAGTGTTGCCTGAATGGAGGTACTGAGTCCCTCAGGGGCCAGGAGGGCAGACATCAAATGTGGTGATGCTGAAACAAGAGGTTCAGGTAGCCACTTGTCACCCATGGGGAAGCTGCATTCAGTGGTCACAGAGGTGCCCAGGTCCTCTCCCAGAAAGGGACCAATGTCCCTTCATGGTTGCTACAAGGTATGTAACCAACCAATAGAAATTGATAAGAAGCCAGATAAGAAATTCAGGCAAGGCTTCATTGGGGCTTGCGCTATAGCATGAAGGAGCAAAAACAAGCAACACGTTCTCTTGCTTTGCTCCTGGAGTGGGGGGCGAGCCGGTCCCTTATATGGGGTGAGGATAGGTGTGGGTCCAGGGGTCAAGCTTGAGGGGTGGCTTAGGTGTTCTGCCTACCACCTTGGTGGTGCTGTGTTCAGGGTGCATGTGTAGTAAGTGCCCTGCTTTTGCTTCCAGCTCCTCAGAAGTGGCAATTGGGTTTTTGGTCTTTTTGTATCTTGTTCATAATTTGCCCCAACTGCACATGCAGGCAGTTATTTTTAGTCCCTTATAGTTTCCTTGTGTTTTGTTGCTGGGGGAGATATCTGTCCATGTGCAAGCACTGCAGCAAAGGGTCTCAGGTCCCAGCCTGCCTCAGTTCTAAGAAAGAGAACATTAAAAAAAGGCAGAAGCAAGTTTATGTTCACTTCAAAACTGTATGTTTTAAAACAAAATACTGCAGTGTGTTTTCACCAGGGAGCACTTGTGTTCCCTATTTCATTTAGGTAATGAAGAGAAGAGTTGCCATCTGGCCATTTCAAATGTATGGAGTTTGTGCTTCTATATATAAACGACAGCATATGGAAAAGGAGACTTGCAATTTAGCACATATTCCTAGAAATACTTAGATAATTTATTCCTTTCAAAATGTGCCTCAAGTAACACATTACCTCTAACTTCTAAAAAAATTAAGGGGAATATGAAGTCATTTTCCCCTCAATAGTTCGGGAATATACTTTTCAAAATTTACCTTATTAGATAGTTTCTTTTTAAAATAACTAATATGTATGTATTTGTAACCTCTCCTGCCCAAGACCTACTGATATTAAATTACAATTTTGAAAAGTATTATTATAGGAGTATAAAGAGAATAGTAGATGCAAGTTTTCAACAGATTTTTAAAAGCAGAGACAGAGGTGGGGAAAATGATTTAATAGGGCAAAAGAAGCAACAACTAAAATACAGGAAGAGAGAATGTTGAGAGTACAGACCATTCACCGTGCAGAAACCTATAAAACAAAAATGAACAAACAAAAAAAAACCTTGACCTTAGAACTGATAGGCAGGATAAGGCAAAAAATTGAATACATTGAAATGTATGGAACAGCCATTTCCCCTTTCAACTCCACACATAGGTCCCTATACACAGGCCAAATAATAGGGATTTATTCTTTCGTGGAATCAGATTGGAGGGAGAAAGTTTGAAAACCTGAATAGTCAGATCTTCCCTCTCACCCCAGATATAGAACACTTATATCCTTCTTAGTCTGCCAAGCAAACTCCACACCTCAATAAGCAAATTTGAAAAAAAAATAACAGGTATAATGTAACAAACAATAGAAAAAATGTTAAACCCTCAATGTAACACAAAATTACATTCATTAAAAAAGCAATGGCATGAGGCTGAGGGAAGATGGCAGAAGAGTAAGACGTGCAGATCACCTTCCTCCCCACAGATACACCAGAAATAAATCTACACGTGGAACAACTCCTACAGAACACCTACTGAACGCTGGCAGAACACCTCAGACCTCCCAAAAAGCAAGAAACTCCCCATGTACCTGGGTAGGGCAAAAGAAAAAAGAATAAACAGAGACAAAAGGATAGGGACGGGACCTGTACCAGTGGGAGGGAGCCGTGAAGAAGGAAAGGTTACCACACACTAGGAGCCCCTTCGCGGGCGGAGACTGCGGGTGGCAGAGGGGGGAAGCTTCGGAGCTGCGGAGGAGAGCGCAGCCACAGGGGTGCGGAGGGCAAAGTGGAGAGATTCCCGCACAGAGGATCGGGGCCGACCGGCACTCACCAGCCCGAGAGGCTTGTCTGCTCGGCCGCTGGGGCGGGCGGGGCTGGGACCTGAGGCTCGGGTTTCGGGTTTTGGTCGAATCGCAGCGAGAGGACTGAGGTTGGCGGCATGAACACAGCCTGAAGGGGGTGGGAGTCCGGGAAAAGGCTGGACCTGCCGAAGAGGCAAGAGACTTTTTCTTCCCTCTTTGTTTCCTGGTGCGCAAGGAGAGGGCATTAAGAGCGCTGCTTAAAGGAGCTCCAGAGACGGGCGCGAGCTGCAGCTAAAAGCGCGGACCCCAGAGACGGGAGTGGGACGCTGGGGCTGTTGCTGCCACCGCCAAGAGGCCTGTGTGCGAGTGCAGGTCACTGTCCATGCCCCCTTTCCGGGGAGCCTGTGAAGCCTTCCACTGCCGGGGTCCTGGGATCCAGGGACGGCTTCCCCGGGAGAGCGCACGGCGCGCATTGGGCTGGTGCAACGTCACGCCGGCCTCTGCTGCCACAGGCTCGCCCCGCACACTGTACCCCTCCCTCCCCCCGGCCTGAGTGAGCCAGAGTCCCCAAAGCAGCTGCTCCTTTAACCCCGTCCTGTCTGAGCGAAGAACAGACGCCCTCCGGGGACCTACATGCAGAGGCGGGGCCAAATCCAAAGCTGAGACCCGGGAGCTGTGAGAACAAAGAAGAGAAAGGGAAATCTCTCCCAGCAGCCTCAGAAGCAGCGGATTAAAGCTCCACAATCAACTTGATGTACCCTACATCTGTGGAATACATGAATAGACAACGAATCATCCCAAATTGAGGAGGTGGACTTTGAGAACAAGATTTACGATTTTTTCCCCTTTTCCTCTTTTTGTGCATGTGTATGTGTATGCTTCTGTATGAGATTTTGTCTGTATAGCTTTGCTTCTACCATTTGTCCAAAGTTCTATCCGTCCTTTTTAAAAAAATTTTTTTTAATAATTATTTTCTTATTTTAATAACGCTATTCCATTTTATCATACTTTATTCTATTTTACTTCATCTTCTCTCTCTTTTTCCTACCTTTCCTCCTTTCCTCCTCCTCCTCCTTCTTTCTCCTTCTTCTTCTTCTCTTTCTACTTTTTCTCCCTTTTATTCTGAGCAGTGTGGATGACAGGCTCTTGGTGCTGCAGCCAGGAGTCAGTGCTGTGCCTCTGAGGTGGGAGAGCCAACTTCAGGACACTGGTCCACAAGAGACCTCCCAGCTCCACATAATATAAAACAGCGAAAATCTCCCAGAGATCTCCATCTCAACACCAGCACCCAGCTTCACTCAACGACAAGCAAGCTACAGTGCTGGACACCCTATTCCAAGCAACTAGCAAGACAGGAACACAACCCCACCCATTAGCAGAGAGGCTGCCTAAAAACAAAATAAGGCCACAGGAACCGCAAACCACACCACCAGACGTGGACCTGTCCACCAGAAAGACAAGACTGAGCCTCATCCACCAGAACACAGGCACCAGTCCCCTCCAACAGTAAGCCTACACAACCCACTGAGACAACCGTAGGGGACAGACACCAAAAACAACGGGAACTACGAACCTGCAGCCTGCAAAAAGAAGACCCCAAACACAGTAGGATAAGCAAAATGAGAAGACAGAAAAACACACAGCAGGTGAAGGAGCAAGATAAAAACCCACCAGACCTAACAAATGAAGAGGAAATAGGCAGTCTACCTGAAAAAGAATTCAGAATAATGACAGTAAAGATGATCCAAAATCTTGGAAATAGAATAGACAAAATGTAAGAAACAGTTAACAAGGACCTAGAAGAACTAAAGATGAATCAAGCAATGATTAGAAACCCAATAAATGAAATTAAAAATACTCTAGATGGGATCAATAGCAGAAAAACTGAGGCAGAAGAATGGGTAAGTGACATGGAAGATAAAATAGTGGAAATAACTGCTGCAGAGCAGAATAAAGAAAAAAGAATGAAAAGAACTGAGGACAGTCTCAGAGACCTCTGGGATAACATTAAACACACCAACATTCGAATTATAGGGGTTCCAGAAGAAGAAGAGAAAAAGAAAGGGACTGAGAAAATATTTGAAGAGACTATAGTTCAAAACTTCCCTAATATGGGAAAGGAAATAGTTAATCAAGTCTAGGAGGCACAGAGAGTCCCATCCAGAATAAACCTAAGGAGATATACACCAAGACACATATTAATCAAACTGTCAAAAATTAAACACAAAGAAAACATATTAAAAGCAGCAAGGGAAAAACAACAAATAACACACAAGGGAATCCCCATCAGGATAACAGCTGATCTCTCAGCAGAAACTCTACAAGCCAGAAGGGAGTGGCAGGACATATATAAAGTGATGAAGGAGAAAAACCTGCAACCAAGATTACTCTACACAGCAAGGAACTCATTCAGATTGGATGGAGAAATTAAAACCTTTACAGACAAGCAAAAGCTGAGAGAGTTCAGCACCACCAAACCAGCTTTACAACAAATGCTAAAGGAACTTCTCTAGGTAAGAAACACAACAGAAGGAAAAGACCTACAATAACGAACCCAAAACATTTAAGAAAATGGGAATAGGAACATACATATCGATAATTACCTTAAATGTAAATGGACTAAATGCTCCCAACAGAAGACACAGATTGGCTGAATGGACACAAAAACAAGACCCATATATATGCTGTCTACAAGAGACCCACTTCAGACCTAGAGACACATACAGACTGAAAGTAAGGGGATGGAGAAAGATATTCCATGCAAATGGAAATCAAAAGAAAGCTGGAGTAGCAATTCTTATATCAGACAAAATAGACTTTAAAATAAAGACTACTAGAAGAGACAAAGAAGGACACTACATAATGATCAAGGGATCGATCCAAGAAGAAGATATAACAATTGTAAATATTTATGCACCCAACATAGGAGCACCTCAATACATAAGGCAAATACTAACAGCCATAAAAGGGGAAATCGACAGTAACACACTCATAGTAGGGGACTTCAACACCCCACTTTCACCAATGGACAGATCATCCAAAATGAAAATAAATAAGGAAACACAAGCTTTAAATGATACATTAAACATGATGGACTTAATTGATATTTATAGGACATTTCATCCAAAAACAACAGAATACATATTTTTCTCAAGTGCTCATGGAACATTCTCCAGGATAGATCATATCTTGGGTCACAAATCAAGCCTTGGTAAATTTAAGAAAATTGAAATTGTATCAAGTATGTTTTCCGACCACAATGCTATGAGACTAGATATCAATTACAGGAAAAGATCTGTAAAAAATACAAACACATGGACGCTAAACAATACATTACTCAATAACGAAGTGATCACTGAAGAAATCAAAGAGGAAATTTAAAAAATACCTAGAAACAAATGACAATGGAGACACGACGACCCAAAACCTATGGGATGCAGCAAAAGCAGTTCTAAGAGGGAAGTTTATAGCAATAAAATCCCACCTTAAGAAACAGGAAACATCTCGAATAAACAACCTAACCTTGCACCTAAAGCAATTAGAGAAAGAAGAACAAAAAACCCCCAAAGTTAGCAGAAGGAAAGAAATCATAAAGATCAGATCAGAAATAAATGAAAAAGAAATGAAGGAAACGATAGCAAAGATCAATAAAACTAAAAGCTGGTTCTTTGAGAAGATAAAATTGATAAACCATTAACCAGACTCATCAAGAAAAAAAGGGAGAAGACTCAAATCAACAGAATTAGAAATGAAAAAGGAGAAGTAACAACTGACACTGCAGAAATACAAAGGATCATGAGAGATTACTACAAGCAACTCTATGCCAATAAAATGGACAACCTGAAGAAATGGACAAATTCTCAGAAATGCACAACCTGCCAAGACTGAATCAGGAAGAAATAGAAAATATGAATAGACCAATCACAAGCACTGAAATTGAAACTGTGATTAAAAATCTTCCAACAAACAAAAGCCCAGGACCAGATGGCTTCACAGGCGAATTCTATCAAATATTTAGAGAAGAGCTAACACCTATCCTTCTCAAACTCTTCCAAAATATAGCAGAGGGAGGAACACTCCCAAACTCATTCTACGAGGCCACCATCACCTTGATATCAAAACCAGACAAGGATGTCACAAAGAAAGAAAACTACAGGCCAATATCACTGATGAACATAGATGCAAAACTCCTCAACAAAATACTAGCAAACAGAATCCAACAGCACATTAAAAGGATCATACACCATGATCAAGTGGGGTTTATTCCAGGAATGCAAGGATTCTTCAATATATGCAAATCAAACAACGTGATACACCATATTAACAAATTGAAGGAGAAAAACCATATGACCATCTCAATAGATGCAGAGAAAGCTTTCGACAAAATTCAACACCCATTTATGATAAAATCCCTGCAGAAAGTAGGCATAGAGGGAACTTTCCTCAACATAATAAAGGCCATATATGACAAACCCACAGCCAACATCGTCCTCAATGGTGAAAAACTGAAACCATTTCCACTAAGATCAGGAACAAGACAAGGCTGCCCACTCTCACCACTCTTATTCAACATAGTTTTGGAAGTTTTAGCCACAGCAATCAGAGAAGAAAAGGAAATAAAAGGAATCCAAATTGGAAAAGAAGTAAAGCTGTCACTGTTTTCAGATGACATGATACTATACATAGAGAATCCTAAAGATGCTACCAGAAAACTACTAGAGCTAATCAATGAATTTGGTAAAGTAGCAGGATACAAAATTAATGCACAGAAATCTCTGGCATTCCTGTACACTAATGATGAAAAATCTGAAAGGGAAATCAAGAAAACACTCCCATTTACCATTGCAACAAAAAGAATCAAATATCTAGGAATAAACCTACCTAAGGAGACAAAAGACCTGTATGCAGAAAATTATAAGACACTGATGAAAGAAATTAAAGATGATACAAATAGATGGAGAGATATACCATGTTCCTGGATTGGAAGAATCAATATTGTGAAAATGACTCTACTACCCAAAGCAATCTACAGATTCAATGCAATCCCTATCAAACTACCACTGGCATTTTTCACAGAACTAGAACAAAAAATTTCAAAATTTGTTTGGAAAAACAAAAGACCCCGAATAGCCAAAGCAATCTTGAGAACGAAAAACAGAGCTGGAGGAACCAGGCTCCCTGACTTCAGACTATACTACAAAGCTACAGTAATCAAGACACTGTGGTACTGGCACAAAAACAGAAAGATAGATCAATGGAACAGGATAGAAAGCCAAGACATAAACCCACACACATATGGTCAACTTATCTTTGATAAAGGAGGCAGGAATGTACAGTGGAGAAAGGACAGCCTCTTCAATAAGTGGTGCTGGGAAAACTGGACAGGGACATGTAAAAGTATGAGATTAGATCACTCCCTAACACCATACACAAAAATAAGCTCAAAATGGATTAACGACCTAAATGTAAGGCCAGACACTATCAAACTCTTAGAGGAAAACATAGGCAGAACACTCTATGACATAAATCACAGCAAGATCCTTTTGGACCCACCTCTTAGAGAAATGCAAATAAAAACAAAAATAAACAAATGGGACCTAATGAAACTTCAAAGCTTTTGCACAGCAAAGGAAACCATAAACAAGACCAAAAGACAACCCTCAGAATGGGAGAAAATATTTGCAAATGAAGCAACTGACAAAGGATTAATCTCCAAAATTTACAAGCAGCTCATGCAGCTCAATAGCAAAAAAACAAACAACCCAATCCAACATTGGGCAGAAGACCTAAATAGACATTTCTCCAAAGAAGATATACAGACTGCCAACAAACACATGAAAGAATGCTCAACATCATTAATCATTAGAGAAATGCAAATCAAAACTACAATGAGATATCATCTTACACCAGTCAGAATGGCCATCATCAAAAAATCTAGAAACAATAAATGCTGGAGAGGGTGTGGAGAAAAGGGAACACTCTTTCACTGCTGGTGGGAATGTGAATTGTTACAGCCACTATGGAGAACAGTATGGAGGTTCCTTAAAAAAGTACAAATAGAACTACCATATGACCCAGCAATCCCACTACTGGGCATATACCCTGAGAAAACCGTAATTCAAAAAGAGTCATGTACCAAAATGTTCATTGCAGCTCTATTTATAATAGCCCAGAGATGGAAACAACCTAAGTGTCCATCATCGGATGAATGGATAAAGAAGATGTGGCACATATATACAATGGAATATTACTCAGCCATAAAAAGAAACGAAATTGAGCTATTTGTAATGAGGTGGATGGACCTAGAGTCTGTCATACAGAGTGAAGTAAGTCAGAAAGAGAAAGACAAATACCGTATGCTAACACATATGTATGGAATTTAAGAAAAAAAATGTCATGAAGAACCTAGGGGTAAAACAGGAATAAAGACACAGACCTACTTGAGAATGGACTTGAGGATATGGGGAGGGGGAAGGGTAAGCTGTGACAAAGCAAGAGAGAGGCATGGACATATATACACTACCCAACGTAAGGTAGATAGATAGTTGGAAGCAGCCACATAGCACAGGGAGATCAGCTCGGTGCTTTGTGACCCCCTGGAGGGGTGGGATAGGGAGGGTGGGAGGGAGGGAGATGCAAGAGGGAAGGGATATGGGAACAGATGTATATGTATAACTGATTCACTTTGTTATAAAGCAGAAACTAATAAAAAATGAATTATAGAATAAAAATAAAAAATAAAATAATAAGCTAAGATTACATGCTCTTAAAAATAAATAAAATAAAATAAAACATTAAGTAAAAAAAAAAAAGCAATGGCAAAATATTGTACCAAAGGGCCTATAACTGTAAAAGAAATAAACTGTTTTAAATTATAAGCATGGTAGCTAATTTCTAGAACATATATTAAAAACTAGGTTAGGAAATGCACAGGGAAGTATACTCAACATTTTGTAATAACTTATAAGGGAAAA
Organism: Hyperoodon ampullatus; assembly: GCF_949752795.1. Classification (NCBI taxonomy): domain Eukaryota; kingdom Metazoa; phylum Chordata; class Mammalia; order Artiodactyla; family Ziphiidae; genus Hyperoodon; species Hyperoodon ampullatus. Next base: position 185,538,688 of record NC_136915.1, read on the forward strand.
GAATCTAAAAAGAGTATGTATATGTATTCTTATATATATTCAGTTATATAAATATATATGTAAATATATATATAACTGAATCACTTTGCTGTACACCTGAAACTAACACATTATAAATCAGCTATACTTCAGTTAAAAAAAAGGAAAATAGAATAATAAAATCACAGAAAGTGAAAAAGTAAAAGAAATTGAAATTATTAGGAAAAATATTCAAAACATTAATCTGGAGGATCCAACATTTCTCTTCTAGCAATTTCAGATAGAGGAAATGCTGGGGAAACCTTTTTAAACAAAATAATACAAGATTTTAGATCATTCCTGAATGATAGTGTTTCCAGATTAAAAGTATTTATCAAATGCCCAGGAGAGTGAATTAAAGGAGACCTACTTAGTGTAAGGACACACTATTCCATAATTCAGAATGTGATAGATAATAGTCAAGAAGGAGAAAGTCAGAAACAATAATTACAAATATATATTAGTGAAAATCAAAATGACATTAGCCTTTTTCTCAATAATACTGAAAAGTAAAAACAATTAGAAAAATATCATTAAGGAAATGCATTTCAATCTAGACTTCCATTTCTATCCAGACTACCAATCCAGTGTGAGGAGAAAATGGTACAAACCGACTAGAACAATTATTCCCTTATACTTCACCTCCAGGGAAACTACTGGAGAATGTCAGACCAACACTGAACTAGGGCTTTATTCTGGGTAACACCACTTCCTGCTCTCTGAAAAGCTTTAATTTGATTCTTTCTTTTTCTCTGTCCAACCATTTCTCATCCTGCACCGATGCTTATTGTAAAATGCCTTGACTCCATAGACAAATTTGATTCAGAGACTGTGTCCCCAGGATGGTTCAGTAAAGAAAGGGCTTGTATCAACCATCTTGTGAAATTCTTTACTCTTGGTGGGTGTCAGACTCATATTCACAGTGGACATGCATCAAATTAAAAAGAAAAAGTGCCACTTACATAATCCAAGTACCCTTACCCTGATTCCATGATCACTGGAAAGTCTTCTGACAAAAATGTAGTTTTGTCTATGACTTGCAGAAACATGGATATTGAAGTCAGATTTATAATAATATATTTCTTAATAAGTTAATAAAATTGAAGTACTTGTCTGTAAAAATATATGTGAATAAAGATAAACTGTCATGAATCAGTGATAATTTATTCCAACTATTATTTTATTTTCTCAATTTTTACTTAAAATTTTTTCAAATGGTTTAAACTCATTGGATTTACATTTTTATCAACCACTATTCACTAACTCCATAGGGTGTATCAATACATAATACATTAGTTTGAGTAGGTTTCTTTTAGAGATCTAAATTAACTTGTAGAGTCAAATATACCCATTCCTTTTTTAAAGTAAGTTTCAGGGGCACAGGATTAAAAGTCAACATCTGTATACACTACAAAGTAATCACCATCACAAGTCTAGTTACCATCTACCATCATACATTTTACCCCCTTCACCCATTTTGCTCAGTCCCAACCCTCTTCCCTCTGGTGATCACTAATTGGTTCTCTGTATCTATGAATTTGTTTTGTTTGTTCACTTGTTTTGTTTTTTTTAATTTCACATATAAGTGAAATCATATGGTGTTCTTCTTTCTCTGACTTATTTCATTTGCATATAGCCACAGATCCATTCATGTTGTTCAAAATAGCAGAATTTTACCCTTGTTATGGCTGGGTAGTATTCCACTGTATATTTTAACCACATTTTCTTTAACCATTCATCCATAGGTGGATGCTTAGGTTTTTTCCTTATCTTGGCTACTCTAAATAATGCTGTAATGGACATAAGGGTGCATATATCTTTTCAAATTAGTGTTTTTTGTATTTTTCAGATAAATACCCAGAAGTGAAATAGCTGGGTCATATGGTAGACCTGAATGTAAGACCTGAAATCATAAAATTCCTAGAAGAAAACATAGGTGTTACCTCATTAACATTGGTCTTAGCAATGTTTTGTGGATCTGACTCCAAAGGCAAGGGAAACAAAAGCAAAAATAAGTAAATAGGACTATATCAAACTAAAAAGCTTCTGCACAGCAAAGGAAACCAGTATCAAAATGAAAAGTTAACCTACTGAATGGGAGAAGATATTTCCAAATCATATATTCGATAAAGGGTTAATATCCAAAGTATATAGAGAACTCAAAGTCAACAACAACAAAACAACCCACTTAAAACATGGGCAGATGATCTGAATAGACATTTTTTCCAAGGAAAATATACAGATGATCAATAGGCACGTGAAAATATTTTCAATATCACTAATTATTAGGGAAATGCAAATCAAAACCATAATGAGATATCACCTCACACCTGTTAGAATGGTTATCATCAAAAATAAAAGAAATACCAAATGTTGGTGAGGATGTGAGGAAAAGGGAATGCTGGTACACTGTTGGTGGGAATGTAAATTGGTACAGCCACTATGGAAAACAGTATGGAGTTTCCTCAAAAAATTAAGAATAGAACTACTGGGAGGTGAATCAAGATGGAAGAGTAGTAGGATGTGAAACTCACCTCCTTGCACAAATATATCAAAAATACATCTACATGTGGAATGATTCTTACAGAATATCTACTGAACACTGGCAGAAGATCTCAGACTTCTGAAAGGGCAAGAAAATCTCCATGTAACTGAGTGGAACAACAGAAAAAAGAGAGAAAGAAATCGGGACAGGACTGGTGCCCTTGGGAAAGTGCTGTGAAAGGAAAGGTTCCCTCAAAGTCCCCTTACCAGCACAGAGGTCAGCCAAGATAAGGGGGAGCCTCAGAGCCTCAGAGGAGAGTGCAGCAACCAGTCTGTGGCAGCCAGAACAGAGAGAAACCTGCAGAGATGGTCAGTGCCACCACCCTGTGCTCCCCAGCCTGAGACGTGTGTCCACTGGAACAGGTGGGGGCTGGGTGCTGAAGCTCAGGCTTTGGAGATCAGACCCAGGGAGAGGACTGGGGTTGCTGGAGGAAACAGCCTGAAGGGGGTAGGGTCTAGTGCAACCACAACGCAGGGTGTATGGGGAGGAAGCCTGGCTGGCCTCAGAAGCCAGGCACCATTGTTTGGAGGGCGTGGAGGGGAGGGGCAGGACCTGCCACTGCAGCCGTTTTTCCTGTGCGCACTCTCAGGCAACAGGACACCACCCACACGAACTTCTGGAGCAGGTGCCAGCTGCCGCTGTGAACTCCAGGAGCAGTTGTGAGCCACTGCTGCTGCTCTTCTGAGATCCAGGCTCCAGGAGCAGTCAAGAGCCACCCTTGCAGGCTCCAGGAGCGGTCGTGAGCTGCCTCCACTGCTATCACAGGCTCCAAGGGTGCACACGAGAGTGCCAAAGAGAGCCCTGGGAGAGGGCACCAGCTGCCACATCTGCACACCCTCTCTCTACCAAGGGGATAATGGCCAGTACACACTGAGGAAAGAGGCAGCAGGCATCCATACTAAAAACAGCCCTTGCAACAAAAATATTAAACCCACACATGCTACACAGGGATGCTGCCGCATATAACCCTCAAAAACCACAGTAGATAATTGTTTCTCCTAAACTCACAGAGTAAGCGAAGTATAAGTAAAATGAAAAAGCAGGGGAACCACTCCCAGTTACAAGACCAGGAGAATTCCCCTGAAAGAACAAACAATGAAACAGATCTCTTCAGTCTAATAGGCACCAATTTCAAAAAGAAGATAATGAAAATACTGAAGGAATTAAGAAAGGCTATCAGCAGAAATGCATGCCCATTTCAAAAAGATGATAATGAAAATATTGAAGGAATTAAGAAAGGCTATCAACAGAAATGCAGAGTACTGTAAAAAGGAACTAGAAATTATAAAGAGGAGACAAGACAAATTAGAAAATCCATTTGCCGAGATGAAAGCTGAGCTAAACACAATGAATAGCAGAATGAATAATGCAGAAGAATGAATAAGTGATCTGGAAGATAGAATAATGGAAATCACCCAATCAGAACAGCAGACAGAAAGTCAAGTGAAAAAAAAAATGAAAGCAATGTAAGAGATCTGTGGGATAACATAAAGCATGTCAATCTACACAACAAAGGGATCCCAGAAGGGGAAGAAAGAGAAAAGGGGATCAAAAATGTATTTGAAGAAATTATGGCTGAAAACTTCCCAAAACTAAAGAAGGAAACAGAAATCCAGGTACAGGAAGCACAGAGGGTACCAAATAAGGTGAACCCCAAACAGACCTACACCAAGACATATTATAATTAAAATGGCAAAAGTTAAAGAGGATTCTGAAGGCAGCAAGAGAGAAAGAATTAATTACGAGGGAACCCCCATAAGAATATCAGCTGATTTCTCTACAGAAACATTACAGGCCAGAAGAGAGTGGCAAGATATATTCAAAATCCTAAAAGGGAAAAACATGCAACCTAGAATATTCTACACAGCAAGATTATCATTTAGAATAGGAGAGATAAAGAATTTCTCAGACAAGCAAAAACTAAAAAATTAGAGCAATACTAAAACTATCCTAAAAGAAATATTGAAAGACCTCTAAACAGAAATGAAGCAAGAATCTATAGGAAAGAGAAAATCATAATTGGAAAGTAGATCACTTAAATAAGCCAGTACACAGATTTTTTCAAAAAACCAAAACATTTTTGTGAAAACGATGATAACCACAATGAACAACAAAATGATAAACATGAAGATGTAAAAGAGGACATCAAAATCATAAAATGTGGGGGAGGAGAGCAAGAAAACGTAGATTATTATTATTATTATTATTATTATTTAGAATGTGTTTAAGCCTGTATGACTATCAGTCTAAAGCAAGTAGATATAGGAAGGGGTTAACATACTTGATAAACAGGGTAACCACAAATCAAAAACATGAGATTCACAAAAAACAAAACACAAGCATAAAATAAAAGGAAATCATCAAACCACAAAATGAAAAACAGGTATAAAGAAGAAATACAGAATCAACTGGAAAATAAGGTTTAAAATGGCAATATATACATGTCTATCAATAATTACCTTAAATGTCAATAGACTAAATGCTCCAATCAAAAGAGACAGAGTGGAGGATTGGATAAAAAAAATACAAGAGCCTACAATATGCTACCTACAGAGACCCACTTTAGGGCAGAAGACACATATAGATTGAAAGTGAGGGGATGTAAAAAGATATTTCATGCAAATGGAAATGACAAGAAAGCAGGGGATCGCAATACTCATATCAGACAAAATAGACTTTAAAACAAAAGCCATAAACAAAAGGATACTATATAATGATAAAAGGATCAATACAAGAAGATGATTTTACACTTGTCAACATATATGCACCTAATATAGGAGCATGCAAATACATAAAACAAATACTAATAGACAAAAAGGGAGAAATTGACAGGAATACAATAATAGTAGGGGAGTTTAACACACCACTCACATCAATGGAGAGAGTTTCTAGACAGAAAATAAATAAGGCAATAGAGATTCTAAATGATAAAATAGAACAGTTAGACTTAATTGATATTTTCAGGATGTTACTTCCAAAAAAACAGAATATACATTCAAGTCCACATGGAACATTCTCTAAGACTGGCCACATACCAGGGCACAAAGCAAGACTCAAATTTAAGAGTATAGAAATTGTCTCAGCAGAGTCAAGATGGCAGCATGGGAAGATGCGGAGTTTGCATCTCCCCACAACTAGGCCACCTACCGGATGCTGGAGGGGGACCTTGATGCCCAATAGACAGGAGGAACCCCCAAGCAACTGGGTAGGACATGGGGGGACTGAGGGGGGAGGAGAAGTGGAGGACGGACAGGAACAGCACCCCTGAGGGGTGGCTGGGAGGGGGGTAGGGGTTCCTCTGACCAATTGGCCCAGGAAGCCAGGCTGGGTCCTAAGCTCTCAGAGGCCCCCTCCGGGCCACATTGGTCCTAGGCTTGTAGGAGGCAGGGAGGAGGGGGGAAGGAGAGTAGAGGTGGATGGTGGGAGGGGAACCCACTAGGACCCCATGATTGGGGAAGGCGTGGAGGGCTTTGCTCCTCCACCTAGGGCCTGGGAAGCCTACTGGGCTGCCAGGTCAGGTCCCCCACCCTCCAAAGCCCCCTCTGGGCCCCATGGGTCCTGGGGGTGTAGGTGGGAAGCTGGGGAAGAACAGGAGAGGCAGGTGGGAGGGGCCCACCAGGAGAGGAGGAGCTGGAGAGGAGCAGAGGGCATTTGCCCCTGCCCTCTGAGACCAGAGGCATGCCTGGGCCCCTTTGGTTCCACTGAGCCTAAGCCCCACCCCCTACCCCTTCAGGGCCTTTTCCAGTCCTGTGGGTCCTAAGCATAGGCCCCACCCACCACCTAAACCCCGCCCCTGCTTAAGCCCTGACCCCCACAGCCAAGGCCTCTTCCACCTTTTTTTCCTCCTCTTTTTTACTATTGTGGTTCTGTTTTACCTTCCAGTTGTTGTTTCATGTATATTTTAATTTTTATATCCTTTCTAACATACCTGTTAGTTTAAAAGTCTGATTTTATTTTTTACTCTTTGTTATTGTTCTGCTTTTTTTCTTTTTTTTTTTTTGCCACCTTGTGTGGCTTGTGCGATCTTGGTTCACGAGCCGGGGGTTGGGCCGCAGCTCCTGCAGTGGGAGCTCTGAGTCAGAACCACTGGATTAACAGAGAACCTCAGAACTCAGGGAATATTCATCAGAGTGAGGTCTCCCAGAGGTCCTCATCTAGGCACCAAGACCCTGCTCTACCCAACAGCTTACAGACTCCAGTGATAGAAGCCTCAGGCCAAACAACCAGTAAGACAGGAACAAAATTCCACCCATCAAAAAAAAAGAAAAAAAAAAGGAGACAGCAAAAAAATATGTCACAGATGAAGGAGCAAGGTAAAAACCTGCAAGACCAAATAAATGAAGAGGAAATGGGCAATCTACCTGAAAAAGAAGTCAGAGTAATGATAGTAAAGATGACCCATAATCTCGGAAGTAGAATGGAGACACGGAATAAGAAAATACAAGAAATGTTTAACAAAGATCTAGAAGAACTAAAGAACAAAGAGAGATGAACAACACAATAACTGAAATTTAATATACACTAGAAGGAATCAATAACAGAATAACTGAGGCAGAAGAATGAATAAGTAAGCTGGAAGACAAAATGGTGGAAAAAACTGCTGAGGAGCAGAATAAAGAAAAAAGAATAAAAAGAATTGAAGTCAATCTCAGAGACCTCTGGGACAACACTAAACGTACCAACATTTGAATTATAGGGGTCCCAGAAGAAGAAGAGAAAAAGAAAGGGTCTGAGAAACTATTTGAAGAGATTACAGTGGAAAGGTTCCCTAATACGGTAAAGGAAATAGTCACCCAAGTCCAGGAAGTGAAGAGAGTCCCATACAGCATAAACCACAGGGGAAACACAACAAGACACATATTAATCAAACTAACAACAATTAAGTTCAAAAAAAAAATATCAAAAGCAGCAAGGGAAAAGCAAAAAATAACACACAAAGGAATTCCCATAAGGTTATCAGATGATTTTTCAGCAGAAACTCTGCAGGCCAGAAGGGAATGGCAGGATTTACTTAAAGTGATGAAAGAGAAAAACCTGCAACCAAGATTACTTTATAAGCAAGGATCTCATTCAGATTCAATGGAGAAATCAAAAGCCTTTCAGACAAGCATAAGCTAAGAGAATTCAGTACTACCTAACCAGCTTTACAACAAATGCTAAAGGAACTTCTCTAGGTGGGAAACACAAGAGAAGAAAAAGACCCACAAAAACAAAACCCAAACAATTAAGAAAATGGTAGTAGGAACACACACATCAATAATTACTTTGAATGTCAATGGATTAAATGCCCCAACCAAAAGACACAGACTGGCTGAAAATGGATACAAAAACAAGACCCATACATATGCTGTCTACAAGAGACCCACTTCAGACCTAGGGACACATCCAGACTGAAAGTGATGGGATGGAAAAAGCATTCCATGCAAATTGAAATCAAAAGAAAGCTGGAGTAACAATACTTGTATCAGATAAAATAGACTTTAAAATAAATAATGTTACAGGAGAAAGGAAGGACACACTACATAATGATCAAGGGATCAATCCAAGAAGAAGATATAACAATCATAAATGTTTATCCACCCAACATAGGAGCACCTCAATATATAAGGCAAATGCTAACAACCATGAAAGGGGAAATCAACAGTAACACAATAATATTAGGGGACTTTAACACCCCACTTACACCAATGGACAGATCACTGAAACAGAAAGTAAATAAGGAAACATAAGCTTTAAATGATACAATAGACCAGAGAGATCTGATATTTATAGGACATTACATCCGTAAACAGCACATTACACTTTCTTCTCAAGTGTACACGGAACATTCTCCAGGATAGATCACATCTTGGGTCACAAATCAAGCCTCAGAAAATTTAAGAAAATTGAAATCGTACCAAGCATCTTTTCTGACCACAACGCTATGAGATTGGAAATCAATTACAGGAAAAATAAAACTGTAAAAACCACAAATACATGGTGGCTAAACAGTGCACTAATAAATAACCAAGATATCACTGAAGAAATCAAAGAAAAAATTTAAAAAATACATAGAAACAAATGACAATGAAAACACAACAACCCAAAATCTATGGGATGCAGCAAAAGCAGTTAAGAGGAAAATTTATAGCAATTCAATCTCAAGAAACAAGAAAAATCTCAAATAAACAATCTAACACTACACGTAAAGCAACCAGAGAAAGAAGAACAAAGAAAACCAAGTCAGTAGAAGGAAAAAAATCAGAAAGATCAGAGCAGAAATAAATGAAATAGAAACAAAGAAAACAATAGCAAAGATCAATAAAACTAAAAGTTGGTTCCTTCAGAAGATAAACAAAATTGATAAACCCTAAGCCAGACTAATCAAGAAAAAAAGGGAGAGGACGCAAATCAATAAAATTAGAAATGAAAAAGGAGAAATCACAACTGACACTGCATAAGTGAAAAGAGTTATAAGAGACTACTACAAACAACTATATGCCAATAAAATGGACAACCATGAAAAAATGGACAAAATCTTGGAAAGGTAAAATTTTCCAAGACTGAACCAGGAAGAATTAGAAAATATAAACAGACCTATCACAAGTAATGAAATTGAAACTGTAACTAAAAATCGTCCAACAAACAAGAGTCCAGGACCAGATGGCTTCACAGGTGAATTCTATCAAACATTTAGAGAAGAGCTAACACCAATCCTTCTCAAACTCTTCCAAAAAATTGCAGAGGGAGGAACACTCCCAAATTCGTTCTACAAAGCCACCATCACTCTGACACCAAAACCAGAAAAAGATATCACAAAAAAGAAAATTATAGACCAATATCACTGATGAACATAGATTCAAAAATCCTGAATAAATACTAGCAAACAGAATCCAACAACATATTAAAATGATCATATCACCATGATCAAGTGGGATTTATCCCAGGGATTCAAGGATTCTCCAGTATATGCAAATCAATCAATGTGATACACCATATTAACAAATTAAGGAATAAAAACCACATGATCATCTCAATAGATGCAGAAAAAGCGTTTGACAAAATTCAACACCCATTTATGGTAAAAACTCTCCAGAAAATGGGCATAGAGGGAACCCACATCAACATAATAAAGGCCATACATGACAAACCCACAGCAAACATCATACACAATGGTGAAAAACTGAAAGCATTTCCACTAAGATTAGGAAAAAGACAAGGATGTCCACTCTTGCCACTCTTATTCAACATAGTTTTGGAAGTCCTAGCCATGGCAATCAGAGAAGAAAAAGAAATAAAAGAAAGCCAAATTGGAAAAGAAGAAGTAAAACTGTCAGTGTTTGCAGATGACATGGTACTATAACATAGAAAATCCTAAAGATGCAACCAGGAAATTACTAGAACTAATCAATGAATATGGTAAGGTTGCAGGATACAAAATTAATGCACAGAAACCTCTGGTATTCCCATACTTTTCATTGTCCCATACTGAAAATGAAAAATCAGAAAAAGAAATTAAGAAAACAATCCCATTTACCATCACAACAAAAAGAATAAAATACTTAGGAATAAACCTACCTAAGGAGGCAAAATACTTCTACTCAGAAAACTATAAAACACTGATGAAAGAAATCAAAGATGATGTAAACAGATGGAGAGAAATATACCATGATCTTGGATTGAAAGACTCAACATTGTGAAAATCACAATACTACCCAAAGCAATCTACAGATTGCATGCAATCTCTATCACACTACCAATGGTATTCTTCACAGAATTAGAACAAAAAATTTTACAATTCATATGAAAACACAAAAGACCCCGAATAGCCAAAGCCATGTTGAAAACGAAAAATGGAGCTGGAGGAATCAGGCTCCCTGACTTCAGACAATACTACAAAGCTACAATAATCAAACCAGCATGGTATTGGCACAAACACAGACATATGGATCAATGGAAAAGAACAGAGAGCCCAGAAATCAACCCACACACCTATGGTCAATTAATCTTCAACAAAGGATGCAAGAATATACAATGGGAAAAAGACAGTCTCTTCAGCAAGGGGTGTTGAGAAAGGTGGATAGCTGCATGTAAATCATTGAAACTAGAACACACCCTTCTCACCATACACAAAAATAAACTCAAAATGTTTTAAAGACTTAAACATAAGACATGACACCATAAAGCTTGTAGAAGACAGCATAGACAAAACATTCTCTGACATAAATCATAGCAATGTTTTCTTAGGTCAGTCTCCCAAGGCAATAGAAATAAAAACAGAAATAAACAAACGGGACCTAATCAAACTTACAAGATTTTGCACAGCAAAGAAAACAAAAAGACAACCTACAGAATGGGAAAAAATATTTGCAAATGATGCAACCAAGAAGGACTTAATTTCCAAAATATACAAACAGGTCATACAACCCAACAACAACAGAAAAACACATAACCCAATTGAAAAATGGGCAGAAGACCTAAATATATATTTCTCCAAAGAAGACATACAGATGGCCAATAGGTACATGAAAAGATGCTCAATATGTCTAATTATCAGAGAAATGCAAATCAAGACTACGAGGGACCAACTTACACTGGTCAGAACGGCCATCATCAAAAAGTCTAGAAACAATAAATGTTGGTAAGGGTGTGGATAAAAGAGAACCCTCCTGCACTATTAGGGGGAATGTAATCTAGTGCAGCCACTGTGGAAAACAGTATGGAGATTCCTCAGAAAACTAAAAATAGAATTACCATATTATCTAGCAATTCCACTCTTGGGCATACATCCAGACAAAACTATAACTGAAAAAGATACATGCACCCCTATGTTCATAGCAGCACTATTCACAATAGCCAAGACATGGAAGCAACCTAAGTGTCTATCAACAGATGAATGGATAAAGAAGATGTTGTCGGCTTCCCTGGTGGTGCAGTGGTTGGAAATATGCCTGCCAATGCAGGGGACACGGGTTCGATCCCTGGTCCTGGAGGATCCCTCATGCCGTGGAGCAACTAAGCCCATGCATCACAACTGCTGAGCCTGCACTCTGGAGCCCACAAGCCACAACTACTGAAGCCCGTGCACTTAGAGCCCATGCTCCGCAACAGGAGAAGCCACCGCAATAAGAAGCCTGTGCACCACAACGAAGAGTAGCCCCTGCTAGCCGCAGCTAAAGGAAGCCCACGCACAGCAACTGAAGCAGAAAAAAAAAAAAGATGTTGTACATATATACAATGGAATACTATTAAGCCATAAAAAATAATGAAATAATGCCACTGGCAACAACACTGATGCAACTAGAGAGTATCATACTATGTGAAGTAAGTCAGAAAGAGAAAGACAAATACTATATGATACCACTTATATGAACCTGTCTGCAAAACAGAAACAGACTTATGGACACAGAGAACAGACTGGTGGTTGCCAAGGGGGAGGGGGTTAGGGTAGGATGGAGTGGAAGGTTGGTGTTAGCAGATATAAGTTATTATATATGGAAGGAAGAAGCCACAAGGTCCTACTGTATAGCACAGGGAACTATATTCAGTAACCTGTGATAAACCATAATGGAATATTAAAAGAAAAGAATGTATATATATAACTAAATCACTTTGCAGTACAGCAGAAATATGACATTGTAAATCAACTATACTTCAATAAACAAAAGAATAGAACTACCTCTTCTTTTCAAATAATTTATATACAATGAAGTTTGGTATGCACAACAGGCCAAACATTATCTAGTGTTTTGTTTTTACTATCTAAATTTGATCCTACCAGCAGAAACCCTCACTGTAGTTCTGACTTTCTGAGCCTCTTAACTTACACGGGTTCTTTCCAAAGCCTGAGAAGGGGCCCTAACACTGTGTTATATAGTTACTCATTTTGTTAAAGTTTGCAAAAGATATTTTATGACTGAAATTATACGGTATTTGTACTTTCTCTGTATGACTTATTTCAGTTAGCATAATACCCTCAAGGTCTATCCATGTTGTCACAAATGGCAGATTTCATCTTTTTTATGGTTGAGTAGTATTCAATTGTATATGTTACCTCCATAAAAAATAAATCTAAAATTTAAAAAAAGATATTTTAATTGCCATCTGATAAGATTATTCTTTTTTTCTAACATGAATTTTCATCCATCAAAGCTAACCTGTGTGTCTGGTGGCAACAGAGTAAACTGGACATCCTAGTGACCCAGATAACGGTAAGCTGAGTTGGGGATACATTTAGTTTGCAGGGACTTCCTTATACAGATAAGTTGTTAGTTAACTATTCTGAAGTAGAAATGGTTTTCAGATTTACTCTTCCTGCCTGCTGTACCAATTCATGCAGCATCGTGACAGGAAGACTATGGCACAGACACTGGGCTGAGGAGGTAGCCAGGAGGAAGTGTGAAAAGTTGGATGGTGGTTTGTGGAAAATTATTCCGAATCTTATAGACCATATAAACACTTGATAATTCTTCCTGTATTTGACAATACCAATAATTTGAATATTACCAAGAGAAAATTATGAAATTAAAAAAACTAATTCATTGATAATTAAAAGAAACTGGTAAACCATTTCAGAAGACTGAATTGCCTATTTTCCATATAAAATATCACAAAATCTTGATTATGCTATGAAATAGTAAAAATAAATTTAGGAGTATGGGATAAATAAGTTAAAAAATAATAAAAATATATGAAACTAAACACTGAAGGAGAAGTACTAGAGGTAAGTGAGGCAGTTAATTTTTTTAACTGTGTTATCTTTCTGAGGTGTTGTGATGAACTATTTATCAGATTTTCAAACTTTATAATTTGATGAGTTCTCATTATAAATACACATATTTTGTACTTAATTCTTAATTTATAGTTTTGTATTCTTTTTCTTAAAAAAAGGCCTCCACATTTCTATAAGCTTAAGTCTCAGAAGACCTGGGCTCACCTCTGCCTACAAGTAAGTATAACTGTTATTATTATTACTATTATTATGTCTAGTTTAAGGATGAGAAGACTTAAGTCTTAGAGCTACAATGTAATTTCTCCCTCTTCACAGAGCAAGTGGTAGAACTAGGACTCCAACCAAGGTCTGTCTGAATACGTGGTCGATCTCAATGTTTACAAAACGATGCCTCTCAAAATATTTGGGAGTCAGTCACACTAGGTCACACCAAGAATGTTTCTTCCCACCCCTGGATTTCTCCAATATTATGCAGTACGATTTAGTTCAGTTAACTATACCAGTGAACTAGGTCCACAAAAATAAACAAAATTTCATTAAGCCTTGTTTGCTAGGAGTGGGCATTCTTGTCAGGGAGAGAGAGAGAGATGAGGAGAGGTGAGGATGTTACTACATAACATAGTAAGTATCTGATATTCCCAAGTTGCACTTGGAGAACCTTGGAAGTACACTTGATTCAATCTGAGTGAAGATGATGATGGGGTGGAGCTGGGTTAAGTAAAAGATTCATACAATATGTGACACCTGGACGGAATTTTAAAAGACAAATAGGATGAAGCCCAGTTAAGAAGAAACGATGATGTTACTACAGGCAGGGCTGTGTCATGTTGAAGGGCACAGAGGTGTGATACAGCACATGGTACTTGAAGAGCTGTGCGGAAATCGTGTGCAAGCCTGTGTCCTTGTCTTTTGAAGTAAAAGCTTTTCCCTTTAGTCTCCCAGGCCTCCCCTCATTCTCAAAAGGCCGACTCAAGAGTTAATGTTTAGGGCATGTGAAGATGTAGAAACAAAGAACAGCTGTTGGGCTGCGGAGCTGGTCACAATTTAGACTATTTATCTGCCACATGGCAGAATCACCTAACTCGCAGTTCCCTGACAGATATAAAGGCCTGACACACATTCCTAAGTTGTTTTTATAGGAAGCAGACCCCCACCAGATGAAAACTGCTGACTTCAAGCACACAGACCCTAGACTGGTTGAAACCGGAAGGTTGATGATGCTTGAAACTCCACCTTGATGCCAACCAATCTGAGAATTGTGCGTGAACTGATCATGCACCCTCCAGCCCCCTCCCTCTTTAAAACATCTTTCCTGAAAGCCATTGGGGAGTTTGGGTGTTTTGAGCATGAGCTACTTGTTCTCCTTGCTTGGCACCCTGAAATAAGTGCTGGACTTTCCTTCACCGCAACCCGGTGTCAGCTGATTGGCTACAATGCATGCGAGCGAGCCAACACAAGTTTGGTTCGGTAACTTACGTAGTTTCACATTGCTGGAGCATAATATTTAAAAGCCAGCAATTGGAGAAAATTATACTAGAAAAGTGCCACAGTTTTACATACTTTGTTAAGAAGCTTGAATTTTATCTTATACTTAAAATTAATCTGGAGTTTAAAAAATATTTAAAGCAGAAGGATGATTTAGTTTGCATTGTGATTAGCTGCAACATGGTGGCATAGGTGTTCAAGATGAATTTGAGATGAACAGAAGACCCAGTCCAGTGAGGAGGGTGTGGCAGCAATCCAGGTGAGAATAAAAAGGTCTGAACTAAGGGTAATGAAGACTGATAAAAGAGGATGGATTTGATAGTAACTAAATGTGATGGTCAGTTGAGAACTATTTAAGACACCACGATGCCTCCTGTGGTTTGATGAATCATTGTTTGATGAAGCCAACATTTAAGGCAGAAAAATAGGAGGAAAATCAAAAAGGAAAGAGAAATTGATGTTTCATTTTGGACTTCTTAAATGTGAAGTGACTTTGAGATAACCTATTAGAAATGTTAAGCAGACATCTCAAGATGACCCTTGGATATAGTTAAACGTTTGAGTTTCATTAGTATTTTGGTAGCAGCTTAAACCATGATTACAGATGGATTTACCAAAGCAGCACATAAAGAGAAAACAATCTCTGAAAAAATAGGCCAGTCTTTTTGAATTATGGTTTTCTCTGGGTATATGCCCAGTAGTGGGATGGCTGGGTCATATGGTAATTCTATTTTTAGCTTTTTAAGGAATCTCCATACTGTTCTCCATAGTGGCTGTATCCATTTATATTCCCACGAACACATCAAGAGGGTTCCCTTTTCTCTACACCCTCTCTGGCATTTGCTGTTTGTAGATATTCTGATGATGCTCATTCTAACTGGTGTGAGGTGATACCTCATTGTGGTTTTGATTTACATTTCTCTAATAATTCGTGATGTTGAGCATCTTTTCATGTGCCTATTCGCCATCTGTATGTCTTCTTTGGAGAAATGTCTATTTAGGTCTTCTGCCCATTTTTGGATTGGGTTTTTTTTTGATATTGAGCTGCATGAGCTGTCTATATATTTTGGAGATTATTAAACAAATCAATCAAGGCTTTACTTGAATAGTCTAACCTGGAGTCACTGGGAGGGAAACAACGAAGATAAGAGCTACTTCCTTGCCCCATAAAGAACAACTATTTGATTCTGACTGCTGCCTCTTCAGTGTTTTATGTATTTTGTAGAGAACCTACTCAAATTGTTTTCAAAACTGAAGCCACAGGATTTCCTTATTTATAATTTAACTGAGTTTGTCCCATTAGATATTAAAATCGACTGTGCCTCTTTCTCCTCACGCCTCTTTATTTCCCCATCCCATGTGTTTTGACCTTGAGTTCACTTTTAAAGATACTCCTGCTAGAGATTCATAGTGCATCAAAAAAATAGGTTAAAATTTTTAAGAGCAATCTCTTCATCGCAATCTCTTCATCTACATTATTCTACCAAGTTAAATGAGAAAATAAAATTTTGATGTTCACGGTAGGAAAGATAATAGTTTTACCTTCCAGTGATCTCCTGCAGAACATGCTTAAATGAATGCATTTGTAATATGGAGGAAAACTTCATCTGTGTTCTGCATAACTGCGTCTTGGCTGTAGATAATTTCAGTGTGGGATGTGAGAAGGAATTTTGAAATGCGCAGCCTGTTTCCTGCAGATAAGTTTATGTGTCCTCCTTTCATCATGAAAAGAAGTTAAGATAATAGTTACCCTATAAACAAATGCAAAATTTAAAATCTACTCTTGATTCTAATGGCTTTCAGTCGGGGTTCAGGATTACCACAATGCGCTGTGTGAATCTGCACTGCATTAAGCTCAGGATAACTTCTTAAAATGTTTTAAGGATGATTTGTAACTTGTAGTACATGTTCGAATGTTTTTATGATTTGGACGCACATTAATACTTAAATAGTTGATGTCAATACTGATGCAGCTCCATAGAGCTGTCAAAATAATCAAGGTCAAAATATTCAATTTGAGGGCTTCCCTGGTGGCACAGTGGTTGAGAGTCCACCTGCCGATGTAGGGGACACGGGTTCTTGCCCTGCTCTGGGAACATCCCACGTGCCGCGGAGCGGCTGGGCCCATGAGCCATGCCGCTGAGCCTGCGCATCCAGAGCCTGTGCTCCGCAAAGGGAGAGGCCACAACAGTGTGAGGCCCGCATACTGCACCAAAAAAAAAAAATATATATATATATATATATATATTCAATTTGAGAAGGTACCCAAAATACTTTACCATCCAAGAGCTCTCATGACTAAAATAGTTATGTAGTTTTAAGAGTAATGTAGAATGTGTGTGTGTGTGTGTGTGTGTGTGTGATGGAGGGGACAGGGAGGGGGTAATAATAGGTGAAAAGCCCAGAACTGAGAGTCAGTTCCACCATCCCTATACCCTAACCAGTCCCACTTATGCATTCATCTATTTCTGTTCTTACTCATATGCCCTGAGACAGTCATGCCCAGAGAAAACGTCTTTCCTAAAAGACAGAGTAAAGGAGAAGTTGTTATTGGGGCACAGTGTTGTCTTGATGTGGTAGTCCCCGTGACCCTGGTACCATGATTAATTTCCCCTTTAGGTTACTTTCTTCTTGTTACTATTGCTGAACACCTGCTTAAATGTTTGATCTTTGAGCTTCTGACTTCCTGAGACCTGGCCCTGCTATCATCTTGTTTGGCCCTTAGTTTCCAAGTGGGAATAGGACAAGTCAGAATGACCCCTTACTCCCTTAATGTTTGTTCTGCTTTGGCCTTTGGCATACACTGACCCCCAAAATTCAGACCTCCTGGATCCTTTAACCAATTCTTTCCCTTGAACGTAAAGAGTAATGCACCCTCCTGTTTGGTGGCAGTCATTCCAAACAAATTCAGAGATTTCTTCCACAGCATTCCTAGCTATGGTCACATTATATCTACTTTAGCACAGCAGGTGATTAAGAGTTCATTATATTTTAAGGCAATTCATTCCTATTATGAACAGTGCCTCCTTAATATAACAAGTTAATGATTGGATTTATCTAAGTGAGCCAGTTGTTATGTTAAATAGCTACATTCTATGTCTATTCATCCATAGTCACACTACATGAATTCCATCTGTACTTAGAGTTCTTGTAAGTAGATGTTCTGGGAATTTTGATGGATTCCAGCTTTTAGAAAAAAGTGAAGACACTAAGAGGAAAAGATGACTAAAAGTTGGAAGGTGGTCAGGAAAGGTAAGCAAAGATGCAGGATCTTCAGTTCAGAGGGCCTGGTTGTAGAGACAGCGTGAGCCTGTAGTTGAACCACCCAAACATAGCTCTGTGGCACTGCCCACACACCTTTGGACAGAGAGAGCTGTATGATAAAACCAAAAGATCTTTGTCACCATAGAGCCACACAACTATAATGAGGACTCACTTCCCAAAGACCAGGCTTACAAAAGTGATACTATGTCCTGAGCTGGCCAGAGAAATATTTTGTATCAAGGGTAATCCAACACCACTACATGGGCAGCTCAAGTGTAATATCTGCCACTCAGCTTATTTGGTTTTGTGTGTGTGTGTGTGTGTGTGTGTGTGTGTGTGTGTGTTTAATTAAAATGGCAGGCCTCCATAAGTAGATGTTTCAATAATGTCAGCCATGAAGGCATGTCCTTGCTTCTGAACCAAGAAGAACATAACAGCCCAGTTGTCTGATAGATGGAGCATTAATGTGAGATTGTAAGCAGTAGAAATCAGACAACTAGCAAGAGCAGTGGCGAGGACAGATAGTGGAGCAACTTGCAGATGTGAATTCTTGCCTGTCATACCTCTAACACTTAGAATCCAAGATCAAAGGAGAAGGGCTGAGGTCCTAGCTCAGGAAGATATGAGTTATTTCTCCAGCAGACTTTTGTACCAATTGTGTGTACACACACACACACACATTTTTCTTCACACCACATCACTCTTCTCCTCGAAATCTTGCCACAATTCCCATTTCACTCAAACTAAAAGCCAACATTCTTTAGCTATCCTACATGAGCTGATTCTAATTACCTCTTTGCCTCCATTCTATCTGCTGCTCCCTCACTAACTCTGATTTCCAACCCTCCTCGAAGTCTATTCTCAACTGCCCCCTCCTCATTAAAGCCTATCCTGACTCCCTTCTTTTTTTTTTTTTTTTTTTTCTTGCGGTACGAGGGCCTCTGCCTGCTGTGGCCTCTCCCGTTGCGGAGGACAGGCTCCGGACGCGCAGGCTCAGCGGCCATGGCTCACGGGCCCAGCCGCTCTGTGGCATGCGGGATCTTCCCGGACTGGAGCACGAACCTGTGTCCCCTGCATTGGCAGACGGACTCTCAACCACTGCGCCAACAGGGAAGCCCCTGACTCCCTTCTTTAAAACTGCTTTCACTCTACTCCCAGCTCTCCAAATCCCCCCCTTATCTTGTTTTACATTTTTTTTAACTATTGTACTTACCACCTTCTAAAATACTTTACTATTGGTTCTCTGACTCCTCCTAGATTGTTAACTCCAAGATTTTATTGGTGTATCCTATGGACATAGAACAGTATCTGACCAGCCTTTTGTGTTCAAAAAAGCATTTGTTGAATAAGTGTATGAAGTAGACCTAATGTTAAATTATTTGCCTTTTTTGGTGGCCACATGGGACGTGACATATTTTATTAAAGTCCTTAAGGGGTGAGAGGAGCTGCAAACACTGGGCAAGCGGCTTCAGCTGTGGTAGTGGTAGCCCTTAAAACAGAGAGTCCAGAAATTCCAGGAAGAGTGAGTGGTTGGCCCCAGACAGCAGCAGATCTGGAAAGCAAAAGTGCTTTAGGAAGAAAAAAGTTAAGTCAAGAGAGTCTGAAGGTGGGGAAACAGAGTTTGTTCAATTCACGTGCAGCAAAATGTACTTATCTATTGTGATTGCTGTCTGTCTCACTGCATAAGAATAAAAGCTCTATAAAGACAGGGATTGTTGCTTCTATTGTTCGCTAACATATTCCAGCACTAAGAACTCTGTGTACTTCAGAGGTTGGGCTCAATACATGTTTGTTAAATTAAGGCAAACACTGCTTCATTAATGGAGATTATATTTTTAACATATTTTTTGCACACATCTGTGAATATTGTAACTAAAAGATATGATCTCATCAAGTTAATGTCATGTGTTAAAGAGAGGAAAAGTTGTTCTCTTCTGTTTTAATATAAATGGCTTTTTTAGAGAGAACAGATAAATGAGCAACATTAGAAGATGTTTAAATACTAGATCTACCCAAAGCAGAATAATTTAGCAAAAATGCTAAGTACAAGAATAAAGATCTTCATCTTTTTTTCTTTAAGTTACTGAAACTGTTACACATGAAAAAGGAGAAAAGAAAAAAAGGAATTCTATCCAAGCCCCGAGAAGAGACATTATGAGTAATTAATGTAGCCAAAAAGATACCACCAAGACTCTGAGTGCTAGTGCCACCATGATTCACCACAGCACATGAAAGTTCTGTTTGTTCATCTCAAGAAACTCAGGGAAGAAAAGGCTTTGGGATTTCAAATGTTTAGCTGTTAAAAAAAATCTGAATAGAGGCACTAGAGATCACCCTTTAATTTCTTATCATTTTAGGGAAAGTGAGCACATGCACAAAGATTAGTCAAGAAGAGAAACCTCCCACTGGGAGGGACAAATGGTGGAACAGTAGGACCTTGAGCTCATCTCCTCTCACAAGCACATCAAAATCGCAACTAACTGTTGAACAACCATCAGTACAAAAGACTGGAACCTGCCAAAAAAAGTACGTCCAAAGACAGAAAGAGGAAACCACAACAAGATGATGGGGGTGGTGTACTCGTGATACAATGAAACCCCATACCACCTGGGTGGGTGACCCACAACTAGGGAACAATTGTATCACAGATGTTCTCCCCACAGGAGTGAGAGTTCTAAGCCCCACATCAGGCTCCCCAGCCTAGATGCCTGGCATCAGGAGGAGGAGCCCCCATAGTATTTGGTTTTTGTTTTTGTTTTTTGCGGTACGCGGGCCTCTCACTGCTGTGGCCTCTCCCGTTGCAGAGCAAAGGCTCAGGACACGCAGGCTCAGCGGCCATGGCTCACGGGCCCAGCCACTCCGCGGCACGTGGGATCTTCCCGGATCGGGGCACGAACCCGTGTCCCCTGCATCGGCAGGCGGACTCTCAACCCCTGTGCCACCAGGGAAGCCTGAGTACTTGGTTTTGAAGGCCCGCAGAGCTTGACTGAAGGAGCTCCACAGGACTGGGGGAAACAGAGATATCCACTCTTGGAGGGTGCACGCAAGGTTTCACATGCACCGGGACCTAGGGCAAAAGTGGTGACTAGAAAAAAAAAAAAGTGGTGACTAGGAGCCTGGGCCAGACCTACCTGCTGGTCTTGGAGGGTCTCCTGGGGAAGTGGGGGTGTGGCTGTAGCTCACCCTGGGGACATGGACACCAGTGGTGCTGGCAGAGGTATCAGAGAATGTCATCTACATGTACGCTTATTGAAGGTAGACATCTTGCCTGGGTCATAAGCACTCAAGACCTGGCCCCACCCAACAGCCTGTAAGCTCCCGTGCTGGGACACCTCAGGCCAAACAAGCAGTAGAATGGGAACACAGCCCCACACATCAGCAGACAGGCTGTCTAAGGACTTCCTGAGTCCATAGTCACCCATGGCCCTGCCCACCAGAGGGCCAAGACCCAGCTCCACTCATCAATGGGCAGGCACCAGAAGAAAGAAAACTATGATCCTGCAGCCTGTGTAACTGAGTCCGTGAACTAAGTCAGAACCTACTCTGGGGACAGGGGAGCAGCTGGACTCTGGCCCTTGGATGATGGGAGGAGAAAAAGAAAAGGCCACAACTAGAAACAAGAAAATGACGAAATGGGAAAGCTCACTAGTAAAGGTAAACATAAAGGCAGGAAATTATCCACACACAAATATGATATTAAAACCAGTAATCATGAGAGGAGGAGAGTACACATGCAGGATATTTAAAATTAAGAGATCAGCAACTTAAAACAATCACATTATTTATGTATATATATATATATATGTGTGTATATATATATATATATAGACTGCTATACCAAAAGCTCATGATAACCACAAACCAAAAATCTGTAATATACAGGTGCACAAAAAAGAAAAATGAATCCAAACACAACTCTAAAGACAGCCATCAGATCACAAGAGAAGAGAGTAAAAGAGGAAATAAAAAAGTCCTCCAATATACTTAGCTAAGCACTCGTGCTTTGAGCAGGGCTGCTCCCTTCTGCTCCAAACCTGAACAAGGTACTACACTAGCTACCCAACCCTTCAACCAATCGGATTAGAATTCAAAGAACCTGGAGCAGCCCTGAGGCCCACAAGCTCACATAAGAATATGATTCCCTATATTAAACATAATAGTTACTACCACTTAATTAAGCATTTGCTATTTGAGTCCTCTATGAGACCCTGGACATGCATTTTCATTTGCCTAGGAAGGCCATCTGAGGACAAAGTTACTCAAGGTCACACAAACCCCACTTGGATTCTAGAACCCATGTTCTTTCTATGGCACGGCTTATGAATAAGGGCCTGTCCACCTGGGTCTCCAGGTTAATATGGCATTTTCCTCCCTTTGGGGCTGTAACCCTATCCTGAAGGTAGGCAGTCTTGACTGAAGCTCTGACACTCCATGTATCTCTTATAAGCCCCCTCCCTGCAATGGCTGGATCTGACTTGTGGACTCGGTCACTGGCTGGAGTCCTGCTCCTTCAGGGATGGGTTTCTAGTAAAAAGGTCATTCACTGGTCACTGTCTAGACCAGTACTGCTGGCCCCACCCACCACAGAAGCTCTGGGGTGGAGTTAGTTCACCCAGGCTGATCTACCTTCAACACCTTTTCCATATTAAATGCTGATGAGAGAGGTTTGGATGGTCACCTACTGTGGGCCAGCATTACATTATGCTCCTAAAATTTATTGTTGAACTTGAGTGGTATTCATCCACCCTGGAACTTCAGGCTGCCTGTCATCCAGACATCAGATCATGGCCCAAAGCATGAAGAAATATTCCTTTGGTATGCTGACACAGTTGAAAAGGCTTTGTGCAAAAGATATACCAAAAAACAAACGTGAGATGTACACAGAGAAACTTTTAGTTCCTGCAGAATTATGGGTTGTTGGTCAAAGTTCACACTGTCAGCAGGAAACTCACCCAACACTGTTTTGTAAAATCACAACAGGGTGATTAGGAAGTTGGAAAAAGTAGTGATTGGTAAAGTTGAGAGTCACAATTAGCCTCAGGTAGGAGCAGTTCATCCTATGGGTGCTACACCATACATCGGTTCTTTACAATGTGCATGAAAATCACCTGGGGCTCTTGTTACAACATGGATTCTAACTCAGTCCATTTGAGGTGGGGCCTGAGGCTCTGCATTTCTGACAAGCTCCCCTAACATGCTGAAAGCCTGATCCTCAGACTACATTTTGCTTAGCAAGCCCACAGACCTTGACACAGGTTTAAAAAGGAAATAATATAGTTGACTTACTTGGACCTAAGTTATGCATGTAGGTGGCATTTGAACCTTCCAGCCAAGGTACATGATCTTACCAGAAACTTAATCATTCATAGAGGAAAAAGACTAAGCCAGAAAGGAGACGCAGAGCGTGAGGGAGATGGAGCCTGGGGTTGAGGGGTCTGGAAACACATATAAAAATCAAGAGAGGGAAACAATGGGCAGTAGTCATAGAAACAGCAACAATGCTGTTCAACTGAGTAAATAACCCATTTGAAAAGCAGAGAAGAAGGTAGCCTGCATTATTTCAAGTCAGGCCTGGGAATGCCAGACCCAGAACTCTAGACTCGCTAGCACAGAAAAGGCGAACTTCAAAGTCTTAACAACAAGTAACGGAAAGCAGTGCAGGCAAACCAATACCACCTGGGTGAGCACAGGGTCACAAATGTCCAGAAGGCAACCAGGTAGATTCCCAGATGCGGGAAGTGAACTTACCTGCTCACCTTCAGCCTCCAGAAGGAACTGAGCAAGAGAAGTCAGAGTGTCGTAGCCATAGAGGAAATAGCGCGTCCACCAAGGAATCCGGGAAGGGATGAAGTATGGGGGCTGGAAAACTCAGCAAACGCTCGGCTCTGCTACCCACGTCAAATCCACCGTAAAGTTACGTCGTAGGGAACCAATGAAAGGCCTGTATTCCTTCTTACCGGCGTGGGGCAGAATCAACACGTGTGAGTTAAGTGGCTCTAGCTGTGAAAACTGGAAACAGTGAGGCAGGAAGCACGCTGAGTCTCAGTGAGGTCCCAGAAGAGCAGTATCAGCCTCACCTGGGAACTTGTTAGGAAATGTAAATTCTCAGCCCCGCTCCAAACCTGCCAATCAGAGACTGCGGGGGTGGTGCCCTGCGGCCTGGGCTCCAACAAGCCTCCAGGTGATTCTGATGCACACTCACTGCAGCAGAGTCTATTGAAAGCACAGTGGAGAGAGAAGGCTAGGTGTGGCAAAGGACAATCATTATAAGAAGGCTTGATTATGGAGCTTTTAAAGACCTAGTGAAGACTAAAGCCTGTTTACAGGGAAAAGAAAACCCAGGAGAGAAAATGTAATATAATAATTAATAAAACATGCTCAGTGATCAACAACAACAAAAAAAACAGTGAATGAGTGTAAATTGTAGTTAAAAAATACGTGAAAATTTAATAACAGGCATTAACAATCTTCATCTCTTAAGCTTTTTATTTCCCAGCCACATATATGTGTCTACTGGTAAGGACACCATTAGGAATTTTCAATAATCCATATGTCTGTTTCAAATGTGTTTCTCCAGTGTGGTAAGGCAGACCACCTTAGGTAGGTAGCTCTTTGGGAAGGGTAGCCATGTAATATAAATATATTTAACAAAGTATCCTGAAAGATTGCTAAAAATCCCGAGCCTAAAACATATGACTTCAGAAAGTCACATAGTACAATAAAAATGGAGATAGCAATGTGAAAAAAGAAAAAAAAAAAAAAAGAAGAAGAAGAGACACCTCCCAAAGGTTTAGTTCCTCTCAAGGAAGCCTGGGAAAGGTGCTGCATCAAAACATTAAAATGACTCTGGTGCTCACAGTTGTTGGGTCGTATCAGCTTAAGGTTGAAATTCTCAAGAGATTGGTAAGATGTGGGATGAAATGATAGAAAAAAGTGCAGTCTTGGTATTAAGTAGAGCTATAAAATAAGAAAATAATTACAAACAATCATAAGTGGTAATTCTTTCATAGACTCATCCATATATTGGCTATAGGACCAAGAGGCTGGAGTCTTCTAAAGAAATTGGCACTCAGGTATGGGCAAGAGCAAGACACAATGGAGACACTATGGTGGGAATAAGCAGATGCACAAGGGCAAATGGGTTGATAATGATCAGCTGTAATGTAGTTAAATCGTTTACTTAATACAGTGAGCACTGTGCTGAAGAAGACTTTTGGGCATCATTTCTACTTACGTATTTGTTTTTAATTTTTATTTTATACTGGAGTATAGTTGATTAACAATGTTGTGTCTACTTCTGTTTTGTGAAATAAAAGTAAAGGCTCACTCTTTACCCACCCAAGCACACCACACAAATACACACACACATACATGTGCACTCATCTCACTTCTAAAGTTAATCTATATTATCCCAAAAGGTGTCTCCAAATTCAATCACAACACATTTAATTGAGGTATCACTCAGTGTGGAGAAGTGGAAGGAGAGATTGAGGAAGGGAGACCTCTTCTCCCTAAAGGTCATGTGGGATGTGACTATCTGCAGCCACTCAGAATATCAGCCCAGATAATTTTAAGCATAGTCTTGAAGGGCCTAGTGCCTAAAAGAAATAATTTAAGTGATTGTTATTAAAGAGGTACTGATTAGCACAAGCAGCTGTGTCCTTTAAGCTAAATGCTTTCTCTGTAGTGATAGCATAGAATAAATCATCCCATGTTTAGATATAGCTGAAGTATCACGTTTTGGGAAAATGCCCTAAAATGGTGCTCTGAACTCTCTGTGGTGCTCTGAACTGCTGTCAAAAGAGCCAGGACTTTCAGAGCTGGATTTGAGGATCTGTTATTACAAGACCCCTATGGCTGAAGGGTCAAAGGCAAGACAGTATATATTTATCATGAGGCTCTTTATCGTCTTGAAAATAGGAGCCCTTGGTAATTCACAACAGTGTTTAAAAGGGTAGTTTTAAAAATTAATTATCTGGAGGTGCTTGTTGTTGAGAGAGCAAATAGGTTTTGATTAAAGGTTCAAGGAGCATTAATAGAAAGGCTCCAAAGGGCTGGTCTGTCTAGATGACTGTAGCAGAGCTTGGCTAGTCATTTATCAAATTCTTTTCCTCTTCC
The DNA here is from genome assembly GCF_949752795.1 of Hyperoodon ampullatus. NCBI lineage: Eukaryota > Metazoa > Chordata > Mammalia > Artiodactyla > Ziphiidae > Hyperoodon > Hyperoodon ampullatus. The sequence goes on from NC_136915.1 coordinate 185,564,829, forward strand.
TTCCAGGAAAGGCTATTATACAACTAGACTACTGCCTCCCTCACAGCTAGACATGGCTATGTGGCTGAGTTTTAGTCCTAGTTAGCAGAATGAGAATGGAAGCAGTGTTTGGCCACTTCCAACCCTGGCCCATGAAAACGTCTCATGTGATCCTCCACACTGTTCCCCCATCTCCCCATAAAATGCTAAAGATCCAGCAGAGAATGTTGACATTCCAGGGATGGCAGAGCCACATTTGGAAGGAGCTAGGATGCTGAAATCATTGCATGGAAGATCACCCACAATGACGGGCTGTTATGTGAGCTAAAAATAACCTTCTAATGGGTTAGGTCTCTGACATCTGGGGATTGTTTTTATAGGTATTAGCCTAACACATGAAACCTGTGGTCCATTGACCTGTGCCTCATCTGCTAAACCTAGTAAATAGGTATAATAAATAGTAAAGCAATAAGTGAGTAGAAAATGTGCTTTTTTTTTTACACTAGCTAGTCAAATCTCCAAAACATAAATTATATAAAATTTAAGAATATATTAGAGGTAGACATATTCAGATTGGTGAAGAACTAACCTATCGGGGTGAAAAAGAAAAGCTAAGCTATAAGAAGAATGAATACTTTTGAAAACTTTGTAAATAAGGGTTAGGTGGTATCTCAACGGTGATTTAAAGGCTTCGAAGCTTGGGTTGTACGGGAGCTTGAGCTAGTGATCTTCTTCCATTCTCCACATGCCTATCGGTTGTTAGAACTTAGGAATTATGTGCTAAAAAGGATAAGGAAAACTAAAGGATCTCTAGAAAAATCCTGATGTACAATTGTCACAGACAAGTTTGGGGAATTTGTATGGCGTCCTGTTCAAAGAGTAAAATGACCTTCTCTATCATATGACTGTTTGGTGCCAAGCTGCACAAAATGTGGCCGTGATGGTAGTGACATTAGAAACTTTCTGTTATGGGACAATGCTTAGCACTGAGAATGCTTTTGCATTCTTGCTTCAATCACTAGAGAATGAAGAGAATCAGGACCACTTAGGAATTGCTGGGGTGTAGAACATTGTCATAGAGGAAGTATGTTAAAAACCTTTATGTGCTGGCCCAATTTGGGACTTTGGAAATATCTATATTATCTCAAGTTAGAAGGCCTAGGTTTTCCAGGTACAGAAGATGAAGATGAGCCTTACCTCCAGGGAAATTACAATTTTTTTTCCTGACTTTAGCATAAACTACACTGATGTAGTAAATATTTGAATTGGTTTTACTATTCAGCATTTAAATACCTTTTTATTATTATCAAAAGGTCTGTCTTTGAGGGGAATTCCCAAGTCTTTACCAAAGGGCAAATAAGTGGGCCAAATGCTTCCTCTATTTTTCCTGGAAAGGACAGGTGACTTGACTTAATGTTTTACTATTGAACCACTGAAGCAAGGACTGTGGCAGTGATGGAACTCAGGGTCTGGCCACAAATCTGACTCCTGTGATGATGTTTGCTCTGATGATGGCAGCTCTAAAGCCTTCAGAGCAGCCCTGGCATCTGTCCATCTCCCAGGCAAGACCACCATTCTGTATATCTCCGATATCTTTATATTTATTCTGTTTTTATTTAAGATTTTTGTTTTTGCTTCTGTTTAAGATATAGTTACTGTTGTTTATAAGTAAGACTTGACTGACACAACTGATTAAAATAAGAATAGGTTCGGGAATTTTCTAGTGGTCCAGTGGTTAGTACTCTGTGCTCTTACTGTGGAGGGCCCAGGTTCAATCCCTGGTTGGGGAGCTAAGATACCACAAGCTGTGTGTGGTGCAGCCAAAAAATAAAAAAAAAAGGATCAGTTTGTGTGTTACCGATAGTTAAGGCAACGACAACTGTCTATATTTTCCCTGTTTCAAAAAGCATTAATTGTATATGATTACATTTGGCCTTACGAGGAGGGAAAGAGCTCAGAAACTGGTATGGGCACAATTTTATTTGTTTTGTTTATTTTGGACCAAGAAGACCAATGATATCACATCCAAATGTAAAACATTTGCCCACTATATTTGGTAGAAAATCATGCCAAATCTGAAAGCTCACCTGAAAGGGACCATTGAAGACAGTACCCAGAACTGAGGTGAAAATATTTCTTGTCCTAAAAACCACATAGCAGAAACACTGGGAGCACAGTTTTGGTGGCAAAGTGTTTGGTGAAGTAAACTTTAAGATTTTCCCACTATAGAGAAGGAGGTATGGATTTCCATGCATGCCAGTGATTTTTAGCTAACTGTTTACATTGGTCTTTTCTTTCTTTACACAAGAGAGTTTGCCTAGGCACATAGCCACACTGGTAAAGATTGCTTAAATACAAATCTCATGATTAAACCTCTAACCAATCTGCACTAAAGCTTGTATATTAATATGCCTTTATTTCTTATATTTTACTGGCATACATGGAAGGGAAATTCTAGAAAGCACAGAATTGAGAAACTATAAGAATAAAAATAATTTCTGAATTTAAGATGATTAACCATTAAGCAAAAAAGCTATAATGTAAAATAACATGGCATATAAAAAGGAACGAAACTGAGTTATTTGTAGTGAGGTGGATGGACCTAGAGACTGTCATACAGAGTGAAGTAAGTCAGAAAGAGAAAAACAAATACCGTATGCTAACGCATATATATGGAATCTAAAAAAAATGGTACTGATGAACTAGTGGCGGCGCAGGAATAAACATACAGACATAGAGAATGGACTTGAGGACATGGGGTTGGGGAGGGCAAGCTGGGGCTATATGAGAGTAGCATTGACATCCATACATGATCAAATATAAAATAGATAGGTAGTGGGAAGCAGTAGCATAGCACAGAGATATCAGCTCAGTGCTTTGCGAAGACTGAGAGGTGGGATAGGGAGGGTGGGAGGGAGGCTCAAGAGGGAGGGGATATGGGGATATATGTATGCATAGGGCTGATTCATTCTGTTGTACAACAGAAACTAACACAGCATTGTGAAGCAATTATACTCCAGTAAAGATGTATAAAAAAAATTGTCTCAAGCATCTTTTCTGAACACAACAGCATGAAACTAGAAATCAACCACAGAAAAAGAAATGAGGAAAAAAAAGATTACATGGAGACTAAACAACATGCTACTAAAAAACCAATGGGTCAACGTTGAAATCAAAGAGGAACTTTAAAAATACCTTGAGACAAATGACAAAGAAAACACAACCATATAAAATCTATAGGATGCAGCGAAAGCAGTTCTTGGAATTTCATAGTGATACAGGGCTTCCTCTAAAAACAAGAAAAATCTCAAATAAATCACCTAAACTACCACTTAAAAAATTAAACAAAACATACAAAACTTGAATTCAGCAGAAGGAAGGAAATACTAAAGGTCAGAGAGTAAATAAATAGAGATAAAAAAACAGTATAAAAAAATCAATAAAACCTAGAGCTGGTTCTCTGAAAGGGTAAACAAAATTGACAAACTTATGGCCAGGCCACCAAGAAGAGAAGAGAGAGGACTCAAGTAAACAAAATAAGAAATGAAAAAGCAGACTAAACAACCGATATTGCAGAAATACAAAACATTATATGGGAGTACTATGAACAATATATGCCAATAAATTTGACAACCTAGAAGAAATGGAGAAGTTTCTAGAAACACACAGCCCACCAAAATTGAATCAATAAGAAATAGATAATTTGAACAAAGCACTAGAAATACAATAGAATCTGTAATAAAACAAACAAAAAACAAAAGAAAACAAACAAAAAACTCTTTACAAACAAAAGTCCAGGACCAGATGGCTTCACAGGCAAATTCTACCAAACATACAAAGAACAAATTTTACCGACCCTTTTCAAACTCTCCCAAAAGACTGAAAAGGAGGGAACACTCCCAAAGACATTCTATGAGGCCACCATCAGCCTGGTACCAAAACCAGAGAAAGATACCACCAAAAAAGAAAATTACAGGCCAATATAGATATAGATGCAAAAATTCTCAAAAAAATATTAGCAAACCGAATCTTACAACACATGAAAAATATCTTACACCAGGACCAAGTTTGATTCATCCCAAGTTCACAAGGATGATTCAACATAAGCAAATCAATGTGACACACCACATCAACAAAAGACAAAAACCACATGATCATCTCAATATATGCAAAAAAAAGCATTTGACAAAATCCAACACCCATTCATGATAAAAACTCTTACCAAACTGGGTATAGAGGAAACGTATCTCAACATAATAAAAGCTATTTATGACAAACACACAGCCAATGTAATAATAGTGAAAAGCTGAAAGCCTTCCCACTAAAATCTGGAAGAAGAAAGAATGGCCACTCTCACCTCTTCTATTCAACATAGTATTGGAAGTCCTAGCCACAGCAGTCAGACAGGAAAAATAAAAGGTATCCAAATTGGAAGGGAAGAGGTAAAATTGTCATTATGCAGATGACATGATACTATATACAGAAAACCCTAGGGACTCCACACAAAAACGACTAGAACTGATAAACAAATTCAGCAAGGTAGCAGGATAGAAGATTAAAACACAGAATTTGGTTGCATTTCTTTACACTAACAATGAAATATTAGAAAGTAAAAAAAAAAAAAAAAAAACCTTTTAAAATCTCACCTCCCAAAATAAAATACTTAGGAATAAACCTGACCAAGGAAACGAAAGACTTATACATGGATAACTATAAAACATTAATAAAGTAAATTGAAGGTGATTCAAAGAAATGGAAAGGTATCCCATGCTCTTGGATTGGAAGAATTAATATTGTTAAAATGGCCATACTACCCAAACCAATCTACAGGTTTAATGTGATCCCTATCAAATTTCCTATGACATTTTTCACAGAACTAGAACAAATAATCCTAAAATGAATATGGATCCATAAAAGACCCAGAGTTGCCACTGAAATCCTGAGGAAAAAAGAACAAAGCAGGAGGCATAACCCTCCCAGACTTCAGACAACACTACAAAGCTACAGTAATCAAACCAGCACAGTACTGGCACAAACACAGACATATGGATCAATGGAAGAGAATAGAGAGCCCAGAAATCAACCCACACACCTATGGTCAATTAATCTTCAACAAAGGATGCAAGAATATACAATGGGAAAAAGACAGTCTCTTCAGCAAGGGTGTTGAGAAAGGTGGATAGCTGCATGTAAATCATTGAATCTAAAACACACCCTCTCACCATACACAAAAATAAACTCAAAATGTTTTAAAGACTTAAACATAAGACATGACACCATAAAACTTGTAGAAGAGAGCATAGACAAAACATTCTCTGACATAAATCACAGCAATGTTTTCTTAGGTCAGTCTCCCAAGGCAATAGAAATAAAAACAGAAATAAACAAATGGGACTTAATCAAACTTACAAGATTTTGCACAGCAAAGAAAACAAAAAGACAACATACAGAATGGGAGAAAATATTTGCAAATGATGCAACCAAGAAGGACTTAATTTCCAAAATATACAAACAGGTCATACAACCCAACAACAACAGAAAAACAAATAACCCAATCGAAAAATGGGCAGAAGACCTAAATATATATTTCTCCAAAGAAGACATACAGATGGCCAATAGGTACATGAAAAGATGCTCAACACGTCTAATTCTTAGAGAAATGCAAATCAAAACTACGAGGGACCACCTTACACTGGTCAGAATGGCCATCATCAAAAAGTCTAGAAACAATAAATGTTGGTAAGGGTGTGGATAAAAGAGAACCCTGCACTATTAGGGGGAATGTAATCTAGTGCAGCCACTGTGGAAAACAGTATGGAGATTCCTCAGAAAACTAAAAATAGAATTACCATATTATCTAGCAATCCACTCTTGGGCATACATCCAGGCAAAACTACAATTGAAAAAGATACATGCACCCCTATGTTCATAGCAGCACTATTCACAATAGGCAAGACATGGAAGCAACCTAAATGTCTATCAACAGATGAATGGATAAAAAAGATGTTGTGGGCTTCCCTGGTGGTGCAGTGGTTGGGAATCTGCCTGCCAATGCAGGGGACATGGGTTCGATCCCTGGTCCTGGAGGATCCCACATGCCGTGGAGCAACTAAGCCCATGCATCACAACTGCTGAGCCTGCACTCTGGAGCCCGCAAGCCACAACTACTGAAGCCTGTGCACTTAGACCCCATGCTCTGCAACAGGAGAAGCCACCGCAATGAGAGGCCTGCACACCGCAACGAAGAGTAGCCCCCACTAGCCGCAGCTAAAGGAAGCCCACGCACAGCAACCGAAGCAGCAAAAAAAAAAAAAAGATGTTGTACATCTTTTATATATACAATGGAATACTACTCAGCCATAAAAAATAATGAAATAATGCCACTGGCAACAACACTGATAAAACTAGAGATTATCATACTATGTGAAGTAAGTCAGAAAGAGAAAGACAAATACCATATGATACCACTTATATGTAGAATCTAAAGTATGACACAAGTGAACGTGTCTACAAAACAGAAACAGACTTATGGACACAGAGAACAGACTGGTGGTTGCCAAGGGGGAGGGGGTTAGGGTAGGATGCAGTGGAAGTTTGGTGTTAGCAGATGTAAGTTATTATATATACACGGAATAAGCAACAAGGTCCTACTGTACAGCACAGGGAACTATATTCAGTATCCTGTGATGAACCATAATGGAATATTAAAAGAAAGAATGTATATATATAACTAAATCACTTTGCAGTACAGCAGAAATTAAAATGACATTGTAAATCAACTATACTTCAACAAACAAAAGAATAGAACTACCTCTTTTTTTCAAATAATTTATATACAATGAAGTTTGGTATGCACAACAGGCCAAACGTTATCTAGTGTTTTGTTTTTACTATCTAAATTTGATCCTACCAGCAGCGACCCTCACTGTAGTTCTGACTTTCTGAGCCTCTTAACTTACACGGGTTCTTTCTAAAGCCTGAGGAGGGGCCCTAACACTGTGTTATATGATTACACATTTTGTTAAAGTTTGCAAAAGATATTTTACGACTGAAATTATATGGTATTTGTACTTTCTCTGTATGACTTATTTCAGTTAGCATAATACCCTCAAGGTCTATCCATGCTGTCACAAATGGCAGATTTCATCTTTTTTATGGCTGAGTAGTATTCCATTGTATATGTTACCTCCATAAAAAATGAATCTAAAATTTTTAAAAAGGTATTTTAATTGCCATCTGATAAGATTATTCTTTTTTTCTAACATGAATTTTCATCCATCAAAGCTAACCTGTGTGTCTGGTGGCAACAGAGTGAACTGGACATCCTAGTGACCCAGATAAGGGTAAGCTGAGTTGGGGATACATTTAGTTTGCAGGGACTTCCTTATATAGATAAGTTGTTAGTTAACTATTCTGAAGTAGAAATGGTTTCCAGATATACTCTTCCTGCCTTCTATACCAATTTATGCAGCATCATGACAGGAAGACTGTGGCACAGACACTAGGCTGAGGAGGTAGCCAGGAGGAAGTGTGAAAAGTTGGATGGTGGTTTGTGGAAAATTATTCTGAATCTTATAGACCATATAAACACTTGATAATTCTTCCTGTATTTGACAATACCAATAATTTGAATATTACCAAGAGAAAATTATGAATTAATAAAAACTAATTCATTGATAATTTTAAAAATTGATAAACCATTTCAGAGGACTGAATTACCTATTTTCCATATAAAATACCACAAAATCTTGATTATGCTATGAAATAGTAAAAATAAAATTAGGAGTATGGGGTAAATAAGTTTAAAAAATAATAAAAATATATGAAACTAAACACTGAAGGAGAAATACTAGAGATAAGTGAGGCAGTTAATTTTTTTAACTGTATTATCTTTCTCAGGTGTTGTGATGCAATATTTATCAGATTTTCAAAATTTATAATTTGATGAGTTCTCATTATAAATATACATATTTTGTACTTAATTCTTAATTTATAGTTCTGTATTCTTTTTCTTAAAAGAAGCCTCCAAATTTCTGTAAGCTTAAGTCTCAGAAGATCTCGGCTCACCTCTGCCTACAAGTAAGTATAACTGTTATTATTATTACCATTATTATGTCTAGTTTAAGGATGAGAAGACTGAAGTCTTGGAGCTACAATGTAATTTCTCCCTCTTCACAGAGAAAGTGGTAGAACTGGGACTCAAACCAAGGTCTGTCTGAATACATGGTCTATTTCAATGTTTACAAAACGACGCCTCTCAAAATATTTGTGGGTCAGTCACACTAGGTCGCACCAAGAATTTTTCTTCCCACCCCTTGATTTCTCCAATATTATGCAGTACGATTTAGTTCAGTTAACTATACCAGTGAACTAGGTCCACAAAAATAAACAAAATTTCATTAAGCCTTGTTTGCTAGGAGTGGGCATTCTTGTCAGGGAGAGAGAGAGATGAGGAGAGGTGAGGATGTTACTACATAACATAGTAAGTATCTGATATTCCCAAATTGCACTTGGAGAACCTTGGAAGTACACTTGATTCAATCTGAGTGAAGATGATGATGGGGTGGAGCTGGGTTAAGTAAAAGACTCACACAATATGTGACACCTGGACGGAATTTTAAAAGACAAATAGGATGAAGCCAGGTTAAGAAGAAAAGATGATGGCACTACAGGCAGGGCTGTGTCATGTTTAAGGGCACAGAGGTGTGATACAGCACATGGTACCTGAAGAGTGGTGTGTGAAATCGTGTGCAAGCCCGTGTCCTTGTCTTTTGAAGTAAAAGGTTTTCCCTTTAGTCTCCCAGGCCTCCCCTCATTCTCAAAAGGCCGACTCAAGAGTTAATGTTTAGGGCATGTGAAGATGTAGAAACAAAGAACAGCTGTTGGGCTGCGGAGCTGGTCACAATTTAGACTATTTATCTGCCACATGGCAGAATCACCTAACTCGCAGTTTCCTGAGATATAAAGGCCTGACACACATTCCTAAGTTGTTTTTATAGGAAGCAGACCCCCACCAGATGAAACCTGCTGACTTCAAGCACACAGACCCTAGACTGGTTGAAACCAGGAGGTTGATGATGCTTGAAACTTCACCTTGATGCCAACCATTCTGAGAATTGTGCGTGAACTGATCATGCACCCTGCAGCCCCCTCCCTCTTTAAAACATCTTCCCTGAAAGCCATTGGGGAGCTTGGGTGTTTCGAGCATGAGCTACTTGTTCTCCTTGCTTGGCACCCTGAAATAAGTGCTGGACTTTCCTTCACCATAACCCGCTGTCAGTTGATTGGCTACAATGCATGCGAACGAGCCAACGCAAGTTCGGTTCGGTAACTTACGTAGTTTCACATTGCTGGAGCATAATATTTAAAAGCCAGCAATTAGAGAAAATTATACTAGAAAAGTGCCACAGTTTTATATACTTTGTTAAGAAGCTTGAATTTTATCTTATGCTTAAAATTAATCTGGAGTTTAAAAAATATTTAAAGCAGAAGGATGATTTAGTTTGCATTGTGATTAGCTGCAACATGGTGGCATAGGTGTTCAAGATGAATTTGAGATGAACAGAAGACCCAGTCCAGTGAGGAGGGTGTGGCAGCAATCCAGGTGAGAATAAAAAGGTCTGAACTAAGGGTAATGAAGACTGATACAAGAGGATGGATTTGATAGTAACTAAATGTGATGGTCAGTTGAGAACTATTTAAGACACCACGATGTCTCCTGTGGTTTGATGAATCATTGTTTGATGAAGCCAACATTTAAGGCAGAAAAATAGGAGGAAAATCAAAAAGGAAAGAGAAATTTACGTTTCATTTTGGACTTCTTAAATGTGAAGTGACTTAGAGATAACCTATTAGAAATGTTAAGCAGACATCTCAAGATGACCCTTGGATATAGTTAAAGGTTTGAGATTCATTAGTATTTTGGTAGCAGCTTAAACCATGATTACAGATGGATTCACCAAAGCAGCACATAAAGAGAAAACAATCTCTGAAAAAATAGGCCAGTCTTTTTGAAATATGGTTTTCTCTGGGTATATGCCCAGTAGTGGGATGGCTGGGTCGTATGGTAATTCTATTTTTAGCTTTTTAAGGAATCTCCATACTGTTCTCCATAGTGGCTGTATCCATTTATATTCCCACCAACAGATCAAGAGGGTTCCCTTTACTCCACACCCTCTCCAGCATTTGTTGTTTGTAGATATTCTGATGATGCTCATTCTAACTGGTGTGAGGTGATGCCTCATTGTGGTTTTGATTTGCATTTCTCTAATAATTCGTGATGTTGAGCATCTTTTCATGTGCCTATTCGCCATCTGTATGTCTTCTTTGGAGAAATGTCTATTTAGGTCTTCTGCCCATTTTTGGATTGGGTTGTTTTTTTTGATATTGAGCTGCATGAGCTGTCTATATATTTTGGAGATTATTAAACAAATCAATCAAGGCTTTACTTGAATAGTCTAACCAGGAGTCACTGGGAGGGAAATAACGAAGATAAGAGCTACTTCCTTGTCCCATAAAGAACAACTATTTGATTTTCACTTCTGCCTCTTCAGTGCTTTATATATTTTGTAGAGAACCTACTCAAATTGTTTTCAAAACTGAAGCTACAGGATTTCTTTATTTATAATTTAACTGAGTTTGTCCCATTAGATATTAAAATCGACTTTGCCTCTTTCTCCTCACGTCTCTTTATTTCCCCATCCCGTGTGTTTTGAGCTTGAGTTCACTTTTAAAGATACTCCTGCTAGAGATTCATAGTGCATCAAAAAAATGGGTTAAAATTTTTAAGAGCAATCTCTTCATCGCAATCTCTTCATCTACATTATTCTACCAAGTTAAATGACAAAATAAAATTTTGATGTTCACAGTAGGAAAGATAATAGTTTTACCTTCCAGTGATCTCCTGCAGAACATGCTTAAATGAATGCACGTGTAATATGGAGCAAAACTTCATCTCTGTTCTGCATAACTGCACCTTGGCTGTAGATGATTTCAATGTGGGATGTGAGAAGGAATTTTGAAATGTGCAGCCTGTTTCCTGCAGATAAGTTTACGTGTCCTCCTTTCATCATGAAAAGAAGTTAAGATAATAGTTACCCTATAAACAAATGCAAAATTTCAAATCTACTCTTGATTCTAATGGCTTTCAGTCCGGGTTCAGGATTACCACAATGCACTGTGTGAATCTGCACTGCATTATGCTCAGGCAAACTTCTTAAAATGTTTTAAGGATGATTTGTAACTTGTAGTACATGTTCGAATGTTTTTATGATTTGCACATATGCACATTAATACTTAAAATAGTTGATGTCAATACAGATGCAGCTCCATAGAGTTATCAAAATAATCAAGGTCAAAATATTCAATTTGAGGGCTTCCCTGGTGGCACAGTGGTTGAGAGTCCACGTGCCGATGTGGGGGACACGGGTTCGTACCCTGCTCTGGGAAGATCCCACATGCCGCGGAGCGGCTGGGCCCATGAGCCATGGTCGCTGAGCCTGTGCGTCCGGAGCCTGTGCTCCGCAAAGGTAGAGGCCGCAACAGTGAGAGGCCCGCGTACCGCAAAAAAAAAAAAAATATATATATATATATATATATATATATTCAATTTGAGAAGGTACCCAAAATACTTTACCATCCAAGAGCTCTCATGACTAAAATAGTTACATAGTTTTCTTTAACAGTAATGTAGAATGTATGTGTGTGTGTGTGTGTGTGTGTGTGTGTGTGATGGAGGGGACAGGGAGGGGGTAATAATAGGTGAAAAGCCCAGAACTGAGAGTCAGTTCCACCATCCCTATACCCTAACCAGTCCCACTTATGCATTCATCTATTTCTGTTCTTACTCATATGCCCTGAGACAGTCATGCCCAGAGAAAACGTCTTTCCTAAAAGACAGAGTAAAGGAGAAGTTGTTATTGGGGCACAGTGTTGTCTTGATGTGGTAGTCCCCGTGACCCTGGTACCATGATTAATTTCCCCTTTAGGTTACTTTCTTCTTGTTACTATTGCTGAACACCTGCTTAAATGTTTGATCTTTGAGCTTCTGACTTCCTGAGACCTGGCCCTGCTATCATCTTGTTCGGCCCTTAGTTTCCAAGTGGGAAGAGGACAAGTCAGAATGACCCCTTATTCCCTTAATGTTTGTTCTGCTTTGGCCTTTGGCATACATTGACCCCCCAAATTTAGACCTCCTGGATCCTAAGAGCTACAGACTTTAACCAATTCTTTCCCTTGAACGTAAAGAGTAATGGACCCTTCTGTTTGGTGGCAGTCATTCCAAAGAAATTCAGAGGTTTCTTCCACAGCATTCCTAGCTATGGTCACATTATATCTACTTTAGCACAGCAGGTGATTAAGAGTTCATTATATTTTAAGGCAATTCATTCCTATTATGAACAGTGCCTCCTTAATATAACAAGTTAATGATTGGATTTATCTAGGTGGTCCAGTTGTTATGTTAAATAGCTACATTCTATGTCTATTCATCCATAGTCATAGTACATGAATTCCATCTGTACTTAGCCTTCTTGTAAGTTGATGTTCTGGGAATTTTGATGGATTCCAGCTTTTAGAAAAAAGTGAAGACACTAAGAGGAAAAGATGACTAGAAGTTGGAAGGTGGTCAGGAAAGGTAAGCAAAGATGCAGGACCTTCAGTTCAGAGGGCCTGGTGGTAGAGACAGCGTGAGCCTGTAGTTGAACCACCCAGACATAGCTCTGTGGCACTGCGCACACAGCCCTGGACAGAGAGAGCTGTATGATAAAACCAAAAGATCTTTGTCAACATAGAGCCACACAACTATAATGAGGACTCATTTCCCAAAGACCAGGCTTACAAAAGTGATACTATGTCCTGAGCTGGCCAGAGAAATTATATATTTTGTATCAAGGGTAATCCAACACCACTACATGGGCAGCTCAAGTGTAATATCTGCCACTCAGCTTATTTGGTTGAGTGCGTGTGTGTGTGTGTGTGTTTAATTAAAATGGCAGGCCTGCATAAGTACATGTTTCAATAACGTCAGGCATCAAGGCATGTCCTTGCTTCTCAACCAAGAAGAACAGAACAGCCCAGTTGTCTGATAGATGGAGCATTAATGTGAGATTGTAAGCAGTAGAAATCAGACAACTAGCAAGAGCAGTGGCCAGGACAGAGAGTGGAGCAACATGCAGATGTGAATTCTTGCCTGTCATACCTCTAACACTTAGAATCCAAGATCAAAGGAGAAGGGCTGAGGTCCTAGCTCAGGGAGATATGAGTTATTTCTCCAGCAGACTTATGTACCAATTGTGTGTACGCACACACACACTTTTTTTTTCATACCACATCACTCTTCTGCTCGAAATCTTGCAACAATTCCCATTTCAGTCAAACTAAACGCCAACATTCTTTGGATATCCTACATGAGCTGATTCTAATCACCTCTTTGCCTTCGTTGTATCTGCTTCTCCCTCACTGATTCTGATTTCCAACCCTCCTCGAAGTCTTTTCTCAATTGCTCCCTCCTCATTGAAGCCTATCCTGACTCCCTTCTTTTTTTTTTCCTTTTTGCAGTACGCGGGCCTCTCACTGCTGTGGCCTCTCCCGTTGCGGAGGACAGGCTCCGGACGCGCAGGCTCAGCGGCCATGGCTCACGAGCCCAGCCGCTCCGCGGCACGTGGAATCTTCCCGAACCGGGTCACGAACCCATGTCCCCTGCATCGGCAGGCGGACTCTCAACCACTGTGCCACCAGGGAAGCCCCTGACTCCCTTCTTTAAAACTGCTTTCACTCTACTCTCAGCTCTCCAAATCCCCCCCTTATCTTGTTTTACATTTTTTTTAACTATTGTACTTACCACCTTCTAAAATACTTTACTATTGGTTCTCTGACTCCTCCTAGATTGTTAACTCCAAGATTTTACTGGTGTATCCTATGGACCTAAAACAGTATCTGATCAGCCTTTTGTGTTCAAAAAAGCATTTGTTGAGTAAGTGTATGAAGTAGAGCTAATGTTAAATTAGTTGCCTTTTGTGGTGGCCACATGGGACGTGACATATTTTATTAAAGTCCTTAAGGGGTGAGAGGAGCTGCAAACACTGGGCAAGCGGCTTCAGCTGTGGTAGTGGTAGCCCTTAAAACAGAGAGTCCAGAAATTCCAGGAGGAGTGAGTGGTTGGCCCCAGACAGCAGCAGATCTGGAAAGCAAAAGTGCTTTAGGAAGAAAAAAGTTAGTCAGGAGAGTCTGAAGGTGGGGAAACAGAGTTTGTCCAATTCACATGCAGCAAAATGTACTTATCTATTGTGTTTGCTGTTTGTCCCACTGCATAAGAATAAAAGCTCTATAAAGACAGGGATTGTTGCTTCTATTGTTCGCTAACATATTGCAGCACTAAGAACTCTGTGTATTTCAGAGATGGGGCTCAATACATGTTTGTTAAATTAAGGCAAACACTGCTTCAGTAATGGAGATCATATTTTTAAAATATTTTTTGCTCACATCTGTGAATATTGTAACTAAAAGATATGATCTCATCAAGTTAATGTCATGTGTTAAAGAGAGGAAAAGTTGTTCTCTTCTGTTTTAATATAAATGGCTTTTATAGAGAGAACAGATAAATGAGCAACATTAGAAGATGTTTAAATACTGGATCTACCCAAAGCAGAATAATTTAGCAAAAATGCTAAGTAAAAGAACAAAGATTTTCATCTTTTTTTCTTTAAATTACTGAAACTGTTACACATGAAAAAGGAGAAAAGAAAAAAAGGAACTCTATCCAAGCCCCGAGAAGAGAAATTATGAGTAATTAATGTAGCCAAAAAGATACCACCAAGACTCTGCGTGCCAGTGCCACAATGATTCACCACAGCACATGAAAGTTCTATTTGTTCATCTCAAGAAACTCAGGGAAGAAAAGGCTTTTGAATTTCAAATGTTTAGCTGTTAAAAAATATCTGAATAGAGGCACTATAGATCACCCTTTAATTTATTATCATTTTAGGGAAAGTGAGCACATGCACAAAGATTAGTCAAGAAGAGAAACCTCCCACTGGGAGGGACAAATGGTGGAACAGTAGGACCTTGAGCTCATCTCCTCTCACAAGCACATCAAAATCAAAACTAACTGTTGAACAACCATCAGTACAAAAGACTGGAACCTGCCCAAAAAAGTACGTCCAAGGATAGAAAGAAGAAACCACAACAAGATGGTGGGGGTGGTGTACTCGTAATAAAATGAAACCCCATACCACCTGGGTGGGTGACCCACAACGAGGGAACAAATGTATCACAGAAGTTCTCCCATAGGAGTGAGAGTTCTGAGCCCCAGATCAGGCTCCCCAGCCTAGAGGCCTGC
Organism: Hyperoodon ampullatus; assembly: GCF_949752795.1. Classification (NCBI taxonomy): domain Eukaryota; kingdom Metazoa; phylum Chordata; class Mammalia; order Artiodactyla; family Ziphiidae; genus Hyperoodon; species Hyperoodon ampullatus. The sequence goes on from NC_136915.1 coordinate 185,580,145, forward strand.
AATCAGGAGGAGGAGCCCTCAGAGTATTTGTTTTTTTTTGTTTGTTTTTTTTTTTTTTGCAGTACACGGGCCTCTCACTGTTGTGGCCTCTTCCATTGCGGAGCACAGGCTCCGGACGGGCAGGATCAGCGGCCATGGCTCACGGGCCCAGCCGCTCCGCGGCATGTGGGAACTTCCCGGACCCGGGTCATGAACCCGTGTCCCCTGCATCGGCAGGCAGACTCTCAACCCCTGCGCCACCAGGGAAGCCCCAAGTATTTGGTTTTGAAGGCCCGCAGAGCTTGACTGCAGGAGCTCCACAGGACTGGGGGAAAGAGACCTCCACTCTTGGAGGGTGCACGCAAGGTTTCACATGCACCGGGACCTAGGACAAAAGTGGTGACTAGAAAAAAAAAAAAAAAAAAAAAGTGGTGACTAGGAGCCTGGGCCAGACCTACCTGCTGGTCTTGGAGGGTCTCCTGGGGAAGTGGGGGTGTGGCTGTAGCTCACCCTGGGGACATGGACACCAGTGGTGCTGGCAGAGGTATCAGAGAATGTCATCTACATGTACTCTTATTGAAGGTAGACATCTTGCCTGGGTCATAAGCACTCAAGACCTGGCCCCACCCAACAGCCTGTAAGCTCCGGTGCTGGGACACCTCAGGCCAAACAAGCAGTAGAATGGGAACACAGCCCCACACATCAGCAGACAGGCTGCCTAAGGACTTCCTGAATCCATAGTCACCGCTAGACATGTCCCTTAACATGGCCCTGCCCACCAGAGGGCCAAGACCCAGCTCCACTCATCAATGGGCAGGCACCAGAAGCAAGAAAACTATGATCCTGCAGCCTGTGTAACTGAGTCCATAAACTAAGTCAGAACCTACTCTGGGGACAGGGGAGCAGCTGGACTCTGGCCCTTGGATGATGGGAGGAGAAAAAGAAAAGGCCACAACTAGAAACAAGAAAATGACAAAATGGGAAAGCTCACTGGTAAAGGTAAACATAAAGGCAGGAAATTATCCACACACAAATATGATATTAAAACCAGTAATCATGAGAGGAGGAGAGTACACATGCAGGATATTTAAAATGCATTTCAAATTAAGAGATCAGCAACTTAAAACAATCACATTGTGTATATATATATATATATATATATATAGACTGCTATACCAAAAGCTCATGATAACCACAAACCAAAAATCTATAATATATAGGTGCACAAAAAGAAAAATGAATCCAAACACAACTCTAAAGACAGCCATCAGATCACAAGAGAAGAGAATAAAAGAGGAAATAAAAAAGTCCTCCTATATACTTAGCTAAGCACTCGTGCTTTGAGCAGGGCTGCTCCCTTCTGCTCCAATCCTGAACAAGGTACTACACTAGCTACCCAACCCTTCAACCAATCGGGTTAGAATTCAAAGAACCTGGAGCAGCCCTGAGGCCCACAAGCTCACATAAGAATATGATTCCCTCTATTAAACATAATAGTTACCACCACTTAATTAAGCATTTGCTATTTGAGTCCTCTATGAGACCCCGGACATGCATTTTCATTTGCTTATAAGACCATCTGAGGATAAAGTTACTCAAGGTCATACAAACCCCACGTGGATTCTAGAACCCATGCTCTTTCTATGGCACAGCTTATGAATAAGGGCCTGTCCACCTGGGTCTCCAGGTTAATATGGCAGTTTCCTCCCTTTGGGGCTGTAACCCTATCCTGAAGGTAGGCAGTCTTGACTGAAGCTCGGACACTCCATATATCTCTTATAAGCCCCCTCCCTGCAATGGCTGGATCTGACTTGTGGACTCGGTCACTGGCTGGAGTCTTGCTCCTTCAGGGATGGGTTTCTAGTAAAAACGCCATTCACTGGTCACTGTCCAGACCAGTACTGCTGATCCCACCCACCACAGAAACTCTGGGGTGGAGTTAGTTCACCCAGGCTGATCTACCTTCAACACCTTTTCCATATTAAATGCTGATGAGAGACGTTTGGATGGTCACCTACTGTGGGCGAGCATTACATTACGCTCCTAAAATTTATTGTTGAACTTGAGTGGTATTCATCCACCTGGAACTTCAGGCTGCCTGTCATCCTGACCACATCAGATCATGGCCGAAAGCATGAAGAAATATTCCCTTGGTATGCTGACACAGTTGAAAAGGCTTTGTGCAAAAGATATACCAAAAAACAAACATGAGATGTACACAGAGAGACTTTTTTTTTTTTTTTTTTTTGTGGTACGCAGGCCTCTCACTGTTGTGGCCTCTCCCGTTGCGGAGCACAGGCTCCGGACGCGCAGGCTCAGTGGCCATGGCTCACGGACCCAGCCGCTCCGCAGCATGTGGGATCTTCCCGGACCGGGGCATGAACCCGTGTCCCCTGCATCAGCAGGCGGGCTCTCAACCACTGCACCACCAGGGAAGCCCTGCAGAGAGACTTTTAATTCCTGCAGAATTATAGGTTGTTGGTCAAAGTTCACATTGTCAGCAGGAAACTCACCCAACACAGTTTTGTAAAATCACAACAGGGGGATTAGGAAGTTGGAAAAAGTAGTGATTGGTAAAGTTGAGAGTCACAATTAGCCTCAGGTAGGAGCAGTTCATCCTACACCATACATTGGTTCTTTACAATGTGCATGAAAATCACCTGGGGCTCTTGTTACAACATGGATTCTAACTCAGTCCATTTGAGGTGGGGCCTGAGGCTCTGCATTTCTGACAAGCTCCCCTAACATGCTGAAAGCCTGATACTCAGAATACATTTTGCTTAGCGAGCCCACAGATCTCCTTGACACAGGTTTAAAAAGGAAATAATATAGTTGACTTACTTGGACCTAAGTTATGCATGTAGGTGGCATTAGAACCTTCCAGCTAGGGTGCATGATCTTACCAGAAACGTAATCATTCTTAGAGGAAAAAGACTAAGCCAGAAAGGAGACGCAGAGCGTGAGGGAGATGGAGCCTGGGGTTGAGGGGTCTGGAAACACATATAAAAATCAAGAGAGGGAAACAATGGGCAGTAGTCACAGAAATAGCAACAATGTTGTTCAACCGAGTAAATAACCCATGTTTGAAAAGCAGAGAAGAAGGTAGCCTGGGTTATTTCAAGTCAGGCCTGGGAATGCCAGACCCAGAACTTTAGACTCGCTAGCACAGAAAAGGCGAACTTCAAAGTCTTAACAACAAGTAACGGAAAGCAGTGCAGGCAAACCAATACCACCTGGGTGAGCACGGGGTCACAAATATCCAGAAGTTAACCAGGTAGATTCCCAGATGCGGGAAGTGAACTTACCTGCTCATCTTCAGCCTCCAGAAGGAACTGAGCAAGAGAAGTCAGAGTGTCCTAGCCATAGAGGAAATAGCGCGTCCACCAAGGAAGCCGGGAAGGGATGAAGTATGGGGGCTGGAAAACTCAGCAAACGCTCAGCTCTGCTACCCACGTCAAATCCGCCGTAAAGTTACGTCGTAGGGAACCAATGAAAGGCCTGTATTCCTTCTTACCGGCGTGGGGCAGAATCAACACGTGTGAGTTAAGTGGCTCTAGCTGTGAAAACTGGTAAACAGCGTGAGGCAGGAAGCACGCTGAGTCTCAAAGTGAGGTCCCAGAACAGCAGTATCAGCATCACCTGGGAACTTGTTAGGAAATGTAAATTCTCAGCCCCGCTCCAAACCTGCCAATCAGAGACTGCGGGGGTGGTGCCCTGCGGCCTGGGCTCCAACAAGCCCTCCAGGTGATTCTGATGCACACTCACTGCGGCAGTCTATTGAAAGCAAGGTGGAGAGACAAGGCCAGGTGTGGCAAAGGACAATCATTATAAGTAGGCTTGATAATGGTGCTTTTAAAGAGCTAGTGAAGACTAAAGCCTGTTTACAGGGAGAAGAAAACCCAAGAGAGAAAATGTAATATTAATATTAAATTAATAAAACATGCTCAGTGATCAACAACAACAAAAAACAGTGGATGAATGTAAATTGTAGTTAAAAAATACAAGTGAAAATTTAATAACAGGCATTAACAATCTTCATCTCTTAAGCTTTGTATTTCCCAGCCACATATATGTGTCTACTGGTAAGGACACCATTAGGAATTTTCAATAATCCATGTCTCTTTCAAATGTATTTCTTCAGCATGGTAAGGGAGACCACCTTAGGTAGGTAGCTCTTTGGGCAAGGTAGCCATGTAATATAAATATATTTAACAAAGTATCCTGAAAGATTGCTAAAAATCCTGAGCCCAGAACATATGATTTCAGAAAGTCACATAGTATAATAAAAATGGAGATAGCAATGTGAAAAAAGAAAAAAAAAAAAAAAAAATAAGACGTACCTCCCAAAGGTTTAGTTCCTCTCAAGGAAGCCTGGGAAAGATGCTGCATCAAAACATTAAAATGACTCTCGTGCTCACAGCTGTAAGGTCGTATCAACTTAAGGTTGAAATTCTCAAGAGATTGGTAAGATGTGGGATGAAATGAAAGAGAAAAGTGCAGTCTTGGTATTAAGTAGAGCTATAAAATAAGAAAATAATTACAAACAATCATAAGTGGTAATTCTTTCATAGACTCATCCATATATTGGCTATAGGACTAAGAGGCTGGAGTCTTCTAAAGAAATTGGCACTCAGCTATGGGCAAGAGCAAGATACAATGGAGACACTATGGTGGGAATAAGCAGTTGCACAAGGGCAAATGGGTTGATAATGATCAGCTGTAATGTAGTTAAATCGTTTACTTAATACAGTAAGCACTGTGCTGAAGAAGACTTTTGGGCATCATTTCTACTTATGTTTTTGTTTGTTTTTAATTTTTATTTTATATTGGAGTATAGTTGATTAACAATGTTGTGTCTACTTCTGTTTTGTGAAATAAAAGTAAAGGCTCACTCTTTACCCACACAAATACACACACATGTACATGTGCACTCATCTCACTTCTAAAGTTGATCTATATTATCCCAAAAGGCTTCTCCAAATTAAATCACAACATATTTAATTGAGGTATCACTCAGTGTGGAGAAGTGGAAGGAGAGATTGAGGAAGGGAGACCTCTTCTCCCTAAAGGTCATGTGGGATGTGAATATCTGGAGCCACTCAGAATATCATCTCAGATAATTTTAAGCATAGTCTTGAAGGGCCTAGTGCCTAAAAGAAATAATTTAAGTGATTGTTATTAAAGAGGTACTGATTAGCACAAGCAGCTGTGTCCTTTAAGCTAAATGCTTTCTCTGTAGTGATAGCATAGAATAAATCATCCCATGTTTAGATATAGCTGAAGTATCACGTTTTGGGAAGATGCCCTAAAACGGTGCTCTAAACTCTCTGTGGTGCTCTGAACTGCTGTCAAAAGAGCCAGGACTTTCAGAGCTGGATTTGAGGATCTGTTGTTACAAGACCCCTATGGCTGAAGGGTCAAAGACAAGACAGTATATATTTATCATGAGGCTCTTTATCGTCTTGAAAATAGGAGCCCTTGGTAATTCACAACAGTGTTTAAAAGGGTAGTTTTAAAAATTAATTATCTGGAGGTGCTTGTTGTTGAGAGAGCAAATAGGTTTTGATTAAAGGTTCAAGGAGCATTAATAGAAAGGCTCCAAAGGGCTGGTCTGTCTAGATGACTGTAGCAGAGCTTGGCTAGTCATTTATCAAATTCTTTTCCTCTTCCTTCCAGGAAAGGCTATTATACAACTAGACTACTGCCTCCCTCACAGCTAGACATGGCTATGTGGCTGAGTTTTAGTCCTAGTTAGCAGAATGAGAATGGAAGCAGTGTTTGGCCACTTCCAACCCTGGCCCATGAAAACGTCTCATGTGATCCTCCACACTGTTCCCCCATCTCCCCATAAAATGCTAAAGATCCAGCAGAGAATGTTGACATTCCAGGGATGGCAGAGCCACATTTGGAAGGAGCTAGGATGCTGAAATCATTGCATGGAAGATCACCCACAATGACGGGCTGTTATGTGAGCTAAAAATAACCTTCTAATGGGTTAGGTCTCTGACATCTGGGGATTGTTTTTATAGGTATTAGCCTAACACATGAAACCTGTGGTCCATTGACCTGTGCCTCATCTGCTAAACCTAGTAAATAGGTATAATATATAGTAAAGCAAAAAGTGAGCAGAAAATGTGTTTTTTTTTTTTACATCAGCTAGTCAAATCTCCAAAACATAAATTATATAAAATTTAAGAATATATTAGAGGTAGACATATTCAGATTGGTGAAGAAGTAATCTATTGGGGTGAAAAAGAAAAGCTAAGCTATAAGAAGAATGCATACTTTTGAAAACTTTGTAAATAAGGGTTAGGTGGTATCTCAATGGTGATTTAAAGGCTTGGAAGCTTAGGTTGTACGGGAGCTTGAGCTAGTGATCTTCTTCCATTCTCCACATGCCTATCGGTTGTTAGAACTTAGGAATTATGTGCTAAAAAGGACAAGGAAAAGTAAAGGATCTCTAGAAAAATCCTGATGTACAATTGTCACAGACAAGTTTGGGGAATTTGTATGGTGTCCTGTTCAAAGAGTAAAATGACCTTCTCTCATATGACTGTTTGGTGCCAAGCTGCACAAAATGTGGCCGTGATGGTAGTGACATTAGAAACTTTCTGTTATGGGACAATGCTTAGCACTGAGAATGCTTTTGCATTCTTGCTTCAATCACTAGAGAATGAAGAGAATCAGGACCACTTAGGAATTGCTGGGGTGTAGAATATTGTCATAGAGCAAGTATGTTAAAAACCTTTATGTGCTGGCCCAATTTGGGACTTTGGAAATATCTATATTATCTCAAGTTAGAAGGCCTAGGTTTTCCAGGTACAGAAGATGAGCCTTACCTTCAGGGAAATTACAATTTTTTTCCTGACTTTAGCATAAACTACACTGTTGTAGTAAATATTTGAATTGGTTTTACTATTCAGCATTTAAATACCTTTTTATTATTATCAAAAGGTCTGTCTTTGAGGGGAATTCCCAAGTCCTTACCAAAGGGCAAATAAGTGGGCCAAATGCTTCCTCTATTTTTTCTGGAAAGGACAGGTGACTTAATGTTTTACTATTGAACCACTGAAGCAAGGACTGTGGCAGTGATGGAACTCAGGGGTCTGGCCACAAATCTGACTCCTGTGATGATGTTTGCTCTGATGACGGCAGCTCTAAAGCCTTCAGAGCCACCCTGGCATCTGTCCATCTCCCAGGCAAGACCACCATTCTGTACACCTCCGATATCTTTATATTTATTCTGTTTTTATTTTAGATTTTTGTTTTTGCTTTTATTTAAGATATAGTTGCTGTTGTTTATAAGTAAGACTTGACTGACACAACTGATTAAAATAAGAATAGGGTCGGGAATTTTCTAGTGGTCCAGTGGTTAGTACTCTGTGCTCTTACTGCGGAGGGCCCAGGTTCAATCCCTGGTTGGGGAGCTAAGATACCACAAGCTGTGTGGTGCAGCCAAAAAATTTAAAAAAAAAAAGGATCGGGCTTCCCTGGTGGCGCAGTGGTTGAGAGTCCGCCTGCCAATGCAGGGGACACGGGTTTGTGTCCCGGTCCGGGAAGATCCCACATGCCGTGGAGCAGCTGGGCCCGTGAGCCATGGCCGCTGAGCCTGCACGTCCGGAGCCTGTGCTCTGGAATGGGAGAGGCCACAGCAGTGAGAGGCCCGCGTACCAAAAAAAAAAAAAAAAAAAAAAAAAAAGGATCAGTTTGTGTGTTACCAATAGTTAAGGCAATGACAACTGTCTATATTTTCCCTGTTTCAAAGAGCATTAATTGTATATGATTACATTTGGCCTTACGAGGAGGGTAAGAGTTCAAAAACTGGTATGGGCACAATTTTATTTGTTTTGTTTATTTTGGACCAAGAAGACCAATGATATCACATCCAAATGTGAAACATTTGCCCACTATATTTGGTAGAAAATCATGCTAAATCTGAAAGCACGCCTGAAAGGGACCATTCAAGACAGTCCCCGGAACTGAGGTGAATATATTTCTTGTCCTAAAAATCACATAGCAGAAACACTGGGAGCACAGTTTTGGTGGCAAAGTGTTTGGTGAAGTAAACTTTAAGATTTTCTCACTATAGAGAAGGAGATATGGATTTCCATGCATGCCAGTGATTTTTAGCTAACTGTTTACATTGGTTTTTTCTTTCTTCACACAGAGAGTTTGCCTAGGCACATAGCCACACTGGTAAAGATTGCTTAAATACAAATCTCATGATTAAACCTCTAACCAATCTGCACTAAAGCTCGTATATTAATATGCCTTCATTTCTAGTATTTTACTGGCATACATGGAAGGGAAATTCTAGAAAGCATAAAATTGAGAAACTATAAGAATAAAAATAATTTCTGAATTTAAGATGATTAACCATTAATGCAAAAAGTGAAGTAAGTCAGAAAGAGAAAAACAAATACCGTATGCTAACACATACATATAGAATCTAAAAAAAAGAAAATGGTCAGAAGAATCTAGGGGCAAGATGGGAATAAAGATGCAGACCTACTAGAGAATGGAGGTGAGGATACGGTGGGGGGAAGGGTAAGCTGGGACAAAGTGAGAGAGTGGCATGGACATATCTACACTACCAAATGTAAAATAGGTAGCTAGTGGGAAGCAGCCGCATAGCACAGGGAGATCAGCTCGGTGCTTTGTGACCATCTAGAGGGGTGGGATAGGGAGGGTGGGAGGGACGGAGATGCAAGAGGGAAGAGATATGGGGACATATGTATATGTATAACTGATTCACTTTGTTATAAAGCAGAAACTGACACAGCATTGTAAAGCAATTATACTCTAATAAAGATGTTAAAAAATAAAAATATTAAAATTCAAAAAAATAAACAAAATAAAAAAATATTATGGCATGATAATTTAAATGCAGACAGTATACTGGAGATACTTTCTCAACACTCTTCATTCTCTGAGCTTGTACACCAAAATGCTGTATGTACCTAGTTCATGAAGACAAGATTGCAGTGAAAGAACCAAAATATATTAAGTGTCTTCAAAGAAAACTATGTGTTGTTTAGAGCACACATTTCAGAGTTATCAGAATCTGTTTTTGTTTTTATTTCTTTTTCCATTACCTTTGAGCTTTTTTATGTCTCTGTAAGTTGTAAACAAAACAAAACAAAGACTCATATTAAAGCAAATAATTCTTGTCCCTAGAAATTCAAATGTTGTCTAGCAGAATGTAAGTGACTATTGAATTGTGGAAATTGATCTATTTTGTCTGTTTTGTATTTATTTGTAAATTCACTTCAGCACTTTTTACCTGAGTATAGAAGCATGATATTTTGAGTTCTCTTTGTAACATCTTACTGGATCCTTCATTAATTGAGTTTAATAAAATCTTTGAAATGTGTTTATTTGGTATTTGTGTTACAGAAGTTTATCTTTTCTTTGGAATCTGTTTCACCCTTTTATGAACCTGTGAGTTGTGAGTTGCAATGATTTACCATAGAGTGTGTTCTGTAGATTATACTCCAATAAATGGCTGTTATTGAAGGACACTGTGTCACTTGGATATTTACTAGATTCTACATTTCTGTGAAGCACATATTTGTAAGGGAAAGAAGTATCTTAAAATTGTTTTAATTCAATAGCTGAATATCCCAAAATCGCCACCACAATTTCCACAGCATATAATGAGAAACCTGTGTTTTCTTTCTGCTGCTATGTAGTAAACTATCCTTTCCTTTTACTACAAATGTTCTCTGAAAGCTTCCCAATTCTTGAGGGAGAAGTCCTAGAAAGAGTTGTTGAATCTACAGAAAACATCACATACCTTCAACTTACACCTCTGAATAGAAAGAAATGTAGTGTCCAGAACTGTACTGTTTTAATAATACATTGTGTGATTTTTGGAAAAAAGCAACATTAACAACTGCAAACCACTACAGAAGTTACTATGTGTATTTAAAATGTTTCTGCAAGTCTACCTCAGAAACAAAGCTCTCAGTATCATCACTTGATGGGGATTTTTATTTTATTTTAATAAGTTGCCCAAGTGTATTGTTATAAATTATTAAACAAGAGTAGCAAATATAAAGGGCTTTATGCTTTGTCATTCAGTGAATCTCATTCATAAGTCTCAAAAATTCTTCCAAAAAATTTTTTTTAACGCATGATCTTTGTATTTACTGACAGAAAGATTTATTTAACTGTGCAGAAATTGCCTTCCTACAGCTTTTATAGTTTAAATACACCTGCACTCTACAGGGTGCAAAAATCAGCCTTTTCCCCAGACAATTCTCAAAGAGTTGCTTTTCCTCTAAGTAACTGTGCATAAATAAAGTTGTCACATTTAACCCATCAAATATTCAGTATTTCAGAAATATTTATGTAATCTAAATTAATATATCCTAAACACTATTAGGCATCGTAAAATGTGTTTTTATAAAACTAATATAAAATTAAGAAAAGAGTCCTCATGTATTTGTCTATTGAGCACCTTAAGTGTGTCTGGCCCTGAATTAGAAGTTCATTATACAAAATAAAATCATCATGTCTTTTACTTAAAAGAACCTAGAGTCTATACATTCTAGGGGGAAGAAAGAAAAGTGCACACACATTGCAATGCAGTAAGATATATGCTGTGTCAATGCACGTCTGTGTGCGTTTTTTGGGAGTGTGAGTGCGTGTGTGTGTGTGTGTGTCAGTGAGAGACAGAGATAAAGAGAGTTTAAAAGGTTGATAAAGCCCAGGAAGGGGTCCTCATCTTACCGTAAGAGTTTGGGGAAGGTTCCCCAGAGGCAGCGAGTCCTGAATGGAGAATTTGAATTTGTTTGGGAGGCATGAAAAAGTGTATGTCACAAAAATGGACAAATATGGAAGTAGATAAAACAACAATCACAAGAAAATAAAATATGGGAATGTGGTGGCAAAAAGGCAACTGGGGCTTCCCTGGTGGCGCAGCGGTTGAGAATCCGCCTGTCAATGCAGGGGACACAGGTTCAATCCCTAGTCTGGGAAGATCCCACATGCCGCGGGGCAACTAAGCCCATGTGCCACAACTACTGAGCCTGTGCTCTAGAGCCTGTGAGCCACAACTACTGAAGCCCACGTGCCTAGAGCCCGTGCTCCAAAACAAGGGAAGCCAGCTCAATGAGAAGCCCACACACCTCAATGAAGAGTATCCCCTGCTTGCCACAACTGGAGAAAGCCCGCGCGCAGCAACAAAGACCCAACACAGTGAAAAATAAGTAAATAAAATAAATAAGTTTATAAAAAACAAAACAAAACAAACTGGAATTCCGTAACAGGCCTTGGAGTTCTTCCTAAATTATCAGGCCACCAGTTGCCTCCTCAACCTTATTTATTCCCGCTCTTACCCATATTCATGCTGATCCAACTATAGTGACCCCATGGCTACTCCCAGAACATCCAAAGGTAGTTCCATCTAAAGTTTTATACTGGCATCCCTTCTGCCTGGAATGCTCTTTTCCCAGATGTCTTCCAGGGCCCTATGCTTCATTCAGACTCTGCCAACTCACCTCCTCAGAGTCCCCGTCCCTGACCACCTCTTCTAGAACAGCAGCCACTTCGGTGCTCTAGATGCCCTCAATTTTCTTTCCTTCATACTATTTTTCACTTGCTTAAATACATCGTGTATCTGTAATATCTATAATTGAGTAATATATTGTATATTCTCCCATGGAGAAAGTCAGCACCATGAGATCCGGTATGTTAATTTTATTGCTCAAAACCAAGCATGTAGAAAAATGCTGAAGCATAGTAATAGAAGCTCAATAAATATTTTGCTGAATAGATTTGATCATTGATTCTATGATAGGAATTTTTCTGGAATATTAAACATATATATATCTCCAGGAGATGAAATTATCACAATTCAAACATCACTTCATTTTATTAAACCATATCTTAGTTCATATCATGTCATTGTAACAACACAGAGGATTTTGTTACGTGTAAGCAATATTCATAAGGAAAATAATCTGTTTTCCTGGTTGATATTGCTTTTATAAATATGTTACAGGCATGAACATTCATGTTTTAAATATTAACTGATGAAGGTGTATCAGAAATGGGATGAAATTTATTTGTAAATCATTAGAAATGGAATGAAATTTGCTTTTGTAAATATGTTCATCAAAACTTTTGTTTTTAGAACACTTAGGATGTTATAATAGCATATAACATTTTGTTAAAGCATAATAAGTACTTATAGTTTTACCAACCCCATTATAAATAATAATTGATAAAAATGAGACCAGCCCTTGAGTTAGTTCACTGAGTGACATTTACTCAGAGCTCATCTCAATGATATTAAATGATGTGCTTGAAAAACTTAAATGTCTGAACTTCAAAGATCATTAAGTAATTTCACTTTATTCTCCCCTGTGCTGTGCCTTGCTTTATATAACTGCTGTTATATTTCCTTTTATTTTGATCAATTCCCTTTCAGGTGAATTGAACACCTGGTTTATCTTTGGTTTGTGCATTGTTAAAAATTTTGTCTATGTTTAATAAAATCAGTTGTTATTATTTAATAAAAAATAAGAAACTGGTTACAGTTTATTTTTTATTAAAAAATATTTTGTTGTGATAAAGTACAACTTTCAAATATCAATACATTTTCTGTCCTATCGCTCTTTGAATACATCAGTGTTTGACCTGCACTGGATTTAATTGAGATTAAATGAGATACATCAAGTTTTTAACCTTCATATATAGTTAGTGTTAACAACAAATGATTCCCTAAGTGGAAATCCTCCATCTGCATTTGTAATCAGATAGACTATTTCCAGGAAAGTATAAAAAATTTTATAGAAGTGTTTCTATTTTGATTTTATGTAAAAAATAGTAATGATAATTAAGAATTTTTGGAGGGCTTTCTGTATTAGTGTGCTCAGTAATTCACTGAATTCCCATTTTGTAGATGACAGAATTAAGATAAAAAGTTAAGCAGACAAATAACTTGTGGAAGAATCTTGATATGAACCCTCTTATGAACTTTGGCAGCACGATCGCAAAGCCTGAGGTCTTAACCACAAGTCACCACTCTATGACCTGCTGGAGGGGAAATGAACCAGCCAGGACCTAACACCGCAAGGGTATTTAAGGGAGAAAGGAAGGAGAGTGATGGGATCTTCTGAAAATATGTACTTTTCACTGATAATCACCTATATAATAAAAAGATATCCAATAAATACTGGATATAGTAATACGTCGAATAACAGGTATAGAGTATCCCAGATAGATTAATTTTAGAGTTAACTAAATGGAAATAAGACCAAAACTAATATAATGATTAATAATACCATTGTCTGTTAAATAGAGAATTTCAATAGACTTCTAAATGGTCTCTCTACCCCACTCTTAGTTTCTTCTATCCATTTTATTTTATTTATTTATTTTAAAAATTAATTTATTTTATTTATTTAGTTTTGGCTGTGTTGGGCCTTCGTTGCTGCGTGGGCTTTCTCTAGTTGCAGTGAGCGGGGGCTGCTCTTTGTTGCGGTGTGCAGACTTCTCATTGCGGTGGCTTCTCTTGTTGCGGAGCACGGGCTATAGGCGCGTGGGCTTCAGTAGTTGTGGCACTTGGGCTCAGCAGTTGTGGCTCGCGGGCTTAGTTGCTCCACGGCATGTGGGATCTTCCCAGACCAGGGCTCGAACCTGTGTCCCCTCCATTGGCAGGCAGATTCTTAACCACTGCGCCACCAGGAAAGTCCCTCTTCTACCCATTTTAAACAGAGTAGCAAAAGTGAGCTTTAAACATATAAAATCTTTAACACTTATTAAAAATCCTTCAGTGACTTTCTACTGCACTTAGATTAAAATCTGCATTTCTTAACCTACAACATGAGTCCCTATCCACTTGTCCCTACCCCATACTTACTCCTGCTGTGGGCTTCCTATGTTTCAGCCATCTGGGTTTCTTCCAACATAGCAAGGTGGTATTTGAACCCGGTACTCTTTCTTCCTAGTGTACTTTTCCCCTACATTTGCTAACTTCTACTCAACATGCAAATTTGACTTTAAATAGATTTCCTGAATTACCTCAGTTTATGGAAGTCCAACCTGCTAATCTTTCATAGGTACCCTTTTTTCTTTCACAGACCTTATCAGAATTTGTAAGTACATGTTGATTTGTATCTTTCTTTGTTCAATTTCTATTTCCTTTTCAAAAAGGTAAGCTCATGTAGGCATAGAGTTTGAGTATATACGTGTAAGCTTATAGAGGTCATCATACTCTTTACCACCTTAAGCACTTCAACCCTTTGATTTCCTCTTTTGTTTGTATAAAAGTCTTCCTAAACTGGGTCTGGATGCATCGGTAAAGAGAATAATTGAATACACCAAAACCTCTCTCCCATGATAATCTATGCTGCAATATGGCACTAAAACTAGTTTTTAAGCAATTAATAAAGAGGACACTTTAACAAGTGACTAGACAAACTGTCATCATCAATATCATCTGGGAGTTTGTTAGAGAAACAACTAACAAACAAATGGCCTCTATTTACAACTTACTGAATCACTGTCTCTAGGGGTGAGGACTGGAAATCTGCATTTTAACTAAGCTCTTTGGATGCATCTTACGAATACTAATGTTTGAGAAGCACTGCTCTAAACAAATTTAAGTTTTTAAGAGCCTACTTATTTATGTGCATTTATTAATTAAGCCGTGCTTATAATGGGTCATGCCTATAATGTCAAGTCATGGCCCATAAGCTTCAGAATGTACCATTGAAGATAACTTTACAATAAATTAATGTACAGGAGCCTTTTATTATCTGGCTTCTATTCATACTAAATGAATAAGGGAACCAGTAAAATGTGAGAGAAACATAATTACTTTGCCTAATTTCTTCATGTTGCTAGTTGACAGCATCTTTATCATTTCTACATGAGCTCCATCTTGTGGCTAAGCTTTGATTTTTTTTTTTCCTTCTAGTAGTTATCTAGATGATTAAATCATGAATAGAAAAACTAATGCTTTTTCAGAGCTCTATTGCTGAGAGTTATTTATAATCATGCTTCCTTTGTTGATTTTAGTTGTTCCTATTAATTATTTGGCATCATGAGTTGGAAATTAGAAAACAATATGGACGATTGATGCCAGAAATATAGCACTAATGCTTCTTCAGTGTCATAACACTATGCTCCCAATTGGGTTCTGGAAAATTAAAAAAATAATTCCTCTAATGACTTTGTTTGGGGATTGAAGGTTTTCCAAATGGATATTTTTCTATGAAATAAATGATTTCACCCTGCCTCTCCATGGAAGGAGGGAAGGAAGGAAGGAAGGAAGGAAGGGAGGGAGGGAAGAAGAAAGAGAAAGAAAGAAAGAAAGAAAGAAAGAAAGAAAGAAAGAAAGAAAGAAAGAAAGGAAGGAAGGAAGGAAGGAAGAAAGGAAGAAAGGAAGGAGAAAAGAAGTGTGTAAATGTTTTACATTCTTTATATTCTTTATGAGATGGTCAGTTAGGTGCAGCCATAAGAGGAGACAGAGAGGCTCAGGAAAAAGCAAAGTTTATAATACCCACAGCTCCTAAAGACAAGAAGCATAGCATGCCATGTAGGGCCACCTAAGGAAACAACCAGGGTGGTCAAGAGGCAGAAGACAAGATGTAGGGCGGAGCTTGGGCTGTGGCCTTTATTGAACATTCACAGGACAGGTAAGGCAGGGCAGGGTAAACAGTTTAGGACTTGGCTGTTTGAATAATTTTGGAGAGCTTTTGGCTATAAGGGTGGGCCCTAGTTGCCTGGCACCTGGCCCTGGAATGTTTAAGGCAGAGGAATGTCACTTCCTGGGTGCAAGGGCCAGATAAGGGAATAGGGAAGGCAAGGCTCTGGATACATTAGTTTGCACATCAAAGGCATGTTCCTGTCTGGGTACTTTATTATCTCTAAGAACCGGCTAACTCAGGGAGGGGCAGTCCCTCCTCAGCCAGAAAGGATTTTTGAGTTGTCAAAACATCATAACATACCGAAAATTAACAATATTTATGATACAGTAAGTGTGTGTGTGTTTATCACAATACCTATGTTTTTGCATGACACTAATTACAGAAATAATATAAAAAGACTTCATCATATGAAAGGAAGAAAGGAAACAATAAATGACCACAAACCAATCAGAATTGATTTTTTGATATTAAAATAGTATGAAAGTGCATATAATGGGATTTATTAAAAAATAATTTTCAGAGGAAGAGGGATATATCTAAGTACACTAAGCAAAAATAAAATATGCACAGCTATGTAAAAATAAAAATATACACAGTCCTTATAATCAATTTGCTCAAAATTTATTAGGGAAGTTCAGTATTTGCTATGAATTACAAGATAAATGTGTGTTAGAGCAAGAATTTTGATCTTCTTTAGTCCACAGAATTTTTAACAGATTTACAGACCTTATTAACCACTTAACTGAAACACATTCGATTGCTCCTCATCCTCTATCTCTCATTCCTATCCAAGCCCCTGTGCAGGTACGAGTATCACCACAATTAGAGAAATAGTGTCTCATTGATGACACACCAGAGAAGTCAACTTGTGAGCGAAAGTCTATAGTGAAATGTTAATTGATGAAAGAAATAGAAATCATAAATTCGAGAAGACCACAGAATCATTCTCCATTAGCAAGGTGTTCTCTGCGGCTATTTAAAAATAATTTATTATTTATTGCAAAAGTCAATTATGAAACAAGCTAAATTCTATAATTCTATCCTAAACATATATATCATATTCCCATTTTATTGTAAATTAAAAGCTTATGTGATGTTTTTCCGGGCTCCATAATGTCTTTAATACATTTAATATTGCTTACCATTGTATGGGGATATATGTATGCATATGGCTGATTCACTTTATTGTACAACAGAAACTAACATAGTATTGTGAAGCAATTATACTCCAATAAAGATTTTTAAAAAATTTGTAATAGACACAAAAATACTTATGTTTTGTGAATGTGTCCTTTATGCTTTCTTTACCATTTCTTTTGCTGTGCATATTGAGAGGCAAAATAAAGTTAGGATAAACTTATAAAAAAAATCAAATAAATAAACTTCATTTCACTTCTGTTGCCTTTGAAAGAGCATTTGAGTCATGTACAGCTCATGTTTGTATGGATAACTGAAAGTTCATAAGTAAAATTTAAAAATCTAAAGAATAATTAAAATTTTCTAAGAGATATGCAGAAATAAAGTAGAATTACATACCTACATATGTATATGTATAAAATAAATGACATAATACTAGTTTAATACCATCTGCTAATAAAAAGTAGTAACCACAATCAATATCTCCACCAAATATTCTTTACCTTTAGAGAATAGATAAAGAAAGGATAAAATGCCAATTCAGATTAATGCTAATCAAGTTAATATTAATGGTAAATTCTGTGTATTTGGTGTCTAATTTATTTTTGGACAGTTGATTTTGCTTTTGAAGTGCATTGTTTTTATGCCATTTTAATTTTTAAACTCTGCCTCATTGTCCACGTTATAATGTTTGCTTTTCCATGTTATGTAAGGAAGTTTCAGCTGAAAGTGTGGAGATGGGAAGAAAGAATTTTGACCCTCACATTTCTTCCTGCTGTTACTCCTTAGGTCCCATTATCATCCAGTAATTATTAATATGAGACTCCTATCAGAAATTCATATTCTTTACCTTTTGTCTTTCTATAAACTCTTAGGTAAAAACACAGAGCATTTATAAGGCTTAATGTGCCAAAAATAAAGAATATAAAATGAGCAACTATTGGCACACTGTGAAGATATTTCATATCTTATTTGTGAATTCACCTGTGAATTCCTTCAAATGCAACTGCAACAGGCTGGGACCTGGGTCCTGGGACCCTTTGCTGCTGCATCTCTTCCAGCAACAAAATACAAAGAAACTATAAGGGACTAAAAATAACTGCCTGCATGCACAGTTGGGGCAAATTATGAACAACAACATAGAAAAAGACCAAAACCCAACTGCCACTTCTGAGGAGCTAGGAGCAAAAGCAGGGTACTGCTCATGCAGCCTGCACACAGCACCACCAAGGGGGAGGGCAGACCACCTAAGCCATCCCTCCAGTCAGATCCCTGGACCTACCCCTACCCTTACCCCATAAAAGGGACCAGCTCGGGAGCAAGGAACAGAACCTGTTACTTGTTTTTGCTCCCTCATGCTGTGCTGCAGCGTGAATCCCAATAAAGCCTTGCCTGAATTTTTTGTCTGGCCTCTTATCAATTTCTATTGATTAAGGAGGCCAAGAACCCTGGTCGGTAACAGAACTACACCGACAACAAAAGAAATGCACTGGATTCAGGAACCTGATTTTTAAAGTTAAAAGCGAAAAGCTAAATGATATTAGCATAAACATTTGCTACTATTACCTAAGAGAATTCTGATCGCTGCCTCAACTCTCTGTGTGAAATTATTCTTGCATGGCATTTGTAATTGTTTCTGTCAGGAAAATGGAAACCTTGCAGGTATACTAATGTGCCTTGGAGAGCATGTAACCTTGGAGATTTGTGTAATGTACTTTTGGAAATGGAAATTCTACAGATAGTTCACAAACTCCTTTTTTTTTTTTTTTTATTAGTTTCTGCTTTATAACAAAGTGAATCAGTCGTACATATATATCTGTTCCCACATCCCTTCCCTCATGCATCTCCCTCCCTCCCACCCTCCCCATCCCACCCCTCCAGGCGGTCACAAAGCACCGAGCTGATCTCCCTGTGTTCTGCGGCTGCTTCCCACTATCTATCTACCTTACGTTTCGTAGTGTATATATGTCCATGCCTCTCTTTCGCTTTGTCACAGTTTACCCTTCCCCCTCCCCATATCCTCAAGTCCATTCTCAAGTAGGTCTGTGTCTTTATTCCCGTTTTACCCCTAGGTTCTTCCTGACATTTTTTTTTTTTAATTCCATATATATGTGTTAGTATACGGTATTTGTCTTTCTCTTTCTGACTTACTTCACTCTGTATGACAGACTCTAGGTCTATCCACCTCATTACAAACTCCTTGACCCATGATAGCTAAATTCTTCTTGAGACAATAGTTGTCCTTGGTAAAACCTATTTTGTTACCATTTTATTTATAAACAACAAAGGAAATTGAATGATTCAAAGATGGCCAGATATGTTTATTAGAAAACTTTACACAGATCACGTAGTTAAGATTTTGTACTTAAAAGTGCCCTTTTTTAACTCAATAAATAGAGTCAGAAATGAGCTGCGACCTGATCTACCATTGTAATTACATTACAAGGCAACTTAGATCTAAGTTATATGAAGGATTCTGCTTTAATGATATAAATAAAACTCACATAAAAACTTTCCACATAATATCTTTATTCTTATTTGAAATAAGTCTGTGGTTCTATATATTCTTAACAAATTTTACTCTCAATTTGATTCATAGAAACTGATACCAGGACTTCCTTGGTGGTGCAGTGGTTAAGAATCCACCTGTCAATGCAGGGGACATGGGTTTGATCCCTGGTCTAGGAAGATCCCACATGCTGCGGAGCAACTAAGCCCATGCACCACAACTACTGAGCCTGCACTCTAGAGCCCCCAAGCCACAACTACTGAAGCACGTGTGCCTAGAGCCCGTGCTCCTCAACAAGAGAAGCCACCGCAATAAGAAGCCCACCCACTGCCACGAAGAGTAGCCCCCACTCACCACAACTAGAGAAAGCCCATGTGCAGCAATGAAGACACAACGCAGCCAAAAATAAATAAAATAAATTTATGAAAAAGAAAAAAGAAACTGATACCACCAAAAATAACTCAATTACACTTTCAACGTTTGAGCTGTAAGAAATTGGACAAGAAAATTGGGATAATGAGAAAGGCGAGTTCTGTGAAGAAAAAATACATAATTGATATATACGTCTGTTTGAGAATCTAAAGCTCTGGTGTTTATAGTATTTTCTAAAAGAAATCCCCTAAAATGTAAGTATTATTCTATACTTTCTTTTCTACCTCCTAGGGGCTTAATACCTAAACATTCTTGATCCCAAGATTACCGTTAAGTTTGGCTTGAGGAAAAAGAGGCAAAGGTTATCCAACTTTTACTGCTAGGGAAACTGAGAAGTAGAAGTAATGAGGCAATTATGCAGGAAAGCAATGTAGAAATTGGAACACTGGTCTCTTGACATCAGAATCACCTTCTCATTGAGCTAAACAATGTTGCTCATTTTTTAAGAAGTCAAAATCAAACTTAATTAGTGAGATTGAACATAGCACAGACTTTTATTATAGGCATTTATTTTAGTCTCTTTGTGTTTTAATCTGTATTTTAGGATTTTAGTTATCTTGGAAGAAGAGAAATATTGCAGTTGCAAAAGGGATGTTACAGTAATATATATTTTATGAAAGGTTATTTTCATTTTCCTCAAGGCTCTAG
Organism: Hyperoodon ampullatus; assembly: GCF_949752795.1. Taxonomy (NCBI): domain Eukaryota; kingdom Metazoa; phylum Chordata; class Mammalia; order Artiodactyla; family Ziphiidae; genus Hyperoodon; species Hyperoodon ampullatus. The sequence continues at coordinate 185,600,512 of NC_136915.1, forward strand.
AACATAGCCCTGTCTTGGAAGAGACTAGAAGGACTACTGAAATGAATATCCAACACTCCTCAAAGCTTAGCAACAAAAGCCAAGCTGTTCATGAATGCTTGTTCTTTCAAACTTCAAAGTTCATTGGCCCCTCATTCAAAATATTTCCTAGTATGAAGATAAATATGAAATTAAGCACCCATTTTGAACAAATAAAGCTTGTTCTGGCTTCTAATTCTGTTTTTCATTTTGCAAAACAATGAATACATAGATTTAAACTCAATTATCAGAGCCAAATCTACATCAACAGCAACAGTCGTAGAAGATTTGACTCCAAGCATCCAAAGTACAGCAAAAATTTTTGGTATAGATTATGTAAAGTACTCCATGATCTTAATCATTAAAGAAGCGCTTAATTCTTAGTTACTATTATGTTAGAAAGTATAGATACATTTAATTAAAAACATTCAAGACACAGAAGCAAAATAATGTCTATCGACAGATGGACAAAGAAGATATGGTATATGTATACAATGAAATACTGCTCAGTCAAAAAAAGAATGAAATAATGCCATTTGCAGCAACATGGATCGACCTAGGGATTATCATACTAAGTGAAGTAAGCCAGATGGAGAAAGACAAATATCATGATATCATTCATACGTGGAATGTAATTTTTTTAAAATGCCACAAATGACCTTATTTACAAAAGAGAAACAGATTTACATATATCGAAAACAAATTTATGGTTACCAATGGGGATGCATGAGGCAGGGCAGGGGAGGGTAAGGATAAATCAGGAGCTTGGGATTAACATACACAAACTAACTATATAAAAGAAAGTTAACAACAAGGGCCTACGGTATAGCACACGGAACTCTACTCAATATTCTGTGATAACCTATATGAGAAAAGAACATGAAACAGAATGAATATATGTATATGTATAACTGAATCACTTTGCTGTACACCTGAAACTAATACAACATTGTAAATCAATTATACGTCAATAAAAATAAGTAAATAATAAAGGCCATATGTGAAGGTCTAGAAGTGAATATATGAATGTGTTGAAATAAACAAACAAAAAACAAAAGTATCACTTGAAAAGACTATAATTTTGATTTTTTTCTAAAGAAATCACTTCAGATTATTTTTCCCACTGTGTCAAACAAAGAAGATAGCTCTGTCCCTAGTCACATAAACCTCCCTTCCTTATAAGCTTGATGAAATGTAAGACAACCAAAGCGCAGAGCCATACCAAAAAATAAATAAAATTCTCTACTTGCCAGAATTCAAGAGAAAAAATGACTCTGGAAGTAATTGCACAGTTTCCCATTTGTGTGGATAAAAGCAAAAATAGATGGATGAACTGATGATGGATAGACTGATGACAGACAGATAAACATATGGGAAAACTCACTATTTTAATATTGTCATAGCTCAGTCTCTTAAAGTGAAGAATATACTTAGGGGATTCCAATCTCTGCAGTTTCGCTTTCAATAAAGGAGATTAAAGATTGGAAAGAAACACTGCAACTCTGTTTTCTGAATGTTGTTTCCCTGCATACCTCGAGCCCCCCCACCATCCCCACCCATCTTGGCACCTAGACTGTTTCATTGTTATACCACAGTGGTCCTTCCTGAAGAGCCACGTGTATTTATACTTCACTGTGGGCTTCCTTTTTCAGCAGCAATCACTCCCTCAGCCTAAAGCTGCCATCCCAGGAACACCTGTTTCACTACCACTTACAATAATCTAATAACTAGATAACAATAATCTAATAACTAGATACAAAAATAATCATCCTTCTGTTCGTCTCCCTATTATTTGCAGTCTGCAGAGAAACATGCCATTCATACAAATAAATGGTGGTCTCCTGCAAAATTAGTTTGGGTTTTTTGTCAAAGGGACTGGGGAGGGGAAATGGATAATTTCCAATTAGAAATAATTAGCTGGACTCTGGAAGAAAAACAGGAATGAAACCGTTCTGCATATAATTACTTTATTGATTTGTAAGTAAGTTTACTGCACTTATGGTCTCATACACATGCTGCTCCACTTATTGAATTTCAGTCCCTGTGATCATTTTATTCCTTAATAAAAGAAAATATGAATAATTCCTGACTTCTACAAACTTATTAACAATTCTGACAACAAAATAATACAATAATTTTGTTGCAGGCAGAAACTATTTTCACTATCAGTATATCACCCCATGGTTAGGTTTCTACTGGTTTCTAATAATCTTTTTTCTTTTTTGTGGAATGGTTCACAAAGGATTAAGATAGACTTTCAAAAGCAACTACATTTTCTGGCTGCAAAGTTTTTGATGACAGTCAGTTATTTATTTTGGACTGAATCTTTATTCAAATTATTATTATTATTATTTTATTATTTTTTGGCTGTACCACGTGGTTTGCGGGATCCTAGTTCTCCCACCTGTGATTGAACCCAGGCCACCAGGCCACCACAGTGAAAGCGTCAAGTCCTAATCACTGGACCTCCAGGGAATTCCCCCAAATTGAACTTCTGGGCAACAGTAGGGTTTCTGAACAGCAGAACGACTGACATTTGGGATGGGATAATATTTGAAGGGAATTGTCCTGCGAACTGCAGGATGTTTGTCTGCATCTCTGGAGCCTACCTGTAGATATCAGTAGTACCCCCACACCTAGCCATGACAATCAGAGGTGTCTCCAGGCACTGATAAATATCCCCATGGACCACATCACCTCTGGTTGAGAACTATAGGGCTATAGCACTCACTTCTCTGTTATCATGGGATAATTCTATTTTAAGAGGAAATTTATCTCTGTAGAGCTACAGAGTCTGATATTCTGTTGCTTTTATCTCTAATTTTATACCCCTCACTTGTGACATCTATTCGTTTTAAATGGGCTTCTATCATCGACCTTTGCCCCTTGCTTTCTCTCCTCTTTCCCATTAACTCTATAATTGTATGTGTTTGGTGAACCACATATCAGGAGAGTTTAGTGTCAGGAATTATACCCCTTAGATTCTAAGAGGTTATAATAATGACAGAGTAAAAACAACTATATTTATCGTGTTAAAACTTATTAACCTGTCTATCCATTTCTATATCTCAATAAGTGGACATATATTTATAAAACTTGTGAACAAATCTTATTACTAACAAAATACAGTAAAACAAGTGAAAAACTACACACTGCTCGTTAACTATGACTTCCAGGTTAAAATATTTTTCCAATTTCATAATTTTTATAAATTGATTGCTTTATCTGAAGACTCTAAGTCCCCCAAGAAGCTAAGCCCAGGTCAAATTCTACATGAGAGTGATGATATTTATTATATCCAGAAAGCTAAATGTACCCAGGTATGAAAAGAGGCAAAGCATTGTCTCAATGGCTTTTCTCTACATAAGTATCAGCTTCATTGTCCCATTTCTTTATCGGTAAATGTATTGAGTTTGTCATAAGAATTAAATTGGGAAATACATATAAAGCAGTTAAAATAGTACCCGGAACATAGAAAGCACTTAATAATACTCCTTGATAGATTTCTCCTACTCCACTTAATTGAAATGCCACTTATAGGTTAATAACATCCAAAACTTTCTGTGAAGCTCAGAACATTTATTCCTTCAAATATTGTCACTTTTAGTCACTTCAAATGTAACATATACCTTAACAATCTTAAAACTAACCAAGTTCTATTCTTCCCCTGTATTCTCTAGCTCTATATATATTCCTATCTTTTTATATCTAAAAAGGGTTGATTTTTTAAAAAATTCTATCTCCTCAATTTATTCCACTTTCGCTATTCGAAAATATCTCCTAACATGTGGTCCTGCCCTGATAACAATCTTCACAGTGATACACAGTAATCTTTTTAAAGAAATAATCTGATGAGGTAACTTCTTACTCAGAATCCTTCAATACCTTTCATTACAATTCAAGATAAAATCTGACGTCCTTAGTATGCTCGAGAGGGTTCTTTACGAACTGGCCTCTATTCTCTCCAAATTTATCTTTTGTCCCTCTTCACCTTGAATCCGTTTCTAGACTCCTACTGAGTCATGTAAGTTGACCAATTTTAATTCTAACTCATATGTCCACCATCTGCTTGGAATGCCTTGCTGCCCATATTCCCTGGACTATTTTCTAAGTCTTTTTTGGATTAAATGCCAATCTTGGGTGCTTACATTGTACCTAGGACTTCTCTCTTTATAATGTTTATTATATTACACTTATCGTCCATACTCATTTGTCTGACTCCTCCTAAGATATTCAAATTCCTAAGGGTTGGTGCTATGTTTTTTGGTTTTTTTTTGGTAGCCTGTAATACCTCACATTTTTCTAACTGTATCTGGGAATGAAGATATCGAAAATAATATTACTGAAAGATGTTTAAAGACATTACACAAATCACTGTCAGTGTAAAGAACAGTAATTTCTTATTTAGACAGATCCAGATTTGAATTCCAGTTCTGTTACAGTACTTACTAGTTTGTGTACTTTGATGCAGTCAACAACTTATTTGCAAATTCTATTTCCTCATTTGTAAAATTGTGAATAATTCTTGCTACATAGGGTTGAGCTTAGACTTGAACAAGATAAAGTATATGAGGCATATGGTAGGTGTTAAAAAAAATAGCGTCTATAATAGTTGGTTCTCTTTATAATTTCAACTCAAATTCCAAGTAGGAGTTGCATTCCTACAAAGATTTAAAAACTCTAATGAATTTTCCAAACACATCAGAATGGTCCTAACTAAACTGGTCCTAAAACTGAACGTGAGGCTTGAAAAGATTCATGGAAAGAAATGACGGAGAAAAGATAGTTTCAATTATTAACAAACAACTTTAAAAATGGCAACAAATTCCCTTTCCTGCACCTAATATAAGCTTTTCATTGGATGGTGGCAAAATAATGATGCCAAGTAATAAGTCAAAACATACAAAATAATCAAGAAGATTATGATGAAAATGAATTTACAGCTAAAATCATAATTACTGAGCCACATTCCAAGCTCATAGTGTTCTTGGAAATATTAACTAATAAAAGAACATATAGGGCTTCCCTGGTGGCGCAGTGGTTAAGAATCCGCCTGCCAATGCAGGGGACACGGGTTTGAGCCCTCGTCCGGGAAGATCCCACATGCTGCGGAGCAACTAAGCCCATGCACCACAACTGTTGAGCCTGAGCTCTAGAGCCCGCAAGCCACAACTACTGAGCCCGCGCACCGCAACTACTGAAGCTTGCATGCCTAGAGCCTGTGCTCCACAACAAGAGAAGCCACCGCAACGAGAAGCCCGTGCACCACAACGAAGAGCAGCCCCCGCTCGCCGCAACTAGAGAAAGCCCGCGTGCAACAACGAAGACCCAATGCAGCCAAATAAAATAAAATAAAATAAAATAAAATAATTTATATAAAAAAAGAACATATATACAATTCAAAATGAAGAAATATACATGTGCTAAAAGCTTTTTACCATGAGGAAGTGTGGTTTGTAGAGCACTGAGATACATGGCGTAGCACTGGGAGGCCACCATCAACATTTATCATAACAGAGTGGAAGGAAATAAACTCTTTCATAGCCTGCAAACAATCAACACTCAGTTCTTACAGAACATACTTTGATTGAGTGCTCAGACACATGCAAAATAATTGACTGATCTTGCAGAAAACTCACATGCTAGAGCAGCTGGTTGGGTTAAGAGTAATAAGGGGTACCAGTAAGTGAGTTCAGACTGAACAGGAGACCTATTCCCATAGCCACACTTCAGCAGAAGAATTAGAGATACTTATTGAACATACAGCATATCTGGGTTTTGCCATATATAGCTGTGTTATGAAATAAGAAATTTTAATAGATTAGGTTCTGTCACCTTCAACAGAACCTCCTGCTACTTTCATCAAGTATTAAGTTAAATAACCTCCTGATGAGATGTTAAACGCTGACATCTAGACCTGATGATCAGTGTCAAGATGCTGGTGCCCAAATTAAGTCAAAATACAGTGAGCAGAGGGCTTTCCAGAATTCACACATAACAAGTCATATTTAACTAAGTTGTTTAACAATACATGAATGTGATTCTAATAGACACATGACAGCAGAATCAACAAAATTTAAGTGACTAATATATTATTAATATATTAATCATCATATTTGTCTTTAATTTGTGTTTTTATATTTTATACATGTAAGGGTAGAACCCTAAGTGATTTTAACCGTGTTCATATGATTTTTTTTTTACAAACACAGCATGTTATCCCATTTATTGTATAGAAAGATTTCTCATATTTATTTTTCACAATACCTCTAAAAGCTTCATTCGTTTTTAGTTATATTTTCAAGAGTAAATATAAGCATATAAAGCCTGCACAGGTCCAAGTTTTCAAGTTGCTATTCAGCAATTATTTTCCAAGCAATCATGTGGGATAACATTGCAGAAATTGCATAAATTCTTCCCATCTATATGCTCCTGCCCTTTTCAGTGTGACATGTAGGGGTGAAGTCTATTTCTCCACCTCTTCAATTCTGGTCTGTCCATTGACTTGCTTTGGCCAAGGAGACATTAGCAAATACGATGCAAGCAGAGTCTCAAAATGTACTTGTGCAGTGAAGCCACCCTCTTTTTGTGCTTGCCTTCTTAAGACCGTCATTCGAATAAGGTCAAAATAGCCTACAGGTGTAAATAAGTGACCAGTTGGAAGAGAACCAAGATGCTCTGGTTGATGGCCTGCCAGTCACTAGATAGAGTGAAGCCATCCTGCGTATTCAGCCACCAGCCACTTACCAGCTGACCATGAATACAAGAGACAGCTCAGCCCATAGCCCATGCTGGCCCAGCTAAGAAAAAGCACACAGCCAATCAACAGAATACTAAGGTAAAGAAAAGGTATTTTTAATTCACTAACATTGGGGTGGTTTGTTATGCAAATTGATAACTGTTACACAAGGAATCCTCTCATAGATCAAAACCAAAACATCCTGATGCATAAATTTTGTTCTGACAAAGAAGCCTCTTAACATAATGTGTAACAAAACTGAAACAATGATCACATTCAGGATGAAAAATAAATCCTCAAGCTTGGTATTACTCATTTTTTTTTTTTTTTCCGGTATGCGGGCCTCTCACTGTTGTGGCCTCTCCCGTGGAGAAGCACAGGCTCTGGACGGGCAGGCTCAGCGGCCATGACTCACGGGCCCAGCCGCTTCGCGGCATGTGGGATCTTCCCTGACCGGGGCATGAACCCATGTCCCCTGCATCGGCAGGCAGACTCTCAAACACTGCGCCACCAGGGAAGCCCAGTATTACTCATTCTTAACTGCTAAACCAAATGCCAGATCAAGTACTACCATTAAGGAAGACTTCCCTGATTCCTTTTTCTGAAGGTAATTTATACCTATTTTTGTACTTCTGTAGCTTTTTTACTATGTTTCTCATAAGACATTGTATTTACCAGTTTCTTTGTTGCATTAATTTTGCATGTGTGCATTCTTGTTTCCTCTACTTATTTTAAACAAGATGAGAGTAAGATCTTTTGTGTCATCCTCTTTCTTCATTATGAGGAACACAGTGCATGGCACATAAAGTTATTAAGCCATATTTCCTCACTGGAAGTCATATTATTCTTCTTGATGCATGGTATTCTTTTGGTATCACAATCCATGATTTGAAGCTTATCTTTTGAAATAAATTTATTTATATGGAATACCTCAGATTTAAGGAGAATTTCTGAAACTAAGCAGGACCTGTGGGGCTCCTGGGCATGGAAGCCTTTCAAACAGCTGCTACTCAGGGAAGGGAGGGGATGCAGAGACAATGGAGGAGCAGCCAAGAAACAACAGTGCAGCCTTGGGGCAGGGTCCTGGTTCTGCCTCAACAGATACACAGAACAATATCTTTGAGCTCCTTTACAGAACTAAAACCCCCAACGAATGGAAGACGTTAGCATTCTTCATTCCAGAGAAGGTCACAGTTTGATAACCAAGAAGCTCATCAGGAGACCACCTGAGGCCAGATTAAAGGAACCAGAGAAGCTCATCAGGAGACCACCCGAGGCCAGACTAAAGGAGCACAGGCCTTGCACACACCCTGACCCTTATCAGCATCCCTGCTGTATGCTGAACCATTGCTACAAAACTCCTCACCAAATCCCTCTGGGTTGGGACATACAGTTTTGAGAGGCACAAGCCTACTGTGGCCCCCTTTGCTTGACACAGAAATAAAACTGTTCTTTTCTACTTCACTCACAACTCTGTCTCCGAGATTCGATTTGGCACCAGTGCACAGAGGCCAGGTTTTCGGCATCACCATTTCATCTTTCCAGCCAAGTTGCCACATATGTGAGTAAAAGAATGTCCATTCAGATAATTCTAGCCCTCAAGCTGCTGGTGACCCCCAGGCTTGAATCATTCCGTCAAAATCCCCAGACATCTTAAAGTAAGACAACCATTCCTACCATTCCTACTGCATCCTATCCAAATTCCTGACGCATCATTTGTGAGCATAACACAAAGAATGTGTAGTGCCACTAAATTTCTGGGTGGTTTAGGACAGCAAAAGCAATTGAGACATCCTTTGTTCAATATCCTTTCCACTGGAGTAGAAGAAGCCTATTTATATGCAATCCAAGCTGTGTTGTGTTAAAATTGTGACTTAGTGCTTATGACAACTTTTTTTTTTTTTTTTTTTTTTTTTTTTTTTTTTTGTGGTACATGGGCCTCTCACTGTTGTGGCCTCTCCCGTTGCGGAGCACAGGCTCTGGACGCGCAGGCTCAGCGGCCATGGCTCACGGGCCCAGCTGCTCCGCGGCATGTGGGATCTTCCCGGACCGGGGCACGAACCCGTGTCCCCTGCATCGGCAGGCGGACTCTCAACCACTGCACCACCAGGGAAGCCCTATGACAACTTTTTAAGTTTTGTCTGGGTTCTTTTTTTTTTGTTTTTTGTTTTTGTTTTGTTTTTCGGTATGTGGGCCTCTCACTGTTGTGGCCTCTCCCGTTGCGGAGCACAGGCTCCGGACGCGCAGGCTCAACGGCCATGGCTCACGGGCCCAGCTGCTCCACGGCATGTGGGATCTTCCCAGACCGGGGCACGAACCCGTGTCCCCTGCATCGGCAGGCGGACTCTCAACCACTGCGCCACCAGGGAAGCCCTTTGTCTGGGTTCTTAAGTCAAACTACTTCTTCTTTTTTTTTTTTTTTTTGCATTACGCGGGCCTCTCACTGTTGTGGCCTCTCCCGTTGCGGAGCACGGGCTCCGGACGCACAGGCTCAGCAGCCATGGCTCACGGGCCCAGCCGCTCCACGGCATGTGGGATCTTCCCAGACCGGGGCATGAACCCGTGTCCCCCGCATTGGCAGGCAGACTCACAACCACTGCGCCACCAGGGAAGCCCCAAACTACTTCTTTAAGTTCTGAGCTTAACCATACTTTTGCTCCTGCAAACTGAATGATGGGAAATATTTCTTTTTCCTGCATCTGAGGTATTCAGCTATATATTTGATCTTCCACACCATTTCCTATGTGGTAAGCAGGCCAACAAACATGATTCAATACATTTTCTGATTATTGAAACCCTGCACTGAGGCAGAAGCAGTCTCAGAGTTTTGATGAATAGGATAAAGTTCTCCAAAATCAAGATGTTGGTCTCGGGGGGGGCTAGGTCTGTAAGCAGATAGGTTAGGTAGTCTCTGCAGAAAGAGAACAGGCATGGTTCTCTTGACATAAGAAAAGCCATTTTGGCCTAAGCCTCACCACAATGCTTGTTCTTGAACAGGTCTCAGTAATCAATGAATCATCTTACGCAACAAAAGAATGGAGGAACAGAGAAAAGGTAGTCAAACAATAGTGCAGTGATAAAGCGGAGTCCAGTTCCTCCTCAAAGGATACACATAATAATATATCTTTGAGTTCTTCAGGAACTAAGACTCCCACCCAGGTGGAGGATAGAATGAAGATGTGGACCCTCCCGACTTCAATCAACTGAAGCTTGGATTCTGTCAACCTTTGCCCCAAATCTATGCTGAATTCTCTTCCATTCAAGCCCCTTCATGAATATGCATGTGCCCTTAGCTTAAACCTTCCCCAATTTTGCTGTTCAGGAGACACTGCTTTGGGAATGGTCCCCGGTGCTCTCCTTACCTGCTACAAGTAATAATAAATCCTTCCTTCTCCCAATCTTTCACTTGGTTATGTCTATTGGCTTGACACCCACCAAGAGGTGAACCCGATTTTCCATTAACAGGTCCACCTTTGATTTATGCAGACCTTGTTCTCCTACTTAAGTCATCATGCTATAACTTAAAGGAACATATGTAAAGATGCTCTTTTATATTAAGATTTGGATAAATGCCCATTTCTATTAGATTACAATGGATTGGCATTACATATTTGTTTTAAAATGTTTAAATGAAGAAAATATTTGGTGCCCAGAGCATCTACAAAGTTAGTAAGCATAAAGGAAGAGAGAGAAAAGTAATGCAATGAGAAACCAGGGGTGATGGGGTCCAAGACTTCTAACTCTCTGTCTACTGCTGGTGCTACATTCCTGGAGACAAGGACCACAGAACATTGGTTAAGCTCTTGAGCATCATTTCTCTAAACACCAGGGAAGGAAATTTTCCCTCTCTGACTTCTTGCTTTCAGTTTATCTCAAATCTACCAATGTATTTTCATCCCCAACTCTCTGTTATGCACAGAGCTTATGTTTAGAGAAAAAACAGTGCAAAATGAGAGCTGTGTCTTAAGTCCACCATCCAGTCAGGAGACAGACTGATTAATTGGACAACTTTAGTATGGGATGGTAAGTAATTTGAATTACCTGCATGTGTCTGCACACACATGTGTATGTCATTTATGTGTTCCCATCTTCAGCTAAAAGAGTAAAATAATGTACCTGTGAGAATCCAAATTATTTTCAGGATAAGTATCTCCTTATCTAAATTGCTGGATGAGGCAAATAGAGTGTAACACCTGTTTGCTCCTCCTAATAGGCAGTACAGACACTAGAAGCTTCCCATCAGTGGGATCTGCACAGTCATGTCCAGAATAGTTCCTGTTCCTGGTGAGATGCCTCAGCCCTCACTTTCCCTCCCTGGCTGACCATGTTGTGACATGATTTTCATTGCTCAATTCTTAGAAGGTTCCAGGAAGCAATGCATAAAACAGCCTGAAGAAAGGTTTGCTGTACTTACTAAAACCATCTCTGTCCTGCTGCTAATGAACATTGATGTAGGCAATAAACTGATTAAAATTACTTTGCTGGTGGATCAAGAAATAAGCTATTTAAGGACAGACATTATTTCAGCATGAAGAGCTTGCAAATTTGTAGTTTGGGTTTTTCACATTAATAGAATGTAAACAGCTAGTTGGATTAAAATTGAACTGTCACAGTCACAAACTATTTAGAAAAACAGCGTGACTGCATGAAATTATGATGACTTGTTTCCTCCCTTACCAAAGAACTCTGAAATGCAGTAGTTTTTAAAGGATATTATGTGAATGTAATGGAAATAGTTTTGGTGAAAGATTCTTGCCTAGTGTTCATTAAATTTCCACATTATTAACAGTTGTTTCTAGTTAGAAGGCAAACTGAAATTAGTTGATTTTATTTGGGGAAGGGGGCAACCTACCCTTCTAAAAACTTAACTGTAAAATAGTACATGGGTATACACAGAAAATGGTAAATATATGTAGGAAGGACTAAACAGAGTGCTTGAAACCATTACTGTTATTTGACAATCTGAAAAGTATTTCCTTTGTTCCTATTCATTAGGGAAAACCTCTAAATAAACATAAGGATGATTTAAAAGCCATCAGTAAAAAAGCTATGATTTTAATTAGTGTCATCATTCTAGGGGAAGGAAAATGTTCCTCATTCAATTCACTGGATGCATCCATCTTCACATTGCTTGAATGCAACCCAGGGGGTTAAAAACAAACAAACAAAACACAGAAAGAGAATGTAAATTTAGCTAATAATATACTGTATAGATCCATGTTATGTGCAAATGTTTTATATCCCATATTGGTATAAAATCAATATAACACCAGGAAAAATATAGAATGACTTAAAAAGGATGCAGACACATCGTTAATGATAGAGGAGGATGGAGATATATCTGAGAGAAGAACGTCAGAAAGCGTCAACAACGGAAAAGGCATATTACAGGGGGCAGGGAGAGCTTGAGGGATGTTAGGATTTGATAAATTGTAAGACATTCCATTATTTTATTTATCCTATTTATAATTTTACTTCATTAATCAAAATATAGGCCCTGGATATTTATTGAGTTAATGTAGCTACGTTATTATTCTAGAAAATAGATGAACATATATAACCTATGTTTTCCCATCTAGCAGAGAAAGGCAGTCATGTACAGCAATAATATATCCTAAACAATACAAAATAAAAACCATGAAAGCTCAGAAGAGGGAAAGTTTATTTTCAGGAGGAGATGTCAGAGAAAATATTGTGGGGAAGGTGGAACTTGACCTACACATTGGAGGATGATTTGCACTTGAGCAAGTGCTTTGCTTTCATTCTTCTCCTCCGTCTCCTCCTCCTCCTCCTCTTCCTCCTCCTCCTCCTCCTCTTCCTCCTCCTCCTCCTCCTCTTCCTCCTCCTCTTCCTCCTCTTCCTCCTCCTCCTCCTCTTCCTCTTCCTCCTCCTCTTCCTCTTCCTCCTCCTCCCTCTCCTCCCCATCTCCTCCCTCTCCTCCTCCTCCTCTTTCTCCTCCTCCTTCCTCTCCTCCTCTTCCTCCTCCTCCTCCTCTTCCTCCTCCTCCTCCTCTTCCTCCTCTTCATCCTCCTCCTCCTCCTCTTCCTCCTCCTCCTTCTCTTCCTCCTCCTCCTCCTCTTCCTCCTCTTCCTCCTCCTCCTCCTCTTCCTCTTCCTCCTCCTCCCTCTCCTCCCCATCTCCTCCCTCTCCTCCTCCTCCTCTTCCTCCTCCTCCTCTTCTTCCTCCTCTTCCTCCTCCTCCTCCCTGTCCTCCCCATCTCCTCCCTCTCCTCCTCCTCCTCTTCCTCCTCCTCCTCCTCCCTCTCCTCCCCATCTCCTCCCTCTCCTCCTCCTCCTCCTCCTCTTCCTCCTCCTCCTCCCTCTCCTCCCCATCTCCTCCCTCTCCTCCTCCTCCTCTTCCTCCTCTTCCTCCTCCTCCTCCTCCCTCTCCTCCCCATCTCCTCCCTTTCCTCCTCCTCCTCTTCTTCTTCCTCCCTCTCCTCCTCCTCCGATTCTTGCTTCTTAGCTGATTCTTGGAGTGTGGGCTGAAGAAGATATCATATATAGTTATCTATGATCTAATACTCATTTCCATTGAATACTACCTGTTTATCTGTCATTTTCACTACTTGTCTATGATGTCTCTGAAACCAGAAGCAGTATTTCATTCATCCATGGGTCTTAACACTAAGCATAATGCCTAACACATGACAGGCCCTCAATGAAAACTATGATGTTAATAAAGGGCAAAACAATGAAAGCCCAGGGGCAGCAAGGTGGAGAATGTATTCATGCACTAGAATAAAACTGTTTGAAATTAGAAAAGAATGCTTCTATATTATGTCATAGTGATTAAATAAAGCATGATATATTTATAATAAATCTGGAAGGCAACAAGGAGCTCTGGCATTTCCCCCCTACAGGATAGTGAATTACAGTATTGACATGATTTCTTCCAATCGGCTTCAATTCACCTATCTACATATTGTATGTTACTCTAAAGCATAATTACATGATTTTGGTATACTGAAAGATAAAATCATCTATATAGTCATTATTTATTACAGTTTATGATGGAGAATCACTACAAGAACTTGTTAAGACTTAAGGGCAGTTTTAAGGAAATAAGACAGAATCTGCAATCATCCTGGTTCTCACTGTAAACTTACTGTTATTTAAATCTCAATTTTCTCATTTGTAAAATGGGTTTAAAATAACACCTACTTCATAATTTTTTTGCTAGTGTGAAAGGAGGTAATACAAGTAAACACCTAACACTGTATGAAAGACAGGCTCTATACATTAAAGTGGTTGTAGTCAGGGATAGGACTGGGATTCCTCCATTGCTATCATTCATGAGGTGTTTACACATACCAATTTTGTCACCAGCATTACCTTAGGTACAGATTACTTGAGGAAAATGCTGGGTCTATAATTATAAGAAAAATATTTATTGGGCAGAAATAGGTAATGAATGCTGTTGATATAAAGGTTGATAAAATATTGTGCTTTGTAGCAATCTTTCAAAACTCTTCCTGGAGGAGGGGTTATAGAAAGGGGAAAGAGGGATCACTGATAAACTGAGGCTATTTTACATTGTATCTGTTGTTGCCCTCACTAGATTGTCATAGTATACTTGGAAAAAGTTTCTAACTCAGGGGCTAATGCAATAAGAGACTGTCAGAGCAGGACCTGGGTTTACAGTTCTTGACCCTCCATATTGAAACACCAGCTAAATACTTTACGAAGGATACTTTTTTTTTTTTAATATTTTTCATTGGTTTCTTTTTGTCTTTTTCTTTTTTTTTTTTTCCTTAATCTTTTTGCCAGTCCACACAGCATGTGGGATCTTAATTTCCCAACCAGGGATCAAACCCTTGCCCCCTGCTTTGGAAGTCTTAACCTGCTTTGGAGTCTTAACCACTGGACCATGACTATTTGGTACAGTGTGTTCTGTTACTACACGTGACTACGTTGTAGTTTCCACCTTCCAAAAAGGAGGCACTCTTAGCTGGGAGACTATCAGAGCCCCAAAATATGACTCCTCCACCCAATTTTTCATTAATAACCTCTTATAACTGTGCTTTTCCATGTTTTATTATTAGGGAAAATGTGGAAACCCACAGACATGTAGGTGTGTGAGATAGAAGATAAGATACCAAGCATCAGGGCACTCAGTCATAACACAGCTGGTCTACCAAGCCCTGCAGCATTTATTTGTCTGTGAGGAGCTCAGAATTTATTGGGGGGTATACAAATTCAAAACAAAAAAATAATCAAAACACTTCGTGATTGATGATAGGCTAAGTGGTATGAATAAGTTACAGTAAGAGCTTAAAGGAGAGTGAAATAAATTCTAATTGGACATAGAAAATACACCTTTGGGCTTCCCTGGTGGTGCAGTGGTTGAGAGTCCGCCTGCCGATGCAGGGGACGCGGGTTCGTGCCCCAGTCTGGGAGGATCCCACGTGCTGCAGAGCGGCTGGGCCCGTGAGCCATGGCCACGGAGCCTGCGCGTCCGGAGACTGTGCTCCGCAACGGGAGAGGCCACAACAGTAAGAGGCCTGTGTACCGCAAAAAAAAAAAAAAAAGAAAATACACCTTTGATCTGGAACAGTAAATAGGAAACTACTCGATTTTACTTCAATAATTTAAGCTTGGTTATTTTGAAACACACAAGTATTTCCAAAAAATGAAATATTTATTTGAAATTTAAATTTTAAATGGTTTCATTTTTCTTGGGAATAGGTAGTCTCTGATAAGATGTAATGGTTGTAAGTGCATTTTTTAACAAGAGCCCTTACATCAATTTGTAAAATGTCAAGCAAAAAATTCTGGGAAAATAAAATCTGATCATGTTAGTTTTACTGAAATTCAAAAGATTTAATCAAAACGATATAAAAATTGTACTTAAGGGAAAGTGGACAGTCAAAAATTTTTTCTTGGGCTTTCCTGGTGGCACAGTGGTTGAGAATCTGCCTGCCAATGCAGGGGACACGGGTTCGAGTCCTGGTCTGGGAAGATCCCACATGCCGCAGAGCAACTGGGCCCGTGAGCACAACTACTGAGCCTGCGCGTCTGAAGCCTGTGCTCTGCAACAAGAGAGGCCACGACAGTGAGAGGCCCGCGCACTGCGATGAAGAGTGGCCCCCGCTTGCTGCAACTAGAGAAAGCTCTCGCACAGAAACGAAGACCCAACACAGCCAAAAATAACTAAATAAAATAATAATAAATAAATAAATTTTCTTGATCCAATATCAGTAAATCAGGTGTAATGATTCACACCAGGCATGCAGGAAAATACAGAGAAGACCCCCAAACTCCTGTTCCATGGCTACTAAAACCTTGAATTATTGTTACAAGAGTGTAACTGAAGTAGTTTCCAATCTTATCATACTTTGTTGGCTCAATAATAATTACAGTAATCACCACCACAACAGCTTTACAGATAGTATCCCACGGCATCCTCAGAGCACAGTCTCTGAAGTAAGACTGTTGGGTCTGTGACTTTTGGAAAGTTAATTAACTCTGTTAGACTCAGTTTTCTCAATCTAAAAAATGGGAACGTTAATAATGTTTACCTCAGGATTATCATAACAGTTAAAATAATCGATCCCTTCAAATATCTGTCAGAATGTTTTACACATGTCAAATATTCAAAAAATGTTTATGATCAATATTTTAACATACGTAATCAAGAGGAATTGGGTTCAAATTAACTAAGTGGGTTGCCCAAGGACAAAAGGCAGAAAAGCAAATAATGGGGGACCTGAAATGAGGTCACTGTGATTCTAAGCTGTATATAGTATTAGCATTTATGCTATGCAGCCTCCAAATTCAAACAAGCAGCAAATATTCATTGGGTCCATACTACATGGTGATACTGTATCACCTCCCAGAATTCAATGATGAATAACATAAATTAATATTTTCACTCATGAAATTTGTACTGTAAATGAGATTAAGACTATAAACAAGAAACAGAGAGTTGGACTGATTTCAAATTGTGTTGAATGCTATCAAAAAAAAAAAAAAAAACAGGGTTGTAAGAGAGAAAACAGGGAGAGCTTCTTTATATGAGAAAATCAGGGAAGGTTTCTCTGAAGAGGTGACATTAGAGTTGGGACCTGAAGGATTAGAAGGAGCCATCCAAGCAAACAGCAGAGGAAAGAACATTCCAGGGAAAGGGATCAGGATATTCACGTGCCCAGAAGTAGCATTAGAAACACAGTGTTCCAAGAACAGAAGGCTTTCTCCTGCTGAAGGAGAGTGAAGGTGGAAGACTGCAAAGCAACTAGAGCATTCAAGGACTTGTGGTCTTTGTAAGAAGTTTGGATTTTATTTTAAACGTGCTAAGAAGTCACTGAGAGATTTAAGCAGAAAAGTGCAGTAATTTGAATTGCTTTTGTGAGAATGGACTGGAGAAGACCAAAAATGAAGAAGTGAGGCCAACTTATTATACTGGTAACATCAGAACTAGGGGCTGTTAGTGGACTTGGAAAGAAATAATAGATTTGAGAAATGTTTGGGCCTGGGGGATGGGTAGAAGTGAAACCAAGCAGGACCCCATGGCATTCCTGGGCACAGAAGTCTTTCTGTGTCCCTATTTCTTGATTAGAGTAAATAGGCCTTATTCAGCCACCATGAACTTCCCTGAGTTCCAACTGGCAGGTTCAAACAGTTGCTAATTAGAAAAGGGAGGGGATGCAGAGACAAGTGAGGAACAGTCAAGAAACAATACTGCAGCCTTGGGGTAGGGTCCTTGTTCCCCCACAAGGGGTACACATAACACTCTTTGAGCTGTTTTGCAGATACTGAAACCCCCACCAAGTGGGAGAAGTTAACTGTATGCTGCCCACAAGCACGGAGACCCCAGACCTGCTTGGAACCAGAAGGTTGATGATGCTGACTGCCACTTACCTCATCACCAACCAATCAGAAGAATGTCCACGAGCTGATCACACCCTCCTCTTTGAAATATTACTGTAGAACTCACTACTCCCTCCAGGACGGGACGAAGAGTTTTGAGGGCATTAGCCCATCGTTGGCTCCCTTTGCCTGGCAAAACAATAAAGCTATTCTTTCCAACTTCACCCAAAACTCTGTCTTTGAGATTTAACTTGGTGTCAGGGTACAGAGGCCAGATTCGGCTTCAGAACTGACAACAATGATGATGTGCAATCGGCTGATGAAAAAGAGGCACTAACGCTGTGTCTATGTTGAAAAACTGGGTGAAGGATAGGGAGTTTTACTGTGAGAAGATCAGGTTGGGGGAGAAGAGTCAAGACCTTCATTTTGACCTTATTAAATTTTAGAAGCTCCTTACACATTGAAGAGGAGACAAGTGAATATAGATGAAACAAATCCATATATGGCTTCTCAAATACCACATAAACAGATTAGCTACACCAGTCTTTACAAGAAGGGGAGGAGTAAGGGTGGAGGGTGATGGAAATTATGGGGCCACTTCTTACTGAGAAAGTTCTGTTTTCTTGTCCCTAGAAGAAAAAAGATTCTTTGCTTTTGAACACTCCTTCTGGAATCAGCAATTTCTTCAAAAGAAAATCCTGTCACAATGTGAAATCAGCAGCATAATCTCATATTGGAATTTCCAAATTTCTACTGCATAAATGAAAAGCTGTTTTAAATACTGTTTTAAAAATGGAATTCCAAGGGGACCTTCAAGATGGCAGAGGAGTAAGACGTGGAGACCTTCCTCCCTACAAATACAACAGAAATTCATCTACATGTGGAACAACTCCTACAGAACACCTACAGAACGCTGGCAGAAGACCTCAGACCTCCCAAAAGGCAAGAAACTCCCCACGTACCTGGGTAGGGCAAAAGAAAAAAGAATAAACAGAGAAAAAGGATAGGGACGGGACCTGCACCAGTGGGAGGCAGCTGTGAAGGAGGAAAGGTTTCTACACACTAGGAAGCCCCTACACGGGCGGAGACGGGGGATGGCGGGGGGGAAGCTTCAGGGCCACAGAGAAGAGCACAGCAACAGGGGTGCAGAGGGCAAAATGGAGAGATTCCCGCACAGAGGATTGGTGCCGACCAGCACTCACCAGCCTGAGAGGCTTGTCTGCTCACCTGCCAGGGCGGGCAGGGTTGGGAGCTGAGGCTCGGGCTTCGGAGGTCAGATCCCAGGGAGAGGACTGGGATTGGCTGCGTGACCACAGCCTGAAGGGGGCTAGTGCACCACAGCTAGCCAGGAGGGAGTCCAGGAAAAGTCTGGAGCTCCCGAAGAGGCAACAGACAATTGTTTCAGGGTGCACGAGGAGAGGGGATTCAGAGCACCATCTAAATGAGCTCCAGAGACGGGCGAGAACCACGACTATCAGTGCTGACACCAGAGACTGGCATGAAATGCTAAGGCTGCTGCTGCCGCCACCAAGAAGCCTGTGTGCAAGCACAGGTCACTATCCATACCTCCCTTCCTGGGAGCCTGTGCAGCCTGCCACTGCCAGGGTCCCGTGATCCAGGGAAAACCTCCCCAGGAGAACACATGGCATGCCTCAGGCTGATGCAACGTCATGCTGGCCTCTGCTGCCCCAGGCTCGCCCCACATTCCGTACCCCTCCCTCCCCCTGGCCTGAGTGAGCCAGAGACCCCTAATCAGCTGCTCCTTTAACCCTGTCCTGTCTGGGCGAAGAACAGAGACCGGAGGGTGACCTACATGCATAGGTGGGGCCAAACACAAAGCTGAACCCCAGGAGCTGTGCCAAAAAAGAAGAGAAAGCGAAATCTCTCCCACCAGCCTGAGGAGCAGCGGATTAAATCTCCACAATCAACTTGATGTACCCTGCACCTGTGGAATACATGAACAGACAATGAATCATCCCAAAACTGAGGCAGTGGGCTTTGGGAGTAACTGTAGACTTGGGGTTTGCTTTCTGAGTCAAATTTATTTCTAGTTTTATGTTCATCTTAGTTTAGTATTTAGAGCTTATTATCACTGGTAGATTTGTTTATTGATTTGGTTGCTCTCTTCCTTTATATATATATATATAAATATATATATATATATATATATATATATATATATATATATATATATATATATATATATAATTTTTCCCTTCTTCTCTTTTTGTGAGTGTGTATGTGTATGCTTCTTTGTGTGCTTTTGTCTGTATAGGTTTGCTTTTACCATTTGTCCTAGGGTTCTGTCTGTTGGTTTTTTGATTTGTTGTTTTCAGGATAGTTTTAGCACTTGTTATCAGTTGTGGATTTGTTTTTTGGTTTGGTTACTCTCTTCTTTTTTTTTATTACTTTTTAATTTTTAATAATATGTTTTATTTTTTAATTTAATAACTTTTTCCTTTCTTTCTTTTCCTTCCTTCCTTCCTTCCTTTCCCTCCCTCCCTCCCTTCCTTTCCCTCCCTCCCTCCCTCTCTCTCTCTCTTTCTTTCTTTCTTCTCACTTTTCTTCTGGGGTGTGTGAATGACAGGATCTTGGTGCTCCAGCAGTATCAGGCCTGAGACTCTGACTGGGAGAGCTGAGCTCAGGACATTGCCCCACCAGAGACCTCCCAACTCCACGTAATATCAAACGATGAAAGCTCTCCCAGAGATCTCCATCTCAACAATAAGACCCAGGTCCAACCAACAACAAGCAAGCTACAGTGCTGGACACCCTATGCCAAACAACTAGCAAGACAGGAACACAATCCCACCCATTAGCAGAGAGGCTGCCTAAAAGCATAATAAGGTCACAGACACTCCAAAACACACCACCAGATGTGGTCCTGCCCACCAGAAACACAAGATCCACCCTCATCCACCAGAACACAGGCACCAGTCCCTTCCAAGAGGAAGCCTACACAACCCACTGAACCAAACTGACTAATGGGGGGCAGACACCAAAAACAATGGGAACTACGAACCTGCAGCCTGTGAAAAGGAGATCCCAAACAGAGTAAGTTAAGCAAAATGAGAAGACAGAAAGATACACAACAGATGAAGGAGCAAAGTAAAAACCCACCAGACCTAACAAATGAAGAGGAAATAGGCAGTGTATCTGAAAAAGAATTCAGAGTAATAAAGTAAAGATGATCCAAAATCTTAGAAATAGAATGGAGAGGGGCTTCCCTGGTGGCGCAGTGGTTGAGAGTCCGCCTGCCGATGCAGGGGACGCGGGTTCGTGCCCCGGTCTGGGAGGATCCCACATGCCGCGGAGCGGCTGGGCCCGTGAGCCGTGGCTGCTGAGCCTGTGCTCCGGAGCCTGTGCTCCGCAGGGGGAGAGGCCACAACAGTGAGAGGCCCGTGTACCGCAAAAAAAAAAAAAAAAAAAAAAAAAAAAAAAAAAAAGAATGGAGAAAATACAAGAAACATTTAACAAGGACCTAGAAGAACTAAAGAGCAAACGAACAATGATGAACAACACAATAAATGAAATTAAAAATTCTCTAGAAGAAATCAGTAGCAGAATAACTGAGGCAGAAGAACACATAAGTGACCTGAAAGATAAAATAGTGGAAATAACTACTGCAGAGCAGAATAAAGAAAAAAGAATGAAAAGAATTGAGGACAGTCTCAGAGACCTCTGGGACAACACGTAATGCACCAACATTTGAATTATAGGGGTCCCAGAAGAAGAAAAGAAAAAGAAAGGGACTGAGAAAATATTTGAAGAGATTATAGTTGAAAACTTCCCTAATATGGGAAAGGAAAAAGTCAATTGAGTCCAAGAAGCACAGAGAGTCCCATACAGGAGAAATCCAAGGAGAAACACACCAAGACACATATTAATCAAACTATCAAAAATTAAATACAGAGACAGGAGCGAGTCGCGGCTGAAAGCGCGGAGCCCAGAGATGGGCGTGGGATGCTGGGGCTGCTGCTGCTGCTGCCAAGAAGCCTGTGTGCGAGCGCAGGTCACTGTCCACACAGCCCTTCCGGGAGCCTGTGCAGCCCGCCACTGCCGGGGTCCCGGGATCCAGGGGCGGCTTCCCTGGGAGAACGCACGGCGCGCCTCGGGCTGGTGCAACATCACGCTGGCCTCTGCCGCTGCAGGCTCGCCCCGCACTCTGTGCCCCTACCTCCCGCCCGGCCTGAGTGAGCCAGAGTCCCCGAAGAGGCTGCTCCTTTAACGCTGTCCTGTCTGAGCGAAGAACAGACGCCCTCCGGCGACCTACACGCAGAGGCGGGGCTAAATCCAAAGCTGAGACCCAGGAGCTGTGAGAACAAAGAAGAGAAAGGGAAACCTCTCCCAGCAGCCTCAGAAGCAGCGGATTAAAGCTCCACAATCAACTTGATGTACCCTGCATCTGTGGAATACATGAATAGACAACAAATCATCCCAAATTGAGGAGCCAGGAGTCAGTGCTGTGCCTCTGAGGTGGGAGAGCCAACTTCAGGACACTGGTCCACAAGAGACCTCCCAGCTCCACATAATATCAAACGGCGAAAATCTTCCAGAGATCTCCATCTCAACACCAGCACCCAGCTTCACTCAACGACCAGCAAGCTACAGTGCTGGACACCCTATGCCAAACAACTAGCAAGACAGGAACACAACGCCACCCATTAGCAGAGAGGCTGCCTAAAATCATAAAAAGTCTGCAGACACCCCAAAACACACCACGGAACGTGGACCTGCCCACCAGAAAGACAAGATCCAGCCTCATCCACCAGAACACAGGCACTAGTCCCCTCCACCAGGAAGCCTACACAACCCACTAAACCAACATTAGCCACTGGGGACAGACACCAAAAACAACGGGAACTACGAACCTGCAGCCTGCAAAAAGGAGACCCCAAACACAGTAACATAAGCAAAATGAGAAGACAGAAAAACACACAGCAGGAGAAGGAGCAAGATAAAAACCCACCAGACCTAACAAATGAAGAGGTAATAGGCAGTCTACCTGAAAAAGAATTCAGAATAATGATAGTAAAGATGATCAAAGATTCTATTTCCAAGATCCAAAATCTTGGAAATAGAATAGACAAAATGCAAGAAACAGTTAACAAGGACCTAGAAGAACTAAAGATGAATCAAGCATCGATTAAAAACACAAAAAATGAAATAAAAGATACTCTAGATGGGATCAATCGCAGAATAACTGAGGCAGAAGAACGGATAAGTGAGGTGGAAGATAAAATAGTGGAAATAACTGATGCAGAGCAAAATAAAGAAAAAAGAATGAAAAGAACAGAGGACAGTCTCAGAGACCTCTGGGACAACATTAAACGCACCAACATTCGAATTATAGGAGTTCCAGAAGAAGAAGAGAAAAAGAAAGGGACTGAGAAAATATTTGAAGAGATTATAGTTGAAAACTTCCCTAATATGGGAAAGGAAATAGTTAATCAAGTCCAGGAGGCACAGAGAGTCCCATACAGAATAAATCCAAGGAGAAATACGCCAAGACACATATTAATCAAACTGTCAAAAATTAAACACAAAGAAATCATATTAAAAGCAGCAAGGCAAAAACAACAAATAACACACAAGGGAATCCCCATCAGGATAACAGCTGATCTCTCAGCAGAAACTCTACAAGCCAGAAGGGAGTGGCAGGACATAATTAAAGTGATGAAGGACAAAAACCTGCAACCAAGATTACTCTACCCAGCAAGGATCTCATTCAGATTTGATGGAGAAATTAAAACCTTTACAGACAAGCAAAAGCTGAGAGAGTTCAGCACCACCAAACCAGCTTTACAACAAATGCTAAAGGAACTTCTCTAGGCAAGAAACACAACAGAAGGAAAAGACCTACAAAAACGAACCCAAAACAATTAAGAAAATGGGAATAGGAACATACATATCAATAATTACCTTAAATGTAAATGGACTAAATGCTCCCACCAAAAGACACAGATAGGCTGAATGGATACAAAAACAAAACCCATATATATGCTGTCTACAAGAGACCCACTTCAGACCTAGAGACATACAGACTGAAAGTAAAGGGATGGAAAAAGATATTCCATGCAAATGGAAACCAAAAGAAAGCTGGAGTAGCAATTCTCATATCAGACAAAATAGACTTTAAAATAAAGACTACTAGAAGAGACAAAGAAGGACACTACATAATGATCAAGGGATCGATCCAAGAAGAAGATATAACAATTGTAAATATTTATGCACCAAACATAGGAGCACCTCAATACATAAGGCAAATACGAACAGCCATAAAAGGAGAAATCGACAGTAACACAATCATAGTAGGGGACTTTAACACCCCACTTTCACCAAATGACAGATCATCCAAAATGAAAATAAATAAGGAAACACAAGCTTTAAATGATACATTAAACAAGATGGACTTAATTGATATTTATAGGACATTCCATCCAAAAACAACAGAATACACATTTTTCTCAAGGGCTCATGGAACATTCTCCAGGATAGAACATATCTTGGGTCACAAATCAAGCCTTGATAAATTTCAGAAAATTGAAATTGTATCAAGTATTTTTTCCGAACACAATGCTATGAGACTAGATATCAATTACAGGAAAAGATCTGTAAAAAATACAAACACATGGAGGCTAAACAATACACTACTTAATAACGAAGTGATCACTGAAGAAATCAAAGAGGAAATTAAAAAATACCTAGAAACAAATGACAATGGAGACACGACGACCCAAAACCTATGGGATGCAGCAAAAGCAGTTCTAAGAGGGAAGTTTATAGCAATACAATCCCACCTTAAGAAACAGGAAACATCTCGAATAAACAACCTAACCTTGCACCTAAAGCAATTAGAGAAAGAAGAACAAAAACATCCCAAAGTTAGCAGAAGGAAAGAAATCATAAAAATCAGATCAGAAATAAATGAAAAAGAAATGAAGGAAACGATAGCAAAGATCAATAAAACTAAAAGCGGGCTCTTTGAGAAGATAAACAAAATTGATAACCATTAGCCAGACTCATCAAGAAAAAAAGGGAGAAGACTCAAATCAATAGAATTAGAAATGAAAAAGGAGAAGTAACAACTGACACTGCAGAAATACAAAACATCATGAGAGATTACTACAAGCAACTCTATGCCAATAAAATGGACAACCTGGAAGAAATGGACAAATTCTTAGAAATGCACAACCTGCCAAGACTGAATCAGGAAGAAATAGAAAACATGAACAGACCAATCACAAGCACTGAAATTGAAACTGTGATAAAAAATCTTCCAACAAACAAAAGCCCAGGACCAGATGGCTTCACAGGTGAATTCTATCAAGCATTTAGAGAAGAGCTAACACCTATCCTTCTCAAACTCTTCCAAAATATAGCAGAGGAAGGAACACTCCCAAACTCATTCTATGAGGCCACCATCTCCTTGGTACCAAAACCAGACAAGGATGTCACAAAGAAAGAAAACTACAGGCCAATATCACTGATGAACATAGATGCAAAAATCCTCAACAAAATACTAGCAAACAGAATCCAACAGCACATTAAAAGGATCATACACCATGATCAAGTGGGGTTTATCCCAGGAAGGCAAGCATTCTTCAATATACGCAAATCAATCAACATGATACACCATATTAACAAGTTGAAGGAGAAAAACCATATGATCATATCAATAGATGCAGAGAAAGCTTTCAAGAAAATTCAACACCCATTTATGATAAAAACCCTGCAGAAAGTAGGCATAGAGGGAACTTTCCTCAACATAATAAAGGCCATATATGACAAACCCACAGCCAGCATCGTCCTCAATGGTGAAAAACTGAAACCATTTCCACTAAGTTCAGGAACAAGACAAGGTTGCCCACTCTCACCACTCTTATTCAACATAGTTTTGGAAGTTTTAGCCACAGCAATCAGAGAAGAAAAGGAAATAAAAGGAATCCAAATCGGAAAAGAAGAAGTAAAGCTGTCACTGTTTGCAGATGACATGATACTATACATAGAGAATCCTAAAGATGCTACCAGAAAACGACTGGAGCTAATCAATGAATTTGGTAAAGTTGCAGGATACAAAATTAATGCACAGAAATCTCTGGCATTCCTATATACTAATGATGAAAAATCTGAAAGTGAAATCAAGGAAACACTCCCATTTACCATTGCAACAAAAAGAATAAAATATCTAGGAATAAACCTACCTAAGGAGACAAAAGACCTGTATGCAGAAAATTATAAGACACTGATGAAAGCAATTAAAGATGATACAAATAGATGGAGAGATGTACCATGTTCTTGGATTGGAAGAATCAACATTGTGAAAATGACTCTACTACCCAAAGCAATCTACAGATTCAATGCAATCCCTATCAAACTACCACTGGCATTTTTCAGAGAACTAGAACAAAAAATTTCACAATTTGTATGGAAACACAAAAGACCCCGAATAGCCAAAGCAATCTTGAGAACGAAAAATGGAGCTGGAGGAATCAGGCTCCCTGACTTCAGACTCTACTACAAAGCTACAGTAATCAAGACAGTATGGTACTGGCACAAAAACAGAAAGATAGATCAATGGAACAGGATAGAAAGCCCAGAGATAAACCCACGGACATATGGTCACCTTATCTTTGATAAAGGAGGCAGGAATGTACACTGGAGAAAGGACAGTCTCTTCAATAAGTGGTGCTGGGAAAACTGGATAGGGACATGTAAAAGTATGAGATTAGATCACTCCCTAACACCATACACAAAAATAAGCTCAAAATGGATTAACCACCTAAATGTAAGGCCAGAGACTATCAAACTCTTAGAGGAAAACATAGGCAGAACACTCTATGACATAAATCACAGCAAGATCCTTTTTGACCCATCTCCTAGAGAAATGGAAATAAAGACAAAAATAAACACATGGGACCTAATGAAACTTCAAAGCTTTTGCACAGCAAAGGAAACCATAAACAAGACCAAAAGACAACCCTCAGAATGGGAGAAAATATTTGCAAATGAAGCAACTGACAAAGGATTAATCTCCAAAACTTATAAGCAGCTCATGCAGCTCAATAACAAAAAAACAAACAACCCAATCCAAAAATGGGCAGAAGACCTAAATAGACATTTCTCCACAGAAGATATACAGACTGCCAACAAATACATGAAAGGATGCTCAACATCTTTACTCATTAGAGAAATGCAAATCAAAACTACAATGAGATATCATCTCACACCAGTCAGAATGGCCATCATCAAAAAATCTAGAAACAATAAATGCTGGAGAGGGTGTGGAAAAAAGGGAACACTCTTGCACTGCTGGTGGGAATGTGAATTGGTACAGCCACTATGGAGAACAGTATGGAGGTTCCTTAAAAAACTACAAATAGAACTACCATATGACCTAGCAATCCCACTACTGGGCATATACCCTGAGAAAACCATAATTCAAAAAGAGACATGTACCAAAATGTTCATAGCATCCCTATTTACAATAGCCCGGAGATGGAAACAACCTAAGTGTCCATCATCGGATGAATGGGTAAAGAAGATGTGGCACATATATACAATGGAATATTACTCAGCCATAAAAAGAAATGAAATTGAGCTATTTGTAATGAGGTGGGTGGACCTAGAGTCTGTCATACAGAGTGAAGTAAGTCAGAAAGAGAAAGACAAATACTGTATGCTGACACATATATATGGAATTTAAGAAAAAAAAATGTCATGAAGAACATAGGGGTAAGACAGGAATAAAGACACAGACCTACTAGAGAATGGACTTGAGGATATGGGGAGGGGGAAGGGTAAGCTGTGACAAAGTGAAAGAGCGGCATGGAGATATATACACTACCAAACGTAAGGTAGATAGCTAGTGGGAAGCAGCCGCATAGCACAGGGAGATCAGCTCGGTGCTTTGTGACCGCCTGGAGGGGTGGGATACGGAGAGTGGGAGGGAGACGCAAAAGGGAGGGGATATGGGTACATATGTATATGTATAACTGATTAAATTTGTTATAAAGCAAAAAAAAAAATTAAATACAAAGAAAAAATATTAAAAGCACCAAGGGAAAAGCAAGAAATAACATATAAGGGAATCCCCATAAAGTTAAGAGCTGATCTTTCAGCAGAAACCCTGCAAACCAGAAGGGAGTGGCAGAACATATCTACGTGATGAAAGGGAAAAACCTACAAAGATTACTCTACGCAGCAAGGATCTCATTCAGGTTTGACAGAGAAATTAAAACCTTTACACACAAGCAAAAGTTAAGGAAATTCAGAACTACCAAGCCAGCTTTACAACAAATGCTAAAGGAACTTCTCTAGACAGGAAACACAAGAGAAGGAAAAGACCTACAATAACAAACCCAAAACAATTAAGAAAATGGTAATAGGAACATACATATCAATAACTACCTTAAATGTAAATGGATTAAATGCTCCAACCAAAATACGTAGACTGGCTGAATGGATACAACAACAAGACCCATATATATGCTATCTACAAGAAACCCACTTCAGACCTAGGAACACATACAGACTGAAAGTGAGGGGATGGAAAAAGATATTCCATGCAAATGGAAATCAAAAGAGAGCTGGAGCAGCAATTCTTATATCAGACAAAATAGACTTTAAAATAAAGACTATTACAAGAGACAAAGAAGGACACTACATAATGATCAAGGAACAATCCAAGAAGATATAACAATTGTAAATATTTATGGAGCCAACATAGGAGCAACTTGATACATAAGGCAAATGCTAACCGCCATAAAAGGGGAAATCGAGAGTAACACCATAATAGTAGGGGACTTTAACACCCCACTTTCACCAATGGACAGATCATCCAAAATGAAAATAAATAAGGAAACACAAGCTTTAAAAGACACATTAAACAAGATGGACTTAATTGTAATTTATAGGACATTCCATCCAAAAACAACAGAATAAACATTCTTCTCAAGTGCTCATGGAACATTCTCCAGGATAGATCATATCTTGGGTCACAAATCAAGCCTTGATAAATTTAAGAAAACTGAAATGGTATCAAGAATCTTTTCTGAACATAATGCTATGAGACTAGAGATCAGTTACAGGAAAAAATCTGTAAAAAATGCACATGGAGGCTAAACAATACACTACAAAATAACAAAGAGATCACTGAAGACAGCAAAGGGGAGATCAAAAAAGACCTAGAAACAAATGACAATGAAAACTTCATGACCCAAAACCTATGGGATGCAGCAAAAGCAGTTCTAAGCGGGAGATTACAGCAACAAAATCCAACCTCAAGAAACAAGAAACATCTCAAATAAACAACCTAACTTTACACCTAAAGCAATTAGAGAAAGAAGAACAAAATCCCCCAAAGTTAGCAGAAGGAAAGAAATCATAAAGATCAGATCAGAAATAAATGAAAAAGAAATGATGGAAACAAGAGCAAAATTAATAAAACTAAAAGCTGGTTCTTTGAGAAGATAAACAAAATTGATAAACTATTAGCCAGACTCATCAAGAAAAAAAGGGAGAAGACTCAAATCAATAGAATTAGAAGTGAAAAAGGAGAAGTAACAACTGGCACTGCAGAAATACAAAGGGTCATGAGAGATTCCTACAAGCAACTCTATGCCAATAAAATGGACAACCTGGAAGAAATGGACAAAACCTTAGAAAAGCACAACCTTCAAGACTGAATCAGGCAGAAATAGAAAATATAAACAGACAAATCACAAGTACTGTAATTGAAACTGTGACTAAAAATCTTCCAACAAACAAAGGTCCAGGACCAGATGGCCTCACAGGTAAATTCTATCAAATATTTAGAGAATATCTAACACTGATCCTGCACAAACTCTTCCAAAAAATTGCAGAGGGAGAAACACTCCCAATTCATTCTACGAGGTTACCATCACCCTGATACCAAAACCAGACAAAGATGTCACAAAAAAGAAAACTATAGGCCAATATCTCTGATGAACATAGATGCAAATATCGTCAAAAAAATAGTAGCAAGCAGAATCCAACAGCACATTAAAAGGATCATACACCATGATCAAGTGGGGTTTATCCCAGGAATGCAACAATTCTTCAACATACGCAAATCAATCCGTGTGATATACCATGTTAACAAATTGAGGGAGAAAAACCATATGACCATCTCAACAGAGATAGGAAAATCTTTTGACAAAATTCAACGCCCATTTATGATAAAAACTCTCCCGAATGTAGGCATAGAGGGAAGTTACCTCAACATAATAAAGGCCATATATGACAAAATCACAGCCAACATCCTTCTCAATGGTGGAACACTGAAACCATTTCCTCTAAAATCAGGAAAAAAACAAGGTTGCCCACTCTCACCACTATTATTCAACATAGATTTGGAAGTTTTAGCCACAGCAGTCAGAGAGGAAAAAGAAATAAAAGAAATCCAAATAGGAAGAGAAGAAGTAAAACGGTCACTGTTTGCAGATGACATGATACTATACATAGAGAACCCTAAAGATGCTACCAGAAAACTACTAGAGCTAATCAATGAATTTGGTAAAGTAGCAGGATACAAAATAAATGCACAGAAATCTCTTTCATTCCTATATACTAATGATGAAAAATCTGAAAGAGAAATTAAGGAAACACTCTCTTTTACCACTGCAACAAAAAGAATAAAATACCTAGGAATAAACCTACCCAAGGAGACAAAAGACCTGTATGCAGAAAACTATAAGACACTGATGAAAGAAATTAAGATGGTACAAACAGATGGAGAGATATACCATGTTCTTGGATTCAAAGAACCAACATTGTGAAATAGACTATACTACCCAAAGCAATCTACAGATTCAAGACAATCCCTATCAAACAACCAAAGGCATTTTTCACAGAACTAGAACAAAAAACTTCACAATTTTTATGGAAACACAAAAGACCACAAGACAGTATGGTATTGGGACAAAAACAGAAATATAGATCAATGGAACAGGATAGAAAGCCCAGAGATAAACCCACACACATATGGTCACCTAATCTTTGATAAAGGAGGCAAGAATATACAATGGAGAAAAGACAGCTTCTTCAGTAAGTGGTGCTGGAAAACTGGACAGCTGCATGTAAAAGAATGAAATTAGAACACTCGCTAACACCATACACAAAAATAAGCTCAAAATGGATTAAAGACCTAAATGTAAGGCCAGAGACTATAAAACTCTTTGAGGAAAACATAGGCAGAACACTCTATGACATAAATCACAGCAAGATCTTTTTTGACCCACCTCCTAGAGAAATGGAAATAAAAACAAAAATAAACAAATGGGACCTAATGAAACTTAAAAGCTTTTGCACAGCAAAGGAAACCATAACCAACATGAAAAGACAACCCTCAGAATGGGAGAAAATATTTGCAAACGAAGCAACTGACATAGGATTAATCTCCAAAATTTACAAGCAGCTCATGCAGCTCAGTATCAATAAAACAAACCACCCAATCCAAAAATGGGCAGAAGACTAAATAGACATTTCTCCAAAGAAGATATACAGATTGCCAACAAACACATGAAAGGATGCTCAACATCATTAATCATTAGAGAAATGCAAATCAAAACTACAAAATGAGGTATCACCTCACACCAGTCAGAATGGCCATCATCAGAAAATCTACAAACAACAAATGATGGAGCGGGTGTGGAGAAAAGGGAACCCTCTTGCATTGTTGGTGGGAATGTAAATTGATACAACCACTATGGAGAACAGTATGGAGGTTACTTTAAAAACTAACAGTAGGGGCCTCCCTGGTGGCGCAGTGGTTGAGAGTCCGCCTGCTGATGCAGGGGATACGGGTTCGTGCCCCGGTCTGGGAGGATCCCATATGCCGCGGAGCGGCTGGGCCCGTGAGCCATGGCCGCTGAGCCTGCGCATCCAGAGCCTGTGCTCCGCAACGGGAGAGGCCACAACAGTGAGAGGCCCGCGTACCGCAAAAAAAAAAAAAAAAAAAAAAAAAAAAAAAAAAACTAACAGTAGAACTACCATACGACCCAGCAATACCACTCCTGGACATATACCCAGAGAAAACCACAATTCAAAAAGACACATGCACCCCAATATTCATTGCAGCACTATTTACAATAGCCAGGTCATGGAAGCAACCTAAATGCCCATCAACAGATGAATGGACAAAGAAGATGTTGTACGTATATACAATGGAATATTACTTAGCCATAAAAAGGAACAAAATTGGGTCATTTGTAGAGACATGAATGGACCTAGAGATTGTCATACAGAGTGAAGTTGTCAGAAAGAGAAAAACAAATATCATATATTAACCCAAATATGTGGAATCTAGAAAAATGTTACAGATGAACCGGTTTGCAAGGCAGAAATAGAGACACAGATATAGAGAACAAATGTTTGGACACCAAGGGGGGGAAGCGGGGTGGTGGTGGTGGTGGGATGAATTGGGAGATTGGTATTGACATGTATACACTAATGTGTATAAAATAGATAAATAATAAAAAAGAATAAAATAAAATGAGGAAAGGAAGATGAGGTGCATGTGTAGGAGACATTCTTCCTGTCCTTATTTCTTGTCAGTAAAATAATTTGGTTAATTGCTTTTGTTTTAGATAATTGTTTGAAATACTGTGTTAGTAGAAAAGCAGTATTAAAAAGAGTACAGTTTCACTGTTTAAAGTTAGAATTTGGATGAAGGCAACAGAAAAGGAGGAATATTATCTTGTGAGAACATATTTTGTTTATTTAATTTTAATATAGAAATCTGTCATCTTTCTACTTCAATTTGAAAAATCTAGAAGTTTGACTTTACATAATAGGATAATTTTTATAGTACTAGAATTTTGCCTCTAGAAATATTTAAGCTTCAAACATCCCAACACCAACGTAAAGTCTTACTTTATTTTGTATTCCATTACTTGTATATATTTATCTGCTTAATATTTAAATGTAAGCATTAATGATTATAACTTCTAGTTATAGTAAAGTCTCAGTGTTTTTGAAATTTCAGTGATCCTTTGCAAAGGAGCTAAGCTGAAATTGACTTAGCACATTCTTATTTCATAGGCCAAATTAATAATGAAGAAAACTTTCATAGGAATAATTAAGAATGTAAGAAATATACCCTCCAGCAATGTGAGCACTTCAAAGGCACATAGTACAAGCAATGGTAGAAAGCCCGATTATAATTATCATGATATAGTCATTAAAATAACTTCCCCTAGAGGTTTTCATGAAGTAACACTTTTATTGCTTGTACTTTAAGTATAAAGGCAGCTTTTATTTTAAAATAATCATGAGTTTAGGCTTTTTGCTAATTTATAATGATTTACAACTATTTTCTTCTATTAGTGATTCAACTTTCCAATTGTTGAACATTTTTCCACTTTCCTATGCAGCTTTGAGCTATACAATGTCATGTTACCTGGTAATGCTTACTTAGTGCTAACCAAATTTTACACGCACACACATACAAACACATACACACTTATTTTGTAAAATATTTGATTAGTGTCTGTCTGTTCCTCCAGAGCATAATCTTTTTGAGGGCAGGGATCATATTTATTTTACTGTTAATGTACCGCCAATCTACACAAAACTGACATGTATTGACAATGTGCTTAAAGATTTGATAAATTAATGAATGAAATAAGTAATAGAACTGAGATTGCTTTCCATCAAATATACTCCTTTTGAATTCAAAATTAACAAGTATGCCTTGAGCTCTTCACCAAACACTCACTAGACTTATAAGGCCAGACTCTTATTATATGGAATTAATTAATTGCCACAAGAGCCTTGCAAGGCAGAATGAGTTATGTTCATACAGTTAATCAGTAAAAGGAAATGACTGAAAACCTATCTCCTGGTCCTAGTGCTCCTTCCATTATACTCCAAATACTAATATTCACTGAGAATTGACAGCATATTTGTTATTTTAAGTACTCAGTCAACATTTACAGTTCAATAATGTTACATAATACGCCATTAGGATTAAAATGCCTTGTAAAGCAGAGGTCCCCAATCTTTTTGGCACCAGGGACCAGTTTCATGGAAGACAATTTTTCCACGGACCGGGGTGTGGGAGGGTGGGGGAGTGGGGTGGGGGTAGGTTTTGTTCAGGTGGTGATGCGAGTGATGGGGAGCAATGGGGAGCGGCAGATGAAGCTTCACTTGCTCCCTGGCCACTCACCTCCTGCTGTGCAGCCCAGTTCCTACCAGGCTGCAGACTGGTACCTGTCCACGGACGGGGGGTTGGGGACCCCTGTTGTAAAGGATTATCTGTTTTTAAAGTGAAAACACCATAAAATATAATATAGTCCTAAATGTTGTCTAACTGAAACCTACAGGGACCCTTAATTTATAAAGCAGACGAAAGACACTCTGGTTGAAGAGAATGCAGGAGACAGAGCCTACAGAACTCCCCTTCTCCCCCTACTTAATTCCTGAGATATCGTCAAAGACCTGATGAACCCCATGGAAAATTGTATGAAAACCATTACTTGTCCAACCTCTCGAAGTTTCAGAGGAGTTACAGACCATTAAACCTTGGGCTTTTATAGTGTGTTATTTCTTAAGTATGTAGTGAGCCTTTGATTTATATCAAAACAATAAAACTTATATACTTTTATATAATATGTAATTAGCATTAATCTGCTTTGGAGAAGATGGTCCTAACAATTTTTACACCCTAAAGATAGGTATCCATAATGCTGAACAGTGGTTTATGAAATATTTTACTTAATTTTCTAATTATAGATATATGTCTTGCTTTACCTCACTTAGATATACCTTCATTAACTTTTTGGTGTAGTCAGTAAAGTCAAAATAATTCTCCTTCAGTATAAAAACAATTTAATTTTTATGAAAATAGAGATGTTAAACAGACAGTTGGAAGCTCAAGGACAGGGTTGAGCCTAGAAATACAGAGACACGATAGACCTCTGATAATATTTAAATAATGGGGAGTAGAGGATATTTTTTAATGAACGAGAATACACAGGAAAGAGGATAGAGCCTGAGGCAATATCCTGAGGGAACTAGGATATTTAGGGATCGAGTAAAGGATAAGACACTAGCAAAGGCAACTTGGAAAAGGTAGTCAAAACGTAGAAGATTAGCCAGAAATATGGTGTTACAGAGCTAAGTGAAAAAAATATTTTAAAAAGAAGGAGGGAACTAGGATATTTAGGGATCGAGTAAAGGATAAGACACTAGCAAAGGCAACTTGGAAAAGGTAGTCAAAACGTAGAAGATTAGCCAGAAATATGGTGGTACAGAGCTAAGTGAAAAAAATATTTTAAAAAGAAGGAAGTAATTTGAGTTAATTGAGAGAGCAAGAGGGATGAAAAGAAGTTACTTGAATTAAAGCTTTGGCAACAAGTAGATCATGGATAACACTGGCATGAATGGTTTCCTTGGAAAGGTAGAGAGTCTAGTAGGAGTGGATTCAAGACAGACTGGGAGATGAGGAAGAAGCACTGGGAAGAGAAAACTCTTTGGTGGGTTGGTCAATGGGATTAGGCCATCTGTGTTTGCCAATTAATGCTTATGGAAGACTTTAGGCTCCTACCCGCCCACAGAAACTCTGAGATAGAGGTGCTTGTCCTTTTTTTTTTTTTTTTTGGTTAATTCTTTATTATGGCTTTATTTTATATTATGAGCGTTACAACCAAACAGTGTCATGAAGATTAGAATTATAATCTCATATTTAACAGCAGTTTGCTTTCTATTACTTAACTTTTTATATGGGCTCATCATCTCAAAAAAAAAAAAAAAACACAATGTTTTTTGTCAACTCAGCTAGCTAATGCTCTCCCTCTTGATATTTGGCTTAACTTATCAGTCTAGGGGTGCTACCTTTCTTAATGATTATATTTTAAAGGGATGGCTCCCAGGTCTTTGAGAAAGACATTCCTAGGTTGTAAAACTGGCAAGAGGCTGATTTACATCTCAAAGGAGCAGAGAAAGAATTTAAAATTGCAAGTGTTCTAAAGTAAATTCTCTAAGAAAAAGGAAGTTAGAGGTCTATCTTTAGAAAGAAAACTGTCTAAAATGTCATCAAGCTAAGGGGAACATTAAGGCCTTCTTGGTCACAGGGAATCTGAGCTATATATGGAGGGATGTCAGGACAAGAGTAAGATGATGCATAGTAAAAAGTGCCAGGATCAATGGCCATAATAAAAATGGATGCTGGTAAATTATGGTTGCCGCTAAAAATGAGCAGGAAAAATAGGAGTTGGTAGTTAGTATGCAGAATACTCAAAATTGAGATTTGTTAATAGTATAAAGTTATAGGTTGTAAGAGATTTTAGGCTATAAACATGGAAGTGAGAGGCTGAGGAAAGATGGAGAAAAAGTTTCTTGATGAGGAGATTCCAGATCTCAATAAATTGGATATTTTGTAGCATGGTTGCTTAAGTAACCAGAGTGGAGACAGGGGCATTGACTGAGAGATACTGGTGAGCCTGGTGTTAAGGTCTTAAAATCTTCAATGTTTAAGGACAACTGAGAAATTTACAAATGGTTGTAACAAGGAACTGCTATGGTCTGATGGCCATCAACAAAAGCAGTTTTCTTTTCATTGGTTTGTTTGAGAATGGAGGGAGAAGAAATGGTCTGGAAGTGAAAAGGAGGAGGAAACCACTTTCAGGGCTCATGGTACACAAAGTAGGGGGAAGAAGAGAGCCACCACTGGAGAGGGCTACAGAGGAGTGATGCCTGGTTTTTGTTTTTGTTTTTGTTTTGTCTTATACTTCCAACCTACCTAGACTATAAATCTAGGGCCCTCATGGAGAAATTGAAACCACTGATCACTTTAAATTTGTATTTGAAGCAACTCTGGATTTCCAACAATATATTGGCAGGAGTGCACATTCTTCCATTTATAGATTTTATTTATTTATATTTGAAAGATGTTCAGTATCTCCTTGGGCAAAATTAGAAATCACATCAAATCTGTTTCTTCCTGCTATCTATCTCTCATCTGTCTGTCTCTCTTCTTCTCTCTCATAAACAAATACACACACACACCTAGGTACAAGCCAGAAGAATTCCTGATAGTACATGTCCATGGCTCATCTCCTGTATAAGTCTTGAAAAGAGCTTGCAAAGAAGAATTCAAAACATTGATAATAGGGAAAAAAAGGAACTACTATAAAATATATAAAAACATACTACAAGAAACAAATAAGACAGAAATGAGAATAAAATAAAAAAAGAATATTCTCAGAAAAATATATTTCATGGAGCTGTTGAAAATTTTACTGAAATATATTGCCAAGAATTAAAAGATAGCTCAGTGAATGGATTACCTCTTTAAATCAATAGCAAAAAGTAGGCAGGGGACTTCCCTGGTGGTCCAGTGGTTAAGACTCTGTGCTCTCAATGCAGGGTCACGGGTTCGATCCCTTGTCGGGGAACTAAGATCCCACATGCTGTGTGGTGTAGCCAAAAAAGAAAAAAAAAAAAAAAGTAGGCAGGGAAATCTGTGAAACAATGGCAAGACAGTAAAAATAATGCAGCCAGAGCTAGCAAAGCCTAGTGATACATAGGAAAAGGAAAATAAATACATTATCCCAGAAGTGATGAGAAATTGGAGGCAATGAACAATTAACATTAACATTGTTTGAAACTCAGAATAGGACAAATAGAATCAGACTGTGACTGGAAATGGAAATGTCCCAAAAGATATGGCAAGAAAGTGTTTTCCAAAAACATAAAATTCATACAAAGAGGAATTTTTTTTTTTTTTTTTTGTGGTACGCAGGCCTCTCACTGTTGTGGCCTCTCCCGTTGCGGAGCACAGGCTCCGGACCTACAGGCTCAGTGGCCATGGCTCACGTGCCTAGCCACTCCGTGGCATGTGGGATCTTCCTGGACCGGGGCACGAACACGTGTCCCCTGCATCAGCAGGCGGACTCTCAACCACTGCGCCACCAGGGAAGCCCCCCGACAAAGAGGAATTTTTGAAACACTATATTGATCCAGATATTTTAAGACATGGTGAAAAATCACCATATATCTGATAGCAACTTATATGATTACTTTATGTAGTTTATAATATTTTATGCAAAATGATAATTTATTGTGACATTGTTATAATATTTGAATATTATATATTAAGTACATAATTTAATTATGAATCTAAATTTTGCTTTCAGGCTTTTATGGACAATTTCAAGGGCTTATGACTCAGTAGGCAATGGCTTCTTCAAATTGACATAATAATAAAATAATTATTAAATACATTTAATCAGTATTGAAAATTTACAAATAAAACACATTTTGTGAAGATGTCAATTATAACATAGTTCTGATTTTTCCTAAAATAAAAGCATAAATAATTATATGCATATTTAATAATTTAGAAATTATATTTTTATTTAAATTGTGTATCACTCAACACTGTCTTACCAAAAACAATAACCCCCAATACACTCACTAACGATTGCATTCAGTGGTTTTGATACATTGTCAGCTTTGAAGCTAGAGTGATTGTTTGTTTTTTGGTCAGGATTATCTTTTCAAAGTAGGATGATAGAACATAATTTATTTAACACACGTGTTAACAGGATCCATTATGTTTCAAGATGTAGAATTTTGGCACGTGGGGCACCATTTTTATTCTTGCCTGAGACTCCACAAATATTAAGAGAAGATTCTACATTGGAACAAAATGAATATGGAAAAGTCAACATTGAGACATGTCCAAATAAAAGTATCATATTTCAGAGAAAATAAAGTTTCAAAAGAAGAAAAACAACTTTTAACATTAAAA
Organism: Hyperoodon ampullatus; assembly: GCF_949752795.1. Lineage (NCBI taxonomy): Eukaryota > Metazoa > Chordata > Mammalia > Artiodactyla > Ziphiidae > Hyperoodon > Hyperoodon ampullatus. The sequence goes on from NC_136915.1 coordinate 185,638,853, forward strand.
TGCAAAGGAACACACACACACACACAAAAAATGCAAAGGAACAGTGCATATTTTCTTCTTGCTTGGATTAATGTGACTCTCAAGGAATTCTTTCAGGTGAACAAAATGACTCAGAGAAAGGAGGCAAAGGGTTACCACATAGAAATTTGATAAATGCAGGTAGTTAAAATTAAGTCCAAAGAAAAAGATGCATATTTTATGGGTATGGCCACTTACACTTAGATCTGAGTTCAACTGAATAGAAATTTAAAAAAAAAAGAAGTGGTAATATATTTTGAAAAGAATCTGAAACGTGGATTAAAAGAGACTCTAATGGTTAAAGAACCAAAAAATACCCTTGGATATACAATTTTTTATGGACAGATGTGAGCAAGGATAGTGAAAAAGAAAAGATTTCCCAGAGCACACATCTAGGAGCAATAGATAAAAAGAAACTTAAAAATTTCTATCAGGAGCAGAACTAGAGCCTAATCAAAGGACATTCCCTCTTCCTAAAAAGGAGAATCTTGTAATATTTGCCCGTATTTCAGAATTGCTATTAACCAGTAACTGCCATATGGTTCTATTATTTTCCTTTCCAAACAGGAGTACTTGCTACAATTACCATATGCTGTTTTCACCACTGTATGCTATTTGTCTCTATTTCATTTACAGGCCTCCAAATAAAGGGAATCTACCTCTGGTCCTGATGAAGAATAGTCCATCACAAGACCCTGGGTTTCAAGCCCAAGGCCACGTATATATAAATGAAGAATCTGGTACCTTTGTTGGGGAGGAGTAAGTGTATTTTGTAAGCAAAAGAGAGAGAACTCAGTTACAGTTACCAAGGAATGTACTTGTTAGAAAGCAGTATTGTCAAAGCCATTGACTCACTCCTCTCCAATATGCCCCTCTGCCATTTGGCTTTCTGCCACATGGGCTTTTGCCATATGATCTGATATAGCCAACAGAATGTGAACAAAAATGTCAACATGCCAGTCTAGAGATTTTAAGAGAAATTCCATGTTTTCATTAGTCCTTTTTGTACCCCTCTCCCCTGTCATGAGAACAGCAGGACCCAGGCAGTAGCCTTTCCTTCAACCTAGGCCCCCCAATGAAAAGGTCATAAAGCCTTACTGAACCAGTCCAAGCCAGTAGAACCCAGCAAATGTGCAGCCGAAATCCTGGAGTTGCCTACTGCTGTAGCAAAAACTGACTAATAGAATATATTTTTAAAATAAACAAAGCAGAAAATACATTTGGACATACAAAAAAATAAATCAAATCACATGTTCTGTAAGCCCTTCCTAAAGAAATTAACAATTAAAAATCTTCAGTTGAACATGAGGTGAATTGAGAAATTATAGCAAAATGATCTGTGATATGCAATTCAATTTATTCAATGACAAGACTAAGACTAAAGCAGAATGTAATGTAACTGTAATCAACCCTGAAAATCCATAAGTAATATAATTAATAATATTTAGGAGGGAAAGGGGAAGAAAAATTATGAGGGTGTGAAATCACACTGATTATCTCACTTGAAACTGATAAACAAGTAAAAAAAACAAGAATATTCAAAGGTTTAAAAAAGCAGAGTAGGGAAAAAAAAGAATATTAGAAAAAAATGATGTAGTCATAAAACCCAGAAGGCATATAATGATTGTGATATCCCACCCATATTCCATTTCAGTGAAAGACTTGTTGCTCTTGTTGAAAGGCTGAGAGCATTGTTGATAGATAAACTTTTTGCTTCTTCAAGGGTTGCCTCAACTGTAAAGACTTATCTAGCCCAAGTCACATTCTGCCACATACAATGACCGAGACCTAGTAGAATGTAAAGGGCTGGCTATCTCAGCTCAACGTGGAACAGCTTTGAAGGACCACTGTAGTTCAGAGCTCCTAGAGTTATCAGTCTAGGTTACAGCTGCATTTACATTTTGGTTTGATTTCTCCCTCTACTCAGACCTGATTCTTATCCCTCCTGTTCATAAATGTGGATCCTAAATGCACTCCTTAGTAAATATCTTAATACTAACTGAATCTGCTTCCTGGGAGCCCAGCCTACAAAAGAAGGTAAGGGGGAAGGAAAGCATCATAGCTTAGTTTCCCCCAAAAGCTGATTCCAAAACAAATATTTAAGTAAATAATTTATTTAGGAGGTGAACTAACACGAAAGTTCAGAGTTAAAGACAGAGTTACAAGAATCAGAGAGCTTACTCATTTATCAAGCTCTATGAAACATTTTGAGAATAGAAGCCATCAAGAACCGGAGGTGAATTAGGGAGAGATCTAGGCAACTAGGAGCTGCTTCCCAGGACCTTCTTTCATATCTTGTACACTTTCTGTGTAACCTAGAGCAGTAAAGGAGGTCTCCTGGGAGGTATATGGGTTACATCACACAGTAGGAAGTGTTTAATTTATGAAATATATCTGTTTAATACCATAGGTTATTATATAGCTCATGGGACAATTTCCAGGGAGTCATAGCTCACAAAATCCATAGATTCTAGTTTTGTTCACCATAAATAAACCTAAACCACGGATATTATACATAAACAGTGTTAGTGTAGTTTGTAAGGAAAAGAGATCCAGTAATCATCCCATTGATAAGGAGATAAGACCAGGGCAGCTGCCTTCTTTCTTTCCCTGAGACATCCAGCCCTCAAAAATCACCTTGTTTAATTCCTTCTTCCCCAGAGGTAATAAAAGTTGAGGAGAAGTAGGGGAAGGAGGAGGAAATTAATCAAAGAAGTAAAGAAAACCAATAAAATGCCTACTAATTAGAGGGGCCACTGTTGTGGGCAACTAGAAATTTATTCAGCTGAGATCCTGAGAAAACCAGGATCTCAGAATTGAGATAAAACAAATCTTAGAATTGTTCCAATGAGGAGCAAGAAAGTTGGGATATTTTCCCACCCATTCTTATCATCTCTCATTAGTTGGAAGTTACTCTAGGAGACAGAGAATGCTCACATAAACCAGAGGATGTCCTCAGACAGATATCTGGTGTTTGAACCTCAGTGTACAAGAATTGTTCACTGTCCACTGCCGCTGGGCTAACTTCCATGATTAGTCAAGGGGATATGGACAGAGCAATGGCACCATCTGTTATGCAGGCCAAAGGGAAGGAAACTGATATACACTAAGTTTGTTATTTTCATAGCACAAAGTCAATGTAAACTTTTTAAAATGAAAAGATGTTTAGTATATAATCAGTGAAACAAAAATTAAATTTTCCTAAATATTGGAAGAAGCAATTGAATAAAGCAAAACAAAGAGACCATGATGAAATAAATTAAAAAGAAGTATTGAAAAGGAAACTAAACCTTAAGTTACTGTAAAAGAACTAAAAGGAAAAACATATCTGCCATATTAATAAAGGTAAAAGGCTCACAGACTTAACTGTATACTGTACATAGGAGACACACTCAAAACAAACTTGTAAGTTCAGATATAATTATGTAAGTAGAATTTATAAGAAAAAAATGCAAACGAAATGAAGCAGAGATTCAGTTTAATATCAGACAGGTATATTTTGGGATGAGAAGCATTAAATGAGATAAAAAGGGAACTTTATAACAGTTAATAGTTAGTTCCTCAAATGAAGTTATAACAATTATAGGTATCTACACACCTAACAGTACACATTCTTTAAAATTGCACATGAAACATTCAACTTATGCAAGGCCATAAAAACAAGTCTCAGTTTCAAAGAAATTAGATCATTCAAAGTTGTGTGCACTGAGCATAGTGGGATTAAGTTAGAAATCAATAACAAAAAGATGAAAAGAAATCCCAATTTCTAGTAAGGTAAGCAATACAATGCTAACTCAACCTTGAGTCAAGTAAGGAATCACAATGGAAATTTTAACATGTGTTAAATTTAATGATAATGAAAATACTCATATCACAACTCAAAATTTGTTGTACCCAAATTAATCTATGGGCTTAACAGAATCCAAATAAAAATCTGAGCAGATTTTTTTTTTGTCAAATTGAACATGCTAATACTTCAATTTTTATGGGTTTTCAAAGGACAAACACTAGTCAGGGAAATTTTGAAAAAGAAAAACAATTTGGAGGACTTGCCCTTCCAAAATATTAAAATTCTTATAAAGTTACAGTAGTTACGACAGTTTGTACTCATACAAGGACAAACAAATGCATCAATGGAACAGAATAGAGAACAGAATATGTTTAAAATCCATATATTTATGGTTATCTAACTTAGTTCTGTGCAATACAGTGATGAAAATATAGTCTTTTTAGTAAATGGTCCAAGTGAAAAACACAAGAGAATAATTTCATCACTTTGGGGTCAGTAAACATTTCATAAACATGATGCAAAATGAATTAATCATAAAAGGATTGACAAATTTGACTTAAAGTTAAGGAAATTCTGTTCATCAAAATACACTGTAAAAAGAATGTGGTTGAGAGTAATTTTATTATTTAGCCATCAAATTTGTCAAAGTGGTCAGCTTCTATACTTTGTTTTACTTGTGTGTGCCATAAAGAGATATACTACACACCACATATCTTTGTTTTGTTACTTTTAGTATGGTTGAAAAATCTTTGCAGCTTGGAAATGTTTAGATAGCACTTATTCTATTTTTGTCTTTTTTTTTTTTTTTTTTTTTTTGAGAACACAGGCCTCCCTGTGCCTTTTTTTTTTTTTTTCCCATGCCACGTGGCTTGCAGCATCTCAGTTCCCCAGTTCCCCAGCCAGGGACTGAACCCGGGGCCACAGCAGTGAAAGTGCCAAGTTCTACCCACTGGACCACCAGGGAAGTCCCTATTTTTGTTCTTTTTAACAACTCACATCTAACCTTTTAGTTTTCATGAAATGCATATATTAATGGAAATAACAGTCAACACAAAATGTTCCTTATGATCTTGAGAGGTTTCTTTTGGATGGAATCATAACACACAAAGATATTCAAGGTAATTTACATGAAAAACAACAACAATGGGCCCTGAGTGGAACAGTTGAGATGTGATTCAATAGACGCAGTTAAGTCTACGAATAAATGCAGTCAGGTTTTCCCAAGGTCATACCAGTCCCATGGTATGGTTTAGTTTCCCATGGAAGCTAAAATACACATAACTATCTTATGTTATCACTAGAAATACTAATTTCTATGCCCCATGCTCAGGAATTCTGTTCTAAGGGATCTGGGATACGTCCTAAGAATCTACACTTTGTAAGAGTGAGGGGAGGGGGAATTGGAGGAAGGTTGATCAAAAGGTATTGCACAAACTTCTAGTTATAAGGTAAATAAGTACTAGCGATGTCATGTACAACATGATGATTACTACTAACACAGCTGTATGATACACAGGAAAGCTGTTAAGAGAGTAAATCCTAAGTGTTCTCATCACAAGGAGATTGTTTCAAATTTTCTTTTTCTTGTATCTCTATGAGATGATAGATGTTAACTAAACCTCCTGTGGTAATCACTTCACAATATATGTAAATCAAACCATCATGCTGTACACCTTAAACTTATACAGTGATATACGTCAATCTCTAAATAAGACTGGAAAAAAAAAAGAATCTACATTTTTGACATAGCATTCCTAAGTGACTTGAACTGCAGATGACTCAAGAATTCCACTTTAAGAAACAGATACTAGCACGTGTCTGTATCGGTGAGGCTGCATGGTGTTCAAAACACATGCAAAGAGCAACACGGATAAACTAGAGATTATCATACTAAGTGAAGTAAGTCAGACAGAGAAAGAGAAACACCATATGATTCACTTATTTGTGGAATCTATAATATGACACAAATGAACCTATCTATGAAACAAAAACAGAATCATGGACATAGAGAACGGACTGGTGTTTGCCAAAGGGGAGGGGGCTGGGGGAGGGATGGGGTGGGAGGTTGAGGTCAGCAGATGTAAGCCTTTATATACAGAACGGATAAACAACAAGGTCCTACTGTATAGCACAGACAACTATATTCAATATCCTGTGATAAACCATAGTGAAAAAGAATATAAAAAAAGAATGTGTGTATATATATATAAAACCGAATCACTTCGCTGTACAGCAGAAATTAACACATTGTAAATGAACTATGCTTCAATTAAAAAAATAATAAAATAGAATCCAATGTCTACACCTTCATTAAAAAATATGCAAAGAACCTAGTCACACTGTAAAGTACAAGGAATGTTATCAATATTAAAAGACCTACATATTTTAATTCAAATATTTAAAATTAGAAAATGGAGTGAAATTGTGATATTGTCAAGATTGGTACCTTCGCCGTGGTTGCCCTGCTTGGGGCAGGGTTGATGTCCCGCTGGTTTGGATGGTGATTGTGATGAAGCCACATATGCACAAGAGGGTATGAAAGATTCATTACTCACAGAAGGAAGCTTTTTGAGGAGAACAGGGTAGGGTCCCTAGCAGATCTAAAAATGGTCGGAGAGAAAAGGAGTAACTGGTGGCTTGAGGAGTGGTTATGGTTAGCAAGGGGCATGGAGAGAGGATTCCTACTTATTTGGCCGGGGCTTTCATGGTTCAAAGTGCCTGCTGGAGCCAAAGAAGAAAATGCAGGGCTTTCTAATCAGATGTGGACAAATGGGGAGAAAGAAGGCTGTGCTTGAAAGTTGTCAGCAGTCAAAGATCAAAAATGGATCAAACTTTTTATTAAAATACCTGACAATATAGTCATGAAGACTTAGCTGAAAAGCTCTGAGATAGGACTTTTAGCTGTCTGTGCTCAGTAGGAATATCTATCTATCTACCTATCTATCTATCTATCTAATCTATCTTTCTATCTTCTTATCTTTCTATCTTTCTATCAGTATTTTTAAATAAATACAGGGCTCAGTAATTACTTAGCCATAATGAGGTACATAGTATTGTATCAAACACTTTGCAAAGTGTAAGATGTTTATTTTTAATATGGAAGCAGTATTTAAAAAGCATTATTCTATTCTAAATGTACTTTGTGTTGTTTGAGTTCTGTCAGCTTAACCAAATAAATTTAAAATTAATATTCTGTAAGAAAAATTCATGGGTTTACTAAATCACACAACAAAATAGTCCAACACTCACAACCAATGAGTGTGTATAAATCTTGTACATCTTTATATTAAAAAAATCAAAAGCAGTTTCCATGGTGGGGTTATTAAACTGCGGAAATACTCCGTTGCAGCCGAATTCCTTCAGAAACTACATTCCAGAGCATGATTTCAGAAGTTGACTCAACAATAAGAAGCCAATAAGGACTTTCACTCACATGTATTTCTGTATTTTGAAGGTATTAGGGGAACAAGTAAAAAATGGGAGAAAAGTTTTGGCATATAAACATCCAGCCAAGTATTAAAGTTTAATAGAACCAAAGGTAACCCTCAGATAAATACACAGAAATTGCTCTTAAAAATACTATGTGAAGATTTTAATTCTAAATATGGGAAAAATCAAAGTGATTTCTTTTAAAGAATAAAGTAATCTATAACTGGCACTGAAAAAATCCTTACCACCTACCTATGAAAACAAGTTTTAGCTGCAGGTGAGTAAGTAAACAAGTCTTAAAAAGCTTTCAGAAGAATAAAACAACAAGGAGTAGAAATGGAAAAAAATACTTCCCAGGGAACAAAGAAGCCAATCTTTTCTATAACTCTGTAGGGATGGCTATGACTGTGTCTATGAATACAGCATCCACGGAAAAGGTAGGCCTTCTCCTCAGCTTTTCATTTTACAGGTAAGAGGCTGTTTGGATGACTCCTCTGGCTATTTTTGTCTGTTTTGTTTTTATTGGTTTCTTTAGGAATTATTGTGAGATACTCCCTTTTTCTATAGGAAAATTCTGGGTGTCAATGTTATTTTACAGAGGATTTTTGGTGCTACACCATAGCACCAAATAGGCAACAAAATATCCATATTTGTGTCCTATTTTGGAAAGAATAAATTTATTTACTGAGCAAGAGAAAGACCATTTATCTCCTGAGTTATTCAAAACTTCTATTTCAAACTGATATGAGAATAATACATTCAATGAACCAGTAAATTAGAGGTTTAAATACACCAGAATAGAACAGATTAAAAAAGGAATCAGTACATGATACCACAGAAAAAATATGGACTTTGAAGTCACACAGATCTGAGTTCAAAATTTAGTTAGCAAGTTAATCACCATAGAACCTTATAAAAGATAGATAATATGACTGAATCTTCAGCTTCTTCCTATAAAAACTTACAAAATGATTATCATGATTTGAATTGATGTACGTGAACCACAGTGTCCAGGAACAATAGCTGTCATCTAGTAGTTTCTCAAAAACTACAAAATGTTACATAATAATTATAGAATAAGCATTTAGTAAAATATCAGAAATGCCCAAAGTAAACCCTGCTGAATTCTGGTCCCTTGAGGTTGCTAAGAAAAAGAAAAGTGTTCTGTGTTAACACAAGATTGGATAGCAGTGTACTGGGGAGGAACACACAGGTATTATTTTGCACGTTATGAATTTAGCATATCCCAGAATGCCTTTCAGACTTAGACTCCCAACTGCCTTTTTGACATCTTTCTCTGACAACCTAAGAGGCCTTTCAAAAGTCATAGGGCCAAAATGGAACTCTTTGAGTCTACCCTACAACCACTATCACTTTCTTATGGACATACCATCTTGCTACATCTACCGACCAGTTATCATCATCTCTGAAAATGTCAGCATCCCCACACTATTGTTTAACCTTGAAACTGGGTATTCCCTTGGACTATTCCCTCATTCTCCATCAACTCCACCCAATGTTTTCTTCAGAAAGTTCTGTAATTTCTACCTCAAATATCTGCAATCCACCCATACTCATCTTATTTCAACTGCCTACCTATCATGCAGAGGTTCTTTATATAGGGTCCAAAGACTGCCAAAAGAGCCATGGATATAGCTCTGATTAAATGTAATCAGTTTTTGTTAAAGTCTTAAGTTATTTACTTTATACATTTAAAAAAGATTATTCTGAAAAGTTGTCCATTGGTCTGAGCAGACTGCCACAGGGATCCTAGCTCGCTTGGAGAGTACAGATTTTTTGACCTGTAATTCATTCTAAGATATTTTGCAGGGACTTCCTTGGTGGCACAGTGGTTAAGAATCTGCCTGTCAATGCAGAGGACATGGGTTCAAGCGCTGGTCTGGGAAGATCCCACATGCCGTGGAGCAACTAAGCCCGTGTGCCACAACTACTGAGACTGCGCTCTAGAGCCCACGTGCTGCAACTATTGAAGCCCGGGCACCTAGAGCCCATGCTCCACAACAAAGAGAAGCCACCGCAATGAGAAGCCCGCACGCTGCAATGAAGAGTAGTCCCTGCTCACCACAACTAGAGAAAGCCCATGCGCAGCAACGAAGACTCAATGCAGCCAAAAAAAAAAAAGGCATTTGCATGATAAGATTATGGTTGATTTTTTTTTTTTGCTTCTCTTTTTGTTGTTGTTATTGATTTTAACTTTCTGTCATGTTTCTGCAGCATTTCAGCTTGGTTTTCAGCTTGGCAGTTAAATACAACACATACAGGTGCTAAGATTGATATAAGTTCCTATTTATTTAACATAAGATATAGGGATTTGTTTAAAGTGAAACTGAATCAAAGGGCAGGGGCAGTACCTAGTATATAATACTTCCTTTATACCTATGCTCCCTGATTCTGGGGCGGAATATGTGTCACAGATTTACCACGGATATTGCTTATACAGGGTAGTATTCTATATTTGCAAGAGGTTCAACACATTCTGTGCCAGAGGCTTTTCCTATTAAGAATGATATCCCTGTTCAAGAATCACTCAACTTCATCTCTGTGTCTTGTATGCTCTTGAAACAAACTCAGGACCTATAAGACCTTTCTTCATCAGAGTAAGAAAGTAGTCGCAGACAGAAATCTGAAGCTAGGTTGTCAATGGAGACACACTTCATGTTCACTTCTTGAGGCGTAGACTTACAGATGCGGGCATGCAGGCAAATTTAGTTCTAAAGCTATTGGTTACCATAGTAACTAGATTTATAATTTATGTGTGTGTGTTGTAAACACTATATTTTTACAGCTGGACTACAACTTTTAGATATGATACAAGCAGTAGATAATTAGGGTTAATTAGTCTAAAATCTGGAATGTTATTCCTCAAAACCTGTGTGTGTTTGTCCTAGTCTCACGGATTCCCACAATTCTCCCACTGATTAGATACTGAAAGAAGTCTAATAAAAGATGAATCTAATGGCAAAGGTTCAAAGCTGGTTATTAATTATATAAAGTCATATTTGGAATACCTAACTCCATGATTTTTGTCCAAAGGAACAGGTGTTACTTCCTTGATTTCCCCTCACAATGGCCTCCAGGATATTTTTGATAAAATGAACAGAGATTTAGTCAGAATTTTACTTATTTTCTACACACAAGAATAGAAAGTATAGGTTTAACATCCGATGGAGTACCACACAATATTCTGTTATGACTTCTACCTTTACGAATACAGACTCTGACTCTGTGACTTGTTAACTGAATATCTTGGAGGAAAGTAGCAATTTCTGAACATTATAATCTATGTTCTATAAAAAAATCAATTGTTGGCTTTCAAATGCCATTTATTTATTTATTTATTTTTAATTTTTTTGCGGTACGCGGGCCTCTCACTGTTATGGTCTCTCCCGTTGCAGAGCACAGGCTCCAGACGCGCAGGCTCAGCGGCCATGGCTCACGGGCCCAGCCGCTCCGCGGCATGTGGGATCTTCCCGGACCGGGGCACGAACCCGTGTCCCTTGCATTGGCAGGCGGACTCTCAACCACTGCGCCACCAGGGAAGCCCTCAAATGCCATTTAAATGATTAAGCCCCTTGTTACCTTTATAACACTTGAATGAGAAACTGACATCTGCATGTATTGACAACAATATAACCTTTACATTTCTGTTCTTATCAACTGAAGCTTAAGAATTTGACTGAGAGATGTTTCTTTTACTGCAAATATTTTCAATTTTAAATGTAATATTTTTAATCCAACAAAGAAAAGATGTCTTTCAAGAAATCTTGCTTACATTAAAAACCAATGATGTGCTAATGAGGCAAACCAGTACTTCTGCATGACAAGTGTTCTTCCATTTTGTCTGTACCGATATACTTACATTCATGCAAAACATCTCTTATCTTGGCCATTCTGTACTTAAGATGCAACTAAGCTGGCTTGACTTGAAGCCCTTAGATGTAGTTCGTATCAAAAGCCCTGATGATTTTTGGAACAGAAATCGTTCCAGCTCAGGGTGGTTTTAGGACTATAGATTTTTGTTGCTGATATTAATGAGGCAGGGCATTAGTTGGTGGAAGCTTCACTCTAGATGGTAGGTGATAATAATACATTCAGGGACATGTGCTGAGTTAGGAGAAAAGTTTTTGACTCTTGGCCAAAAGTTTTCTCTTATCAAAGAAGGTATTGTTATACTCTGAATTCACATTTGGTATCAATTACAAAACAAGCCCCAAAGGAAGTAGCAGTCCTTAATATCATATTTATAATTTTGTGCCATCCTCTTATTTTTCTTGTTTTTAATACTGTATTCTCCTGGGTAATTTTATCAGTGAATCAGAACCTTGACAACAGTTGCATGTTATATAAAGGTAACTATGTTGCTCTGTGTAACAGCAATTTCTGGTGATCAAATAAATTATTGTAAATGATGACTGAAGTCCTTAAATTGGATGTCTTGACTTTAGTAGGAGGTATGTTCTGAAACTGTATTTACATGCATATAACACTCTACCATGGCTCTTTTATCAGTTTTTGCACGTGCAGTGGTAGATTTGCTTTCCATCCCTGTGTTGATCATTTTATGCCTGAAGCAAAACTTTCTCCAGGATTAGCTTATTTAGGATGAATAGGTCAAGCAGAGTATGGAAGCCAGAACAATGAAATTCCTTATCATCAGTGAAACAGAAGGCCACAAATCCTTCTAAAAAAGAGGTGCCTAGGGATACAATATGAGCATCTTCCATAGCCTTAAAATACTGCTTTTTAATGCATGGTCGACAGAGAAATTCAAACAAGAAATTTTTTTTTAAACATTTTACCACTACTCTTCACTCTTTTTAAAAAATAAATTTATTTTATTTGTTTATTTTTGTCTGCATTAGGTCTCCGTTGCTGCACGTGGGCTTTCTCTAGTTGTGACGAGCAGGGACTACTCTTCGTTGTGGTGTGTGGGCTTCTCACTGTGGTGGCTTTGCTTTGTTGTGGAGCACAGGTTCTAGGCACGTGGGCTTCAGTAGTTGTGGCACATAGGTTCAGTACTTATGGCTCGTAGGGTCTAGAGCACAGGTTCAGTAGTCGTGGTGCATGGGCTTGCTCTATGCATGCGGGATCATACCGGACCAGGAATCAAACCCGTGTCCCCTGCATTGGGAGGCGAATTTTAACAACTGTGCCACCAGGGAGTCCCAAACAAGAACCTTATATGTTATACTGCAATGTGTGGACTTTATTTTATTTTATTTTTTAAAATCTTTATTGGAGTATAATTGCTTTACAATGGTGTGCTAGTTTCTGCTTTATAACAAAGTGAATCAGCTATACATATACATATACGCCCATATCTCTTCCCTCTTGCGTCTCCCTCACACCCTCCCTATCCCACCCCTCTAGGTGATCACAAAGCACCGAGCTGATCTCCCTGTGCTATGCGGCTGCTTCCCACTAGCTATCTAATTTTGCATTATATATGTCCATGCCACTCTCTCACTTTGTCCCAGCTTACCCTTCCCCCTCCCCATGTCCACAAGTCCATTCTCTAGTAGGTCTGCATCTTTATTCCTGTCTTGCCGCTAGGTTCTTCATGACCATTTTCTTTTTTTTAGATTCCATATATATGTGTTAGCATACAGTATTTGTTTTTCTATTTCTGACTTACTTCACTCTGACAGACTCTAGGTCCATCCACCTCACTACAAATAACTCAATTTCATTTCTTTTTATGGCTGAGTAATATTCCATTGTATGTATGTGCCACATCTTCTTTATCCATTCATCTGTCGATGGACACTTAGGTTGCTTCCATGTCCTGGCTATTGTAAATAGAGCTGCAATGAACATTGTGGTACATGACTCTTTTTGAATCATGGTTTTCTCAGGGTATATGCCCAGGAGTGGGATTGCTGGGTCATATGGTAGTTCCACTTTTAGTTTTTTAAGGAACCTCCATACTGTTCTCCATAGTGGCTGTATCAATTTACATTCCTACCAACAATGCAAGAGGGTTCCCTTTTCTCCACACCCTCTCCAGCATTTATTATTTGTAGATTTTTTGATGATGGCCATTCTGACCAGTGTGAGATGATATCCCATTGTCGTTTTGATTTCCATTTCTCTAATGATTAATGATGTTGAGCATTCTTTCATGTGTTTGTTGGCAATCTGTGTATCTTCTTTGGAGAAATGTCTGTTTAGGTCTTCTGCCCATTTCTGGATTGGGTTGTTTTTTTGATATTGAGCTGCATGAGCTGCTTGTAAATTTTGGAGATTAATCCTTTGTCAGTTGCTTCATTTGCAACTACTTTCTCCCATTCTGAGGAGATGAGAATTGCTACTCCAGTTTTCTTTTGATTTCCATTTGCATGGAATATCTTTTTCCATCCCCTCACTTTCAGTCTGTATGTGTCCCTAGGTGTGAAGTGGGTCTCTTGTAGACAGCATATATACTGGTCTTGTTTTTCTATCCATTCAGCCAGTCTATGTCTTTTGGTTGGAACATTTAATCCATTTACATTTAAGGTCATTATCCATATGTATGTTCATACTACTATTTTCTTAATTGTTTTGGGTTTTTATTGTAGGTCTTTTCCTTCTCTTGTGTTTCCTGCCTAGAGAAGTTCCTTTAGCATTTGTTGTAAAGCTGGTTTGGTGGTGCTGAATTCTCTTAGCTTTTGCTTGTCTGTAAAGGTTTTAATTTCTCTGTCAAATCTGAATGAGATCCTTGCTGGGTAATCTTGGTTGTAGGTTTTTCCCTTTCATCGCTTTAAATATGTCCTGCCACTCCCTTCTGGCTTGCAGAGTTTCTGCTGAAAGATCAGCTGTTAACCTTATGGGGATTCCCTTGTACATTATTTGTTGTCTTTCCCTTGCTGCTTTTGATACTTTTTCTTTGTATATAATTTTTGATAGTTTGATTAATATGTGTTTTGGAGTGTTTCTTCTTGGATTTTTCCTGTATGGGACTCTGCTTCCCAGACTTGATTAACTATTTCCTTTCCCATATTAGGGAAGTTTTCAACTATAATCTCTTCAAATATTTTCTCAGTCCCTTTCTTTTTCTCTTCTTCTTCTGGGACCCCTGTAAGTCGAATGTTGGTGTGTTTAACATTGTCCCAGAGGTCTCTGAGACTGTCCTCAATTCATTCCTTTTTCTTGATTCTGCTCTGCGGTAGTTATTTCCACTATTTTATTTTCCAGGTCACTTATCCATTCTTCTGCCTCAGTTATTCTGCTATTGATTCCTTCTAGATAATTTTTAATTTCATTTATTGTGTTCTTCATCATTGTTTGTTTGCTCTTTAGGTCTTCTAGGTCCTTGTTAAACGTTTCTTGTATTTTCTCCATTCTATTTCCAAGATTTTGGATCATCTTTACTATCATTATTCTGAATTCTTTTTCAGGTAGACTGCCTATTTTCTCTTCATTTGTTAGGTCTGGTGGGTTTTTACTTTGCTCCTTCATCTTCTGTGTGTTTCTCTGTCTTCTCATTTTGCTTAACTTACTGTGTTTAGGGTCTCCTTTTCGCAGGCTGCAGGTTCATAGTTCCTCTTGTTTTTGGTGTCTGCCCCTAGTGGCTAAGGTTGGTTCAGTGAGTTGTGTAGGCTTCCTGGTGGAGGGGACTGGTGCCTGTGTTCTGGTGGATGAGGCTGGATCTAGTTTTTCTGGTGGGCAAGTGTGCATCTGTTGGTGTGTTTTGGGGTGTCTGTGATCTTATTATGATTTTAGGTAGCCTCTCTGCTAATGAGACGGGTTGTGTTCCTCTCTTGCTAGTTGTTTGGCATAGGGTGTCCAGCACTGTAGCTTGCTGGTCGTTGAGTGGAGCTGGGTCTTGGTGTTGAGATGGAGATCTCTGGGAGATTTTCGCCGTTTGATATTACATTGAGCTGAGAGTTGTCTGGTGGATCAGTGTCCTGAACTTGGCTCTCCCACCTCAGAGGCACAGCCCTGACGCCCATCTGGAGCAGCAAGACCCTGTCATCCATACGGCTAAAAGGAGAAAAAGGGGAAAAAATATATATATATATCGTTGCTCCCAAAGTCCACCTCCTCAATTTGGGATGATTCGTTGTCTATTCAGGTGTTCCACAGATGCAGGTACATCAAGCTGATTGTGGAGATTTAATCCGCTACTCCTCAGGCTGCTGGGAGAGGTTTCCCTTTCTCTTCTTTGTTCGCACAGCTCCTGGGGTTCAGCTTTGGATATGGCCCCGCCTCTGCGTGTAGGTCGCCTGAGGGCGCCTGTTCTTCGCTCAGACAGGATGGGGTTAAAGGAGCTGATTCGGGGACTCCGGCTCACTCAGGCCGGAGGGAGGGAGGGGCACGGAGTGCGGGGCGAGCCTGCGGCGGCAGAGACCGGTGTGACGTTGCACCAGCCTGAGGCACGCCGTGCGCTCTCCTGGGGAACTTGTCCCTGGATCCCGGGACCCCAACAGTGGCAGGCTGCACAGGCTCCCGGGAGGGGAGGTGCGGACAGTGACCTGTGCTCGTACACAGGTTTCTTGGTGGCGGCAGCAGCAGCCTTAGCGTCTCATGCCCGTCTCTGGGGTCTGCGCTGATAGCCGTGGCTCGCGCCCGTCTCTGGAGCTCGTGTAGGCGGTGCTCTGAATCCCCTCTCCTCGCGCACCAGGAAACAATGGTCTCTTGCCTCTTAGGCAGGTCCAGACTTTTTCCCGGACTCCCTCCCTGCCTGCTGTGGTGCACTAGCCTCCTTCAGGCTGTGTTCACGCAGGCAACCCCAGTCCTCTCCCCAATGTGTGGACTTTAAATTAAATTATTCATTTAACCTGATTCAATAATTCTTGGGAAAAACTAGATGCAAATCAGTGAAATTTGTGTATTTTCATGCTTCAATTTTATAGGAAATCAGTAAAACAAAAAATTACGGGGAAGGATTTTAATCTTCTTACAAAAACAAATACGTAAATTATGAATATAATCATTGTTGGATTGCTTGTCTATGATAAATCATCTTTTAAACACATTTCTTACATTGTAAAAATTTTACCTTTCTGTTTATTTTATTAGATTTTAATTCAGAGATCAATGTTAGTTTTTTAAGCAATATATGCAAATATGTGTATCTGTAGGCATTTTGAAACTAATATTGCATATCTATCAATGTAAAATCTGTCAAATGCAGAAGAATAGTATCGTGTTCTTATATTTTATACTTTGAGTCATACCATGAAATAAACAAAATACAAGTTACACATATATTTATATTTCTTTTAAAATTATCTCCAATTATATTCATGTGTCCCTTAAGTACGATTCTTAGAAAAGAAAATGCTCTTTTAAAAACAATGTACCAAATTAGGTGAATTCTTTTCAGGGGAGTTGTTTGATGAAATGGGCATCTGTGGGTATATTTACAACTTATGACTTTTGATGGCTTTTCTTATTTTGCTCAATATAAGTCTAACAGAAATTTTTGTAAAATTATTTCAGGTAAATTATCAGCTCAAAAACCCCAGGCACTATATTTAAATAAACAGGTATTTTGAGGTATATTTAAAGAATGCATATGCTATAATACCAATTTCAAGTAGTTTGCAAATGTTTTGGAGAAAAAACAAATCTAACAACATTGTAATAATTGAAAAACAATATAAAATCACATAATCAATGAATAGAGAAATGATGTTAGGGAAACCCCTGAACTGGAGATGTAACAACCTAAGGCTAATTTTAATCTCTAACAAGTCAGATGACTAACTACAACCACCCTGGTCCTTTGTTTTCACATTTAAATATCAAGAGGGGTGACAAGAATTCTGCAACTACTTTGGTTTTAATATCCTGTGATTTGGTAAATGAAAAGAAGCATTATGATTTGAAATTGTCAAGAAAGTCTTCATAAAAGAGGTATGGTTTCATGAACCATAATTGTACATGATCTGGCAAAGTAAAGAGGAGAAAAGAGGCATTTCTCTTAGGCTATGGATTAGCAGAGGAGGAAATAAGTAAAAAGGAAATACTGGATGGGAAGGGGACTTACCTCACTGGGAAAAATAAAATGCACACCATCTAGGCAGTAAGTGCTAGGCTTTAAGAGAGTGATACAGGGACAAGCCTTGAATTTTTGGATGAGAAGATTGGACTACACTTGATATGAAATAAGAAGCCACAGGGCAGCCTGAAGCATGGAAACAGCATCCTGAAATCTGCCTTTCTGACTTGCAATTAGGGATGAACTGGCAGGTGGAGATAAGAAAGAATGTCCATCAGGAGGTTATGGCGTTATCCAAGTCTAAAGACATGCAACAAGCTCAGAGTGCTGGCAGTTAGAAGCAAAGAACAGCACACATTCAGCAGACACTTCAAAAAAATTGAGAAAATTTGGAGATGATTAAAATTACCAAAGAGTACTATATAAAGTCTATGTGCATAGCTATTGGGACTTAATCTAATCCTATAGTTTATTACTGACTGCAATTATATGACATTTCTATCTTGCGGTCTTTAAAAAAACTCTCCTCACATTTGGTGAAAATTTTCATTAAAAAAGCTATCTTTCTGTTTAGCATCATTCTCTGCTTGGCAATCTGCTATTGAGAGCAAACTGAGAAAAAAACAGTATTGGAGTAAGACCTACGTGAGCTTGTTTACTACGTCATCTTAAAGAAATGGACACTTTGCTATTAAGAAAAATTATCTAAAATTTGGAAATAGAGGCAAAAAGATAATGGCATATCTTGTCAATATAATCCGGAAGCACTTTCTGACAGAACTCGCAAAAGAATATTTAATTTTCTAGAGGAATATAGCAATGTTTGATTAAATATTTATGACTGATTAAGACTCAGACTTGAACCTGTAGATTGCTGACCAGTAGAAAATAGGACCTCAACTATTACATTTTTATTTCCCTGGGGAATACTACCCATTTTTGTATCCATTGATAAATTAATTTCAGTATCTTTTTGCCATTTCTCAAACTTGTATTTGAACCAGGTTAACTATTCTACAGTTTCTCTCATGACTAAATTAAGGAAATCATTGACTCCCACGAACTAAATATTCATATAAAAGTAACTTCTAACTTTATAAAAAATATACTTTGGCAACCCCAATTCCTTCACTCCAAAGTACAGCTATAGAAGACAGAAAGGGTTATAGACACGACTGAACCCTGGACCTGACTGCTGTTAAAATTCTTTCAGCTCTTTCTAAAAAGGAAGACTGGCTTCTTAACCTGTGCTCCAGAATCTGTGATGTTATTATTAGATCTCTCTTTTCTCTGACGTCCCCCCTCCTCTTCCTAATTAGTGATGATTTCTCGCCTTCCCAAACAGAAATATCTATTAATTACCCACAGACTAGTTTGGTCATCATTTTAAATTATATCCTAGTTTATTAAGACTATACCTGAATGCTTTCACATACATAATCAAACACAACTGCCAAAAAGAATATCTGAAATAGAGATAGAGATAAATTTCTCTTAAGGTAAATTCTTTAAAAGACTAGAATTCCACATGAAATCAATAACCTATTTTGTGGAATGAGGGTATAAAAAAAAAGTGGAAAGATTTGAGAAATGGGGACAAAAATATCTTTCACTCAAAAGGTCAAGGGGGACTTCCCTGGTGGCGCAGTGGTTAAGAATTCACCTGCCAATGCAGGGGACACAGGTTCGAGCCCTGGTCCGGGAAGATCCCACGTGCTGCAGAGCAACTAAGCCCGTGCGCTGCAACTACTGAGCCTGCACTCTAGAGCCTGCGAGCCACAGCTACTGAGCCCACGCGCCCAGAGCCCATGCTCCACAACAAGAGAAGCCACCGCAATGAGAAACCCATGCACCACAACGAAGAGGAGCCCCCACTCGCTGCAACTAGAGAAAGCCTGCATGCAGCAATGAAGACCCAACCTAGCCAAAAAGAAATAATAAATAAATAAATAAATAAGGGAAAAAAAAAAGGTCAGGGGAGGAATCAACATCCTCACAGGAGAGTCCTAATTCTGTCAAGATACATTTAAGTTTGCAAAAACACCTAGAGGAGAGCTTACCCATAGAAAATAATATTATTGAAAAGTCTTTGAGGAAAAGCACAGAGGAGAGAATAAAGCATCTGGACAACATGAAAATGAGTTAGTAAGAGTACAACAGGAAAACTTTATTTTTGGCCAGGTAGTAAGGGTGAGATAGATGAAAAATGTGTGGTAACGTGTCTGGCATGAGAAGGTCTTTATCAGGATTGGGTTTCAACATTGTGAACATGGAAAACTCATCAGTCAGAATATAAAGTGCCAATAATGAGAGAAATGATTTATCCTTGTTAGTAGTATGGAGGCTTGCCTCATAGAGGCAGTTGGACATAATAAATGTCAAAGGTGGACACGATGCTAAAAGTTGTATCAACACCTGTCAAAGATAAATTTAGAGTTGGTGACATATTGGATATAAATTCTATGAGAAAGAGCAAAACAGCCGCTGACATCTAGGAGCTAGCCTGGCACTCAGCTCTCGGTGTTGCTACCAGCTGGCCTGACACTTACAGAAGAGCTGAGATTTTCTCCTTTACAATATGAACATGGTCACGGAGCACCAACATCAAATAAGGATAATCATTAATTGAGAAGAATCAAGGCAAACATAAGACACTTTGCCATAATCATATCTGAACACAGAGTAAAGAAAGAACATTGTACAAACTCCAAAAATGACCAAACACACCCCTTATTCTGGCTCATATAAATGACTGCAGCTTTAAAAAATTCAATAGAATCTCTAGCTTCACTCTTTTCCCCCATCTTCTAAATAAGAATTATTATAAGACTCAACCATAGAATTATCTCTGCTTCCAGACAACATCCAGTTCAGAGCAAAGTCCTACTTCTTTGCATGCCCCCCAAAATCACCTTAAACAAGCGCGGATCCTAAAATATGTTTTTCTAGCTTCCTTCTACTGAGACATCCCTCAGTTCCCTGGGGTGTGCAGTATCCCTTGTGATAAGGAATCAGTAAACCTAACTTTGACTACAGGTGTGTTCCTTATGGTCTTTGGCTCTAGAGAATTGACATCTATATTCAAAGTTATTTCCTCATAGAATAGTCACTTAGTATTACCCTTATGTTTGGTCTAGAGTTTTCTAAGAAAGTTCAGCTTTTTCATGTTAATTCTAGTGGAAATCTTCAGCAAGAAAGCTTGAGAGATGGTTGGTGCTGAGGATCCTGAACAAGCAAATGCTGCTGTGCATAACAGAGCACAAGGTCTCACAAGCTCTCTGAGGAATGGAAATGGACAGACTACGTGGCTGACCAAAGACACACTTAGCGGTTACTTGCTGAGGTGTTGTTGAAAATATTTTAGCCCTGATGATTTTGGCTGAACCATGTGAAGTGACAAAAATTTTCCAAGGCACGAGTAGATCTAAGAATTGTAACTAAAACATGTCAAGTAGCCTCCATTTCTGCATCTTCTCCAAACTGAGATGTACATATTAATTTTTCTGTATCTTATTATTTGAACTTCAAAGAAAGGAACAAGAGCAGACCAAAAGAAAAAAAAAAAAGTAATGGGGGAGGGTTCGTCCTAAAATCTATGATAATATGGTCCAATTTATTCATCCTGGACCTTCTATAAAACATTGACAATTTATGCTCAATACCAGAATCTGAGAAACAGTCTAGACCTTGATCTAAGATCATCAACACTCCTTTAACTGTTTGCATTTTGGGGTGGATGTGATAGGTTCTTGGAGGGAGATTTTCATTTCTCTAACACAATTTCTGTCAATATTAGCTGCTTGTGAGAATTTAAAAAATAACAATGTCAAGGCTCTACCTGAGACTAAATGAATTATAATTTCTGTGGCGGGGATCTGGCATTGTTCTTTTTTAAGAGCTACCTTGTGAGGGAAGTTGATCATTGCCGAGGACACAATGAACTTGACTCATATTAACCAACAGAGTTGTTACTTCCTTGAAGGAGATCAGAGGGATATTGATCAGAAAAATCTTACTCACACCTACAGGGGGACACTTCACAAGCTGTACCAAATCTATATAACTGTCCAGGACCAATGAGATTAGGAGTAAATCTCCCAAAGTCCATAAGAATAAATATTGGCTACAATCCCTCCAAACCTCTGAAATAGTCAAAACAATATTTCAATTATATTTACCCAAAACTTATGCCAAATTCAAAGCCCAAAATGTTCTCACTATTGTTTTTCATATTTTGATTTTTGTTTAATCTATTCTGTTGTCTGCTCAAGTTTACTAGCACAGAATAATATCAAGTAAATGAGGAAGGAATAAATAATACCAATAATATAAAATGCACCAGGTTTTCTTCCACTCTAAAAAAAAATATTTAAAACACTCAACCAGATGTCAGCAAAAAATGGCAGAGTAGGGACCTCCAAAAATTATTTTCTCCATAAAAGCAACGATAAAATTGGCAAAAAAATGTTAGAATCAATTTTTCGCAACTCTGGAAATTAACCAAAGGTTTATAAGGATCAAGGAAGGATTTATTTAAGAAAGGTGGCTAAATCTTGGTAGCAATAGCAAGCTTTGTGGTATTTTGACATGCCTAATACCTATTCCTCCCTCTCCAGCTCCATGGTGGTCTTGAAATCAGTAGCCCATAGTAACAGGGAAAGCTATTCCCAGGCTTTCAGACACCAAGGGAGGCAGAAGAGGGCTAGAGTTTCTTGAGAGCCTTATCCCCAGAGAATTGTCATTATTTGACTTGTCTGGTAGTCCTGGAAGGCTCCCACTTGAAAGACAGTCTTGAGCACCTGACCTAGTGTGGAAAATATTTTCCCCAAGAAAATACAGATAAAGAAATGAGTAGCACCAGTAGAGGTAAAAATACAGGTACATATAAAAGATAATATAAATATATATTTCTGTTTGTAATTCTTATTTTTTCTTCTATCAGACTTAAAAGAAAAATACATAATTTAAAATTATAAGTCTTTGTTGATGGGCACACAATGGATAAAGATATAATTTATAAGAGAACAGCAGAATGAAAGATGAGGAATGTAATAGCAATGTTTTCATACACAATTGACATTAAAATGGTATTGATTCAAGCTAGATTTTTAAAATTAAGATGGTAATTTTAATCTCCAGGACAACCACTAGGAAAATAACTTAAAACAATACACTAAGAAATGACCAGGAAGTTAAAATGAAACAGTGTAGTATTCACATGGTTTCCTGGCCCTGTATGAGTTTCCTTGCTCCCACTAGTAAAGTTATTCTCAATAATAGGAGATCCTGATAATTCCATGTGGGAACTTGTGGAGTGTAAATGTGCTAGAGGATCCCTACAATTCATTGGCTGTCTCTAGAAAGGAATGTACTTGATAAATCTTAGTCTCCAGGCCTTACCTTACTGCCAAACCCATGTCAAAAGCAACCACCAGCTGCCTTCAGAAAAAGAGACACAAACAACAGGAAAGACTACGCAAACTTGGGTTGAATGTTGCAATCCTTTCTCATGACATTTTAAACCTTCACTACTGTGGCCCAATAGGCCTGATGTTGATCCAGCGTAGTCTCTGGTGCCCCACATTGATGGTGAAAAACAAAGTGGTGGGAGAGATGTGAGGACCTTGAGCTCTCTTCAGTGGTTTACAAGCATCACAGGGCACAGAGTATGTTGCAGAATTTCATTTCACAAGCAGAGTTCTTGTTTTTTCAGATAAATGACAGTAATTGTGGATGCGTGCCTAATCCAATTGTGATTTGTTTGCTCTACTTGGCTCTTTTATTGATCACCTGAAGCTCTTCAAGCTTTGTAATTTCTGTTGGCAGCAAGCATGGGATCTTCTGGTGATTACAAAACAGAATCAGAGGCACACAAATCCAGGGCTGGACCACTAAGCACAGGTCTGGCATTTGGTATTTATTGGACCAGACACAAGTGACTTATGAATATACATATGTGCTGAGTGAGTTACTTATTGTCTTTTTGTACTTTCTTAATATTACTGGAGTAGAAAATACGAAACTCTAGTTTTACCCATAAGATTTTTTAATCTGTTACAGAAACAGAATTTTAGAAGTAAAAAGAAAACTGAAAACGTTAGTGGTCTTCTTTTGGATTGTGGAAAACATAAGAAGCCACTATATCTTCAATTCTCTAAAGCCCAATTAAGTTAGTTTTTTTTTTTTTTTTTTTTTTTTTTTTTTTTACCTCAAGCTAACCAGGAGAGATAATAAAAGCACCACGGAAATAGTTACCAAATATATGAGTTACTAAATCTTCTGCTGTTTCCCATTATCTAAAAAATATTTCTGCATAGTAGGAATACTAGTAAGATCCAATATCACAAAACTTGAAAAGTTTAGTGTTCCTCTTAAAGTTTTTTTCCATTAATTTCAATAAAAATGTACTGAATCCCTACTGGGTGCCTAAGTCTGTAATAGGCATTGGGGAAACTAATGTCATTAAGAAATCAGCTTTACCTGTCACCACTCAGGTAGCTTACAGCTTACTGGGGAAAGTGAATCCATAATATAATTTGATCAGTGCACTATGGAGCTATTGTGCCTGGAACAAATGAAGCTTCTCCATTTGTTCTTCATATATCAATTAGAAAGACTGGTGCATTAATTTTTACATCTGTATTTTTTTCCTTGCATGAGTAACCCTGATACCATATCTACTTCAACCAATTCATAAATCTGATGTGGGCTATAACATAGTTTTAGCTTGCTAGCCAGCGTATTTATCCCTTAAAATTTCTGTATATAATTCCATTACTTGTGTTCTTCCTTTATGCTTGCTCTACATCCTGCTCTTTCTCCCTCCATTTCCAGTTAATTTTTAAAAGAATGCCTGTATTAAATATTTACTTCTTGCTCCTATTTAGTGATGTTCATATGTTTTCCTTTGTGATGCTGATTGTTTTTGATGGCTTTATTATCCTGCCTGCTATGAGAAATATAAAAGGTATTAAAGTATTCAGATCACTATCATTAGGTTTAGGTGTATCTATGACAAGTAGCTATGAAGGCAAGATTACTGAGGGAAATAGGGAGAGGCTGGTACAAGGGTATAAACTTTCAGTTATAAGATGAATAAGGTCTGAAGATATAAAGTCTAACACAGTGACAATAGTTGGTAATAGTGTATTGTAAAATTGAACTTTACTAGGGGAGTAGAACTTGTGTTTTCACACACACAAAGAGCTAATATATGAATGATGGATGTATTAATTAACTCAGTGTGGGAAATCCTTTCACAATGTATATGTATATCAAATCATCACATTATACAATTTAAATATCTTACAATTGTGTCAATTATACCTCAATAAAACTAAAAAAAAAGTTTTTAAAAATAAAATGTTCCTTTAAAGGATATAGCCTTTTCTTTGTCACTTGAGAATTGTGTTAGCACTGGGCAATTTTTTCCAAATGCAAATATAACACATTTTAAATTTACTTGTTAGTATCACTAAAATTAAATGAAACAACTTCAATTATTTCATTAAGAATATTTCCAGGGGCTTCCCTGGTGGTGCAGTGGTTGGGAGTCTGCCTGCTAATGCAGGGGACACGAGCTCGAGACCTGGTCTGGGAAGATCCCACATGCCGCGGAGCAACTAGGCCCGTGAGCCACAACTACTGAGCCTGCGCGTCTGGAGCCTGTGCCCCGCAACAAGAGAGGCCGCGATAGTGAGAGGCCCGCGCACCGCGATGAAGAGCAGCCCCGGCTTGCCACAACTAGAGAAAGCCCTCGCACAGAAACGAAGACCCAACACAGCAAAAATAAATAAATTAATTAATAAACTCCTACCCCCAACATCTTCTAAAAAAAAAGAAAAAAAAAAGTAAGAGTCTCCTCAGCTGTAAACCAGGGACAATAGCGCCTACCTCATAAAGTCACTGCACTCAATAAAAAAAAAATATCAAAAAAAGAGAATATTTCCAAATTTATAAATGAGTGTTATCATTCTTTCTTTTAAAACAGATTGTATGACTTCCACGAAAAGCGGTCTTAAACTTGACAGAGGAGCGTTGGCAATGTAGGTATTTACTTCTAGTCTTGTTACTACCAAAGAGATGAGATACTAGAAAATTGCATTTCAGATGCAGTTTATTTTTTGTAAAACAAGTTGAAATCTACTGATACTTTTTCCATTCATTTCTTCAAGTTCAAATTAATAACCATGAAGTTGGGCACCTCACCCACATTTGAATGTGACCACAGTGAGGGGTTCTATGCAAAGTCCTATTTGTCCCGTGTCAGTTAAGAATCTCACAGCCCTGTGCTTTTCCATCTGAGGTCTCAGGCCTACTTACTCTCTTACTTATTGACTCTCTTACCACTCCCTCTCTTACTCTCTCTGGGCATCAGTTTCTTTTTCTATAAATGACGATAATGATACCTATTCCTCCATGCTGTCTTGAATATTATTTGAGATAATACAAGGTGTTGAGAGTTGTAACTTGCATGTTACAAATACTATGTAAGTGACAGTAATGGGAGTTAGGAAGAAGAGGAAGGTGAATAGCAATATTTCAATTGGTTGTATCAGTTGACTAATGATTGCTTTAATCATTTAAGTGTCTAATTGTTTAGTCTCCACAATGGATGTGGAAGAAGTATAATGTCATCCCTCATGACGATTATTGTAAAATCTTAATTGTGTGTAACCCAGTGCTAAACACTTTAGAAAATAGAAGGAAACCGTATTTCTGCTTTTAAGAATACTGCCTGCCCATAAGGAAGCAGGCGAGTAGTTGAGAATTCAGCCGTATCCCTACTTGAAAGCAATGAGTGTGAAACTGCACGATTTTTTCTAAATATACAATAGGAATTCAGAGAAAGAAGAAAGGTGAGGGTACTGCAAGGATTGGAAAAAACTTCTTGAGCTAGGACTTAGAGATTGAGTGAAATCTAAGTAGGTGGAATGGAAAATGCAGTTATTCTGAAAGGAGGATGCAGGAAAGAAAGGTCAAGGACTGTGGAGTCAGAATAGAACTGGCTGTGCCTTCCTTCTGCCTCAACCATTGAATAGCTGCAATATCTCAGGGAGTAATTAAAACCTGTTTCATTATAATGGCATGTGGATAATAACACTACGTAGTAGTATCAAATGGTGTTTGTACAATGGGGCAATGATTTGGAAAGATCGAGAACACAGAAATAGACACCTGGGCCACAGCGTAAAATTGACTTACGATACTAGATGAATGTGTTAGGAGTGCTAATGTGGCCCCCTCATTCAGCTTCATGGTGTAGAAATCAAGGACCCCATGGTTCTTTACCTGCCCCAGTCTGGATGAATCCGTCTCTCGGATTTCAGTTAACAATGAACAGAGGGAGACCCTTGGTAAGGAACTAGGGAGGCATGGAGGGGGGACTCTGTGCTCTTTCATCTGCATCTCTATTCATTAGTGTTTTTCATCGCTTGTGCTGTTGTTGTGTTGGAAAACCCAGGAGAAAGCAATTTAAAGAATGTCTGAGTCACCATTCTGAAGAATCTTTAAACCAGACTTTTTTGGTCTGGTCTAGATAATTTATTCTCACATCAGTAAAAGACAAAGGAGGGCTCTATGTAGGGAAATGTGAAGAACTAAGATAAAGATGAGAAGTTATGCACGTGAGTGTGCACACACACACACACACACACAAACTGAGTCTGAAGAAGCAAAAGCCCTAAAACACTGAGAGAGCGGGGTATAATTTTATATCTCTTAGGTTGTGTGGGGAAGGGCAAAGGTTGGCACCCACCCTGTCAGGGGAAAAAAATGCCTGCCTGAGCTTGACCCCAAGAGGTGATGGGGCACTGACATGTTAGATGAGTCATTCATCATTGTTATCCGCCCCACCACACACAAACACAAAGTATAGCACCAATTCAAAGAGGAGAAAAACATAGAGCAGCTAGGAAACACGCTGAAAGTGTTGATACTAAGTGCCCTAAAAACAAGGTTCTGACCGTACCCGTATTCGACATTAGCCTCAGGCTCACCAAATGGCTTCTTTTTTCAGCCTGCTATTCAAGTCAGTTCACTGGCCATCCAGGTTTTGGGGCTAATTGTGAGGGAAAGCAACTGAGCCAGTGGGCAGCCCAAATGAGAATCTATGAAATAAACTCTTGCCTGGCTACCTAGTGAAACGAGTGACTGCAACTGTCCTCCCCTGTGCAGCTTCATTTTTTAAAACATTATAAAGCACATCTATAGAAATCAATAACAAAACTAATATACAAGCAGAGCTAATTATTATAAAGTGAAGACCCTTATTACCACTGCTCAAGTAGAATAGAACTTTGCCCCCCTCCCATGGGCCTCATCCCGATCACAAGCCCCTCTCCTCCTTCAAAAGGAACCACTGTCTCATTTCCTAATAACCTCTCTCTCTTGTTTTTTTAGAGGTATCACCTAAGTGTGTGTCCCCAGGCAATACAGTTTAGTCTTGGCCACTTAAAAAAATGTGATATATCTGTTAAGTCTCTTTATTCTGTAGGCTTTCCTTCTACCTCTTTCTTTTCCTTGCTTTTCTGTTGAAGGACCTGGGACCTTGAACCTGTGTACCCGGCCCATTTTACATTCTTTGTGCAGCTTAACTTGCACCTGCATCCTCTGTATCTCTTGCAATTTGGCAGCTGGATCCAGAGGCTCCATCAGACCCAGGTGTGAGCTCTTTAGCAGGACGATAGATGGTGTTGTTTCCTCATATCAGGGGACCCATGACATCTAGTTTTTCCTTTTTCATGTGTCGTATTAGATCTCGCTGTTGCTCAATGCCTAGATTCAATAATTCACTGGGGATTGCAGAATAGTGATATTCTGGGTTTTTCATTTATTTTTCATAGTTGGAATACTTTTAAGGAGACACCTCTCCATCTACTACTGGGTTTCCTGGTTATAGAGTTCATAGAGGAAAGGCAAAATAAATGATTCATTTCTTATATTTATCAGTTTCTAGTCTAATGAATAGGTTTACTATAACCTGCCAAAAATACATTATTTTCAACATCATTATGAATTCATAGATATAAGCATATTTTTTGTTTTACTACATTGTAATTATTATCCTTACTGAAGCTCAAGGATAATAATTACAATGTATTACATTTACAATTACATTTTGGCCCATAGGGGCCCCTTCAAGTAGGCTGTCTTTTTATCATAACATGTTTACTTTTTATTGTTTTCTTCCTATGTTTATAAAAAGATGTTTTGGTGCCTGTCCCAGACCTGGAATCAGCCATTTATTTGAGAAATGAGTTTATGTTAAAAGCAAATTATATTGCAAGGCTATAATGTGAATAACAAGGATGCTCCTCATGCAGTCTCCATATGGGAGAGAAGAGAAGAGTAACTTAGTTATTTCTTCTCTATGATGTGTTGGGTTAAAGATGAAGATGTAAAAATTCACTGATGTTTATGGTACAGGCTATTAGACGTGACTGCAACACATCACGATTAATATAAAGTTAGAGAGAGACAAGGTGAGGTTAATGTGAGTGGCTTCCCCTGTACAAACTTGCTACAGGATGAATTTAATTCTTCACTAACTTCTACATACTGCTCTGGATGAGCAGATACTGAGGATAGAGGGATGGCACTGGCAATTCTGGGCTTGCTATAGACTGAATGTTTATGTCCCCCCCAAATCCGTATGTTGAAATCCCAATTGGTAGTATTTAGAGCGGGCAGGACCTTTGGGAGGTGACTGGGTCATGAGGGTGGAGCTCCCATCAACAGCATTAGTGCCCTGTAAAAGGAAACCACAGAGAGATCCCTTGCCCCTTCTGTCATGTAAAGACAGAGAAAAGAAAGTAGGGCATCTGTGATCCAGGAATCAGGCCCTTCCTAAATACTGCATCTGCCTTCACCTTGATCTTAGACTTTCCAAGCTCCGAAACTGAGAAATAAATTTCTGTTGTTTATAAGCCTCCCAATCTATAATTTATCACCACATTAAGGTGCATGATAACTGCCCCACTGAATAAAAACTGAAAAGAACAACTGAAAGAACTGTATAGGAAGAAAAATCTGATATCCAAAAGATGTGAAATTGTCACCTGGAGATTTTTATAACTGGTAGACTATTCAAGGTGGAAGTTTACATAGTGATTTGGGCCACCTGTTTGCAATGGTGGCTGTATGAAAGGTTAAAAAGTTTACATTTGTTCACGTTGTCCATAATTGTTGAATATTTACTGGAAATAAGAAGTGGGCCCAGAAACAAAAGAGTGAATGATGGTGAGCATGTCCAGGTCTGCTGTATGTCTAAGGCTCTTGAAAAAATTGTCCATGGACATGTGTGCCTGTAGTACCACAAGGAATTTATTTATATAGTAGATACAGATACTTAATTATTTATGTGTCATTTCCTAGACTCTAATGGTTTAAAAGGAATGAGTCCGTGGGTTTCTTGACCCATTCAACCTTGATTGAGTGGATTAACTAAAGTAACTAGAGAAATACTGGGAGCTGTTTGTATACTTTTAATTGACTTCTTATGTCACAAGTCCTTTTCAATTTTGTTTTATGCTAGGTAGTAAAACAAAGTGAAAGCTATTTAATCTGATTCTGAATCACTGTTCTTGCCAGGCTCTGAACTCTGACAAGCCTCTGTAGTATAGCCTAGTTTAATTGGCATTAACAGTTTACACGCTTATACATCCCACAATACAAAATCTACTCAGGGATCATTTTTGATTTAATAATTGCATCCTGAGGGCCTGGCATCATCCTTAATATGCATGAAATAAATGAATGAATGCGTCTTTCAGGTGTATGTGGGATGGGCTTATAGATGAAGAACCCCAAATCCCCAGTGTTATATATCCCCAAAGATATACTATCAAAAAAATAGTAAGAGTGAAATGAACATGGAATAAGCGTGTTATAATGGGAAATTTGAGAGGTATTTCCAGAAAGAAACCTGTCTTTCTATAGATTGTATGTACAGTGTAGAAAGTCATGGAATCATGAAATTTGTGAATTGGACAGGACCTTGAAAGTAGGGAATCAATATAATTCCCCAATACTACACAGTGGTGTATTTCTCAACTACACATAAAGTATACAAGAGAAGAAAGAAATCCAAGTTTCTAGATTTCTAATTTAAAAGAATTAGTGGAGCCACTTAATATACAAAAGCTGTGGAATTACTGAAGAGATGAACTCAGCCTGAAACATTCATAGTTGAGTGGATGATACACATCAATTTAAACATGTCTTCACAATAATTATTATTATGGAATTATAGTAGGAAAGACAAAGTGTGCTTCAGCTGTACTAATTATTTTATCAACGAGTTTAAAGCATTAGAATGATGAGAGCTGTTGAACGATGCAAGAACAGCATTGATTTTTGATTTCTAGAGGTGTTCAAGTACAGTATTTTTCAGACTTCTTTACAGTACCTTTCCATTTCAGAAATTATGTTTCCCTTTATTTTTTTTCTGTATGTACCCTTTGTATGCAGCTCTCAACTCTTTTTTAAAAATTTCTAGTCTTTTTTTTTAAAATC
The DNA here is from genome assembly GCF_949752795.1 of Hyperoodon ampullatus. Taxonomy (NCBI): domain Eukaryota; kingdom Metazoa; phylum Chordata; class Mammalia; order Artiodactyla; family Ziphiidae; genus Hyperoodon; species Hyperoodon ampullatus. Next base: position 185,669,551 of record NC_136915.1, read on the forward strand.
AGTTTAACAGAAGTAAAAGTCTTGAATTCCCACGAATTTTTTTTACAATTTTCTTTTCTTTCTGAGTTTAATAGTATTTCATCAGTTTGGGGTATACGCGAATAAAATATTTGAGAATCACTCAGAGCAATTCTGAAGAAATATTCAAGTGAATTTTATACCCACAACAAACCCAGCAACAATAAATCAAAATTTATTCTGGGCCAAATGCTTTTTATTTCCTTCCAGCTGTAATTATGCATATACACAGATGGCAGGTAAAACAGCTCATTATATAAAAGAAAGTGCATGAATAACTGCTATACCATAGTCTGAACAATAAAAGTAAGTTGTTTCACACACAAAATGATAGAATAAAAGATGTAGTGAATTCTGTATCTAGTTTAGAAAGAGGGGATCTGATTGACATTTTAGTTTCAATTACACAAAATTGTGATAAACAATAGCGAATAAATGGTGGAGAGCACATCTAAACAGATGCTTATAATTGCAGAATGATGCAACCTGTCTCACTGAAGGTCTTGGGGAATAGCTGAAACATTCAGATAAACACTGTTTAGTTGATGGAAAAGCTGGCCAACAAGCATTGCTGAACACCTAAAAAATCATAGGTAAGCAAGCATTCAGAACGGTTGCTGTGTTCTAACAAGGAGCAGCCGTCAAAACCAATAGTTAAAGCTATGAAACCAAGTGGCATCTATTTTCTCAGGACACAGAAGGCCATATAATGTAATGAATAGCACTTTATATTTTCCTAATAAATAGTTTACTTTTTCTACCACATGTTTTAATTGATACTCATCTTGGATTATCACTAAACTAGAGATATAAAATTTTACTAAAATTTTGATTTTGTCTATTACTATGAAAAATAGAAAAAAGTTAATGAAGATAATGCATTTCAATTGCTGACTGTATGCCCAGATAAGAAAAGGAAAACTTTTAAAAATTAAAAAATTTATTTTCAAAATAAGACCTTTTCTCAATAATAACATTTTTAAAGGCTGAGAATGCACACCCTATTTCTGATGAAACGATACATTTTTAATCATTTAAAAATATTTCCAAATTTTCAAAAATGTGTCTGAATTTGAATTATATTGGGAAAAAAAGATTACCTTGACCAAGGAAAAATATGATGAAAGTTTTGTGATTTTACTTAATATTATTCAGTTTGTGCATCTAATTACTTAATGAACAAAATGCCAACTACTGAGAACAGACATTTAGTGAAATAGTCAATATTTCTACTTAAGTCATTAGGGCTAAATGATTTAAACAATTTTAAATCTAAAAGCGTACTTTCTGATGTACATATTTTTAAAAATCTTATCCACAATACGTGAAAGACTGTGAAAGAGTGTTTTCATCCTCTAGAATCAGAATGGAGACTAAGAATGTCATATCACTTACATAGAGTATCAAATTCCTCACAGTTTTAACAATTTTCTGAATTCAATAAGTTAAGCCCATCCATTGCTATACTTACTAGTACCCCTGGGTAAATCATTCTAAATAAAAAGCTTGCACAGGTGAAAGATAAGACTACATTATAGGCTATAGAGAAGCCACTCTTTAATATTTCAATTGGTAATTAATGACCACACTTCTTTATAATATGGATTATACGTACACAAGAGAATAAGATTCTAACAGTGTAAACTTTGAGTTGCCCAATACACACATTCCCAACTGAAGTTGAACAAAGCCATGCTCTGCCTTATTTCAATTCTCACACTGTAAATAAGTGTCCATTTCATGGTATATTTTAGTACTACAGTTCTTGCATTTTTGTGCTTTTTGTTGGTGGTTTTGCTGTCTGAAATGGCCCCCAAGCTCAGTGCTGAATCACTGTCTAGTGCTCCTAAGTAAAAGAAGACTGTGATGTATTAGGGAGAAAGCACACATGTTAGATAATCTTCTTTCAAGCATGAGTTGTGGTGCTGTTGGCCATGAGTTCAATGTTAATGAATCAACAGTTTATATTAAATAAAGATCTTTAAAACAGAAACACACACAAAACAAGGCTATATATTGATTGGTTGATAAAAACATGTGATCAGAGGCTTGCAGGAAACTAACCCTGTATTTCTTCTGGGTGAAATGTTTCATTATTTGCTAATTTGGTGTTTGTTGTGACTTCATAGTACATAACTTACACAAATAGAGAACTGACTGCATTTCACTCAGCTGTTATAATGGGAAAGTAGCAACTGATGATACTTAAATGAAAGGGTGTGGCTGAATGAGTACCAGGCATTCCTGAATGCCAGTTATATAAGGCATTGTACTAGGCACAGTGAACTTTATAACATTTAAATGGATATATATACACACACATGCACATATAGATATAAACATTAGTAGAAATAACAAACCATGTACTCACTTTCTCTAGAACAAGGTATTAAGTAAAACAGTCACAGAATGGAACACATAAACTACCAGAGGACTCCAGAAGAAGTTGACATAGCTTTTGACTGAAGGAGACCAAGGTAGGTTCTCCTTTAAGCTAATACTTAAGTTCAAAGGAAGGATACATATTGGACATGTAGAGATAGAAGTCAGCCATCTCATGTAGGGTCAGCAAAGAAAGGACAGACTGCAGATGGTCCCTGACTTGGGGTTCTACTGAACGATTTTTTGACTTCACTATGGTATGAAAGTGGTATGTATTGAGTAGAAATTATTCTTCAAGTTGTGAATTTTGATCTTTTCCTCAGCTAGTGCTATACAGTGTGATACTCTCTCATGATTCTGGGCAGTGGTAATAGCAGCTCCCAGTCAGCCTCATGACCATGAAGGTGAACAACTGATACACTTATGACCATTCTGGACCCACACAACTATTCTGTTTCTGACTTTCAGTACAGTATTCAATAAATTCCATGAGATTTTCAACACTTTATCATAAAACAGGCTTTGTATGAGATGATTTTGCCCAACTGTAAGCTAATGTAAGTGTTCTGAGAACATTTAAGGTAGGCTAGGTGAAGCTGTGATGTTCGTTAAGTTGGGTATATTAAATGTATTTTCGATTTATGATAGTTTAACTTATAGCAGGTTTATCAGGAAGTAACTCCATCATAAGTTGAGAAGGATCTGTAGTGGCCAGAAATTATTTAGTATATTAAATGAATGGTTTGCATGTTAGCTTGGGTACTCCCAGAAGCAAATGCCAGGCCAAAATTAAGCGTAGAAGGATTTTATTAGGAAAACAAACACGAGAGAAAATATGGAGAGGTCTGGAGAAGTCAGGGAGGGCATGTCCGACCCTGAGTGATGGAGGGAGTGGAGGAAGATCACTGTGAGGTCTATGGCCAATGTCAACCTCAGAGGAGTCTTGTTTCTCCCAGGAACAAGCTGCTATGCTCACTAACTGGCTGGGAGCAATTCACGGGCGGCACTGAGCAGCACTGGGACCCTTGCTCAGTTACACTCCTGATGGGGGAGCTCTTGTGGTCACCACAGATTGTGAGTTGAATGATTTATTTTTAATGAAGCTTATAAAATGTGTTAAAATATTCATCTATGAACATTAAAAAATGTAGGTGTATTAGTTGTCACCATTAGCCAGGCAAGATCTTGGAGTCTGAGGAAACAGAGTTTGAATCCTAGATACCACATATATAGGGTATATATGCAAGATAACTAATGCCTCTGAGTCATGTTTCTTAATTTGTAAAATCATGATAATTATCCTGATCTCATATTTGTTATGAGGAATAAACATGACAATGCACGTATATAGTCCAGCACTAATGCCCGGCACACAGGGGGAGCAAAAATGGTAATACCCTCCTGATTTCAAATCTAACAAAAAGTGCATTCTAAAAAGTTTGAAAGATTATTCTATTCTCAACAAAGGAAATATATTTAACTTTAGATAATCTATGTGAGCTCATTTCTAGTAATAGTAGTATCAATGAAAAATTACACCCTGATCTCTCTCTGTCCCTAAGGTTTGCTGAATGATTTGTAAAAATAATTTAAAAGGCAAGCAACTATACAGTCACTTGTCACAGAAGTTCATTTTGTCTGCATAACTCATGAAAGTCAGTATGGTTTCATTATGGGATTGTTTCACAGACGATATGAAAGCATTTTCATATTGTCAACAAAATAACCATTGCATGAGAAATTATTACTCAGCACACCTATCCATTAACTAAAGTGTACACTTACAAACCATTAGGAAATGAAGGATATGTAATAAAGTCTCACTAAATTGCTTTTTAATCTGGTTAGATTCTTAGGTTATTATTCTTTACAATTACAGGTACTAAGTTGCATATTCCAATAATTTTTCACTGGTATATTCAAAACATGCCACACATAAAAATATTGACTATACAACTCTAGTGCATATATATACAGTTTAAATTAAATTTAAGGACACATAGAAAATAATAAAGTTCCTCAGATTTCCTTTGGGAATTAAAACATATTTTTATATAGTGAAAACAAAATAATGGCAAAATAATCTACCAATTGAATGTGGGCTGAAAAGTTTCTTTTAGTACTCCACTTGAGTAAATATAATAAAACTGTATGTACAGAATCAAAATCTTGATTATTTTATGTTTAAAATCACCCTTAGTTTCAGAGGTAGAGAGCACAGAGCCAATTCTAAGTCTTAATTAGCACGTATTCTTATAAATATGCTCCCTTTTCTAGCTACTACTCAAGAGGTTTCCTAGTCCTGAGAAATATCTTCTTCCAGATAAATGTATTCGTTTAGGATGAGAACAAGACTGATTTTTCCTATATCATGTGAAAAGATTTGTGGTAATCAACTCAGAGCTCAGGAATGCCTTCAGTTTCAAATAACTGCCCACATAATAGAAGGTGTAACCGTAATTCAAACTGGAATTAAGCAGGTGCATAGGCAAGGCCATGCAATTTAGATAGAGGAACCATGTGAGTGATGACATTGAACCATCATCAACAAATATGTGTTGAGAATATCTTGTGAGCCAGGACTATTCTAGGAACTGGAACATTGTAGTAGGTAAAATAATAAACTTCTCTCTTCCTGGAGTTTCCATTCTTGCAGGAGAGCACAAACAATAAACAAACAACAGAATTACCTACACCGTGAGAAGCTATAGCCCACATTGGACTGGAGCACAGATGCTGGAGACAAACTACAAGGCTTTGAATCTCCCCTCTGCCACTTTATTGTTCTATTGTTAGTCTAGGACTGACTCTTAGCATCGCCATGCCTTAAGTTCTCCACATGCAAAATGGGGTTAATAAAACTGTCTCCTAGTGTTGTTATGAGGATTAAAGGGGTTCATATAGGTAAAGTTCTTAGCACAGTGTATGGAACATAAAGTCTTAGAAATACTTGCTATTATTATTATTATTATTATTATTATTTTTTTTTGCAGTACGCAGGCCTCTCACTGTTGTGGCCTCTCCCATTGTGGGGCACAGGCTCCGGACGCGCAGGCTCAGCGGCCATGGCTCACGGGCCCAGCCGCTCCGCGGCATGTGGGACCTTCCCGGACCAGAGCACGAACCCGTGTCCCCTGCATCGGCAGGTGGACTCTCAACCACTGTGCCACCAGGGAAGCCCATATTATTAATATCATTTATCAGATGGATAGAAGAGCTATGGGGGACATTCAGCAGTTATGGGGGGGGTGTGTGGGTTATTTGATAGAGGGTGCTCAGGGAAGGCCTCTAATTAAATGACACAAGCAGAGATCTAAAGATGATGATGAAGGGAGGCTTGCTGATCTTTGGAAGCAGTGTGTTCAGGCAGAGGGTCAGCAAGTACAAAGGCCGGTAGCCCATTTTAGGAGCTTGGCTTTTACTGACATGGATATGGGAACAGTAGAGGAATTTGGGCAGAATATGACGTGATCCAACATACGTTAAACAGATCACACTGCCTGCTCTAAGGAGAAGAGGCTCTCAGGGGTCGAAAGAGGAAGGCCTGTTAAGAAGGTATTGCAATAATCTGGGAGAGAGGATGGTGGATTGGACCAGGGTGGTACCAGTAATGATACAAAAAAGAAAAAAAAATTGAAGTCTAAGTCTATTTTGTAGATAGATCTGATGGGATTTTTTGACAGATAGGATCTGGGCTATAAAAGAGAAGTCAAGTTGTCTCCCCGGTTTTTATCATGAGAACTTTATCAATACAAACATAGTTTCCATTTAACAAGAAAGGAAGACCAGTGGATGGACAATGTTTTGGCCCCACTAAAAAAATATAAACAGGAACACACCTCACTTAGATTAGCAAAAACATGGATTGAAAATGGGAAGTAGAAGATAACACCATCTATGTACAGCCAAGTTCACAGCAGTCTTGGAGTTAAGCCAAAGATTTTATTTTGGAGGAGATTAGGGGTTTTTCAAACCATCCTTCCTTCCTTCCTTCCTTCCTTCCTTCCTCCCTCTCTCCCTCTCTCCCTGTCTATTGATATTTTTCTTCCTTTCCTTCCTTTCTTTCTCTCACTAGATGATGATCTTTAACTTTTACTCAGAACTTTGTATCTTGGATACTTTGAACTTATTGCAAAATAGAGTATGACTTTCCATCTAAAGTAAAATTTGCCACTTGAACAAAATAGAAGCTATTATAAAAGGATAGGCTTCGTAAGTCAGAAAGAGAAAAACAAATATCATATATTAACACATATATGTGGAATCTAGAAAAATGGTACAGATGAACCAGTTTTCAGGGCAGGGGTGGAGACACGGAAGCAGAGAACAAACCTGTGGACACCAAGTGGGAAGTTAGGGTGTGGGGGGGTGGCGGTGGGATGAATTGGGAGATTGGGATTGACATACATACAGTGATATATATAGAAGAGATAAGTGATAAGAACCTGCTGTATAAAAAATAAATAAATAAGATTCAAAAAAAAAAAAAAAAAAGATAGGCTTTGTAAGAACCCATTTGGGTTTTCTTCTTTGTTCTCCTCTAACCAGAGTGCATGAAACACTGTGAAGGGCCCCTCTGTCACCTTTTGTATCTTTTCCCCACATCTAGCATCTACTTCTTGTGATGTTTTAGAGTGTCATAGATAGCACCTTAAAATTTTGTAAAGTGTATTCATTCCAATTCTTCATAAACAATGGGCTTAGAAGTAAGTTATTCTTGAATTTCTGGGATTTTTTTTCATTTAACGTTTCACTAAAATAATTTGAAAACATTTCAGTACAACTTCCTTTCATTTTAATATATAAACTTATTTTTCCTTGTGATTTTCTCATTAGAAACATCTCTAAAAGCTAATGCTGAAAGTCACAGGAACATAATTTAAAAAATGAAAGGTCATCCTTTGAAAACTCAAAAGTAGTTAATCATCAAGTTAGAAAAGAAGTGATATAATTTGCTACAATATTTTTAGAAAATGTGTATTTTTGCTGGTTGTATCTTTTAGAAGAAAAAACCACCTCAGAGACAAAGGTGAAATGCTTTGTAAAAAAATTATATTAGTTAAAAAGTAATATAAAAGGCTAACATTGCAACTAAACTGATAGTACCATTTTACAAGTTCATAAAAATGTGGAGTAAAAGGAAATCCTGAATCACACAATCCATTATTTTGTGAAAAAAATTTAGATTCCTAAGAGATTTTAGAAACTTGAATTTACAATTATTGCTATATATTTTAATTTAGATTTTTTCCCCTCTATTATCCTCTCTTTACAAAACTTTTTCTTTCTTTTTGATATAATGCTTTACCTTTGATTTAAACACTCAGCGTAAATAAGTGGAATGATTGTATGACAAAGATATCTGAGTATCAACAAATCTATTTTTTAAAATTAAACGTAAAATTGATTAGTAAAACATAGGGCCAGGGTACATGTACTGATGTTACATATCAAATATAATTGCTCCATATTTAGTTACCAAAAAAAATGCTTTCAACTTAGACACAGTCTCAATATCAAACCAGATAGATAACTAGATTCAAGTCCCTCTCCCATCACCATACTAGGCTGGAACATAAAGTTCTCCAATTAGGAGGAATCAGAACAGAGATTTACTGCTCTGCAATTTGCAAATGGAGCCATTCCTAAGATAATACAGAACTGGTATTAGGATGTTAGAAAGGAAAAACACAATTTAGAAAAATCTTAAATACAATGGATAATAACTATCACAGAGTCAGCTACTTATAAGTGATAGCAGGGGATCAGAACATGTCACATCTTGATTTATGTGTTGTCTAATGAACCAAATTCAAATAACTGAAAGCAATTGCAATGAATAATTTCATGAAATAACATCAGTAAATAAATTGACAGTGATACATGTAGACTGGAATGCGAAACACTGAACAAGGATTATATCAAGAGGTCACTTTGCACGCTTTGCAGAGATAAAAAGAAACAGATCTGACCCCTTGGTGGCCATATATATATATATATTTTTTTTTTTTTCATCTTATCACCGGGAGAAAGGATGAAACGTGGAAAAACAAGTGATCAGTGAACTTCCTGGTTATTCTCTGCTTATATATCCATGAAACTCTGGATTTTCAGACCTGGGGGTAGAATGGAGTTGCTTGTTCCTCTTAATCCCTTACAAAAAAAAGAAAAAAGAAAAAAATAATAATCTGTTAGAGAATCTCTTGCTACAATGCAGTAGAGTGGCTGCAGTAAATTTTAAATGGCAGATCATGTAATTGGGCCACTTTGTGACCTGGCACAGAAACTCCCCTGTTTCCACTTCAGTGGCCAGTGGCCATGTAAGTAATTAATGTAGAGATTTCCACCAGACTCTTGGAGGCAGAGGTAAAGCAGCTTAGAACTAAGAGTCAGCCTGCCTTCCAGAGATGTGCATTGGTGAGAGGCAAGTACAATGCAGCAGAAGCAGCAGGGCAGACATCCTCAAGGGATGCACAGCTAAGCACTTGAGGGTGAAGGGGAGTGTTTTGAGAAGAAATGCTGAAGGACAGAGCAGTTACAAAACCAAGAGGTTCAAAAGTAAGACTAAACATACCAGAGAGAGAGAGAGAGAGATTGTCTCAACAGAAAGAGCTGAGTGACCTTGAAGGGACATATTTAAGTGCCTCTCCAACCTCCAACCCCATCAGTGAGAATGGGACTCCAGTGTCAGGTGCAATAATTTTAGAAAGCAAAGAAAGTAGCTTTTTCTGGCACATTTAAGCTGCAATGTGTACACTTTGACCAACCCCTCCACATAGCAATCTCTCTTGGAAAATTGAAGTCAACTGAAAAATAAATTCTGTCATAATCTTATCTTTCACAAGACTAACAGTTGCCAGTAGTCCTACTTATTTAGTTCAGGGATAGTTTCGTGTTTTATTCAAAAGAAGTTTCTTCAGTCTTTGCTCCTTAACTACATTCTGTGTCAAGAGCTGTCATTTCAGTTTTTGGCAGCAGAGTTGTTACGAAAATTGACCTACAATGAGTCATATTACCTCATCCAGGTAGATTATGAGGCTTTAAACAAGTGATGCTACTTTTCACAGTGAACATTTTAGGTCCAAAAGGAACATGCATTTTGTTCCATCATAAGATAGAGCACTAGATTTTCCTGTAGAGTTACTTCTCATACTGTTTAGTTAAATCATTCTATTTTATTCTGGTAGACATTGGCTACTTATTTGATACTATATATTAAATTTACTTTTGGAGTCTTTACAATCTGAAATTATTAAAGCTATCATATTTATAAATTTTAACTTACCATGCTTTCCCTTGCTCAGAATTTATCCCAAATTTTGCAATTTTTTGTTCTCTAAATTTGTCAGAGTTAAAGGAAATATCAAAATTAGGGAGGGGGAGAATTTCTAAAATGTATTCAGATAGCAAAACAAAATATCCAGTTTTTCAAGATATGACCCATTTACTGGGCAAAGAAAGTAGAGGTCACAATCTTCAAGTTGCCTTAAATAGGATCTTAGATTCTTAATTCTACTATTTGCATGATAATAAAAAAAGAAATTTATGAATTATATTTACAGTCTCTTATCTAAATATAAGGCAAAATGAGACAGATAAATTCTATCTAATTCAATAAATTAACAGAGTTGTTAGAATGTTCTGTAATCATTATGCTAGAATCATCTGTTATGGTAGTTGACCTCCAAACATTCAGTTGGAGGATGCACTCTTTGTAGATCAACAGAAGCACCAAAGAATAGATCACTGGCTATGGAGTAAGGCCAGCTCTTTGCATGTAGGTGAAATGAAAATGAAGGAAGAGAACAATTGCCTGATCTCACAAAATGACTAATAAAATCTGGAAGAAAGTTCATCCTCAACAATACTATGTAAGCACTGTGAAAATGAAGTGATCCAGTTAATTTTGTCAATGCTAGCATGCCCTAACAAAATTACTTAAAATTATGATATCTTTGTGTGTGCATGGGTCTGTTGGTGAAATTCTTGAAGGATATTGCCTTTTGGGTATTGGATCCTGAAGCCTCTTTATATGTGACACATTATAAGGGAGATTTTCTCCCACCGGCCACTATGCCATATCCTCAGTTAGTTGAAGCCAGTAGGCTTTTTATTAAAATCAAGTAAATGATACCTCATTTGAATTTAGGAATAAATGCTACATTTGAAGTAAAAAATTGTGAACAGCTTTTAATTATATGTTACGTATCAATGGATTATTTTTGCATGGACAACCCAGCCTTTGTAAATGTCTTTACAACTTCCAGTTAACCTAAGAGAAGAAAGCTCTTCCTGGTGGCTCTTCCAGGGGATAGCCATCACATCCCATGCCATTCCTACTGCCTTCCCTATGATGCCTACACAAGGTACACCCAGATTTTCAAGAACACATAGGCTGTAGTATGGTTCCATATCCCTTGCTCTCCTGCCAACCGTGTTATACTGACTAAGGTGGTGAAAAACTGGAACCTTTCTCCTCTTCGTAAGCACAGTTTTCTCTGCCACCCCACCACTCGACCACTTTTCATCTACAGTTGGTAGATAATGATGTACCATATAAATTATGTTCTCTATGAAATTTTTGACCATTTAGAAAATAAAATTTAAAAAAATGTGTTTAATTCCATTTTTATAATTTAAAAAATAGTCTTTATTGTGCACGTGTACCCGTGTACATGTGAAGGTACAATGTGAACATTCTAGAGGACTCGGAAGTCAGAGATACTTGAGCTCAAAGACAACTTCAGTTACTTACTAGCTACGGAAGAGTAACAGTTTTTCTGAGCTTCAGTTCTTTAATCTGTTAAATAGAGTTGGTCAGTGTCAATATTTTGGAAGGTTGTATTAAATGGTATAATAATGATAATATGTATTGAGCACTTACTATAGGCTACATAATGGGCTAAGTGAATTATATTAACTGTCTCATTTTACCTCAAAATAAAGTCTATACTTAACATGAAAAAATAGCAACTTTTAGTAACTTGAAAACTCAATCATTGTGCAAGTAATACCAAATTCTGATCTAGTGAACACACAAAAGTAAATTGGTGGCCACAGAATATTTTAGAGTTTTGAGCAAGTGCCAGTGGATATTATCCTGGTAATGCAGTTCAATAACATATTTCAAGTCAACCAATGTTTTTGACAGTTATCCGTCATGATGTCTGTGACTATACCAACAAGATCTGCAAAAAGCAGAGAACATAAAATTGAAAAAAGAAATTCATTTTTATGGTTCACATATATTATAAAACCTTGACCAGAAGGTCTCAAGAAACTAAGGAGGGATTTGCAATTTTAGAATTTATTATCCCATTGAGAATCCTATGTAGAGTACTTGATTAAGGAGATAAAGTTACATCTGAAAGGCAGAGAGTCTGGTTAAATAAGCAGTAGGTTCCCAGTGTCACTATACGCGTTGTAAATAATACTTTTTTTTTATAATAGAATCTTCCATGGGTCAGAAGATTAAGGCTTTATCTTCCAAAATAACTACCCTATCTCCACCATATTTAACAACTACCTTAATCTGAGTTTCTAACAATTAACTAACCTCTTATGGGAAAATTAAAAACATATATTTGGCATAATAATATACTAAAGTGATTTTTAGTACCTGTAAAGTACATCAGATGTAAAGTATTTTCTCTAACAACCAATTCTAAAATTGGAAAATTTAGTGTTTTCTGTATAAACTTGATATTTGATCAATTATCAGAACATATTTATTAAGTGGATTAAAAGGAGAATTTTGAAAAAAAGGAGTGATTCAAAACAACTTATAACTTTTCTTTAAAGAATGAATGTAGTCATGCTCTCAAACTCAAATGTCCTTATAATTAAAGAACAGCCTCAATTTTTGTTTTGTTGTTTCGAATGTCTGAGTATCTATAATTCCCATCCCCCAAATCTAAGCAATACTATTTTAAATTTGATCATTTTCTTAGAGAAGATAAACTGCAAAAATTGCAGACTTCCGCCAGCTCTGTTTCTCAAAGGGAATTATAATCTTTAGTCATTAGCTTCAAACATCAAAACACAACAGGTTCAACACGCCAAACAAGGCAGGCCAGCATGATGGCTGTTCCCCACCCCACGAAAAACAGTGTGATCACCTACTAATTGTCTAATTGGTTTGCATTTTACATAAATCAATTATCTTCAGTTAAAGACTCCAGAGTTCCATTGTGAGCTCTCTGCATGTTGGATCCTACACTCCCTTCACCTTGGAAGATCATCTTATGGAAACACTTAATTCAGTTGACATTGTTGACATTAACTTCACATATAAGTGGCTTCTACAGAACAATAAGAAAACCTTAAACTCTGTGTATTCTTTTCTGAGTATAGGTAATCTATGGATAGAAACCTGGAAAGACACATATTCATATAAAGTCCTAACAAAATAAATATCTTTTTTAGTTGTGATTTAATATATTTTAATTATCTATGTTCAGTAATCCTAAAACTACATTTTAGACAATCTTGGCTCAATTATTTTAAGTGAAAGCAAGACTATGCTTTTAAGCATATTTACGTTCATTTATTTTCTAATTCCTCACACCTTCTGATGAGTTTTATTTCAAGGAGTAGAGAAAAGTAAAAGGTATTTGTTAAATGTTCATTGAGCAAATAGATGTTCCTAAGACTTTTGTTGAAATAATTAATATTCACTTTGGTTACAGTACAATAGAGAAAAACAACTGAAATATGCACGTAACAACATATGACATAAATACACACGTATTTCCTTGCTTTGTCAGCTGAGAAGGCCTAGAAACTGTGACACTCCAGTAATAATGAGCACACCTAGTGTTCAGATCTTGAGTTATAATACCATTCTCCATTGAAAGGAACTGGTCTCCTTGGAGAAACTGCTGATTTTAGGGCTAGGGAGTATACCAAATGAGTCTGGGGCATCTTACAGGCAGTGCCAGAAAGTAAGGAAGTATTTAAAAACAAACAAACAGACAAAAACTTCAAAGATGGGATTTGTCCATGTGACACAGAAGCCAACCATTAAGTTTCCAATGTCCAAATCTGGAAAAATTCAAGGGAGAAACTAAATTAAGTAGTATGGGGTTATAATTCAAAGTATAAAATAAATACCCATGAGTTTACATTGATATAACAAATGATTGAATAAATAAACAAATAAGTAAATAACACATTTATGCAGGAAAATTTCAAATAATATATGTACATATTCCTCACTCTTTAACTGTAGACTGTGCATAGTGACTTCCTTCCAGAGTGTACAGTATAAAAAGGAGGAAGCAAAGGTAACTTCATAGTGGAGAAACTTGACAGATGTTACTTCAGCTAAGGTGATTAATGATGACATTACCAATCACTGTAAGTCACGTTGATAGTATGTACCTTTGATGCCATGTGATGAAAGTGGCATTTTACCTCTATGGTCTTCTTCCCAGTCTGATCATGAGAAAAACATCAGACAAATTTCTGTTGAGGGGTATTCTAGAGACTGCTTGACCACTACTTTTAAAAGTGTCACAGTTGTCAAAAACAAGAAAATTCTGACAAACTGTCACAACCAAGAGGAACCTAAAGAGATGGGATAACTAAATGTCATGTGGTATCCAGGATGGGAACAGAAAGTGTTCATTAGATAAAAATAAGAAAATCTGAATTAACTATGGACTTTAGTTAATAAAAACATATCAGTATTGCTTCCTTAATTGTAATAAATGTATCATCCTAATGTAAGATGTCAGTAACAGCAGAAATTGGGTTTGGAGTATATAGGAACTCTCTGTATTATCTTTGTAATTTTTCTGCAAATTTAAAATTATATTAAAGTAAAAAAAATTAAAGAAGAGAACATATCTTTTATAAACAATAAGGAGTTTAGGTAAAGTAAAATGCAGCTCTGCCCTTTTCTGTAGGAGCATTTTTAAGTATTTATCCAACCAGGGTCCTGGCTTAAGTGTAGATTCTCCTCTTTGCTGTTCAGACATGTTTGTGCTTCCTTCCTGCTAAATCCATAATTCTTTGCATATACTTCTACTAAAAACCTATATTCTGATTAATGGTATACAGTTAATATCTCTATCTCCCCTTGTCCACTTTAATACTTTAGGGAGTTAATGAAATCTATCCATCCTTATATCTGCGAGCATTAGCATAGTGCCTAATGTGTAAGAAAACTGAAACATATGTTGAATGCCTACAAGCATATATAAATAAATGAATAAATATATACACAATGCCTTAAATTCAAATATACTCATGGAAATCAAAGACTTTTTATCATTCAGCAATATGTATTAAATTGCTATAGTGAGGCAGATTACGTGGCTTCAAACTACTAATAATTTTTGGCAGTACAAGTATAATTGTGATCTCCAATTTATGAATGTTTTTCACTGTTCATGGGTCAAACATAATGCCAACCTTAGTTGTTATGCATAATTACAAAATTACTAAGAGTGACATTGATGTATGTAAGACAGTTTATTTTGGCAAAGTATCCTTTTATAATTTGGCCACAAATGTCCTTTTAGCTTTATCTGCAATTACTCCAATAAACCCTATAAAACTGACTTTTCCTTGAAACTGCATTCTACCTCATAGAATACACATATGCTATTGCCTCTGCCAGGAATGCTCTTTCTATCTTTCCAATTTGGACATTTCCTATTCACACTTCAAGACTAATGTTAAACTGGTGATTGTGAAATACAATATGAGCTCTGACATAAACATATGGTAGTTCTCAAACATTTATAAATTTGCTTCTAAGTTCAACTATGCAAGCCTAGCTATATCTTTTATGAGTCCAGAATTTCAGACAAAAGGGTTCAGAATGCCCTACTTTCTCTAAAAAGTAGATTGGAAAATAGTCA
Organism: Hyperoodon ampullatus; assembly: GCF_949752795.1. NCBI lineage: Eukaryota > Metazoa > Chordata > Mammalia > Artiodactyla > Ziphiidae > Hyperoodon > Hyperoodon ampullatus. Next base: position 185,684,820 of record NC_136915.1, read on the forward strand.
CTATGACTGAGAAACCCTTAGAGCCAAGTTGCAAATTTCTCTTCTCTATTTAAAAAGGAAATTCTTATCTGCATTCTTTGGGTTTCAAATGGGTTGTTAAAAATATGGTGAACATATTTATAAATTTAGATTTTTTAAGTTTCTTATATTGATTTAAGAAAAATTCTTATTGAAAATAAATTTCCAAATGCCCAAGATTTCAGTTACCTTTTCTTTCATACAGTCTGTTGAAAAAAAAATTTTTTTTTTTGTGGAGATTAAGTTTGTCTCTACTCTTGTCCATATGGCAACATTTTTTTTCTTCTGATCAGATTCCACTCTATTTTCTCATATCTAGAGATGTATTAAGATGGAACATTTTTGCTTGAATTTAATGTGATCTTCAACACTTTTAACCCTCAGTTTACCTATATATCAAATTTGAAGAGTGAGAGTGAGGTTTAGAGTATGAAGAATCAAAAGTGAAATTAAAATTTCACCAGTACATTGAAACATTTTGGAAAGGCTTTTTAACTGATAGTAGTTTAAATATTCTTTCTTGGGCAAAATAGTTGCCATTCACATATTTTGAAATTACATATGGCAGAAATGCTAAAGCTGGTCTTAAGATTAACTATACATTTAAAAATCCAGAGAAATACAGTCTGTCTCATGTTAACAAGCACGATAAAGCCAGAATCATATTTTAAAGTTTCTTAGACAGCATTACAAATGGTAAAAATAATAAAAGCATTCACAAATATTACTTGTTAGAGCAATTAACAAGTACATGCACTATACCTATACCATTTGTAGCACTTATCATTTTGCATTTAATTACATGCTATTCCTCACTTTCTTAGGAGAGTGTCAATTCTTTACAATGAGGATCATGACTTATTCATCATTACATATTTAACAACTAAATACTAATAAGATAATAATAATAATAACAACTGAAGTTAGGTTTTTTAAGCTTACTAAGCCAGTACTATGTTCAGTCTATTGTTTGTTTTACTAATTAAATCCTTTAAAAACCTATAAAGCAATTATGTTTAATCCTCTTTTGCAGAACATATATGTGGTTTTAAAGAGATTAAGAAATTTGCCCAACATCACACCACCGGAAAATGGAGGATCTCCTTTAAACCCAGACGTTTTTATTATAGAGCCCATATTCTTAAATGTTACACTGTGACATAATTTATTCATTCATTCAACAAGTAGGTGGAAAATGTGCTATATCTGTCAGATATTACAAGATACCGGGATGCAACAGTGAATAAGACAAAATCTATACTATCATGGATCTTACATCACAGGAAATAAGAATTCAAACAATAAACAGATATATAAAAAATATACAAGGAAATACCATAGTATGAAAAAAGTTCATGACAGTATCTTTGAAAATATTGGTGAGATAATTTCCCTTAAATATAGACTAACATAACAAACAAGAAAAATGAAAATTCTTAACAGATTGAAAACACTTAAGATGAATTTAAACTTTAAAATACAGCTACAAAAAAAAAGCAATGGGACAGTCTTATGGTGATGTAGACTTTTATCAACTTTTAAATGTTTTAAAGTGATGTACAGTTTTACTGTCTTTAAAGGAACTATTATTTCCTACATTGTACAAATAGTTTTAGAATTAGAAAAAGAGGGAAAGCTCCCTGGGTATTTTACAAAGCTGCTAAAATATTCATTAAAAAGCCCAAAAAGAAATTGAGAAATCAAAATTACCAGTCGACCTCAGTTATGAAAAAGATGCCATGATTCTAAAGAAAATATTATTAATGAAGCCAGGAAACACACACAAACGCACACACACACACACACAGATGTATATACACACTGCATGATCAACATAAAAAATATATATCTGGAGAACATATTATGGCTAAGTACTGAGACTTTTGCTTTATATCACTGTATTAACAGATTAAAGGAGAAAACAAATGTGGTTACTTCAACTATGGCAGAAAACTATTTATTAAAATATAGCAGACATAATTCTTTTAAAAAGCCAAGGGGATAAAAATTCCTTTTAGAAAATTAGGAGAAAATAAAATCTTCCCTATGCTAATAAAAATATTAAAATACACAACAACCATTATACTATTAATGAAACAGTAGAATTAGTCCATTTAAAGAAAACATGAGGGGCCTCCCTGGTGGCGCAGTGGTTGGGAGTCCGCCTGCCGATGCAGGGGATGCGGGTTCGTGCCCCGGTCTGGGAGGATCCCATATGCCGCGGAGCGGCTGGGCCCGTGGGCCATGGCTGCTGGGCCTGCGCGTCCGGAGCCTGTGCTCCGCAACGGGAGAGGCCACAACAGTGAGAGGCCCGCATACCACAAAAAAAAAAAAAAAAAAAGAAAACATGAAAAAATTCACCATTTTACTAAGGGGCTGCGTCAGCAAAGTAGGATATGAGTGAAAAAATAAAAGTATAATGATTGGAAATAGGAAGAAATAAACCTGGATACATTTTAGAGGATATGATTGTCTACAGAGAAAGTAAAAGAAAATCCACAAACTATTGGAATTAGAAATTAAAAGTATTCCCATCTACCATAAAGTGGTATAAAATCCAATTTTAAACAATACCATTTATAAAGCCAGACAGAGGAAGAAAATACTGTATGATACCACTTATATGTGGAATCTAAAAAATACAACAAACTAGTGAATATAACAAAAAGAAGCAACTCACAGATATAGAGAACAAACTAATGGTTACCAGGGTAGGGGTGGGGGAGTGGAAGGTACAAACTATTGGGTGTCTTTCTCTGACTGCACTCAGTATGACAATCTCTAGGTTCATCCATGTCTACACATGGATGAACACACTACTGTACATACTACACACACTGTTACACACTACTGTACATAAAATAGATAACTAATAAGAACCTATGGTATAGCACAGGAAACTCTACTCAATACTCTGTAATCACCTGTATGGGAAAATAATCTAAAAAAGAGTGGATATATGTACATGTATGACTGATTCACTTTGCTGTACACTTGAAAGTAACACAACATTGTAAATCAACTATACTCTAATAGAAATTAATTAAAAAAAACTATTGTGTATAAGATAGCCTCAAGTATGTATTGTACAACACAGGGAAATATAACCAATATTTTGTAATAACTGTAAATGGAAAGCAACATTTAAAAATTGTATAAAAATTTAAAAACTTAAATAAAAACAATATCATTTATATATAACTCCTTACCCCTTCAGTGTATGCTGAACAAAGTGACTTCCTTCCAAAGAGTATATAATAGAAAGTTAAGAAAAAATAAAAGGAATAGCTTTGCAATAGGGAAACTTGACAAACATTACTTCAAGCCAAGTGATCAAGGTTAACGGCAATAATGATAGTCATGTTGATAGTACATCCTTTTGACATGATGGATACAAATGGCATTAATCCCTCTGTCTCCCTTCCAGAAATCCACAACTCTAGTTTAATTTTTAGAAAAACATCAGACAAACTCCAACTGAGGATACCTAAAAACACCTTAGTAGTACTCTTCAAAACTTTTGAGATGACCAAAATAAGGAAAGTCTGGAAAACTAATCAGAGAAGGACAAAGAGTCTTAAGGGCTAAATGCAACTTGATATCCTGCATAAGATTCTGGAACAGAAAAAGTTCATTAGAGAAAACTAACAAAATCCCCAAATGTGTGGAGCTTAGTTAATAACAATATATTAAATATTGGTTGGTTGATCATGATAAATGTACCATAGTGCTGAAAGATAATATATAACAGGGGAAACTGGGTTTGAGGTATTATGGCAATTCTATTACATTTTCCATTCATCAGTACATCTAAAACTATTATAAAATGAAAAGCTTATTTTAAAATGCCATTTATACCAAAGGATACAATTCAACAAGGAACAAAACTAATAAATATGTTGATAGTTTACTAAGATCACTGAAGAAAACAGAAGAAAGTAAAATAAGAACTAAGAAGTATATGCATAGGAAGACTAAAAATTATAAAAATAGGTATTTCCCTAGTTAATCTGAATTACATGCAAAATTACAATTTGCATTTTGGTAAATTTATTCTAAAATTCATATTGAAACATAAAACCAAAAATAGAGGTTAACCAAGCAAACATGCTTCCAACATCCTTACAGCTATTTGGGTTTTTGATATATGTCAGAATGGCATTACGAAGTAGGAAGGAAAATACTTGTTATTCAGTACATTGTTGGAGATAATTGCCCATCCACACTGAGGGGTGCAAGGGATAGTACATAAAAGTATGTCTCCACATCACATCAAACTGCAATTAAATTCCAGGTAAATTAATACTCAAATGCAGCAATGTGGATATCAAAATTGTAAAATAATTTTAAAGAAACTAAGAGAATTCTTTTGATAACATCAGATAATTCCAACACGCAAAGCAAGAAAAGACTTTCACCTGTAGGTGAAAGGAAACATTGCAATGAAAACTAAAACTACCCACTAAACTAGAATTTCCCAGACATGCTCTCATACTGAGTTAAAAAAGAGAATATAGCAAGCTTTCAAAGAAATGATTTTATAGAGTGCTGTTTTAAAGTTTTGGCTTGACTTTAAGAATACTGAATTTTCTTACACAACTGTTAAATATTGCCCCATTTCAAACCCACTTTTCTATATGATCGGCTTTGTGATAAGGAAGCTATGAGTCTGCAAACCACATTTTTCCTTTGCCAGTTGACTCCCTCTTATTCTAACAATACAGGGTACTAAGAGGCCTGGAGAAGGAAGAAGGAACACGTTGCCTTCCTCTTTGCTTCCTTTTTCTGTTTTCTCTTTCTCTTAGTATCAGCATCCCTTTTGGAGCCTGTTTTTTTTTCTTCATTTTCTTTTCTTGCCACCCTTCCAGGAGTAGTATGCTCGAATTTTCAGTGTGCCAACAACTGTGGAACCAGCCTCATAGTTGGTTCAGAGACGACAACGCCAGTCAGCTGAAGTCCCTTCTATGAGGTCTGGGTCCCCGGTCCCAGGGGTCCCCCGTCTCCCAACCTTTACACATTAGAAATTCTCACACTTCTTTTTGGTAGTTGCTTCCCATTATTTCTACCTGCGTGATATTTCTGTGTTTCATTTTTGCCTTTTTATGTTTTTTAACATCTTTATTGGAGTATAATTGCTTTACAATGGTGTGTTAGTTTCCTCTTTATAACAAAGTGAATCATAAATACATATATATATATATATCCCCATATCTCCTCCCTCTTGCATCTCCCTCCCACCCTCTCTATCCCACCCCTCTAGGTGGTCACAAAGCACTGAGCTGATCTCCCTGTGCTATGTGGATGCTTCCCACTAGCTATCTATTTTACATTTGATGGTGTATATATGTCCATGCCACTCTCTCACTTTATCCCAACTTACCCGTCCCCCTCCCCATATCCTCAAGCCCATTCTCTACGTCTGCGCCTTTATTCCTGTCCTGCCCCTAGGTTCTTCAGAACCATTTTTCTTTTTTAATATATACATTCCATATAGATGTGTTAGCATACGGTATTTATTTTCCTCTTTCTGACTTACTTCACTCTGTATGACAGACTCTAGGTCCATCCACCTCACTACAAATAACTCAATTTCGTTTCTTTTTATGGCTGAATAATATTCCATTGACCATATGTGCCACATCTTCTTTATCCATTCATCTGTCGATGGACACTTAGGTTGCTTCCATGTCCTGGCTATTGTAAATAGAGCTGCAATGAACACTGTGGTACATGACTCTTTTTGAATTATGGTTTTCTCAGGGTATATGCCCAGTAGTGGGATTGCTGGGTCATATGGTAGTTCTATTTGTAGTTTTTTAAGGAACCTCCATACTGTTTCTCCATAGTGGCTGTATCCATCTACATTCCCACCAACAGTGCAAGAGGGTTCCCTTTTCTCTACACCCTCTCCAGCATTTATTGTTTGTAGATTTTTTGATGATGGCCATTCTTCCCGGTGTGAGATGATATCTCATTGTAGTTTGATTTGCATTTCTCAAATGATTAGTGATGTTGAGCATCCTTTCATGTGTTTGTTGGCAATCTGTATATCTTCTTTGGAGAAATGTCTATTTAGGTCTTCTGCCCAATTTTGGATTGGGTTGTTTGTTTTTTTGATATTGAGCTGCATGAGCTGCTTGTAAATTTTGGAGATTAATTGTCAGTTACTTCATTTGCAAATATTTTCTCCCATTCTGAGGGATGTCTTTTCGTCTTGTTTATGGTTTCCTTTGCTGTGCAAAAGCTATTAAGTTTCATTAAGTCCCATTTGCTTATTTTTGTTTTTATTTCCCTTTTTCTAGGAGGTGGGTCAAAAAGGCCCTTGCTGTGATTTATGTCATAATGATGCTTTATGTTGACATATATTAAATCATTATTGAAATATTAAAATAAAGAGTTGTTTTTCCTTTCTGCACTTTTACTGATTCAAGAAACATTTTAAAGTTTTCTTTGGTTTTAAGAGTATTTTTCTGAGCTTCCCTGGTGGCACAGTGGTTGAGAGTCCCCTACGGGTTCATGCCCCGGTCTGGGAAGATCCCACGTGCCGCAGAGTTGCTGGGCCTGTGAGCCATGGCTGCTGAGCCTGTGCGTCCAGAGCCTGTGCTCCACAACGGGAGAAGCCACAGCAGTGAGCAGCCCGCGTACCGCAAAAAAAAAAAAAAGAAAAGAAAAAAAAAAGAATGTTTTTCTTCAACTAAAATTTTTTTCTGTTATCTATTTCTAGAAAATTAAAACCACATAGGATATCTGTTTCTGTTTTTACCCTAGCAGCCTAAAAAATGAACCAAATACAAGGTGGACTTTCATATATTATATAAATAAACATTTATTAATTTTACTGAATATATTTGTCAACAATCTAAACTGTTGCTCATCTGAAGCTTTTGTCAAGGAGGAAATTTATGGACCCAGAAATAGAGAAACAAGTTTAATTTTGGTGCCAGTATGACTTTGCCAATGTCTTGATTATCAGGAATAAGTTTGACTAATTATCGTATACCTGAATCTATCCAATATATTACCAATATACTATCCAGTATTTTTAAATTGGATGTTATTTATTTAGGACTTCTGCAACATGGACTTTTTATTAGCTTGTGAAAAGATATGACTTTTTAAATCATATAATTCAAAACAGTTTAAAGACCTAGTGAAATTATTGTATTGACTCCTTGATTTTTCTGCATGTATTGTGCTAATTAAATTTTACTCTTTCAAGCATATGTTATAATTTAGTGCAATGGCATATAAAATTTTATGTAGTATTCAGTGTTCATAATACTCTCATAGGACCCACTGTACCACTGAAATTAAACTAATAATGCTGCAAAGGATGTTTACCTTCAAGATCCCTGTGGCACTTTAAAAGATCAATCAACTTGGCATTTTTGAAAATTTAAATTAAATTGATGATGTCTCATTACACTCTGATGATTATGATTACATAGAAGCAGAAAACAAATCTTAAGAAAACTAGCTCTGAAAGGCTAACTGATAGAAAACATGATAGATGCAGAGTGTAGATATTGTGATTTTTGTTCACCACCGATAGAGTAATTAATCATTTTAATTTCCTCTTTATTAATATCTGAAAAAGAGACAAAAATATTTAAAATAAGACAAAACAAAAGCAGTTGAATTTTAAATATAAAAATTGTAGGTTTACTTATAATACTAATTTACTATTCAAATAATTTCAGAATAAGTCCAAAATTATTTAATTTTAGATTATAAACTATAAGTATATATCCACATTGTTCATATACCAAAGTATAAATGCTGATTCTAAAACTGTATTTTTTTTTTACCATATTCACCATTTTAAGTGTACAGCTCAGTGTGTATTAAATACATCCATAATGTTGTGCAACCATTAACACCATCCATCTCCAAAATTCTTTTCATCTTATAAAACAAACTCTATATCCATAAACTCTATATCCATAAAGTAACTCCCCATCTCCCTTCCCCCAGCCCCTGGCAAGTGCCTTCTACTTGCTGTATGCTCTAAATACCTTATGTAAGTGAACTCATACAGTATTTGTCTTTTTGTGACTGGCTTATTTCACTTAGTATAATGTCCGCCAGGTTCATTCATGCTGGGAGAAAATGTCAGAATTTCATTCCTTTTTTCAGGCTGAATAATATCCCATTGCATGTATATACCACATTTTGTAAAACTGTATTTTTTTTAAACAAAAACAATTATCAACCAAAATTATAGCTTAAACAATTAACAATTTATTGATATCACTTAATGGTAATTTATTTTCCTTTAAAATTTTATATACAGTTAGAATGAGAAAAAAATTAATCATTTTAATTGATGCAAAAGGATGTTTTCTAAAGGTCAATATCCATTATTGATTTTTAAAGCTTAGTTAATTCAGATTAGAATATTTTCTTTACCTAAGATATATGGTTTCAAATTCCACTCTATGTATTAATCAATATAAGAGGGATGACAATACTAGAATTTGAAGTTCTAGCAATTAAAAAAATACAATTATGAAGTAAAATTGAATGGAGAAGGCAAAACAATCATTTGTACCTAGTACTTATTGTGCATATTCTGGCAATAACCAGTTAAAACTCCATTTAAAAAGGAATCATATTTAGAGTTTAAACAAGAAAAAGTAAGGCACTAACTAAAAATAAATTTATTTGGAAATAAGAAGGATAAATATGAAGGAATATTTAATAATTTATTGATAAACAAGAGCTATGAGAGACAAATGTATTATAGGAATGAAAATACTGTAAATATAAAAACTACATTAGAATTCTAAAGGCCTTTTTTTTTTTTTTTTTTGGCAAAAAGCACTGGACAAATAAGTAATTCCTGCATCATGCACAGCTTCCTCAGCACCCAGCTCCCTTAGCAATGTGGGCTTCTCCAGCATCAGGCTCCAAGCAGCACTCAGCAGCCAGCAGCTTTCCCCAGTACTCCCCTCTCCCCTCTAGGCTGTTTTGTAGCAGAGTTCCTCTAGTAAGACATCATCCTTTGAACAGAATTCCCAGACACTCTAGAGGAGGCATTGAAAGACTACGGCCTGCATGCCAAATCAAGCCACCAGGTGTTTTTGTAAAGTTTCACTGAAACCTAGCTACAACCATTCCTCTAGTCAGTACCGGGAAGTTTCACATTCCAACTGCGGAACTGAGTAATTGTGACAGAGACTGTATGTCCCACAAAGCCTACAATATTTACCATATGGCCTTTACAGAAAAGTTTGCTAACCCTTGTCCGAGAAGATGGATTTCTAGCAAGATCATAGGTCAGATTTCGAAAAAGTTCTGTTGGCCATGCTCCCTCCAATAAAATCTGAATCTAACCTCTGTGAGTGAGGGCTTCATCTTCATGAGTCTAGCTCAGCACCTAGGGGTGGTAACTGCTCTTTCTATCTACTCTTTCTATATTCTCCAGAGTTCCATGTACCTCTTACTAGCCAATCACTCATGACTTCAATTCCATGTTATAATTAATCATTCCTAATGTTAAACATTTCCTGTTCAAATAATTCTATAATGTCTCTTTCCTCACTGGACCTTGACTGATATGCAATTAATATTATTTTTCCTCCCTTTATCTTTAATCTATATGTGTCTTTTATTTAACATGGTTTTCCTGTAGACAACATATAGTTTGTTTTTTCTTTCTTTTTAAATTTGTTTACAGTCTATCCATCTGTACTTTTTAAATGAGGTGTTTGACCATTTATTTTTAGTGTAAAATATTAGTAGGGTTGGATTCAAGCCTACCACCTTGCTCTTTGTTTTCTCTTTTCTCCATGTGTTTTTTGTTTCTTGTTTTTCTCTCTTTTCTGTCTTCTTTTGGATTAGTTGAAGATTTTAGGATTCCTTTTGCCTTATTAATATTTAATAATAATTACTTAATATATTTTGTCCAATTTTCTAGTTGTTTATAACAGGAAGAGAAATCTAGTTCCTCTTACATCATGGATAGAAGTTTAATCCAAAAAAAATTTTTTTTACATTGTATTTTTTCTGGATTTCTATAAAATTAGTTCAGCTTCATACAAAAGAATAAATGCTCAAAACAAGAAATAATGATAAATAAATGAATAAATGCCAAAATTATGGAAAAAGAAAAAGTGTTGGAGACCAGGCTGCCTTAAAATTTATAAGAATACATGAGAACATAGGATAAAGCCACAGGTAAGTTTGCATTAGTGAAGAACCAGACTAATGTATCATCCTATTTAATTTTTTTTTGGGGGGGGTAGGAGTTTATTAATTAATTTATTTATTTTTGCTGTGTTGGGTCTTCGATTCTATGTGAGGGCTTTCTCTAGCTGTGGCAAGCGGGGGCCACTCTTCATTGCAGTACGAGGGCCTCTCACTATTGCGGCCTCTCTTGTTGCGGAGCACACACTCCAGGCGCGCAGGCTCAGTAGTTGTGGCTCACGGGCCCAATTGCTCCACAGCATGTGGGATCCTCCCAGACCAGGGCTCGAACCCATGTCCCCTGCACCAGCAGGCAGACTCTCAACCACTGCACCACCAGGGAAGCCCCATCCTATTTAACTGAATATGGAATCCAGAATGAGATGACAGTATTTATGAGAACTTGACAGGTGATAAAAACACCAGTTTATTAATGGGAGAGAGCAGATTACTTACTGCTGGTACAGATAGTTATAGAAATGAAGTAAAATGAATTAGACTTTTATCTCTATTAAAAAATAAATTTAAAATACCATAAAGGTTTAATTTCTTTAAAATTATAGAAAATCTTTAAAACTATCTAAGACCTAACATAAACTAGAGGCTGGTGGAATGTTGCTAACTCTATTAGTTCAGAGAGTCTATATTTTTCTACTACAACAACCCCCAAATCTTAATGGCTTATAAAAAGAAACACCTATATCTCATCATGCTGTGTATACATCATGGGTTGTCTGGGGCTCTCTGCCATATTTCACCATTCTGACACCACAGCTGATGTGAAAATTACCATCATAAATGATGTTGGTTTCTGTGGTACACTGGCTTAAAAAACTCTCCTTGAAGTGAGAGTTGCCTTTTTTGCTCACATTTCATTGGCCAAAGCAACTCACGTGCCAATACCTAACTTTAAAAGAAAAAAAGTAAAGTCCTAATATATGCCAAGAAAGGAACAGGAAATATTTGTTCAATACTTCTAATAAATACTTCACAAACAAACTTTACACACACACACATATTTGTATCACCACTGATACACTAAACAAAGTCAACAGACAAATGAAGGATCTGAAAAAAAGTATAAAATAATTTATTATTATTATTATTACCTCTAATGTATGAATATAATAGGAAACTGACCCAAAAATATACAAATGTTCCTAGCCCCATTAAAATTAGACCAAAGGTAACAACAGAATCTACAGTGATCTAACACAAACATCCAATAAATAAGTGTAAATAAACTCAAATTTACTCTCAGTCAGGACAATAGATACTAAACTATTAATAAGCTATATCATCCCATCTAGATAAGACAGATAAATAAAAGAACTATGTCTGGTGGTGACATGAAGAAAATTTTCTGAGCAGCATCTATTAAAATTAAACATAACATATTGCATATAAAGGAGGAATGTTACTCCAAGAAACTGACTCCACGGAACTAAAAGCATTGATTGAGAAAGGCCTGTTGCTACGAACTGAATTGAGTCCTTTCAAAAATCATGTTGAGGGCTTCCCTGGTGGCGCAGTGGTTGAGTCCGCCTGCCGACGCAGGGGACACGGGTTCGTGCCCTGGTCCGGGAAGATCCCACATGCCGCGGAGCGGCTGGTCCCGTGAGCCATGGCCGCTGAGCCTGCGCGTCCGGAGCCTGTGCTCCGCAACGGGAGAGGCCGCAACAGTGAGAGGCCCGCGTACCACAAAAAAAAAAAAAAAAAAAAAAAAAAATCATGTTGAAGCTCTGTTCCCAGTACCTTAGAATGTGACTATATTTGGAGATACCTTGGAGATTAATTACCTTTAATGAGGTAATTAAGGTGAAATGAGGTCATAAATGTGAAGCCCTAATCCAGTATAACTAGTGTTCTTATAAGAAAAGGAAGAAATACAAGGAATTTCCACTCAGAGGAAAGACCATGGAAGGACAGCAAGGAGGCAGCCATCTGCAAACCAAGAAGAGAGGTCTGTGGAGAAACCAAACCTGCCAACACACCTTGATCTTGGACTTTAACCTACAGAACTGTGAGAAATAAATTTCTAATATTTAAGTCACTCAGTCTGTGTATTTTGTTATGGCAGCCCTAGCAGACAGTCATACCTATGTACAGGCATAAAGATGTTTATTGTAGGAGTGGCCATATTTGTAAGAAAAACTAAGGAAAAAAAAAAGAATACATGTGTACAGAGATATAGCTGAAAATACTGTGGTATATTTACTCTATGAAATACGATGTGGACCTTACAAAGAATAATTATATCTATATACCAGATGACATGGTTAGAGTTCAGTCAAGTTTTTTTGAGTGAGAAAATATAGATGTAAAAAAGTTACTATAATCTGATGTGGTCTGATTTTTGTAAGCTTTTGTGAAAACCAACTCTACTATAAAGAACTATAAAACTATACTTGGTTTTCACAAAAGTTTACAAAAATCAGACCATCATAGTAACTTTTTTTTTTTTTTGGCGGTACACGGGCCTCTCACTGTTGTGGCCTCTCCCATTGCAGAGCGCAGGCTCCGGACACGCAGGCCCAGCGGCCATGGCTCACGGGCCTAGCCTCTCCGCGGCATGTGGGATCCTCCCGGACCGGGGCACGAACCCGTGTCTGCTGCATCGGCAGGCAGACTCTCAACCACTGCACCACCAGGGAAGCCCCATAGTAACGTTTTTACATCTCTAGATGTACTCTAGCTGTTGCTTCCTCTGGGAAGTCTTTCTTTATTCCACAAGTGTGGTTCAGCTTCTGTAACTATGTATGCACCTCCGTGGAATGACTCATACTAAATTAGTTGTGCAATTTTCAAAGGTTAATAAATAAGGGAAATTAAGAGGTTTAAAAAAATCTATGATTATTCTTCAAACTTACTTTGAAAATATTTATGACAAAAGCTGAATTTGTAAAGCAATGGCTTATTATTCTTTGAACAATAAAACCAGCAGATTCTATTTATTCTTTTTTTGAGAGATTCAGAAGTCAAAGATCAAACAACAGTTGTCACAAATTTTTAAAGATAAACTTTGAATAAACAAATTAAATAATACTTGAGAAGATAATTTACATTGTTAACTCTCAATGGGAGCAAAACGAGTAAGTTTTAAAATTAGTTGTAGTTGGAAATCTATAGCCTATACTTACAACAAAATAATTTGAGTTAGAACAGATAATGTAACATAAAATTTATTTTCTTATTCAACAATTTTAATTTATGATCTTGGTAACAAACAAATAAGTACACTAACAGGGAGAAACTTTTAGTCTCTTCTTAAGAATATCCTAGTAAAGAAATAAGCTGAAATCACTTTCAAATGAGGTAATTTAAACAAGAGAGAGAGAAAGAGAAAGGCAGGAAGAGAGAGAGAATAAACATTTTCTTCCCCAAATTTCAATCCTCATATAATAAAAAATAGACTCACAAAACTAAAGTAGATGATAGTACTAAGTGCAGTGATTCTTTATATTGCTTTTAGAGTCCATCATTTTTCCCAGTTATGGTACTTTTGTTCCAAAATTTCCACTTGGCTCTTCTTCATATCTTTTTTTTCTTTGCCTATTTTTCCATTTATTTTCATGTGTTTCAAGAGTTTCATAACTGATTGTTACATTTTATGACGGCTGCTTTAAAATCTTCATCAAATTATTCTAACATCTGTATCATCTCCATGTTTGCATCTGTTGATTGTCTTTGTCATTCTGTTTGAGAGCTCCCTGATTCTTGGTATAAGTGATTTTCCATTGAAACGTGGGTATTTTGAGTAGTGTGGTATAAGACTCAGGATCATGTTTAAATTTCGAGTTTCAAGAGGCCTCCTCTGCCACCACTTTTGCAGGTGAAGGGGATGCCCTCTGGTTACTGCCAGGATTGTGGGGACATCCAGGCTTCCATGTGACACTGCTGGAGGAAGGGGGGCATGACTTGTTCCTGTATGGAGGTGATGAAAGTCTGGGCCCCTCACTCTTCCTTCTCAGGCACCATGCTGGCAGGCCTGGGGCAGCATCTCAACAGGCTGGCAAGCGGGTGAGTCTAAGTTCTCCACTCAGCTCTGCGCAGTGCTGGAACCAGCCACAGATTTTGTTTGTTTTGTGTATTTGTCGGAGTGGTTATTGTCTAAAATTTATTGTCTTGATAGACTATTTCTTTCCTGGATTTTTGACCAGGGAGACCAGACTTAGGGGAGATCTTTTTGGCCTGTACCTATTAGTATTTCCAGGTGTCCTGCTTCTCCCATTCCCAGCCTGGCTACACAAGGTGAAAGCAGCACTTAAGAAACTTAGCACCATGCCATTCCTCACGTGTTGAGATCTCTTGCTAATGTGCCTTTTTCTCTCCACCTCTCAGAGCCTTTTTATGTCTCTTTTCTATAAGATGTCTACAGGTTTTAGTTGTAAGTAGTGGGGGGAATAGGGAAACATATCTGGAAATTGGACTTACACTGTTTTCAAAAGAAATATTGGCCATTCTTTTCTCTTTAAGTTTGCAAGGACATATGAGAAAAAATTATCAAGAACACTGAGAACTCTACTACACACTTTTTGTTTGTTTTTCTTCCTGAGGATTTGCAATCGAATTATCCTTGGATATTACACAGGAGGCTGTTCCTGGAGTTGTGTTATTGCTCCTGATCTAGGACTGCTCACTGGTCTCTCCAGCATCCCACCTTTCATATTTCACTATCAGATCGGGGGTAGAAATGTGTAAGTTGCATCCAGGCCGAGGCGCTCTAAGAGCAAAATCAGACAGTTGGCAACTTTTTTTCTTTCCTCTGTGCCAACTTTGGCCTATTTGCCGCTATCTTTCCTTTCTTGCTGTTTTCTCTTCAGTAGCTATCTTAAGTCCTTCTGTGGCCCCTGCTTTCTGTGCAATCCTATTGCAGAAGATAGCATGACTGTGATAGAGGAAAATCCTTCCTTCTCTATTCTTTCTTCTGCTCAATTAAATATACTTAACCACCGTTTCTCTCTCCAGGGGCTCTTTCTGACAGCTAATTATTTAATTCAAACTGATAACACACTGGGTTGTTAAATATCTTTGACTTAACAAAGATTTTTTCTGAAGGCCGTCATAACTCAAAGGAGTTTCCGAAACAGGAACATTGGGCAGAGTGTTGGACCCACGGGAGTAGTGAGGTTATTGAGGAGATTGATTTTGTGCTTAAAGAGTCTGGTATCTCATAACTCACAATTTATAGCTGGTGCTCTGGCTCTGGCCCACTGTCACATACCAGGTAAGCAGAAGTCTTCTGGGGGAATCAGCATCCATGTCCCGTCTACGTGTACTGGAAGTGCCTTGAGACAAATAGAACTTTGCCCCCTGCATGTATTGTACTTTCTCCCCTTCCACCTTTTTCATTGGCACTGAAGCTTATTTAAGTGTCAATGAGGAACATTCCTAAAATTTTGATACGGCAAAAGAGAATTTTCTTCTAATGACTGTAGTCTATTAAAACCACTACTATCGGACTTCCCTGGTGGTGCAGTGGTTGAGAGTCCACCTGCCGATGCAGGGGACATGGGTTCGTGCCCTGGTCCGGGAGGATCCCACATGCCGTGGAGCGGCTGGGCCCGTGAGCCATGGCCGCTGAGCCTGTGCGTCCGGAGCCTGTGCTCCGCAACGGGAGAGGCCACAACAGTGAGAGGCCCGTGTACTGCCAAAAACAAAAAACCCCAAAAAACCACTACTATCATCCACTCTCTTGGAATTGCTTTCGCTGGAAGGGGTCATAAAGCTGAGTCTAGTAAAAATAAACAGACAACCAGAAAACTCCATTTTTAGAGCAAACAGAGACTTAAGATGTTAAATAAATTAGTCAAATCCCATTTTTCTCTATCCTTACTTGCTCCCTTAGTTAATAACTCCCTCCCTCCCTTTCACTTTTCTTATTTCTTCCTTTTCTTCCTCTTTGTCTTCTTTTCCTCTCATACCTTCCTTACTCTCTCTTGCCTCCTTCTTCTCCCTTCTATATATATGCTTTCTCTAAAAGAGGACTCCCTTAGCCATTGGCCATTCCGCTGTGTGTCTTATATTTATCTATAAGGGAAGAGTGAGCTATGACTCATGGAGTTCAGATAATTCATGAATTAGCATCAGCATTCTTGCTCTGGATACTGTCCCATCCCTCACAGAACCAGCATTTTGGTCCTGCAAGCATCACTTAACTGAATATAAATGGTTCTTGACTCTTGCACTTAGAACACAACCTTAGCCTGAATTCCCTTCCATCCAAGAGATGTGTTTTGTAAATTCTACATCTATTGAAGCAGACAGATGTATTTCAAACTAATTCCAATGAGAAAACACAGACAATAAAAATCCTCACAAACATTTTAACACGTTTCTGGAAAGAAGTCACTAGTGTACATATTCTAGAACTGGGCAATATTTTCCCCCATCTTTTATAACTGAACAAATAGGCAATTATTGTTAAAGGAATACTGAATTAATCTTAATCATTCTAATACTAATTGATACTTTTGTTGGGCCGCTAGTATGTCTAAGGAATTATGTTAGAAAAAGTACACAGGTTCTAATCCAAACAACAAACTTACAAAGGTAGATTTCAGAAATTCAACTTAAGTATTGAGGAACTCGAAGTTCAGGAGTTAAAGTCCTTGTCCATAAGTCACAGCTATTGCGGCAACACTTTGGGGGCCAAGCAAGATCTTGTTTTCAGTTTGTAACCACAAAGTAAACCTGGTGGCTAGGATTGCAGCCATTTAGAGTTGCGGGTCTAAACATGTCTTCGTGAATGAAGAGAGACCACATTTTCTTTGCTCTTTTCCCTTTGCTGCCAGCCTTTCCACTAAATTGAATGTAACTGCAAAAATCAGATTTGAGGACTATCTATGGATTTCATTTTCTATCTCCCCCGAGATAAGAAAAAATTGGCTATATCTGTAACAAATTTATCACTTTCTTAACTAATTGATTTATTTATTAGGATTTCTATAATGCTTCCCTTCTAGATATGTTGGGATATTTTAGAATGTAACATTTTGAAATTCAAGAATGTTATCTGCTTAAATGGCTCCATATATATAGAATGATTTTACATGATCATGAGTAAGGTGATCAAAAGGACTCAAAATGTTACCTAATAAGTTTAAGAATTGAAAGTTTATATTTAAATATGACATGATTATATTAAACACAAGTAATTGAAGAAAGTTACTAGTATACTAAGTTTAACTTTACTTTTATCTCCATTATTTTATATTTCTAACTTGGTAAATTTGGAGTTAGCTACAGAATTCAATTTTATTGGTTGACAGACCAGTTGAAAGAGGAAAAAATGTATAGATATGTATTTTTCAAGAAAAATAATTTATATGTACACATTCATCTATGTGACAAGTGCAATATTATCATTATCATATTATTTCTAACACAAAGTAAGGTAATTGACAAGAAGACTATAAACTGAAAGTCCTTTAAAATAATCACTAGAGATTGATTAAATTATGGAAAATTGTACTGTTGTTTTGATGACTATTTTACATAATATTCATTTTCAAGAAAACAGTACACAAGCTTTCTTATTTTCAGTCTCAAATTTGCTCACATAAATACTCATTAAAATAAAGCATTAATATTTTAGTTTATAGATAAAATTAAATTCCAAACAGGTTGCTGCCCTTGAATCCTTTCTATAAGAAAAAGCAAAATGTGCATCTACTGTGACCCTTCTTTTTAAGAGCACTCTGTGACTATGGGCAGATCATTGAAACCCTCTGAACTTCTGCTTCCTCTTCTTTAAAAAAATGATAATAATCAGCAGTCTGGTCTATCTAAAAGGTCGTTTCAGGACCAAAGATGCTGATATAAGTAAAAATGCCTTGAAGAACTATACAACCCTATGCAAGCAGGAGTTATTACAATAAATATGCAAACAGAATTGTTAGTCATGGTATAACTTTTGATGGTCACTGGAATAAAATTACAAATAACTGATTGTACTACTTTTTAGTCAATCTTTAACCATTGGAAATACATCACATTCTCTCATGTGCATTTCTATAAACAATAATAGATAATGCTAGCATTACTTGATATGATGATAAGTCACAGTGCAGAATACACCTTTCTATTCATACCATTCGTGAGCATAGCAACCAGTATTTATAACCAAAAAATAATAAGAATGATTTCTGGGGGACAGGGAGTTGTCAGACTGGACAGAGTTGGTATAAACATGTCCTCATTATGTTTCAAAAGCAGAAAGGTCACTCCTCTTCTTAATTGTATTTAAAGGTATAATGTATCTCTCCATAGGTAGATACATAGATAAACAGTAAATAAGCACATACTTTATTTTTAATAATATTCTATTAATGTCTAATTCAGGCAAGTGACAAAGGTTTATCTTTGGGAAAATAAAGCTATTTATTTAGAGATCCACTAAGGCATATTAATTTTACTTGTTATTTTACTTTGTAAAAGTCCAGAAAACACCTATAATAGTTTATTTTTAAAAATCAGTAGCTATTTTATATATGTATCTTTTACTTTGATGATTCTGCATTAGTTCTTTGATATATTTCTAATGTGCTTTGGAAGAATTACTCTCTCTCCTCAGTGTTTCTGTTACACATATTATAGCATTTATCAGAGGAATGTAATTGTTTGTGTATATACCCTTCACTTCTAATAGATTGGATTTTTTAAGAGTAGGGAAGCAATTTTTTTTCATCACCAGAAGCTACCCCATTTGTTAGGTACTTAGGTACTTTAAAAAATATTTGTATGCTGTGAAATTATATAGAAGTAGAAAATAGAATTAATATGGAATTAAACATATTTGGCATTAGAATTGGTAATTTCCAACAGGGGAAAACAGAAAAACTGATAAAGAGAGAAAAAGAACCATAGAAGGACAGCAATTTAGAACCAGTTCTCTTAGAGCCACTCAGGCATATATCTTTTGCTCCCACAAATGTTACTAATTTACAAGACAATATAATAAATCATGTTAGGTTTTAATAACTCAGCAAAATGAGAAAACTGCAAATCATCTCAAAAAATTTATTTTATAGAGACAGTGAAGGGTGTATTACAACAAAAATCCTTAAAAATATATTAAAAATACATGTTCATCACTAGAGTACTGAAAATACAAATTATTTTTATTTTCCTCCTTCTAATATTTTCTAGAGTGATTTTTATCAATATGACTTATATTTTAAATTTAGTGTCATAATATTATTTATTTTTGGTTTTGTAGTTTAGGAGCTTACAAAGTAAGGATTCAATTACCTAGTAAAAGTACTTACATGGTGCTTAAGAAATGCAGAGGTGTGTATGAGAGAGTGAGAGTGTGTGCATGTGTGTGTGTGTGTGTATGCATGGGTGGAAACAGTCAATAGTCTCTTCTGAATATGTAGATAAAAAAAGGATAGTCATTAGTAAATATTTATAAATTGAAAGAAAAAGTTTCATGAAATTAAGAATCTTTTAAAAAATGGTTTATACATGGGAGATAAAAATATAAAAATGAGGGCCCTAAGATATTTTACCAGACATGCAAATATTTAGAAAAGTACTAGCTAACTGATATATTTAACTGAGTGATTTCTGTGTTCTTATTCAGTCACCTTTCTGTTAGTATGAAAATGTGAACACTTTGGAGCTCAGCTAATGGGTTTAAAGAAATCAAAAGTTACCTTTTTAATCTCATAGTTAACTGTGAGGTAGAACGAATGTTCTAATTACCTAAGGGGTTGAAATTATTCATGTATGGCAAGATTTAATTGATCCAGATACATCCTGTAAGTAGAAGACAATACCAGCTCTAAAGGAGCCTTCCCTCCAAAGAGTTGATGGAATTCTATGGTGACAATAGGGAAAATAAAGAATCTTTACCTTTCTTATAATTTCCTAATTTGCTCAGTAAAGCTTGATAACCTATATCTGTCTCGAAGGGTTGGTTCCATAGTCTCACTTTATTGGTATGGACCTAGATATCATACTTTAACATATTTAGACATGCCCTGGAGGAGGAGTTGGCACACTTTTTCTGTAAAAAGGTCACATAGTAAAAATGTAGGCTCTGCAGACCATATGGCTTCTGTTGCAACTATTCAACTTTGTAGTTGTATGGAAAGCAGTCAAAAACAATACCTAGAGGAATGGGCTAGCTGTGTTCTAATAAAAGTTTATTTACAAAACAAGAAACTTGCCTACAAGCCGCAAGTGACAACTGCCCAGATTAAAGCCTGTCTCTAACATAACTAAAATGTCTAATGCTTAGAAATTTTATCTTCTACTCATCCACCTCATTTGTTTCAACATAAAAGATATAAAGTTCTAATGAATTTGTATTCAGAGAATTTCAATATATTCAGCATTGCATATATTGAATCTATTCTCACATGGCTTTTCATAATAGGAAATATTAGTTTTAAAAAAGAGTAGATATTTTAGTAAGACTGTTCTGCAACTCATGTAATTTCTAAGTAAACCAGATTTTCTAAGTGCACTGCATATTTCCAAACAATAATTTAGAGGATTTAAGCGTGTTCAGTCAGTCATTCTTGAGTAAATAATGAATACCTTAAAGAATTCATTCAGCTCCCCAAAAGGCTAGATTCTATTAAGATGCTGAAAAAGATGATTTATTTTAGCTTATTGAGAGACTGAATATATACAGGGACAATGACCAGACCACACAGGATAATAGAACTCTGACCCACAACTTCTACATCAACAAAACCTGGGAAGTCCAACCACAACCTCTGCAGCAAATAGCTCAGAAAGGTCAGAACTTGGTCAATGATGACCAGCCTCCCTATTTTTTACCCCCTCCTTCCAATACAGGACTAACCAGAGAATATGCTCCACAAATCAACCAACTAAGATGTCCCACTTCTAGGTAGCCTGCATCCAGCTTCCCCATGCCAATAATTTCCAACTAGAACAATACCTGAAGCCTTCCTTTTTTTTTTTTTTTCTCCACTATAAAGCTTTCTTACTCCACTGCCTGCCTTTGAGTGCCTAATAGACATAAATGATAGGGGCTGACTCCCATGCTGTAAAAAACTCTGAATAAATAGCCTCTGGTTGGTCTTACTGGGGGAATCTTTGTATATTTCCACACTATAATCTTCACAAAGAATCAAAGTTGGGTAGATCTCAAAGTGGAAATATTACCACTCATAAATTGGTGACATTGGGCACTCTTAAAGTCTCCTGTACTTACTACAAATTCTTCATTTAAAGGTGTAACTGAAGACAGAGAAAACATAAGAATACTGTTCCTACACATGAATAACCTGACAAGTAACAAGTGGAAGGCATTGTTTGAATGATGTGTGGCCTGATGGATGGTTCCAAGTCTAATGTCAAAGGACTATCTTTATCTGGGATGGCTCAGAAAGTTATTTTTTCCTATTCTTAAAATCCTTCCCCAACTTCCATCCAACTTCTGAGGAATACATATGCTTCTTGCTTATTACCCATTTTAGCCCCACACTGGAATTCTCTGAGAAACTTTGGAGAAAGTGCCAATGCCTCGACTCCACTTCACTCTAAAAGAGTTGACTTAGAAGCTGAGTGTTGGACTTGACATAAATCAGTATTTTATAAAAAGTTTTCTTGAAGAATAATATACACACAGTGATGATCACATATAATCAATATCTTAAATGCACCCCAAGGTGATCATACTACGATAGAGCCAGAGTTGAGAACCCCTGGACCATACAATATGTTTCCATCTATGTACCCAAGGACACACCCCGATCAACTCATGTAGGTAATCCTCCTACAAATTTTCATTGTTTTGTAATATTTATGTTGACTTATCTTTGAGTAAAGGTCTTGATGATATGTTGATCAAGGAGGATGCTCTTTAACATTTTAGTCAACACCAGTATGTTTCAGTTTGTAATAATGCTTGTATGAAACTGTGCCGCTGTCAAGTTTTTAAAAAATTCTCCAATATTTACCTTCTGTGTACTTTACTATGCCTGCTAGAACATTTACCAGGAAATATATTTAATGAACCACAAAAATATGCTGCTTATAAAAGTGTAATCATGAGGGGCAGTGGGACTCCTGATAAAAAGCGCCTAATTGGGGATTTTCTCCAAACATACTGAATTAGAATCTATATATATAGAACCTTGAACTCTGCCTTTAAAGAACTCCACATAATTCTGTGTTGAAATCTGATAATCCCCTGATTCGCTTTAAATCAGTTCAATATTTTCTAAATTACTAAAATGTGCAAGATAATGTGAAGGATAAGAAAACAAATGGAAGTATAATCTAGCATCTCTGTAATTTTATAGTTATTTTAATATATTTTGATTTCTTTCTTGGCTTAACACTAACCCTCCAGCCCTATAAACAGAAGTATTTTGCACACAAACATTAATTATAGTATAATTTAACAACCTCACTACTTGGTTTTAAGCTATGCACCTATATAACTTCAAAAATATAGTTGTTGGGACATCAATATCCAAACCATTTGTACATCTCTTCAAGACCCCTTTCCTATTAAAGGAGAAATATTACTTATAAAATAATGTATGCAAATCAAAGAGGTAGTGAATATCAGGCACTTCTCAGCATTTTTATACATTATTGAATTTATTCTCAAATTTTTTCTAAATACTATTATTTCCACTTTATAGACAAAGAAGCTTGGGTGTTAAAGAGTTTTTAAAAACTTGGTCAATGTTTCACAAAGGGGCAATAACTGAGGTTATTATATATTATATAAGTCAATATACTGCAATGGTCAGTGTACTTACCAAAGTGACCAACTGTTCAAACTGAAAGTCAACAACTCAGCTCACACTTTATTTTTGAGAATGGACATAATGAACATATTAGAAATCATCTTTCTCATTTTAGTGTTTACTTCCAAAGTTTCTAAAGCAAAATTTTTTTTTTTTTTTTTTTTTTTTGGTACGCGGGCCTCTCACTGTTGTGGCCTCCCCTGTTGCGGAGCACAGGCTCCGGACGCGCAGGCTCAGCGGCCATGGCTCACGGGCCCAGCCGCTCCGCGGCATGTGGGATCTTCCCGGACCGGGGCACGAACCCGTATCCCCTGCATCGGCAGGCGGACTCTCAACCACTGCGCCACCAGGGAAGCCCAAAAGCAAAATGTTTTGCAAGTCACGTCAAAGCTCCAAATCTATTGCTATTTTGAGTCTGTTTTTTAATGTAGAGTATATTTCTATTATGTCATGAATATATTCATCTTTCTATATACGATGAATATTTAGAACTTTAAGGAATTGTTTCACGAGAGCAATTACACCAAGGGTTAGAAATTCACTGGAAATTTTTATCAAAAAAGAAAGGATTTGAGTTTTCACTGATTACATTTTTTATCATGAGTAATATTTTACTGTATCTTTAGTGGGTAATAGAGTAATGAGAGTATTAGTAATAAGAGTAGACAGTAATTCTGTATGTCATTTTGTGTCTGTACTGTGAGGATGAACTAAGAATACACTGGTTTTAATTTTATCTCAGAATCTGTTCTTTAATTATATAATGTGATGAATTCACCCATATATTTATGCTCAAAACATAATTTCTTATGTAATTCGACCCATTAAAGAGTATTTTTGGACAATAACAAAATTTATCTGACTTTGGCACAAATAAAACTAGAGAAAATGGGACTATTAAAGTAACAAAAGGAATTTTTTCTATGGAAAATGCACTGCTTTATTTGAATAATGTTTAAGATTTTTTTTAATATATCTTTATTGGAGTATAATTGCTTTACAATGTTTTGTTAGTTTCTCCTGCATAACAAAGTGAATTTGCCATACGTATACATATATCCCCATATCCCCTCCCTCTTGGGTCTCCCTCCCACCCTCCCTATCCCACTCCTCTAGGTGGTCACAAAGCACCGAGCTGATCTCCCTGTGCTATGTGGCTGCTTCCCACTAGCTATCTATTTTACATTTGGTAGTATATATATGTCCATGCCACTCTCTCACTTTGTCCCAGTTTACCCTTCCCCCTCCCTGTGTCCTCAAGTCCATTCTCTATGTCTGCATCTTTATTCTTGTCCTGCCCCTAGTTTCTTCAGAAGCATTTTTTTTTTTTTTAGATTCCATAGTTGGTGGGAATGTAAATTGATACAGCCACTATGGAGAATAGTATGGAGGTTCCTTAAAAAACTAAAAATAGAACTACCATATCACCCAGCAATCCACTACTGGGCATATACCCTGAGAAAACCATAATTCAAAAAGAGTCATGAGTCATGTACCACAATGTTCATTGCAGCACTATATACAATAGCCAGGCATGGAAGCAACCTAAGTGTCCATCGATAGATGAATGGATAATGAATAATGTTTAAGATTTTTAATGCCCAGTATTTTTTTTTTTTTTTTGCGTTACGTGGGCCTCTCACTGCCGTGGCCTCTCCCGTTGCGGAGCACAGGCTCCGGAGCGCAGGCTCAGCGGCCATGGCCCACGGTCCCAGCCGCTCCACGGCACGCGGGACCCTCTCGGACCGGGGCACGAACACGCGCCCCCTGCATTGGCAGGCGGACTCCCAACCACTGCGCCACCAGGGAAGCCCAATGCCCAGTATTTTGAGTGACTAAATTATTTGAAGATTTATGAGGTGAATAAAAAAATTTTAGTACTGGAGGAGGTTAAAATCATTTAGTCTAACTCCATATGGGCAGTAATTAAACTGAAAGCCTGAGAAATCAAGCCATATTGACTTGATAAAGGTCAGAAATCTAGTTATCAGTAGACTTTAGATTGAAACTGTGATTTGTACAATTTTTCTATAATCCATTGTTCCTAAAATAGGTCAAATAAAGAGTATAGAAGATAAATAAATTTCTATTATTAAAAAAGAAATGAAAGCTAACCATTATTAAGGACTTTCCACAAGTCAGACATACTACAAGTCACTTCAACATCAACCATCTTATTTAATCCTCCCAATAGCTTTAACTAGGAAGGCATTATTAATACCACTTTACAGATGAAAAAACTGAGACCCAGTAAGATTAATTTTTCCTAAGTCACACAGCTAATAAGTATCAGACACAAAAATAGAAGCCAGACAGTTGGAAAAGAGAGGAAATACCCTAAGACCCTGACTAATTTGTTATCCATTAGCCAAACTCCACTTAGCCTGCTTGGCAAATGGCAGATGTATCGCCCTGTTTTTCAAACATGCTGACCAATGTCCAGGTTTATCAAATGCCACACATAACACATATAAGTAAAACTCTTTACTGCTCCACCTTCACAAACTCTTCCGGGTAATCAATCACCTATGGACCACAATGGACTAGGGAAGTGGTATCTAGTCTATTAATCTCCATACTGAGAAAGTCAGAATGACTTAGCCTTTCTGCCTCATATGAACTAAATATGCATGAAAGCATTATTTATTATTTCTCCATTTTGGAAATTCTCCTTTAGGATAAAGTTAAAGCACAATTACTGAGAGACATTAGCCAAAATAAGTGTGCCTCTATTCTATTCTGTGAGAAAACATAAAAGACTGGCAGATGATCCATCTGCAGATGACTAAGTCAGTATTTCAAAAATGAATTGTGGATAAAGAACCAAAGATATTACCCATATTCTCAAAATTGGTGATTTTTCTATTTTTGGTTTCAAGAAAATCTAGTTTTGTTAAAGCTTCCAAGAATGAAGAGGAGCCTATGGAGTTGGATCTTACTCATTTTTATACTGCAACGAGAAAGCATGTACTCAGATCCTCAAAGCCGCATGATCCTGGATGAGACACTTTATGTCCTGGCCTTATTTCCTCAGTTGATAGCAGGAAAAAAAGGGGAGCTATTTCGTAGAGTTGTTCTTGCAATTACTTGAGTTTATAAATGTGCTTAGAACAGTGCTAGATGCAGTACAAGTGCTACATAAGTGTACATAAGATACAGCCACTATGGAGAATAGTATGGAGGTTCCTTAAAAAACTAAAAATAGAACTACCATATCACCCAGCAATCCCACTACTGGGTGTATACCCTGAGAAAACCTTATTTATTTACATTTTTAGGACTTTGAATGGAAGTTATTATTTCAAGTGTGTATTAATAAACCCCAATCCATCACTTCAGATGCTTTTTTCCAATGTCATACAGACCCCTGACGATATAGTTTACCTTTCTGAAGCATGCCAGTTATTTTATTTCTGTAAAAGAGCAAGACCTGCTGTTGACAGCCTTGTTACTGTCTTTAGTCTAGTGACTGAAAAAGAGCAACATTTTATAACTGATGTGACATCTATCCTTTGGGAGTCAGAGCTGTCACTTTGATAATGATACTGTATTTCTAGAATGAGTATCTGAACCGCAATATTAACCCTTGGACGTTCAACACCATGTCAGCATGGCTTTAATGCTAATACAATTGAAAAACTGAAAGTTTCAAGCAAACAACCTGAACTTATTTCTTAAAGATGTGCAGTATCAGATAGATATTTGACTTTTTCTAACCTGAATTTATTCATTGTTTGGATTTAACTTTAGCTTGAAAGATCAATTTCGGCATTTCCAAGTATGTTTACAGGAGAAGGAAGAGTGGTTGACAGGATATATTTAACTCAGAAATGGTGGCAAAAGTCCAATGGCCTAGTCAGAGTTTGTGCTGCTTGAATTATTCTTTAGCCTCTTCCACACATGCCAGGGCATATACTATAATCCAGAAGAGCAAAGAAGTGAACACTTGAAGAAACTGTCTAACTAAAGTAGTTAGGAATTTGAGAACGTCAGACTGCAAGATTTGTGGTCCAATCACTAAAAGGTAGGAAACTGAGAGGAGAAAAATTATTTTCCTTATTCAAGTGAGGAGACTATGTGAGTCACCTCAGAGTCTATTAGAGGCTCAGAGAGAAGCATCAAAAGCTTAACAGCAAAGGGGACCCTTCTTGACCAGGAAATTGGATTAGTCTGCCCTTATACTGAAAAACAAAAATGAGTGAAAATTAAAGCAGGAGTCTGAGTAGCAGAGGAGTGGTTTATATGCATGTGCAGATGCTGCCAGGGGAAATGAAAGGCTCCATATAATGGCCAAGAAGTTACATTCTCCATCACATTTAATGAATTAATTATGATGAATGGAAGTAAAATGAGCTTGCTGAAAACTGGTGTGATGGAGTGGTTAAGGAGTCATCCGGGGGGACCAAACTTGATCGGTTCAAAGTCGGACTTGGTCATTAAAAATGACTTTGAAGATAATACTGACCTCAAAGGAATTGGGAGAGGACTTACTGAGTTGATTTGTGTGTGCAGCTGTGCGGCTGAAAATGGGACAACCTATTTGGAAATTAATCGGTCAATTTCTCATAATGGTAAATATCCACCCATTACATGAATCTTCTAAGTATTTAATCAAGAAAATTAAAACATACGTATGTAGCAAAGATACCTTATGCTAAATGTGTCTTTCTGAAAGCAGATATAAAACTATTGAATTGGGCTTCCCTGGTGGCGCAGTGGTTGAGAGTCCGCCTGCCGATGCAGGGGATACGGGTTCCTGCCCCGGTCCGGGAAGATCCCACATGCCGCGGAGCGGCTGGGCCCGTGAGCCATGGCCGCTGAGCCTGCACGTCGGGAGCCTGTGCTCCGCAACGGGAGAGGCCACAACAGTGAGAGGCCCACGCACCGCAAAAAAAAAAAAAAAAAAACTATTGAATATTACAGTGGTTTTTATCAGAATTACAGAATTGTTTTTTTTTTTATTTTCTCCCTTTAGGCTAACTTTAGGAAATTGATTTTAGAAATTTTTAGTGTACGTAACAAGTTTTATGGCATTTATCTATTTGTTATCTGACTTTACCACTGTAGAGATGAGAAATATAGTGGAAGATGTCAAGTCTATCAATTCTTGGACATGAATAAGAGGCTTCCCAAAGTGTTTTGCTGTACTTTCCACAGGGCTGTGCTGTCTGAGCTAAATAAATATTGAGAAACTACTAGGTTCTGAGAAATTTCTGAGCAGAGAAGTTATTTAACCTTCTCAAAAAAGTCTGTGAGAAAAGTGCTATTATTTAACTGAAGAAATAGAGGAAATTTCAAATCAAAGATGCTCAGCGCCTTGCCCAGTTATAGAGTATTAGGGCCAATATTTTAAAAAACAAACAAACAACTAAGTAGCCGAATGAACCCTAAAATTCAGGTTTTCCTTATTGCACCATACTCTTCCACTAGTTTAAAATTATAAATCATATTTTATTAAAACTTATAAACCATATTTCCTTAAAACTTCTATTTATTGGGATGTAGGGATCTTTAGAACCTTTGACATAGCATTATTTTTTTTTATATCTTTATTGGAGTATAATTGCTTTACAGTGGTGTGTTAGTTTCTGCCACACAACAAAGTGAATCAGCTATATGTATACATATATCCCCATATCCCCTCCCTCTTGAGCCTCCCTCCCACCCTCCCTATCCCACCCCTCTAGGTTGTTACAAAGCATCGAGCTGATTTCCCTGTGCTATGCAGCAGCTTCGCACTAGCCAACCATTTTACATTTGGTAGTCTATATATGTCAATGTTACTCTCTCACTTCGCCCCAGTTTCCCCTTCCCCGCATGTGTCCTCAAATCCGTTCTCTACATCTGTGTCTTTGTGCCTTGCCACTAGGTTCATCAGTACCGTTTTTTTTAGATTCCATATATATGTGCATTAGCATACGGTATTTGTTTTTCTCTTTCTGACTTACTTCACTCTGTATGACAGACTCTAGGTCCATCCACCTCACTGCACATAACTCAATTTTGCTCCTTTTTATGGCTGAGTAATATTCCATTGTATATATGTGCCACATCTTCTTTATCCATTCATCTGTCGATGGACATTTAGGTTGTTTCCATGTCCTGGCTATTGTAAATAGAACATAGCATTATTTAAACTATTTTCATTGTTATGCAGGGAATGTTTGTGTTCCCCCAAATTCATATGCTGAAGCCCTAAGCCCCAGGGTATTCGGTATTTGGAAGTGGGACCTTTGGGAGGTAATTACATTTAGATATGGTCACAAGGGTGTGTCCCTCATAATAGGCTTTAACAGGATTAATGTCCTTATAAGGAAAGGAAGAGAGAGAGAGACAGAGACAGAGACAGAGAGAGAGACAATCTCCATGCATGCAGAAATAAGAGGTCCTGTGAGCACATGTTTAGGTGGTGGTGGCTGCCTGCAACACAAAAACAGGACCCTCACCAAGAACTGAATCTGCTGGCATCTTGATTTTGGACTTCTCAGCCTCCAAAACTGTGAAACATAACTGTCTGCTGTTTAAGCCACTCAGTCAATGGTATTTTGTTATCACAGCCAGAGCTAAGACATTCATTTAATATAGTTTCTAGATTGTATTACATTTTTAAGACCTATATTCAGTCTCTGAAAATAACCTATAATAGAAAAGAATCTGCAAAAGAATCTATGTCTATATCTATCTATATGTATCTATACCTATCTCACTCTCTCTATATATATGAATCACTGTACACCTGAAAACAACACAATGTTGTGAATCAGCTATAGTTCAATAAAAATGTTTTAAAACAACAATAAAAAACAATGAACTAAAAGCTTTTGTACAGCAAAGGAAACCATAAACAAAACAAAAAGACAACCCTCAGAACAGGAGAAAATATTTGCACATGAAGCAACCGACAGGGGATTAATTTCAAAAATATACAAAGAGCTCATGCAGCTCAAAAAACCCCACAAATAACCCAATTAAAAATTGGGCAGAAGATCTAGACATTTCTCCAAAGAAGACATAGAGATGGACAAAAAGCACATGAAAAGATGCTCGACATCACTAATTATTAGAGAAATGCAAATCAAAACTACAGTGAGGTGTCACCTCACACCAGTCAGAATGGCTATCATCAAAAAATCTACAAACAATAAATGTTGGAGAGGGTATGGAGAAAAGGGAACCCTCCTACACTGTTGGTGGGAATGTAAATTGATACAGCCACTGTGGAGAACAGTATGGAGGTTCCTTAAAAAACTAAAAATAGGAACTACCACATTAACCAGAAATCCCACTCCTGGGCATATACCTGGAGTAAACCATAATGAGAAAAGATACATGCACCCCATTGTTCATTGCAGCACTATTTACAATAGCCAGGACATGGAAGCAACCTAAATGTTCATCAACAGAGGAATGGATAAAGAAGATGTGGTACATATATACAATGGAATATTACCCAGCCATAAAAGAGAACAAAATAATGGCATTTACAGCAACGTGGATGGACCTAGAGATTGTCATACTGAGTGAAGTAAGTCAGACAGAGAAAGACAAATATCATATGATATCGCTTATACGTGGAATCTAAAAAAAAAAGGGTACCAATGAAGTTATTTACAAAACAGAAGTAGAGTCATGGATGTAGAAAACAAACTTATGGTTACCAGGGGAAGGGGGGCGGTAAATTGGGAGACTGTGATTGACATATACACATTACTATATATAAAATACGTAACTAATAAGAACCTGCTGTATCGAACAGGGAACTTTACTCTGTAATGGTCTATATCGGAAAATAATCTAAAAAAAAAATAGTGGATATATGTATGTGTAACCGATTCACTTTTCTGTACACCTGAAAATAACACAACATTGTAAATCAACTATACTCCAATAAAAATTAAAAATAAAATAAAAGATTATACTAAAAATTAAAAAAAAAAAAAAAAACAAAGGCTGTTTACTGATCTTGCCTACTGGTTGCTAAATTTGTCTGGTCTCTGACCTGTGAGATTGGTCATACCTGTGTATATGGTGTTATACGTGAGTGCCCATTGTTGGAGCCCAACAGCCCCAGAATTGATATAGGTACCCAAGTACCAATGTTTGGAGTTCCATCTGTGCTAACATGCAGGCCATGGGGATCCAGAAATTGCTACAGATATATCCGTTTAGCTATAGCTACTGGCTGTACACCATTATCATACCATTTATAAGCAATGTCAACATCTGAATCTCTGCCAGAAAGATACTTCCACCTCATCAGATCTGTCTAGACTATTATGTCCGTCTTCCTCACTGCATGAACCCGATGGCCCAGAGGGCAGGAAAAACACTTTTAAGCCTTTTTTCTCCCTCTCTCTCTCTATCTTCCTTTTTATGTTTCCCTAATTTACCAAAACAATCCCTCAATCTAGAAAGGGCAGACCTCTTTTTTATTTACTTCCCAAATTAATATTTTAAATAATATCTACAGAAAATCAATATATACTTTGCCTTTTAATAGTTTCTATTTTTAGAATTATTTACTTGCTACAGAATCCTGTTTTTACTCTCAGGATCTAAATTTTAATTTACAGTTAGTTTTTACATTGTTTCTAGATTAATTGTAAAATATCCGCTCCTACCTCTACCACAGGCAGATGAAAGCTTTAGGCTAAGGAAAGAGACTTAGTTAAGTGAAGGCAAGAGACAAATGAAACTACATGAATATTTCATAGAAATATATACCAATTTACAAAATGTGTTTTTGGCTACCAAAAATGTGACTGGGACACCCTCCTAAGTGCTGTGTGTTGTATATTTCAGTGACTTCACATTATTCTCATTCCAAGAAATGCCGCAGTGTCTTGCATTTTTTTACTTATATAAGCAATATGCCTTTCTGAATGTTCAGTATAAGTCTCATGTTCTATATGAAATTGTTTTCCATATATCATATTAAATCCATATATCACTGGATTTAACTCTGCACAATGTTCACGTAGATAGTAGTGTAAAAATTATTGTGCACTTGTGCATCTAGCAACAGGGAGAGGACAGAAGGTAGGAAGGGGAGTGCAGAAGAACTAATGCCTCAATTGAAAAAGCAACGTCTATAGATAATATCAGTATATTTCAGCGTTTTAAAAGCTATTCATACATATGAGATTATTTTTAAAAGAACTTTATGACTGGTAAATTCACTTTTGAGATTCTACTCTATTTGTTAAAATATTCATATTTGTGGTGAATTAAAACAAAACCTTATTGTAGCAAATAAATTAAAAATTAACTGGGACCCTGACAGCTCAGCCTCAAGTCCTCAACGGCCATTTATTTCCTTTTGTCAACATGTAGTCAAGTTTCTATTTTCTATAAGGTTTGAAACCTATTAGATAAGCTATAAATGCTTAAATTTTCAAAAGATTTGTTTATGATGCTATTTTGTGTGCCCACGTGATAAATATGTGAAAAAAATTTAATCTTTATCATTATCACCGCCATCTGCATCACTTTCCAAATAGTCATGTCTTTATCTTCTGCCAGAAGGTGATGCATCAGAACAGTGACATCCATTAATTGCTGGTCATTCCTTTCTAGCTGTTACATGAAGGAATATTTGGTTGGGTGAAGCTCAGTCAGAGAAACATGGGGTTTGTATTCAAGATTGAAATTACCCATTGGTCAGGGCTTTAGAATCGATATAGTTATCACTTAATAATCATTACCTTTAATAATGTCTCCTTGGTATTGCCTAAGGGAGTGAGCAGCAGTAACTGAAATTCAACCACATATTTTAAAAGAAATATTCAATAGCATTTTTCCTTCAGAATAAGTTACTTTATTTAGGTAAATACTGGGAAAGTATGTATATTTAGTACATATGAGGTCTGGCTTAACTTTAATTTTGCCAAGTCAATAACTAGCAAGATGTAGGAAATGTCACAGTCTCATCTAAATTCTCCATGTTTTTTGTTTGTTTGAATGAATGAACAAGTGCTATAATGACTATCAAAGTTAAGTACCATGTTTAAAGAACTTCTCCTCAACAGTTTTTTGTTTTGGTTTTTTTCCTGCCCACCATGTCAGATTTTGCAAGGCATTTAAATGATTTGTCAGAAGTGAATGTGCTTAGTAGTCCAGGCAGTGAAGGGACCCTGAACAACAATTTTCATCAGAATAAGTAAAAAATCAGTGTTAAGAATAAAACTTATTAGAAAATAAATGACTACAACTTCAAAAAGACAATATTGTGTTTTAGATAACTACTGAAAGGAGTTTAAAAGAATCAAATGGTTTGAAGTATTCAGTGTGCAATTTAACAAATTAATAATTTTAACATATGCCTTACATAATTTAGACAGACATTAGTCATTTTAAACATTCAGACAAAAATGGATGTTTTATAAGCAGAGCTATAAGATGTTTGTTTAGAATACATATTTTCAAAATTTTATTAACTGTTTCCAAAAATATAAAACAGTATTTTATGTTACCATTTGAATAATATTTTTAGTATTGAAGAACAACCTTTTACATTTCAAATCTAAAGGTATTCTAGCATATCCATTTTCATATAGTAGCAGTATTTGATCTAACTTGTTTGTTAATTTTTATTCATAGTTAAATTTTAACATTACATGACAAAAATATTTAGGTGGAAAATTTTTATAATACCTGAGTTTTCTAAGGCTTTCAAAATCATATACAGTTTCTGCTCCAGCAATGGTTGACACCATTCTAAGACTTTCAAGATAGAATTCATTAACATATATAACTAAATCTACATCTTTTACAGAAATAGCATGGAACCCGCACTCCTTGACAGCTTAAAGAAAGCTGTATCCTAAATTGTGCAAATTGAGCCTCTGTTACAAAACTTACCCAAATCAAAGACCCACCATTTGCCTCTTACGACAGGATAAAATTAAGAGTCTCATAGAAACAAAATAAAAAAGACAGTCTGTCATTCTTTCTTAAAGAAAATATCTGTCAGGAACCCTTCAAAAATAATTGGGAAGAAAACGTGTTTGGTTTTACAACCCACTGATTCATTTTAAGGTGCATCTGAGCATGTTAAAAATGGTATTTTTTATGGTCAACTTAGTTGCGCAGTGATGTATTCCCAGAATTTTCTCAAACTTGCTTTAAAAGAACTATTTTGATTTTCACCTTAAGCATTTATTCCATTAAAAGAAAACTTTTAAATTTCCCTAGGCTGGCTCTCAATGTTCTAGTAGACTGTACATATTTTATTCCTAAATTCACTGTGCTGTGATTTCTTCTGACAAATATTGTTAGGAGACCTATTGTATCTTAGAAAAATGTAGTCTAGATTTTAGTTTTTAATTTCTCTGTTAAGGAAATTCATATATTCCTCTGAGAATGTAATGCTGATATGTATAATTTGTCAATTAAAGGAAAGATCATTTTTTCCATTAAACAACAGCACTCATCAGTTTGTCAACTTTGTATACCTGTTACTTTCTTCCAATCATTTGCCATCCACAGCAGAAGAGAGGCATGTCTTTTCAACTTTCTCTCTCCCTACAATGCCTTAAATATAGCTCAATATAAGTTTATTAATTTTAAATATATGTATAAAATTGTATTTATAAGCTATTATTTGAAGCCAAGACTGGTAACAACATTCCTAACTATTAATATTCTATTAGAATTATGATAGCTTGTTAAATTTTAGCTACCCTCTTTGACCTGATATATAAAAATAACTTTTTGATTTAAATTTTATTAAAAAGAAGCTTAATTTTGTCAAATGAAAAGCACTTCCAAGATTAGAAGATTTTTATTTCATGTCATCTAATTTTACAATTTCCTACCTTCAGCCAGTATTGATAACTTCAAATTGAGTGTGTCTGGGAGTGATGATATGGCTGCCAATCCATGAATCCTGCCTGTTAAATTCTGTTAAGCTCTTAACCATTCTTAACTCCCTTAACCCACTCATTCTTTCCCACCTGCTCTGAGTCCTATTCTTTCAATAACATCTATAAACATCTAAACAAACAACAACACACACACACACACACACACACATGTATAAAATATTCCACTAATTAGGAGAAGCAAGAGGATATGATACAAAAGGCTGAATGAGACAGGTCCTTCTCAATGACACATTTTTACATCATTTTGTCTCTCAAATACCGGGTCCAAAATATACTAGGCAATGATTGTTAACAGAAAAACAATCCCTCCCCCCAAATCAATTTTTACAATATAATTCCAAACTAACCTAATTTGTTAAAGTAGAATTGTACTCCCTATAATTACTTAATTGTCACAGTAAATAATACATGTTATTTAATGAGTATTCACTGAAAGAATAGATGCATTTTTTAAATTAGAACTTCACTGTAGAAATACTGTGTTTTTAGTGGCCTAAGCATTAGACTGGCAGCCAAAATTTCTGATCATGTGACTACTCTCTGAATAGCTGCAATGCATGTGGAAAGAGAGTTTCTTTACAACAATTTTCTCTGTTTTGTTGGTATTGATTTATGAAAAGCTTTTGTAACATTGAGATCCATAAACATAGGAGTTTAAACCAGCTAGATTCAGTTTTCTCTCATGTAGCAGTCCTGAGGTAAACATTCCAGGACTGGTAAAATGACTGCCATCTTTTGTATGTTGATTTTATCTCTGCATCCATTCACCTCTCACTTTGCCAGTCAGCAGGAAAAAGAAACACAGAAGACACTCAAAATGCATATATATTTGAAGGGCAGAGCTGGAAAATACTCATGTCTGCTCACATTGCGTTGGTCAGAATTTCATCGCTTAGTCAAAACTATAACTAGGTAGGCTGGGAAGAGCCTAACTGGGGTCGGGAATGGGGATTTGTGCTCAGCTAGAAACCAGGAGTTCAATATTAAAGGAAGAGCAATAAAAGAAATGTAGGTGAACAAGTCTTTGTCACATTGTGCCTCTTACTTTGTATAAAGTAGGCGTAATGATACTTTACATAGGTATTAGCTTCCTATTAATGTAGAATAAATGATAACAAGCATAGTTAAAATGCTATTGTTGTTGTTCCAGTTTGGGTACTACTGGATTCTTTAAGTATCATTTTGGTGAAGATGCTGTTTCTATAAATGTCTTAAATGCTTTCTTGTGACCTATCACCAAGGGGCAGACAACAGAAGCAAGAGGAACTATGATCCTGCAGCCTGCAGAAAAGAGACCACAAACACTGTAAGTTAGACAAAGTGAGATGACAGAGAAATATGTTGCACAAGAAGGAGCAAGATAAAAACCTACAAGAACAGGTAAATGAAGAGGAGATAGGCAATCTACCTGAAAAAGAATTCAGAGTAATTATAGGAAAGACGATTCAAAATCTCAGAAAAAGAATGGAGGCTCAGATCAAGAAGATAGAAGAAATGTTTAATAAAGACCTAGAATTACTAAAGAACAAACAAAGATGAACAATAAAATAACTGAAATGAAAAATACACTAGAAGGAATCAGTAGCAGAATAACTGAGGCAGAGGAACGGTTAACTGAACTGCAAGATAGAATGGTGGAAATCACTGTCATGGAACAGAATAAAGAGAAAAGAAAGAAAAAAAATTAGGACAGTCTCAGAGACATCTAGGACAACATTAAATGCACCAAAATTCTAATTATAGGGGGCCTGGAAGAAGAAGAGAAAGAGAAAAGGCCTGAGAAAATATTTGAAGAGATTATAATAGGAAACTTCCCTAACATGGGAAAGGAAATAGTTATCCAAGTCCAAGAAGCACAAAGAGTCCCATACAAGATAAACCCAAGGAAGAACACGCTGAGACACACATTAATCAATAACAAATATTAAATACAAAGAAAAAAATATTAAAAGCAACAAGGGAAAAGCAATAAATAACATATAAGGGAATCCCCATAAGGTAATCAGCTGACTTTTTCAGCATAATCTCTGCAGGCCAGAAGAGAGTAGCATGATATATTTCAAGTGATGAAAGCGAAAAACCTACAACCAAGAATATCCAGAAAGGCGCTCATTCATATTCAAGGGAGAAATCTTGCTTTACAGACAAGAAAAAGCTAAGAAAATTCAGCACCACCATACCAGCTTTAAAACAAATGCTAAAGGAACTTCTCAAGGCAAGGGGAAAAAAAAAAGAGGCCACAACTACAACAAGAAAATCACAAATGGGAAAGCTCACTGGTAAAGGTAAACATACAGTAAAGGCAGGAAAACATCCACACACAAATGTGATATCAAAACCAGCAATTGTGAGAAGAGGAGAGATTAAATGCTGGAAATAGGAATTGTATTCAAAATTAAGAGACCAGCAACTTAAAACAATCTTGTATACAGATAGACTGCTATATCAAAACCTCATGGGAAATGCAAGCCAAGAAACTACAATAGACACACACAAAAAAGAAAAAGTAACCCAAAAACAACACTAAAGATGGTCATCAAACTACAAGAGAAGAGAACAAAAGAGAAAGGGAAGAAAAAAGACCTACAAAAACAAACCCTAAGCAATTAATAAAATGGCAACAGGAACACACATATCAATAATTACCTTAAAGGTAAATGGATTAAATGCTCCAACCAAAAGACAAAGACTGGCTGAATGGATACAGAAACAAGACCTGTATATATGCTGTCTACAAGATACCCACTTCAGATCTAGGGACACATACAGAGTGAAAGTGAGGGGATGGAAAAAGATATTCCATGCAAATGGAAATCAAAAAAAATCTAGAGTTGGAATAGTCATATCAGACAAATTAGACTTTAAAATAAAGACTGGGGCTTCTCTGGTGGCGCAGTGGTTGAGAGTCCGCCTGCCGATGCAAGGGACACGGGTTCAAGCCCTGGTCCGGGAAGATCCCACATGCCGCAGAGCAACTAAGCCCGTGCACCACAACTACTGAGCCTGTGCTCTAGAGCCTGCAAGCCACAACTACTGAAGCCTGCATGCCTAGAGCCTGTGCTCTGCAACAAGAGAAGCCACTGCAATGAGAAGCCCGCGCACCGCAACGAAAAGCAGCCTCCGCTCACCACAATTAGAGAAAGCCTGTGTGCAGCAACAAAGACCCAAAGCAGACAAAAGTAAATAAATAAAATAAATTTATATTAAAAATATAGGTATTATCAAATGAGGTAAAATTTGTTTTAATCAATGAAGTCTCAAAGGGAATAGATATATTTTCATCTGACAGGGATTATTTCTTTTTACACAATTCTATCAAATTGAATCTTTACACCATATTAATATTGTTTACTGAATGTTTGTGTTTACTGATTAATTTTAAGAGCATTATAATTTTAGGGAGTCTTTTTATTCAGATATCCCATTTATGCTACTGACCTTGTTATGAAGGTCCTTTTAATGGTTTCTTTAAGGTGTACCCTATAAAATATAAACAAATCAGAAGACCATATCTCTTTATTCTACAATATATCTCCATTTCGCAGTTTATTAAAATCAGAGGTTCTTTAAATTTTGTTTGAGATTCAAATTACTATATATAGATAGGGACTCAGGAATGTTCATTACATAAAGCATGTTACATGCATGAAGGAGCATGCAAAACATCCCTTAAGATATACTGAGGTAAACATTCCCTATTTGGTATTTACTAATCTGTGCTTAATTAAGTATGTAAAATGCAGGGGGTTTTTTTTTTGCTTTTTTTTTTTCCGGTTTGCTTGTTGGTTGTTTGTTTTAAATGTGGACTCTCCTGGACTTATATTTCTCAGTGTTCAGTTAGCGGGCTTTTTGGGCAAAGATAAATTACCTGTAAACTTTGTCTATTTTTACTGCTATAGAAAACACACACACACATATACCATAAACATAATCAACTAAAATTATGATAATTTTGATAGTTTCTATGAACAGATATTCATAACATACATATGTGTGAAAGACATGATTGAGTTCAGAGTAAAACTAAGTTCACCTTTATAGAAATAACCTAAAGATAGAGTAAGGTGGTCAGAATGGTCACCATTAAAAAGTCTACAAATAACAAATGCTGGAGAGGGTGTGGAGAAAAGAGAACCCTCTTACACGGTTGGTGGGAATGTAAGTTGTGCAGCCACTGTGGAAAACAGTATTGAGGTTCCTCAGAAAACTAAAAATAGAATTACCATATGATTCACTAATCCCACTCCTGGGCATATATCCAGACAAAACTATAATTAAAAAAGATACATGCACCCCTATGTTCATAGCAGCACTATTCACAATAGTCAAGACATGGAAACAAACTAAATGTCCATCGACAGATGAATAGATAAAGAAGGTGTGGGACATGTATACAATGGAATACTACTCAGCCATAAAAAAGAATGAAATAATGCCATTTGCAGCAACATGGATGCAACTAGAGATTATCATACTAAGTGAAGTAAGTCAGAAAGAGAAAGAAAAATACCATATGATATCACCTATATGTGGAATCTAAAATATGACATAAAATGAACCTATCTATGAAACAGAAACAGAATCACAGACATAGAGAATAGACTGGTGGTTGCCAAGGGGAAGGGGGTGGGTAAGAGATGAATTGGGAGTTTGGGATTAGCAGATGCAAACTGGTATATGTAGAATGGATAAACAGCAAGGTCGTACTATATAGCACAGGTAACTATATTCAACATCCTGTGATAAACCATAAAGGAAAAGAATATGAAAAATAATGTATATATGTATAACTGAGTCGCTTTGCTGTACAGGAGTAATTAACACAACATTGTAATTCAACTATACTACAGTAAAAAAAGAAGTTGTCAATCACAAATTTTTAAAAAAAAGTAATAAACACATCATAAGCCAGAAATGTTCTTCCAGAATATCCATGAAACTCTTTTGGGGGCTTAGATATAAAACATAAATATTCCTTAATCCCCACCAGTTTACGTGACTGCTTGATTAATAATGGGATATGTTCAAATGTCAGCCCTCCTCTATCTTGTCTGTATTTTGCAATTTTTCTGTTCAGAATTGATCACTCTCCTTACAGTTATATTAGACCCAAATTCTATTATCACAGAGGAGCTACTGCTGATGTAACTGCTGACCAATCACCTCTTCCTATTTCAGGACCAACCTTTCATTAATCCAATAACATTTATGGAGCAGCTACTATGTTCTAGACAAGTGAGGATACAAATGTTTCTCTCCTCATGGAACTTACATTCTAGTGGGGGATATACACAGTAAATGAGTAAACACTTGACATACATAAGCACTACGTAGAAAGTAAAACATAGGTAAGCAGTAGGGAGTTCTTTTAGACTGAGTGAAATTAAGTTCTTGCTGATGAAGTTACATTCAAGCCAATACCTAAAATGAGGAATGCTGCGGAAGTGGAATCATACAGTATGCAGCTTTTTGAGTCTGGCTTATTTCATTAGCATTATGCATTTCAGATTCATTCATATTATTAAGTGTATGAGAAATTCATTTCATTTTTATGACTGCTGAATAGCACTCTATTGAATAGAGATTTTGCAGTTTGTTTTTTCATTCCCTAACTATGGGACATTTGGGTTGTTTCTTCTTTGAATAATTATGAATAAAGCAGCTATATATAAGATCACAGACAGGCTTTTGAGTGAACATAAGTTTTTACTTGACTTGGACAATCCTCTTTGAGAGGAATTGCTGGATTATATGGTAAGCATATGCTTAATATTATAAGAAACTGCCACACTGTCCAATGTGGCTGTACCATTTTGCATACTCACCAGAAGCATATGAGAATTCTAGTTGTTCTGCAGGTATTCCAGCTCTTATATTTTCTAAACTTTTTTTTGTTTAAGCTCTTCTGATAAGTGATGTTCTACATCCTTTCATGTGACATCCTTTTATCTTCTTCTGTAAAGGGTCTCCGTAAGTGCTTACCCATTTTCATTTGGGTTGTTTATCATTGGCAAATTTTGAAATTTCTTGATATATTATAGAAATATGTCAAGACACTTGTAAATATTTTTTCCTAGTCTGTAGTTATCTTTAAATTCTTTTGAAAATGTCTTTGAAAAACTTCAGGGTTTTTCTTTCATAGAATAAATTTGACATGTAATATTGGGTGAGTTTGAGGTGTACAGGATGTTACTCTGAGACATTCATGTATTATAATATAATTGCTGATGTAGTGATACTTATCACACTACATAATTATAGTACAATATTATTGTCTATATTTATTATACTGTGCATCAGACAGCTTATTTACTACTTCAGTTTTGATGTAGTCAGTTTTTTTTTGGTGAGTCTGTTGAAGGCATTCTTGTCTTTGTTATCATGTTTTTCATTTCTATAATTTCTCTTTTATTATTTCTTATAATTTTTATCTCTGCTGAAATTACTCATGCATGTTGTTCACTTTTTACACGAAAGCATCTTACATATTAATCATAGCTATTTTATATTCCTTAGCGATAATTTCAAATTCTGGGTCCTATCTAACACTGATGACATTCATTGCTTTGTTTCTTGAGAGTATGTTGCTTTTTCTTGCTTATTTGGGTATCTCAATTTTTTTTGTTAAATTCTGATGTCTTCTGTAGAGCAGTGGAGACTGAGATAAGTAGTAATTATCTATTTCTGTGGGCACAAGTCTTTTATGATAGACTTTAATGTGGGCAGTTGAATCAATCTGGCCAGGAATTGAGCTGTGTTTGGGATTTCTTGTTTCGATCAGCTCCTATCAGTTCCCCACAGGCTTTGTATTCCTGTAAGGTCACCTT
The DNA here is from genome assembly GCF_949752795.1 of Hyperoodon ampullatus. Taxonomy (NCBI): domain Eukaryota; kingdom Metazoa; phylum Chordata; class Mammalia; order Artiodactyla; family Ziphiidae; genus Hyperoodon; species Hyperoodon ampullatus. Next base: position 185,726,481 of record NC_136915.1, read on the forward strand.
GTGCTTCCCAGTGAGTTTATCAGCCCCACCCACAGTGTAAGGTTTTCCCTTTGTGCGTGCTCCTCAGAGACGTTCTTTCTCCATGCTTCTGCTCCATCCCAGTAGTAGATGCTATTACTCGTTACTGGACATTTGCTGGCTGATGGTGGTGGTGAATACTCATGGGAGAGTATCTGTCTGTTTCTCTGGTGTATTATCCATTCTAGGCGTGCACTGTGTTCCTGTGTCTGGTGGGGATTCTTATTTATCTTGTCCCTCACCCAGAAGGAGGAGTTCTCTAATGATCTGAGTACAAGACATTTTCCTTTCCCTCCTTCTTTCTAAAACCCAGTTTTTTCTTAGCCAGTGCCCCAATGTTGACTGAATTTGATGCTATTTTCCAAAATCATCATTAAAGACTTTAAAAGAGGTAATAGAGAAGGATGGAGGTGAGGCTGCCCATCTTCCCCACATGGCCTCTGCTCACTTCCCCCCACACCTGAACAACATGAGGGCGACTTTCCTGGCCTCTTGCTGTGCCCAGATCTTTCTCATAACCACTGATTAGTTCACTGGATAGGAGTCTGAAAGTCACTGAACTTCCATCAAGGGTGCCATTATTACGGTAGGTTCTATTTTCTCACTGTAGCCACAGTCAGCCTTCAGTAATTCTTTGAAAAAGATTAGCTGATTTATTGTTACAGATTCATATGACATCTGACTATTGTTTACCCCCAAGGAACCAGGTGTCTGCTTCCTGTCTCTCCTTGGTGTCATTTGTCTTTGCCTAGATTTTGGGTTAGTCAGATGCCTTCCAACTTCAGTGCTTTGATGGATTTCATTAGAAAACTGTGATTTGGAGATTATCTAAATTGTGTTCTTATTTTAAGGATGAGAATAATGCATCTTCTAGCCTTCTATGTCTGTATTAGTTGCCTAGAGCTACTGCAACAAATTACCACAAACTTGGTGGCTTAAAAAAACAGAAAATTTTTTTCCTCTCACAATTCTGGATAACAGAAGTCCAAAATCAAGGTGTGGGCATGGCCATGCTGCCTCTGAAGTTTCTAGGGGAGAATCCTTCTTGTCTCTTCCGGCTTCTGGTAGTCCTGGTGTTCCCTGGTCTGTGGCAGCATCACTCAAACCTCTGCCTCCATCTTCACACGGCTTTCCCTATGTGCCTCTCTGTCCATTCTTCTTCTCTTAAGGACACCAGTCACTGGATTGAGGACCCAACCTAAATCCAGGATGATATCACCTCAAGGTTCTTTTTTTTTTTTTTTTTGCGGTTCGCGGGCCTCTCACTGTTGTGGCCTCTCCCGTTGCGGAGCACAGGCTCCAGACGCACAGGCCCAGCGGCCACAGCTCACAGGCCCAGCCACTCCGTGGCATGTGTGATCTTTCTGGACCGGGGAATGAACCTGCGTCCCCTACATCAGCAGGCGGACTCTCAACCACTGCGCCACCAGGGAAGCCCACCTCAAGGTTCTTAATGACATCTGCAAAATACCTTATTTCCAAATAAGGTCACATTCTGAGAGTCTGGGGGTAACGGATATGAGAGAGACACTACCCAACCCACTACATTATAAGCAGAAGCTTGAACTAGATACAGAATAGTGGTAAATGATCATAACTTCTTCATAAGAATAGAATTTATACGTTTATAGTAATTAGTTCCATGATAAAGTTATTCGTGCTAGAAATCTCTGATGCTGCCTCATTTTATTTATTCAACAATTATAAATTCAGGAAGTAGTACATGTCAGATACAATACTAGATGTTTTGTTTACTCTCATTGAGCTTGATTTTTCTCCTTAAAAAATTCTGTAAGTTTCTCTTATTGAATTACATTTATTTTCTGTAGCTTTGTTTAAAATGTAAGAAGATTCAATGATATTTCCTATCGAGGAAAGATGTACGTTTTCACAATAACGATAGAAAACATTAGTCCTTCTCAATTTCTGTTGTTTGATTTTAGAAATGGGTAATATAGTCATCCCTCTTTAGCAGGTTTCATGTCCTCAGATTCAAACAACCATGGATTCAGAATATTCAGAAAAAATCTGAAAGTTCCAAACAGGAAAACTATTTACATAGCATTTACATTGTATTAACATTACTTATTGTATATGCAATCTAGAGATGATTTAAAGTATATGGGAGGATGTGTGTAGGCTGTTACACAAATACTACACCATTTATTTATTTATTTATTTATTTATTTATTTATTTATTTATTTATTTATTTAATGGAAAGTCATTTTACTTTAAATATAGCAGTGTGTACATGTCAATCCCAAACTCCCAATCTATCCTTCCCTGCTACCCATCCCCTCTGGTAACCATAAGTTCATTCTCTAAGTCTGTGAGTCTGTTTCTGTTTTGTAAATAAGTTCATTTCTATCATTTTTTTTAGATTCTGCATATAAGTGATATCATATTATATTTGTCTTTCTCTGTCTGACTTACTTCACTTAGTATGATCATCTCCAGGTCCATCCATGTTGCTGCAAATGGCATTATTTCATTCTTTTTAATGGCTGAGTGATATTCCATTGTATACATGTACCATGTCTTTATCCATTCATCTGTCAATGGACATTTAGGTTGCTTCCATGTCTTGGCTATTATAAACAGTGCTGCAATGAACACTGGGATGCATGTATCCTTTTGAACTATGTTTTTCTTTGGATATCTGACCAAGAGTGGGATCACTGGATCATATGGTAGCTCTGTTTTTTTTTTTTTTTTTTTTTTTTTTTTTTTTGCGGTACGTGGGCCTCTCACTGTTGTGGCCTCTCCCATTGCGGAGCACAGGCTCCGGACGCGCAGGCTCAGCGGCCATGGCTCACGGGCCCAGCTGCTCCACGGCATGTGGGATCTTCCTGGACCGGGGCATGAACCCGTGTCCCCTGCATCGGCAGGCAGACTCTCTACCGCTGCGCCACCAAGGAAGCCCGCTCTGTTTTTTTTTTTTTTTTTTTTTTTTGCGGTATGCAGGCCTCTCACCGCGTGGCCTCTCCTGCTGCGGAGCACAGGCTCCGGACACGCAGGCCCAGCAGCCATGGCTTATGGGCCCAGCCACTCCGCGGCACGCGGGATCCTCCCGGACCGGGGCACGAACCCGCGCCCCCCGCATCGGCAGGCGGACTCCCAACCACTGCGCCACCAGAGAAGCCCTGTTTTTAGTTTTTTAAGGAAACTTTGTACTGTTCACCATAGTGGCTGTACTAATTTACGTTCCCACCAACAGTGTAGGAGGGTTCCCTTTTCTCCAAACCCTTTCCAGGATTTATTGTTGGCAGATTTTTTTGATGATGGCCATTCTGACTGGTGTGATATCTCATTGTAATTTTGATTTGTATTTTTCTAATAGTTAGTGATGTTGAGCATCTTTTATGTGCCTCTTGGCCATCTGTGTGTCCTCTTTGGAGAAATGTCTCTTTAGGTCTTCTGCCTTTTTTGGTTGGGTTATTTTTTTATTTTTTATTTTTTTTGATATTGAGATGAATGAGCTGTTTGTAAATTTTGGAGAGTAATCCCTTGTCGGTTGCCATCATACTCAACAGTGAAAAGCTGAAAGCACTTCCTCCAAGATCAGGAACAAGACAAGGATGTCCACTCTTGCCACTTTTATTCAACATAATTTTGGAAGTACTAACTATGGCAATCACAGTAGAAAAAGAAATAAAAGGAATCCAAATTGGAAAATAAGATGTAAAACTGTCACTGTTTGCAGGAGACATGATACTATAACATAGAAAATCCTAAAGATGCCACCAGGAAACTACTAAAACTAATCAATGAATTTGGTAAGGTTGCAAAATACAAAATTAATGCACAAAAATCTGTTGCATTTCTATACACTAACAACGAAAGATCAGAAAGAGAAAATTAAGAAATAATCCCATTTACCATAGCATCAAAAAGAATAAAATATCTAGAACTAAACCTACCTAAGGAGGCAAAAGACCTATACTCCAAAAACTATAAGACACTGACGAAAGAAATTGAAGATGACATAAACAGATGGAAAGATATACCATGTTCTTGGATTGGAAGAATCAATATTGTCAAAGTGACTATACTACCCAAGGCAATCTACAGATTCAATGCAATCCTTATCAAATTACCAATGACATTTTTCACAGAACCAGGACAAAAAAATATTAAAATTTGTATGGAGACACAATAGACCCTGAACAGCCAAAGCGATCTTGAGAAAGAAAAACAGTTGGAGGAATTAGCCTCCCTGACTTCAGACTATACTACAAAGCTACAGTCATCAAAACAGTATGGTACTGGCACAAAAACAGAAATACAGATCAATGGTACAGGATAGAAAGTTCAGAGATAAACCCAGGCACCTATGGCCAATTTATCTATGACAAAGGAGGAAAGACTGTAAAATGGAGGAAAGACAGTCTCTTCAATAAATGGTGCTGGGAAAACTGGACAGCTATATGTTAAAAACTAAAATTAGAACATTCTTTAACACCATACACAAAAATAAACTCAAAATGGTTAAAGACCTAAACTTAAGACCAGATACTATAAAACTCTTAGAGGAAAACATAGGCAGAACACTCTTTAACATAAATCTCAACAACATCTTTTTTAATCCATCTACTAGATTAATGCAAATAAAAGCACCATTTTAAATAAGGCACCTGAACATCCTTAGATTTTGATATCCATAGGGGTCCTGGAACCAATCCCCCTGTGGATACTGAGATACAATTGTACTGACTTCAATTATTTAACAGAGTCATGGAATAAAACTTTTGTTTTCATCCATCTGAAATTAAATCATCTCAGAATAGACAATTATGTTACTGTAATAAGTAACATGTTTCCGACAAATTTGTCATTTTAATTATCTTCATATTGACTTGGTTCCCAATTGATTCTAAAAGTAGTTTTTCTTTATATCAATATAAAATATCTACAACAAGATGATACATTATGCTGAAGCTATTAAAAAGAAAGAAACATTTTCAATCTGCAATGGTAAATATGAAAATAAAGGCAAAATTAGTTGGTTGACATATGGTATATTAACAAAATATTGATCTTGGCATTTTGACTGTGGGTAAATTTCATCAAAACCAAAATGTTCTAAGTCAGCCTAATGTGCAATATTAAAGTAAGTATTGTGACACATAAAAACATTAAATTCCATTCAAAATGTGATGAGGTTTATAGAACCAAGTCTGTTAAAGTACAATTGTTTCAAACAAACAAACAAAAAACGTAACAAAACAGATACAATTGTTTCAAACAAACAAACAAAAAATGTAACAAAACAGAAATAGACTCGCAGATACAGAGAACAAACAAGTGGTTGCTGGGGAGAGGAGGGGGTTGGGGGCTGGGTAGAATAGGTGAGAGAGATTAAGAGGTACAAACTTCCAGTTATTACAGAATAGGGAATATAGTTAATATTGTAATAACTTTGTATGGTGATGGATGGTAATTAGGCTTATCATGGTGATCATTTTGTAGTCTATAAAAATGTTGAATACAGTACACCTGAAACTAATGTAGTATACCTGAAACTAATATAATATTGTAAGTCAATTATATTTTAACTAAAAAAGTATAAATGTTTTTCATGCAAAACATATTTTCTTATGAGAGAAAATGTAAAAAAGAATTAATATAGTAAATGTCTGAATAAAATAAAGTCATGTATCAAAGTGAGGTATGAATTAGATGATTGAGTTCTAAGAGAACTTTAATTTCCAAATTTGTGATTTTAGGGTTTAGTATACCTTATTCCATGTGATGGCTAACATGTGCCTTTGTCTCTGCTTTCTGCCACTTACCTATATTAGAATCATCTTATTAAGTCAGAAAATAACTGGCTATATTACTTAAGGGACTACCTTCTTCTCCATTAGAGTGGACCAGGAATCTCATAAATAATCACCCTATATGGAACTGGATTTTCCTCCTGTAATAGTAAAGATGGTAAACTAAGCCTTCTTAATGCTGTCAGTGCTAATTTCATAATAACTGTGGTAACACATAATCCAAAGTCTAAAGCACAGAAGTGTATCCTTTTTAACTGTAAAGACACTGCCAGTTATATTTCATAATACTTAAATTGTCCACATAGGCTGTGATAGCATGAAGAAGTACAGATATATTTTTCTCTGAATCTTTCAGCTTGACTCTCATATTATGTATCACACAGCTACTAAAGTTTTATTAGAACTAGTTATTAGAGAGTAACTAGGTCACACAGCAGGGTACTTAGATTCCTTTTCAGATACTTGGCAAAATAATTTTGCCATACAAAAGATCATAGGGTGTTTCATGTCTTTAATATTAGCCTTGAAGATATTTGGCTTCATATCAAAATCCTGATCAAAATTTTTGATCCAAAGTCCTAAGTAAACTAACTGATTTTGATTTTAGATTAATAACTTATATACTAATCTCTTCATTAATACTTCAGATGGCTAAAATCCATTGGAAAGCTTTCTAAACTTTGTACTCTCTATGTAGCCATTGGCTAGCATATTAACATTGACAACTGTGTCAAAGATGGTACAAAAACTTGTTCTTAAGAAGGCAAAGATGGGTAAATCCATCCCCATGAAATATTTCTATGGGGATTTGTGTGAACTTTTTGAATGAATCAGAGGAAATGCCTGGTCACATTCATATAGTACCAGAAAATTTAAATATTAATTATTATATATTCAAAAGTCAGGAGATAATTCAATATATCTCTCAATGGGGAACCACCCTTATTTGATGTTGAGCATCAGTCATTTGTTGCTCATCTTCACTTAAATATAGAAGGCCCAGATTCAGGTGAACCTACAGATCACTGATCTCACATATTCTCATACAAACATGTTGTAACACTGTACTTAAAGGAATAATGAAGGTGAAAAATCAATAACTAACTCCTTGGTCAATTCTACAGGCCCAGTGATTCGATTGCATCCACTTCATTATTGGGGGCAAATTATCCTATTTTAATCGAATAAATGTGAGCAGTAAACTAGGTAGCAAATCCTGGGAGTGGCATGGGAAAGTAAATACAGTGAAAAGTAATATGACAATTTATCCCTAATTCCCAGATTTCCAGTTCCCTTCACGATTCTTGTCCTTGAGGCAATCACTATTTCAGTTACATACTTTCAAGCATACACACTCACGCCATTTTAACCAAAGGTCATGGCACATTAAGTATACTTTTCTGACATTTTCTCTCTTATTTACTATAATGTGAAGATTGTAGTATATTTAGAAGATTGTTCTTTTTATTTCTAATTCTATCTAGATAATTCTATCTCACATTTTTAATAGCTCTGTAGTATCCCCTTGAATGGGTTCACCAAACTTCATTAAATTGATCTGCTAATCCATTAGTAACAGACATCTAGATAATTTGTAGAAATCTGCTACTATAAACAGTGCTGAAATTCATTTTCAGTTTTGTAATAAAGCACATTTGTAAGAGTGTATAATTAAGATACATTTCTGGAAGAGAAAATAGTGGATCAAAGCGAATGAACATTTCAAAATTTGGTTAAGTATTACTAAACTGCTTATTAAGATAAAGTATAATTTACAGTCTTAAAATATTATGACAGTGCATGTCTGTGGTTTCTCATCCAATCTAGAATGTTGCCAACATTTTTACCTTTTCCAGTGGTACATGATTATGGTATTCTTTTCTATTTATTTTATTTACAAGTGATAGGGACATATGTTAAGTATTTAAAAGTCATTTGAAGGCACTTTAACTTCTGGCTGTGGAGGACTAACTTAGGTAAGACAAACCCTATAAAAGCTAGAAAAAATATTTAAAATATATACGCTTGAAGGCAGCAGAGATCTACCGAGACACTGAGGACTTAAGGAATGAAGACACTAGTAGGAAGGGACATGAAGAAAAGTGAGCCCAACATTTTTTGACATGAGGCAGGTGTCAAAGCAGAACAGAGTCTGAAAAGCTAAGCAAACCTTTCATTAGTCTCCAGGGTGAGGAGGAAAATCAATTTCAGATCCTGTGGCAGTGGAGGGACATGGCAAATGCTTGCAACTTTCAGATGTGACCAATTACACACCAGGAATAGTGATGCATCAAAATAGACAAGCCTCACAACTGAAACAGAGCTCCAAGTAAGCTCAGTTCCTCACTGGAATAAGCTACACTTTCCTCTGGAGAAAGCTGTTATTCTTCAGAGCCACAGATGATTTCTGTGATTTTTTTCCATACAGAAACTAGATTCATTAAAAAAGTTAACAGGCATGTTAGGATTCAAGTTTAAAGAAGAAATTAAGAGACAATAGAAATGGACTTACAGGACAGTCATATATTACATGTATTAGACAAAAAATAAAATAAAATGCATAATGTGTTAAAAAAAATAGATGACAAGATGGAGACTTTCATTAGAAGAACTTAAATCTAGAGAAAACACAAACAGAAATTTCAGAAATTCCTATGTAGCAATTAAAATTAATGTGATGGATCTAAACAGTGATTTGGAAAGATCTTACACATTACAGAGTGAAAGAACAACTGAATTAAATTCACTTACAGTAAAAACATATGCAACAATATTATATGTTTTAGGCCAGTATGTGCATTATAAATGTAAATGTGTAGAAATGGGTCTGTACGTACATACCACAAACCACTAACAATGGCAAATATAAGGAGGGACCTTCAAGGGATACTGTTTGTCTTGTCTGTATGACTGATTTGTTTACAAAGTGAATGCATTCACTTATCACTGATGTAATTTAAAAGTAACTGTTACTCTAGAGAAACACCTGAATGCAGGCTCCCTCTACTTCAACTCAGTGCCTTCCTTTCCTTAATCAGGAAAAAGACAATTAACTATAATTGAGGTCTGGTGTTGTCCATGTGCTCAGCTCCCATATATCCATAGAGAAAGATCTGTGAGGAGAGAAAAGTCTATAGAGTTTTACACCTATGGTTCTAGGTGAAGTCCTTTCTCCAAAGATAACTTGTTGATTTAATAGAATTAATGAGACTATAAATTTGGAGAAAAATGGTGGTTGTAGAAGACACAGAAGACATAATTCAAAAAGAGTCATGTAGCACAATGTTCACTGAAGCACTATTTACAGCAGCCAGGACATGGAAGCAACCTAAGTGTCCATCGACAGATGAATGGATAAAGAAGACATGGCACATATATACAATGGAATATTACTCAGCCATAAAAAGAAACGAAATTGAGTTATTTGTAGTGAGGTGGATGGACCTAGAGTCTGTCATACTGAGTAAAGTAAGTCAGAAAGAGAAAAACAAATACCATATGCTAACACATATATATGGAATCTAAAAAAAAATGGTTCTGAAGAACCTAGGGGCAGGACAGGAATAAAGACGCAGACGTAAAGAATGGACCTGAGGACATGGGGAGGGGGAAGGGTAAGCTGGGACGAAGTGAGAGAGTGGCACTGACATATATACACTACCATATGTAAAGCAGATGGCTAGTGGGAAGCAGCCGCATAGCCCGGGGAGATCAGCTCGGTGCTTTGTGACCACCTAGAGGGGTGGGATAGGGAGGGTGGGAGGGAGAGACAAGAGGGAGGGGATATGGGGATATATGTATACATATAGCTGATTCACTTTGTTATACAGCAGAAACTAACACAACATTGTAAAGCAATTAGTACTCCAATAAAGATGTTTAAAAAAAAAAGAAGAGTGGTTACATTTTTTAAAGTAACTTGTTTATTTATTTAAATAACTTGTTTGTGTTAGAAATCTTTGGTATTTGAAAACTAATGGGCTTCAACTGAATTATATAGGAGTCATTTTAGTCACTAAGACAGTGTGTGGCAGCAGGGTGTCCTGGGGAGCAAAGCAGCCTGGGGAAACGAAGTGCTTCCATCCTGGATAAACATCTGGCCTTGACTCATTTTCTTGACCTCAGGCAAGAAAAGTAACCATTCTGGCCTTTGTTTACTCATTTATGAAAAGAAAGATGATTTGCGCTCATTGAGAAAAAGTGGAATTTGGAATTGAGAGGGAGAAAGTGATAACAGAGCTATAATCTACTTTACTATTTTGTTTAATGTAAAAAAAAAAAAAAAGTTATGAGTTTTGGCCCTGCAGTTTTCTCCTATTGAGAATGAAGTAACTGAGATTTTTATATGGAGAGTTTGTGGACCCAGTTCATTCTTTCCTGTCATGTTCTGCAGTGCTCTAATGCCAAAATGTCTTGTGTAGAACTAATGTGATAAAGCTTGTATGTTAAGAAAATGTGTCTGAAGAAACATCCTAGCCCCACATTTTTCAAAGGATGAGCTGTGAAATACTTGCACCTAAAGATGCAACTAAAAGCAAAAGGAGGGAGTCTCATTTAAAATAAATTTAGATACCCTTCATAATACATTCCTGTTTCAAAGAGTCATAATACATGCTCATGTTTAAAACCTCAGAAACACTTAAGAACGGCCACTTAACGGTATATGGTCCACCATTTTCTAAACATTTTAACAATTGTCATTTTCCTATTAACTTTTGTTAATACAAAATCTGCAAACTTAGTGTTTTACAAAATATGCCTTGTGAAACATTTTCCTACCATAAGAATACAGTTTGTTCTGATTTAAATTGAGCTGCACACGTTGAATAATCTATTCTAAATCCATTCCATCTGGGAGACCCAAGTTGCTCTGAGTCTCTGAAACTATGTGTACACAGGAAATAGGAAGAGTCTATTAATTCAATCCACAAACATAAGTTGGAGGAAAAAAATGAAAAATAATGATTCCTCTCTTGCAGAAGCTCACATTTTCCTGGAAGGCAAATATATAAGCAAACAACTAGAAAAAAAAAAAAAAGGAAATGGTACAAGTGTGAGTCTTGAGAATTTCTCTGAAAGCATTTGACTGTCCTTGTTCCTTGTAGTTGTTCCTCCCCACCCCCTCTTGAATTTGACATTTACCCTAACTGGTTCTCTTCACCCCCCCTTGATATATCCAGACTGCCCAAATAATGGCTGCTAATTTTCAAGGACAATTCCTCTATTCTCAAAGTCCAGACTCTCCTAATAGTGGCCGCTAATCCACATAACCATCCAATTTGTCCATTTCCAAAATGTGCTGCACTCCAGCGGACAGCCTCTGGCTGAAGTCGACCTGAACTTTGAACAGCCTCCTGCTGCTAAAACCTGATAAAATATTTCACCCTCCTTTCTCATGTTAGATGTTCCTCTGGAACTTTTCATGTTCCACATTCTAGAATAAAAGCTCATGCTAAGGGTGTTCTGGCTGATTTCCTTCCACAAATGCTAGTAACGTTGTATATTATCAAGGTACAGTGTAAAGACAGACATCTAATCCTGCCTTCAGGATTTGTGAAGAGGAGGTAGTGTTCAAGCTAATCTTGAAGAAGTAAAACATCAACAGTTACAGTTGTTCTCAGTGTTTGTTTTTGGGAAGAGGGTGCCTGCTAAATATTTTAGATGTTTTTTATTAATTTAATTTTTACAACAACCCTTTGAGGTAGGTTCTTCAGATAAAGAAATGCAGGCACTATAAGTTCAGGTAACTTGTCCAAGGTCACATAAGCAGTAAAAAGCCACATGTAAAAGGTCATGTCATAGTAAACAGCAGAACTTACCTCAGATTTCTTGTGATGATTAAATAAGAGCAATGTATACAGTAACGGCTCAATAAAATTCATTTATAATTTTATATATATATACATATATATTGTAACATGATAAGAATCCTGAGACCATTTAATATCAATAAATTGATTCAAACATTGGATGTACAAAATAAAGAGAAAGAATTTTTGTTTCCAAATCTGTCACAAGCTCCCTATTTCCAGAACGTACTATATCTAGTCCTCTAAGTAATATTTAAAAATATAGGTGATACCAGTATAACATAATATTAAAAGCATTATCTCTTTGTAAGTACTAGCTCTAGGTAAATACATTTTGAACTTTATGAGATTCGTTTTTCTTCTTTGCAGTATAGTGATAACAACAGTACCAACTGCATTGGATCATCAAGAGGAAACACCTGCAAAGCTCCTAACAGTTCCTAGCTGGAGTTAGTATTCAGTAAGTACTAGTCATGATGATAATTAGTTTCAGAAAAACAATAGTCGTAAATATTGTACCCATCTTTATATCTGTGTTCCAAATATTCTTTTCCATTTCAAGGACTTATTTTCACAAAGCAAGTGTCTCCCTGAATACGTTCAACAAAAGAAGCTTTTGCCTGCGCTCTGTAGGGGCACTGAAATGTCTGTAAATTAGTTCTACAAGTGTCTCTTGTGCATCAAGTCTTCTTGAGTTCCTGATGAAAACATTTACAAGGGCACAGATAATGAAGGAAAATTGACACTATTCATTTTAAGAGTAATCAAAACATTTGGCATCATCATTATTTTTCTCTGTCAAAGACCAATTTTATGGATGTAACATATGGCTTCCAGGAGGTCTGAAACCATCAACAGTGAAATGATGAGGAATTATGAAATGATTTATATACTATGTTATCCAATACATTACTGAGCTTATTATATGTTTTTATACATTTATATCACATATAACAATAAAAACAGAGAAACAACTTACATACCTAAAAGAGAAGATGGTTAAATAAATTCCATATAATCATGAAATTAATGTTTTAAATGATCATTTAATGGCTTGTAGAAGGAATCAGTGGTGAATTTCATGTGGATGATGAGGAACAGAGTGGTGCCATGAGAAATTCCTAATTTATCAGTTTGCAAACTAAATGGATTTGGGGTTGGAGATCAAGAGTTCTGTGTTGGACATATACGTGTAGCTGAATAAATTACTCAGGAAGTAGAGAAAACATCTGGGCTGGGAAGAAAATTCATGTTGTCAGAATATAAAGGATAACTAAAACCATAGATGTGGATAAGAAAATCTAGAAAACTAGGCTTCAGCTCACTAAGACAAAAAGACCAAGAAGGCTTGAAGAACCATAATTTATGGAAAAGTTGAAGAACAAAAGATATTTACTTTGATTCATTTGCCCTGTTATCATTCACAAAATAAAGTACATAATCTTGTTCTGAATATTTATGTACAATTACTACAGAGTCTTTCCCCTGTTTCTGCTTGGCATGAGTTTAACAGTTTGCTGGATATGGGATTGGTAAATTATTAATATGTATTGATATGTTTCATACATGCTTTGAATACTTTCTTCCCCACCCATGGGTATGTTCCAGGCAGTACTTTAAGACATAAATAAATACATGCTACATTCCAAGGTCGCAAATTGTCTATACTCCTTGTCCTGTTTGAAATTTCTTGCCCAGGATAGGTTGCTCAAGTTTCTAATCTGTTGTTTTATATGTGGACTCTTTGTGCTGAGCTACTACTGAAGTTTCACTTAAACTGCCTGCTTGCCTTTCATGGCTGTTGTTTCCCCTAGACACTAATTTTTCAGAATAAATGATCTCATCTCTCCAAAGTGAGGTTCTATTATCAAAACTTCCATGTTTTAATCTTAATCTTTCTGAAACTTAAAAAGCTAAAGACAATATATTGGGATTTTAAAAACACTATCCAAGGCGGGGAGGACAAGAGAAGGGGAGGGCCCCCTGTTGACAGAGCCTGCCCTAAAAACATCCTGTTTTCATTTTCCTCACTTAAGATGCAGTCTTGGTTCTCCTGTGAGACTTAATTAAGTTACTGGCTCCCTCTGGCTACCACCTCCCATATTTTCACCAGGCCTTATTCCTCTAAGTAACAGTTTCTACTGCCTTACTACTTTCCATGTCACTCTCCAAGAAATCTCAAACATTCTTGATGATTTCTAAGTTGGTTGTTTTTTTTGTTTGTTTTGTTTTGGTTTTTTTACCATGAATTTCAGGAGAAAAACTGCTAGAAAGCAGAAAATAAAGACACATTGGGGAAATGTTATAAAAATACAAAATGGTATCCAAGGATTTTGTCTGTTTTTTTTCTTGTCATCTTGCTCTGTCAGTAGCAAAATGTTTTTGTGGGGTTTTTTTTTTTTTTGTAAAAGATTTATTCACTCACTGTATCCCATTTACTCTTTGGGCTGATGAGCTTTTTTTTTTTTTTTTTTTTTTTGCGGTAGGCGGGCCTCTCACTGTTGTGGCCTCTCCCCCTGCGGAGCACAGGCTCCGGACGCGCAGGCCCAGCGGCCATGGCTCACGGGCCCAGCCGCTCCGCGGCATGTGGGATCTTCCCAGACCGGGGCACGAACCCGTGTCCCCCGCATCGGCAGGCGGACTCTCAACCACTGCGCCACCAGGGAAGCCCTGATGAGCTTTTTATTTATTTATTTAAAAAAATAATAATCTGCTGAATTCTGTACACCTCCTCTGCAGCTTTAGCCTGTTGAAAGAGACAGGTCTTACCAGTTACACTGATGCTTACTATGTACTATACACACAAGAACTTTATGTGTGTCAACTAATTGAATTTTCATAACAAACACATTTTGCAAAGAGGAAATTTAGGCCCAGATTAAACTGCCCCTATTCGTACAACTAGTGGTGATAAAATCAGGATTCAACTCCTGGCCTCTGGCACCAGATGTGAACAACTATCTGCTGTTGCAAAAGCAACCACAGGCAGTAAAATTTGGTAATCAGCTAGCATGGTGCTCTCATGTGAGGCTAAACTTCATTTCAGAGTAAATTACAGCCAACGTTTCCAATGTGTTTCTTAGAACACATTCCCGTGGGCTATTAACAGGTATTACCAGGGTGGAGGTGGGGGGGTTGGGGGAGTGCTTTGTCAAATACGTTTGAAAAACATGGGGTTAATAAGCACTGAACAGTTTGTTTTCAGGACTTTTAACACAGTTAACGTGATATAGTGCATTGCGCCTCTAGCGGCAGGCATTTTTTATGCATTGTTTTCCAAATATATTTGACAATGAAACATGCTTTTGGAAGAACATGTATTTAGTAAGAGTCCAGGCAGCCATTTTCAAAAACTCTGATATAAATTGTTTCTCCCTCTCTGACTATCTCAAGAAACTACTGCTTCTGTTCTCTGGAACAGGGTTTGAATAAGCTTCCAGTCTTGAGACAGAGGTCTGACACGAAAGTGGAAAGAAGAAAGGAAGGATTAAGGAAGAGACTCAGAAAAACTGTTGTACATCAGTAGAAGAGGACTTACAGCCCAGACTTAGGAGCAATTATCGAAACCCAGGACCCAGTTCTAGGGTTGAACTGGCCTCAGATACTGCTTGATGCTCAAGCCCAAAGTGTAGAGCTGAGACCACTGAAATTCTTACTGCCTCGAGTCAAAATTGATAATGACATCTGAGAATGGAGCTGAGCCTGAATATAGCTATCAAAGAGTCTTTACCTATGGGCCTTACATTTTAAATGATATGAATAGATATAAATCATGCCCCAAACTATTAGTCACTTAAGTTATTTTATCAAGCTATAGTCCCAGCTAATTAATACATTTTACTTTGGGAGTACTGTTCTGTGTCAGAACACATTGTTTCCCCAGATACTGATGCTGATAGACATGGTGAAATTGAACAGTAAAAATGCTTCAGTGAGGCTTCTTTAAGCAAACTAGAAACTGGGATGCAAGCCTAGAAATGGAAAAAAATAAAAATATGAAATTTAAAAAAAATTACATAAAAAGTAACAAAGGTGGGTGTAACTCAAAGATTTCCTTTCACAAAATTATTGGTCAAGATTGGTCTGGAGAAGGTGGACAGTTTTACCATCTCCATAGGTTGGAGACAATAATTGCCTAGAGGGCGCAACTCAGAAATTATATGCCCTGCACTCCTGCTAAACTAGCATCTCAAAGTTTACTCTCCCAAGACTGCTATATTAGGAGGAATGCAAAGGAAGACAGAGGGGAGAGTGCATCAAGGCAGAAAAATCACTATATTAGACAAGTTATTTAACTTTTCAGAGCTTCCAAATTCTCATTAAATAGAATTATTGGGATTTTGAGGGAGCCTGATGAATGGTCTCTCTTTCCTCCCCTTAGCTGTGAACACACCAGTATATTTAAAATATTGTCTTCTTACTATGAGAAGCATTTTAAGACACTGCAGGACTAGTTCTCTTTGCCAAGTGAATTCTGATGTCCAGAATTAGGCAGAGTGAAGCCAGCAGTCATAGACTATGCTGAACCAAGGGAAAATACTTGCTTCCTGTAGGCATGTGGCTTTTCGCCTAGCACTTGGTTGACATTATAGGAATTCACATTAAACTAAAGTTTTCAAATCTCCTCATTTTGTATGTATAATGTGCATTTTTATTTTGTCAAATGCCAACTGCTCTGTGTAGGGATTTTTAATTAACAAAGTTATTACATATCCATTATTTCTTTTTGTAGTAGCAAGATGATTGCACCTGAGACGTAAATCCATATATATTATGACATCTAAAACTTTAATAATTTCATATGCTTATTTCATAACTGTACTCTTGTTAATGTTATTTATCAGCTTTTTAAATTTTGTCCTTGGCTAATGAAAGTTAAAAGCTGCTGATGCATCATAGTATCATTAGCCCCTGGGTGCTTGCTAGATCATTGCCTTATTGATGAAATCACCTTAGGACAAGGTCTCCATAACTCTTCCTCATTGGACACCTACAGGATAAATCTGCCTTTTTCCAAATTCTAACACACAGAAGATTGTTTTATAACACATCTCCTGCCTGTATCTCATTATGGTTAAGTATTCTTTTATAACAAGCCCATTTTACAACATGTTTTGGCTTACGTTGTATCACAGGAATAACTTTGCTGCTTGGCAATGAGTGTTTTCCATCCTTACAGTACATTTGGTCTCTTCTTAAGATCCCTTATGTTGAAGAGTGAAATGCTACAAATTTGTCTTTGCCTCAGCAATCAGGTATTGATGTATTTGTTCTCCCTGTGCTCATTCTCTGCAAGTCCAAATTGCTTACCTACTGAAAGCTCTCAAGGTAGTGACCTGGAATATTAACAGGTTACATTACCTCACTAAGCAAAAGAAAGCGCTCTTACTCAGTCTTTAGATGCTGACAATGCATTTATCCAAAAAATTATTCATGTTGGGATGGTAGTGTAGTTGGAAAGATACTCTATACGTCCAGACTGAGGATTCTCTAACTTTTCATAGGTTATCAAAATTTCACCCATTAGTTATTGCCTTTTCCTTGAAAAGTAAAGATTAATGATGTTAAAATGATACATTTTAATACAATTAAGTTATACTTCTTTCTGACTCTACCTCAGATGTTGATGATCTGGCACTTTTTTTTTTTTTTTCCCAGCAACGGCACAAGTTCATTTGAAGGAGAAAGACAACCCTTAAATAACAGGGCAATTATTATTTTAATCAAAAGCAGTATTATATTTTAAATTAATCTTCAAAAGAGTCCCTGAAGCTAAAATTTCAAAAATCATTAATCAATTAAGCAAAATAATAGTCTTTCAAAGCAATCTATCTCCTGAAGGTTGTTCAAACTATTTTCTGAGAATGAAAACTTAGCACTTTTTCTTCAGTTCCATTGAGTAGTTTTATTTTTCCAATAATTGTCCAATATGTAAAAATAATATGATGGTGTAAATATGAACATTCTAATGTTTTTAAATGGTTCTATCAGATAGGGCCTTTTCAGACACGTTTATTTTCCAGGAATATAAACTATTGAGTCTGCTTCTCAGCTCTGCTAGTAATCAGACTATGATATTCTTATTAGACACTCAAATTCTGATAATGGGACACCACCAAGGTCACACAACCCTTCTATTTTCTTAACAATAGTTCCCTCCGATCTAGTACTCAATACAAAGTTAATCCCTACTTTCCTGGAATCTCACTGTAGAGTTTTTCATTGTAAGCCCAAACTGTATAAAAATCCCTCTCTCTTCTTACTAAGCTATCCAATTCACAGTTTCTCACGGTGTATTCTCTCTCTTGCTGAAGAAAGTGATAAATCTAATAGATTTTGTTTCACTACAGATATGTTCCTTGTGATCTTTATCTGATGGGCTTTGTCAAAATTCTTAAGTGACCCCTGCTGCTTGCAAAACACTACTAAAACTGTATACGTCAAATACAATTGACCCATGAACCACATGGGTTTGAACTGCAAGGGTCCATTTATACACAGATTTTTTTCCCAATTGTAAATACTACAGTACTACAGGATCTGATGTTGGTTGAATCCACGGATGCAGAACCATGGATAGGGAGAGCCAACAATAAAATTCGACTCAGGGGCTTCCCTGGTGGCGCAGTGGTTGAGAGTCCGCCTGCCGATGCAGGGGACATGGGTTCGTGCCCCGGTCCGGGAAGATCCCACGTGCCGCGGAGCGGTAGGCCCGTGAGCCATGGCCGCTGAGCCTGCGCGTCCGGAGCCTGTGCTCCACAACGGGAGAGGCCACAACAGTGAGAGGCCCGCGTACCGCAAAAAAAACAACAACAAACAAACAAACAAACAAAAAATTCGACTCAGAATTTCAAGTGCATGGAGGGTCAGCACTCCTGACCCCCAAATTGTTCAAGGGTCAACTATATTTAGAAATAAAGGAGTAAAGTAACAGAAATGAAATGAAAGAAATATGTACACATGATAAATATCAAATTCAGTCACTTATCTTTAGAAACTAATCAAGGATCATTAGATGCTACACAGTAAACTGCTGAGTGCTGAGGTTTTTCTGCCTCCCCCAAACTATTTAATACATATTTCTTTATTTTACTATTTCTTATCTATGGCTATGCCTTTGAATTCTTTTTCGTAGCATACCACATGAACCTGCTCCCCTCAGACAGTACATTTTTGCTCCAAACTTTGTCCAACCCTCTTCATGTTCAAATATGCCTACAGTTACCTTGTTCTTCCAGAATATTCTTCTTAACACAAACAAACTGAGTTGATGTTTCAATACAGAACATTTTAAGTGTCACAGAACAGGAAGCCTGAATCATTCATTATAAATAGGGTTTAACCGAGGAAGAAATGATGCCATTTTAAGAGTTACTCAATAGACAGCACGAAGTTGTCACTTCAGGAACACTTGAGGTAATACAGGTTTTAAATACTTTCCAATATTCCTTAGAAAGAGTATGTGCAAACATGGAGACAAGAAACAGCTTGTCACTTGCTGTTGCTGAAATGTGGTATGCAGGGAAGAAGTAGCTGGTGAGTACATTAGAGAAAAGTACAGAGCATGCCAAAGAATTTGAACTTGATTTTCAGGCACAGAAAAATTCCACTCATATCTGTCATGTGGAGGAAGATGTAAATCTGTTTTACACTGCTGCAATGAGCAGGAGTATGACTAACGGATAGTAGTTATAGTTGAATTTCTGTTCAATATAAGAAATATTTTTCTAATAACTAGAACGGTCCAGAAAATATGATGAGCCAATTAGGCTGAGTGCCTCTTACTTCCTAGAAGTGACTAAGTAGATAATAAATGCCCATACCTGAGGAATATCTTAAAAAATAATTTCTCTTTTCAAGTCTATGATGTTCTCTGTTGGGATTGTAATAAACTAATCAGTGGGAGTGTTAGGATGGACACAATTGTGCTACCTTCACTAAGCAATGAATTAACACATACGAAGCATTTTAGAGTTATACAGAATCGTGACTAAGAACAGCTGCTGCCATGCCATGGTGGCAGGACAATAGGAAAGAGGTTTAACATCAGACAAACTTTTTAGATGTGATATTGCATCCCACAGAAGATGCCTTACTTTGCATGATCATAGAAGAAGTATAAATTATGTTAGTTATATCAGAATAATATATGAGAATAGATATTCTATTATAATCCAATCATAGATTAATTAGTTCATCAATAATATAATATCATCCACAACGAACATTTTGAATGCCTACTAGGAACTAGGTACTCCAAGATATTTTGCATATATTTTCTCTAATCCACCAACCAACCTGAAAGACAAATATTATCCTCTTTTTACAGATCACAAAACTAAAGCTCAAAAAGATCAGGATCATCAGAGCTAATAAATGGCATATTGAGAGATCTGTCTGTCCCCCAGCCCTATGGCATACTCATATAATAGACAAACCACTCAACTGCTTTAAAACTGTAATTTAATTTTTAAGACTTTAATATATTTTCCAAGTAGGATGCTAAGATTAGCCTCCTACTGTCATCAAGAGGATTTTTTGTTTTTTTAATATTCTTCTTTCCAGTTACAAAATGGGAACATCCTAAACTCTAAACTCAATAAATTAAATGTAAATTGACTAACACCTATGTTTGGAAATAAATATCAACAAGAACACTGGAAAAAAGAGGTATAAATTAATAAAAATGGAAATAAATTAAAAAATAAGTTTATGTTGAACTCAATAGATTGAAATAACTTTGGCATTTGACAAAATTGGAGTAAAGATGTTAAAAATCTCTGAGCAGTCTTCAAGACATACTAAAATGTCAACTGCTGTCACTTCCAATTTCCTAAGCGGTGCAAATTTCATTTTCCGTATTAATCATCCTGTCCTAAATTCTCCAGTTTGCATCTTCTTTTGTGACTCCTCTGAAGAGTGTGAATTTCTTATAACCCTACATTTCAGATATTAAAATGATATATCCTGGATTCCATTGTAATTTAGCCCCTGTACCATTTTCCAGTGTGACTAAACAATTAAGATATTTTATAAGAAAAAGGGTTAACAGTAAAATGTAAGTGAAGAAATACAGTTGATAGAGCTGATTCACTGTGTGCTACATATTTCAGAAATAGCAAGTATTATTTTAAATGTTTTATATATATATGTATATGTATATACATATATATATTTATGCAGCGTTATTTTCTGGTAGCTAAATACTTTCTGTTTCTGCTCTGGGAATCAAAGATAGTCACAGAATATACAACATACACTCACAAGCAAAAGTCAAGCAAATAAAAGTGAGTAAAGAGCCAGTAGTGTCACGAGATGGCTTTATTTTTATAAAAGAAAATATTATAAAAATTGATGCTGAAAATGAAGTTAATTTGCAGATAGGAAACACCTGGGAGTAAGTTAAATAATTCTAGCATACTTTCAGTCACCTGAATTTTTAACATAAGAGATAGGCTACTGGACAGTCAAAGTAACCAATGTAATGAGGTGGGAAATGGTTTCTAAAGTGCAGTTTATTACATATTTATAAATAACCTATTACTGTATATAGATTATAAATAACCTATTATGTATAATCCAGAAGCTAGCCAAAGATTATGGGTAACACTGTTTGTAAAAGTAAAAAGTAGGTATAGATTTTAGACTGGGGTAAGCCATAATCATACATCATTAACCCCAACAATTATTTATCGTGAAATTAGTGCAACTGGTTGTTTGAATATTTTACCTGGAAAAAAGAGAAAAGTAAGATCTTGGACAAGGTTGCATACAATCTTATAATGGGTGGGTAGGGGATAGAAGGAAAGAAAACAAAATGCAGTGAAACAGGAATATTCTTAACTCCTCCAGTCAACTGGGGGAAAAGCGTTATTTCTTAGGGGACAGTTATAAAAAGTAAGGTTATTGGTATGGATTTGACTAAGCCATTACTAAGGGGATTGAAATACATTTACACAGAGAGAGTAGTGTAGCTCTCTCTCAGCTTTCATAACTATTCTATTAGGCATTAATACAGGAAATTTCTATCAGGTCAAGTTTAGCTACTTCAGACATCCTCACAGTATCTTAGACTATTTGCTGCTCAACATGTGTGATGGTTTTATAATGTGTCAACTTGCTGGGCTAAACGACATTCCCCAGAACTCTCTTTCCTGTATGTTTTTGGTTAGAGTTGTCTGCTAGAAAATTCTGGAGGGGATGTGGAGGGTTTGAAGTGAAGCTGCAGCTCTTTCGTAGCGCACGCGCACGCACATGCACACACAGACACACACACACACACAATTTAACTCCAGGAAGAAAGGTCGGAAGCAGTGACAGCTACCATAATTTCAGCCTGTCAGTGGAAGTTCCAGTTACTGCCCTGTGGCTTTTCAGTTTCAACATTCAGCATGAAAAATTAAGATGACAACCCAACAGCCTAATACTCTTATAGAGACTATTTAACCAGCTCTCAAAATTGCATAAACTCAGATCCCTGTAACAAATCCCTTTGTGTATATGTGTGCTTATACATTCACTTGCTAGCACTGCCATAACTAAGTACCACAGACTGGGTGGCTTGAACACCAGAAATGCATTGTTTACAGTTCTGGAGGCTAGAAGTCTGAGATCAAAATTGCTACCTTCTCCAAAGAAGACATAAAGATGGCCAAAAGGCACATGAAAATCTGCTCAACATCACTAATTATTAGAGAAATGAAAATCAAAACTGCAATGAGCTATCACCTCACACCAGTTAGAATGGGCATCATCAGAAAATCTACAAACAACAAATGCTGGAGAGGGTGTGGAGAAAAGGGAACCTTCTTGCACTGTTGGTGGGAATGTAAATTGATACAGCCACTATGGAGAACAGTATGGAGGTTCCTTAAAAAACTAACAATAGAATTACCATATGACCCAGCAATCCCACTACTGGGCATATACCCAGAGAAAATCACAATTCAAAAAGATACATGCACCCCATTGTTCACTGCAGCACTATTTACAATAGCCAGGTCATGGAAGCAACCTACATGCCCATCAACAGAGGAATGGATAAAGAAATGTGGTACATATATACAAATGGAATATTACTCAGCCATAAAAAGGAACGAAATGGGGTCATTTGTAGAGATGTGGATGCATCTACAGACTGTCATACAGAGTGAAGTAAGTCAGAAAGAGAAAAATAAATATCGTATATTAACGCATATATGTGGTATCTAGAAAATGGTACAGATGAACTGGTTTGCAGAGCAGAAATTGAGATACAGAAGTAGGGAAAATACATATGGACACCAAGGGGGGACAGTGGTGGGGGTGGGGGGTGGTATGAACTGGGAGATTGGGATTGACATATATACATTGATGTGTATAAAATGGATGTCTAATAAGAAGCTGCTGTATAAAAAAATATATATATTTAAAAATAAAATAAAATAAGTGGTGGACAGGATTTGACTGATGCACTATAGGTTGCCAAGTCCTGATTCAGATAATCCATATAAAAAATACATATATATGTATATATATATATAAACTTTAGTTTATATCCTGTTTTCCAAAATAGTAGCTGAATTGTCTTTAATTTGCTTAATCTCTCACTGAATAACAACAGTGAAGGCAAAAACACCAACAACAGCAGTAGCATAATAAAAACAAATAGTACCAATCAGTAAACACTTTTTGTGTAAAGGGCCAAACCTTAAGCACCATATACATTTTTTAAGAAAATTGAAAGCTCCTCCAGATTCTATGAGTTTAATTATGTGTTCACTTCCAGCTACAGATGAGAAAAGAATCTACAGATTTTACCCTTGCCAAGTGTGACAGCTAACGTATGGTGAAGCTGATCTTGACCTGGTATTTCAGCCCCAGCACTCATGTCTTTAATCACTCCACTATAATGTTTCCATTTCCTCTTTTCTGAAATGGACGTATTATAATATGCACATGAAGGGATGACTGTGAGGATTGCCTAAGGTGATATCTACAAAAACGTTTATCAAATATACTGTGGTTTGGAGTTAAATATTCAGAATATGTTTCAAATATTCAGAAACATCATTATAAACTTGGGTTATTTAACTTGGTTGTAGTATAGTTTTACCATCAGACCCTAATCACCTGCAAGTGTATGGTTTCCCTTCGAGTAGATGTCCTGAGGGTTTAGCTATTTTCCAGAGCACTGTTTCTTTGTTTATTAAAAATTATTTTAGGGCTATTTGCTCAAGATATTTATATTTTCATGTATATTATTTGATAAAATGTGTACAAAAATTATTTTTTATGATGCACTAGGCTGCTGAACTGAGGCTTCTGTGTGTAGTTAGTACATTTATTCACAAAATCTCTACTGGTTATTGAACTGTAAATTAATTGTGATTTTACTAGAAAAGGCTCTAAGCTAATACAATATGTTCTATAGGTCAACTAGATGAATTTCAGAATGAAAATTCTGATAAATCTATTTTGGCTACAGAGTTGTTTTTTCCTGTATTCCTGGACCTAGAAATGTTGTACTTGTAAATATTTTTAATTAAATGGAATTAGAAAGGAATAAAATCATGTTAAATGTGCTACAAGACAATGATGAATGATAGCTAAAATGGCTCTTAAATATGAATTTCCTCTCTTTACTCAGTTGGATTAATTTCAAATTCTTATCTCGTGGAGATGGTTTACATAAACAACGAGAAAACAGGAAATTATAATAGCATCTGAGAACTCTGAAATTCTAATTTCAAGCATTTTAACATGTTACATAGAAAGTTTAAATTTTGCATGTGATATAATAGTTGCTGCTGTATTTTGTCAGAATATTTTATTCATTGTCATAACTGGATTCTTTATGTATAACAAGAAGCAAGAAGTCTAACTTGCACAACAAAATATCTTACAGAAATTTTTCTGAACTTTATTTTTTACTGTTATTATTTTTTCTCCCCAAAATGTTGCTTTTCTAGTAAAACCCTATGAAACTTCTCAAGAATACAATAAGGATATTATCCTGTCAAGAGAACATTTGGGTGCATCCAAATCATTATGTTTAGGATTTATAATATGAACTAATTCAGAGTAGTATATTAAACCCTTTAAAACAAGGCAAAGAAAAGAAAACAAGGCAAATAAAGGTTATAAAGCAGGATTCAATTTTAAGGCATGACATCAAGAAATGATTGATTTTAATTATTTTGGAAGAACATTATCAGTTGTTTAAATGTACTTCTTCAAATGTATTAAGCTAAGGAGAAATGCATTTTTCTAAAGATGTAAAAAAGTTAAAAGGCTCAGTCAAATCACCTATCAACAATAAATCTTGCATCAGTTTTTACACTCACCAAAAATTGGTTTTATGAACCTGTTCTTTGCTATGATGCCTTTGGATTTATGGAGGAAAAACACGGAATACACCTACATGTGTTTCATTTTATTAATGTAAATTAAATACTTGATTAAATCCTTTGCCTAATTTTCCATTACACAATGCTCCTCATACCACAACACTTTCATAGCTTAAGGTCAGGAAAATGTTTATTTCTTTTTACAAATAGCTGGACTTCCTTTCATTAGGTATAGAGAGAGCCAGGTGAGAATTTGATTTATAAATATGTGGAGTTCAGAGGAAAGTCTGTTCTCTACTATGTTGATTTTGTCAGGGGACAATTCTCTGCGGTGTCACTACGTGTTGTGTGACAGCTTTTTTCTTGGACTATCTTTTCAAAAATGTCTGTAGAGCAAAGAACCCTGGAAAAAGAGATAGTATCTCCCTCTTGGGCAAAGGGCAGATTTTTTGTTTCCTGACCAGGATAATAAAAATAATATCTTTCTCCCGAGCAAAAGTTGTGCAGGTTTTCCAGCAGCCTCTGTATAAGATGGGGGTTTCCTAAGCCCGGAATTCCTCTCCTAAGACAATATCCTCTTGGGAAAGCCTCCTTCTGGGCCACTACTCGTCATGCCCATGGATCCTTGGGGACAAGGGGAATTGATGTCAGTATGCAGTTCTGCTTGTCTCTTACTCGGGAGTCTCTGGTATCCTACCAGTGTTTATGACACTGTGGCAAGTGAAGAAATCTCACAGTTTTCAGTTTTTGATAAACTTCAACACCTCTTCTTGGTCTTGAAAACACTATTTAAAAAAAAACATTTACTTCCTCCTAAATCTCTTTTGGAAGTAGGTTACTTATAAATAAATGTAATTTCAGTGCCAACTGTAGTATCATATCTAAAAAGCCTTCTCAGAGTTTATCTGAATCCCATGGCTTATTATCTCATGAACTTTAAATTCCTGCACCTTAGAGGGAAAAAAAAAATCACACAAGGTCTGTTCTCTTTGAACTCTTCAAATATAATTTGATATTTTAAGCTAATTAACGATCATCAAGTTGAAAGTCTCAGAAGAAAGAAAATCTGGGCTCAAATTCCAGGTTTGCAACTTGCTTTATTTTGGGAAATTAACTCAGTTTTACTGTACATCAATTTCCTTATCAGTAATTAAGTGATAATAAATCTGTTCATTCTCTGTACATCAATACCCACTTCGTTGTGTTACTAGGATTTTATAAACTGATACATAAAAGTTTTCTTGTAAAACAGTGTCTTTCAAATGGTAAGTATTCAAAATTTTAGTTATTAATAATTCAGTAATTTATCATTATCACAGTATTTGGGTAGAAGAAAAATAATAATCTAAAATTAAAACTGTAATTTATGCTTTATTGGAAATATCTTTGCCAATAGATATTTCTTTGATGGTTGTAATGTTCATATTCTGGGTTGTCCTATGCCATAGCCATTAGCTACTTGCTACTAACTACCAAGAACTGACTTTTTTATTGTATATACTGTTAATTAATTCAAATTTAAATAGCAACATTTGCCTAGTGGCTACTGAATTGAACAGCTCAACTTTAGACTCTGCATCTACATCATTCCCATTCTTTTGTATTGTGATTTATTTTCAATACAGATTTTTAAATTTTGCATAATACATAAAGTAAATTTTGAGCAAAATATGGTAAGACGTTAAAAACTGATATACTGGGTACTGGATTTAGAAGTTTGTTGTATTATTTTCTCTACTCTTCTGTAATTTTGTAGCTTTTTAAAGAAATAGCTACTGTATGCTCTTCAGTGTTCTAAGATATTGACATAGTTCATACACGTGCAAAATATAAATCTGTAATCTTGTCCTTCACTTACAGTGACCTGTGAGGAACAACGGTTAAAATATGACCAGGAAGAGTATGCACTGTTATTAGGTAGAACACAATTATGAGTCTTTGAATATATAAAAAGAGACATTAAATTGCTTTGGGGGGACCAGAGATTTCTGCTATAGGGCAAGAATCTTTGTTGTTGATAATGACGTAGTTTTAAGAATTGTTGAGGGAAGCAGAAATATAAAAAAGGGGGCAAAATAAATTGAGAGGAGGTGACAATCAGAAGCAAGAAGACATCTGGAGTCAAATTTTAGAAAGACAAATGTTTCACAGCAGTTTTAAGTTCAATGCTTCACTGAGCAGCCATTTATAATGACTCATCACACTTCCTCCTGATCCTGCAGTGAAAAATCCACTTTGCCTACAATGTATGAATATGGGGAGGAGAGCTTGGGCAGAGACATGTTGAGATCATTAAAATACTGTCATAAAAGCAAAATAAAAAAGGATAAATTAAAATAAAATAATTAAAAGAAATAAATTCATTGGTGAATTAGTTGGTCAGTCAAATGTTTTAATAGCAATGCTAGTCGGCAAAATGATCTTTAGTAAATTAAGAGTTTTCAATTTTTTATCAGTTGAAAATGGAAATGTGCAGAATTCCAGTGGCTGATTTTCAAGAGAAAGAAAGTACCTGGAAAACAAGATTTTTCCTTACAACAAACATGATGCCTCTATTTCGAATTCAGCTATCTGTTCTATTCAATATGAATATATTGCTATGTGTTCAAAAAGTAGATTAGGATGGTAATTTATAAACTAATTTGTAACTCAATAGTGAGCTAACAAAAATCATTGGTGGTATAATCCAAAAAGCCCAAGGAAGGGGCACTTACAACCATAGAAAATATGTAATTTACTACAAAGCAGAAGAATATTGGACAGAAGTAGTTATATATGTGTGTCAGTTTTTTTCCCTCTTTCTTATTCCTATTTATAAAATACCCTACAATGTGGTATCATTCTGTCTGTGCTTTTGAGGGACATATTGTTGTAATGAATGCCATGAAATGAATGCAGTACACTGTTATGTGTAATCAAAAGTGAAAGAGATGACCTTCGGCTGAATTATTCAGGGAAGACTAGGTGTAATTGGTAGCTTTTGGGCTGGAAGTTAGAGCTCAGGTAGTGTTTTGGCACACGGAATTCACAGAAATGATCTGAGAGTGTAGAAAAATAAGGGGAGGACAAAGAATTCCCAAATCCACCTTATTATATAATAAATGTATCCATATACAGGTAGAACTAGTCTCTTTTCCTCCTTTACTTCAAGTATCTGAGTTAATAAGTGGGGACACAATACAATATTTTTCTGAAGAAGCCTACTTTATACCTCTGAATGCACCAATTTTGTATCTGAGTAAAGCATCCTGTATGGGAAATTCTTCTGTGTGACTGCTGCACAACACAAAGGGCTTTATAGTTGCAATTTTCCTGTAAAATGGTGGATGAGGAAATAAGTCATATCCACAAATCTCACTGAATTTTATTAAATAAGATTTAGTTAGTAATACTTGGTGGCAATATTTATGAACACTTTAAAATTCAATGGTATAATTACATATGTTGCTCTGTGATTGTCTAGGAAACAAATGGTACAATGACAAAACAGTTTTCGTGATAAATGCTTCTCAAATGGCCAGGCTGTTCAGAAAAACTCACACATATTTTCCCTTAAGAATATAATAAAAATTAGCAGAAATATGGAAAATTCTAAGTACTGATATATAGTAAGTTTACTTACAATACTAAAAGCTCATACATGTAATTTATGAATAATATTCAAAAGAATTATTCTAAGCTATTTAGAAAAAACATTTGTAAAACTTTCAGATATTGACAATAATACATGTAGACCATATAAATATGTATAAATTTTACTGCAAAAAATGTATAAAAAAAGAATAAGAGGTAAGTAAGAAAAAAATGCCCCAAAGAATAAACAATAAGTATGTCAGTTTGGAAGGTTGTTCCTATGTTAATCTATATGCATTAAAAAAAAAATAGCATAGCACTTCTAATTAACATTCAAGACAGCAGAGTAATTTTCCCTGTTCTTTCCTCAAACACTGGTAAATAAGTGTAAAAGAATTTTTTTCTTCAGGTGAAATCTCACAGGGAGCAAGAAAAAGGAAAAAAATATGACAGAAATCCAGTTTTCAAAGCTGAAAGGCAGAATGATGTATGCTAACTGCAATTAACAAACGCAAAATACGGAAACAAAACTGTTTTCAGAAGAACTGGAAATATGCAAGGCTAAAGGATGGACAATATCAGACATTTTAAAAAGTGATGTCAGTGTGGATCAAAAACAGAAGTAGCTAAAAGTCTTTTGAAAAAATATTTAGATCTAAAGGCTTCGTAGTCCCTCCTTTACCATGATAGAAACTTGGTATACTTTCTTTAAAAAAAAAAAAGAAAAGGAAAAAAAAAGCAACTCTAAGTCTATCTATGTAAGACTGAGGTACATGGCCCTTCCCCTCACTGGATGCCATGACAGTGAGAGCCAGTGTTATTCTAGACACAGGAAAATGAAATGTTTTTCTCTGGTTAATCTGAGCAGCCTGAGCACAAAGACAAGAACACTTAAAAGTTCAGAGTCAACCAAATAAATATTTCATTCAGTTGTCCTGTGGTAAAGAAGTAAAGCCTATTAGCCACCAAGTCAAATCAACAGACACAAAGAAATCCTGAATCATTTTGTGGATACCATGATCAATGGATCACCAAGCATTTGAGGAACATCCATAAGAGGGAAGACTGAGACTAGCAAACAGAACCTGGAGGAAACTTAGGCAATTTCTTAGGAGAAGGACAATTATCCTTAGAGAGAAAATGTATTACACCCATGAAAGAAGAAATGAATGGCACACAAAATGAAACAAATTCGAAATATGAAGATCAGAAATTAAAACATACATACATACACACACACACACATACACATGAGATAGGAAGAATAAGATTTTTAATCAGTTCATGAAATCCATCATAAACCATAGTTTCAGAAAGGAAGAAGAGTAAAAATAGAAGAAAGAAAAGTTTAAATATTTATTAGAAACAAAGGATAAGTGTTTCCAGATGAAAAAGACTTTCTATTTCAAATATTTCATTTAAAAAATATGCACACCAAGGCAAGCCATTGTGAAATTAAAGAATAAAAGGGGCAAAGAAAAGATACTAAAAGCCTTCAGAAAGGAGGAAAAAAGTCCACATAAAAAGAACAGAAATTAGGGCTTCCCTGGTGGCACAGTGGTTGAGAGTCCGCCTGCCGATGCAGGGGACGCGGGTTCGTGCCCTGGTCGGGGAGGATCCCACGTGCCGCGGAGCAGCTGGGCCCGTGAGCCATGGCTGTTGAGTCTGCGCGTCCGGAGCCTGTGCTCCGCAACGGGAGAGGCCACAACAGTGAGAGGCCAGCATGCCGCAAAAAAAAAAAAAAAAAGAACAGAAATTAGAACAACATCCAACTTCTTGTGAACCCAGTAGTCTGAACAAATGTTTTCAAAATTTTTAGTGGCAAATAGTTTTCCTCCTAAATTTGACATGCAAAAATATCACCCATGAACTATAAATTTAGATAATTAACATAGCCCAGAACAATATGCCTGTGTGGGGGAAGCCACTGAAGAAAGCATTTCACTAAAATGTGGAACCAAATAAAAAAGGAAAATGTAAATTCCATATAAGGAATTTACAGAGGATGAATTCCAAGGGTAATAATGAAAGAGAGGTGTGTGACAGGCCTAGAGCATGTCCCATCCAGCCCCAGCAATGCAAAGGGATCCAGGACATTTATATTTTCACAAATTGGGAGCATGTATCCTATTGATGGTAGTTTAGGATTCAGTTAGCAAGAAACACAAAGAGAACACAACAACATAAATGAAGCAATTTTCAATAACTATCGTAAAAACAAAAAATACAGTCAGGTATACTACAGGCTCAGTTGTAAGTAAAATATCATATAGCCATAATAATGTAAACACTAATACACAATCTAATGAAAATAATGCTATAAATTTATTGGTGGATATATTGTGTGCATATTTACATATAAGGAAGTGTGAATTGGATGTTTCTCTTCTGTAATACATAATATTCAATAATACATTAAAATTAACAAATATGATAGGTATGATATCTTTATTATTCTATAATTTACAAGTGACTGTCATTTTTTCAATATTCAATTAATTGCTGTTTAGTAATTTTTTAAAAATCCTGTCATTTTAATAGATTCTTCATTACTCAAAATTATTAAAGACCCATAATGATATTACTATGATGACGAAAATGTTGGTGATAGTTCTGCTATATTTAAAATGGATAACCAACAAGGACCTACTCCACAGCACTGGGGACTCTGCTCAATATTATGTAACAACCTAAATGGAAAAATGTAGAACTGAATCACTCTGCCATACACCTGAAGCTATCACAACATTGTTAATCAGTTATACTCCAATATAAAATAAAAAGTTTAAAAAAAAAGAAAATTTGGTGATAGTTTCTAAGATTTCTTGACCACCCCTTAGTAAATTACTTGAAAACTGTGACATAATGAAACATTGTAGTTTTCTTTGCTTGGTTCAAAAACAAGAGAAAGATCTGGTTGTTACAAAGAATAATGATGTTTGCAAGAGATTCTTAAACAAGAACAAAAAGAGAGAAGGTGAAGAAAGTAGAAATAATAAGGCCTTGATATCAATGATGCATTAATGAGTGAGATAACATATTTTAACTTCTTTCCATGGTAGAGTATAGGAAACTTATTCTAGTCTGTATATCATTTGAATTCAGGAAATATTATATATTATTTAGGATGTCTGCTTGGGTTTCAACTTATTACTCTTAAACTTAATCCCATTCACAGAGTTAGGGTTCATGCCTTTACTGTAGTCCATGACTTTCCCCCCCAGCTACAAATTATTCTCCTGTGTCTAGAATAAGACGGGCTGTCACTGCCAAGGCATCTGGTGAGCAGAAGGGCCATGTGCCTCAGACGTCTATACGTAGACTTAGTTGCTTTTTATATTCCAAAAAGATAGAAAAGGGACACTTGAACCATTTGAGCCTCCCATCACAACAGGGTTTTACTCTCTTCTAGTACTAATTTTAACTTCCCTAGTTTACCTAGTTAGAATTTCCTGAAATTCATAGCACAGTAGAAAATTCCATTTAAATAATTAAGTAATTCTGGTTCCTTAATGAAGCATCCATTTTGAACATTACATTTAGAATTTTTAAACTAGGCACAGGATTTATTGTTTAGATAAAATATAGCATTTAGGAAATGTTTTCTGCTAAATTTGGTCTATTCTAGAAAATGCATTAATCAAAATAATAATAATGTATTGATAACAATACACTGTTATATGTCACCCGTACTTGAGTAAAGGTGAGAATTTTGTGGTGATAATCAGAAAGTAGTAGTGCATGACTTATCCACAATTCCAATTTAAAGTTAGAAAAAAATACCAAAATTGTTTAAATTACCAGCTGCCTATAAAGGAAAAAAAGAGGGTTAATAAGGTAAATTAATACATAAAAAACAAATCAGAGGAGCAAGACATCTCAGCAGGGAATGCTAGTAGAGCTTGGTTCTGTGGAGAGAAGTTGGCTGGCAGTTATGAGAGTGAAAAAATACCACAGCCAATTTAATCAACTTTAATAAGCTGTGGTTAATAAGCAAATATGGATTTGGGATAGAATTGTGTCGCATAATGGGGAAAAGTAAGTCCAGTTATATATATACTATAATGCTACAATATTGGCATTAGTCATGCATAATGGTAAAACAATAATAGTGATAAAATACATAAAACTACTGAACTCAGCTAGCAAAACGGATACTAGACTGGCATAATTTAATTGAATTAACAATAGTTATCAGGATAAAACCACTAGATTTTGTGTTGAGCAACTGATTTAAATCTAAGGGAAGTGAACAGTGAAGCTGAGGCCTGGAGTGTCTCAGTTGGTAGAAGGTTCAAACTTCCCCAGTAAGAACAAATTGTTGGTAGGTTCTGGTACAAAATCTAAGGAAGGCAGAAGCAGGGGAAATGCAAGTAGAAATGATAACTTTTCCTCATTTTTCCTTTTGAATCTTTCTCTTTGTTCCTAACTGCCATATATTCTAACATACTCCCCAATTAAAATTTCCCCAATATTTTACACTCTTCCTTTTCCTAAATATTCACAGGAAAGAGCAATTCACCTTGCTCTTATGTTCTGCTTCTGCTCTATGAACAACTTTTTTTCCAGTAAAGCTTCTACCACCATGCTTTTCTAAGTAGTAACTATGATACCTTCCTAATTATCTCTTGCCTTAGATCAAGTGCAACCTCTATGTCTGGGCCACCTTAGAAGAGAGTATGCAATATAGCATGGCACAACAGTGCAGTGTGATGGAAACACTGTCTCAAACCTAAAGTGAACAAAACTACTTTGCATAATGAGATTTACAACATCGTTTGGGAAAGAAACTAGCATTTCTATTAAATGAGGAAGTATTTTGATAGAAATTTTTGTGTTTATTTCTTAATAAAATTTATTTTTAGCCCAGTTTTGGATTTTTGGAAAAATTAAGAATACAATGGAAGAAGTCCTATATACCCTGAACTCAGTTTCCTCTATTATTAACATCTTACATTTACATCTTACATGGTACATTTTATATAGTTAATGAGCTAATATTGATACATTACTAATTAAAGTCTATATTTGATTCAAATTTCTTTATCTTTTTAAGTCAATGTGATTTTTCTGTTCCAAGAACCAATCCAGGATAATATCATTTAGTTGTCGTGTCTCCTTAGGGTCCTCTGAACTGTGACAGCTTCTCAGATTTACCTTGTCTTTGATGATCTTGACAGCATTGAGGAGTATTGGTGAGGTATTTTATAGAATGCCCCTTATTCTTCAAAATATTTTCCAATATTTTTCTCATTAGACTGGAGTTATGTGTTTCAAAGAGGAAGACCAGAGATGTAAAGTGCCATTTTCATCACATCCTATCAGAGGTAAATACTATCAACATGACTTGTTACAGGTGATGTATTGATAAGATTTAGATGGGAGTAAAACCTCTCCTGGAAACCTAGTTATTTGCCTTTCTTTGTTGACTATCAATGAAGTCGGGTAAAATTATTTTTAACCAGATAACAAGACATACTTTTGTTTCCAGAAAAACAAGAATTTTCTAAATATTCTTTGGTCCTATAAACGTTTCTACAAAAACATATATCTTTGAAATGGTCTGTTTCGAATTCTGTGATTAAGATAAGCTTGAAATAATAGTAAGAACACAAATAGTTAGAGCCTCAGGGCTCATCTTCTATCTGAAGGTATATGCCAAGCCCTTAGAAAAACTGGACTTCCCTTTTTAAACCCCTTTGCCTCTCCTGTCGTTCAGGAAAGGAAAAAGAAAATTAGGATGTAACTAAAATGCAGTCAGTAGAATATGCAAGCAGGTAAAGCTGGACTCTCAGTGAAATGTGAGCTACAAATAGACTTATTCAAACAATGAAGACAGCGAAAACATTTGCTACCCTGCCATTTGGCAGTGGTTGGAGACAAAAATCTCCTTAAAAAATGTGAAGCCACAATTGCCACTAACATGAATTTGCAACCCAAATTCATAATCACTAGATAGTCTGTAAAATATCAAATAAAAATATATAGTTTAAGGTGGTCCTGGAGGAAGGCTTCTGGATATTTGAAGAAAATGGCAGCTGTCTCATTCTACCTTTTCTGTAGTTCCACCAAAACATTACAAACTATTAATAGGACAAGCACAGGTACACAAAATGATGCTTTCATTATAATTCGTAGACAATAAATGTCCCAAATTCAAAATAACTCCTAGCAAACCAATGATTCCTAGGAAGTACCACCTTTGTTCCTGCCCTAATGCAGGGGTTTGTGATGAGCAAGAGTGTGGAGGAAAAGATCATGAGAAACAGAAAAGGGGGAGGTAATACATTTGATCTAAAACCACTACCAGGAAGAGTAAACCTGACCTAAGTCTGGAAGTACTAGAAGTGTATGCCACAAGTCAGGGCTAATCAACCCGAATGGATTGACACTTGGAATCAGATGACTCTTGCTTGGGGGGAAGTGGGGGCTGGCTATGCATTGTAGAATGTTTGGCAGCATCCCTGGCCTCTACCAAGTAGAACACGTAGACATTAGTAGCAAAATTCTGCCCCCTCCCCCTGTAAAAACCAGGGGTTTTTACAACCAAAAACTGTGTCTAGACCTTGTACAATGTCCCTTTTGAGACAAAACTGTCCCTCCCTTCCCAATTGAGAAACACTGATATAATGGAATGAAATTATAATCTATTAATTTGAAGTGTCAATCTTTAAAAAGCACAGTTTCTGTGACAGAATAAAGAAGAAAATAGATGAAGTGGTACTTTTTGACATTTGGTTGCTTGAGAAGAAAATAATTAAAAGGAGTAAGCATAAGGTCTCTCATGACAATAAAGAGCCATAATTCAGAGAACACACAGTCTCTTATCTTTAAAGAAAATCATATTCACTAAAAAATCTGGATTTTGCTACCCTGTGAGAACTAAATTTCATTAAACTGGGAATCCTGTATACCACCCAAAATTGACCAAAATGAAATAAATCCATGAACAATCTTTTTAAATGAAACATAATATACCTGAAGGAATGAAACTTTCTCCCTGAATAAAATCACCATAAAGCAAAAGACAGCACTCAAACTGAATAATCTTATTCAGTATCTTTAGATATAATACTATATAATTATATATAAATATATACTCAGGATAGGGAAAATCACCTTGAGTCAGAAAAAAAAAGGGAACAAAATCAGGAAGAAATGAAAAAAAAGTTGATTAAACTCAAGAAAGAAGTGAAAGGAAAAGAGACTGTGATCTTCCATTTTCAGACTCTGTATTACCTCTCAAGGCACTCAGGAAAAGAAATACAAAACTCTCTCTAATAAAGACTAAATTAAATTGGAAGACAGAATAGACTAATGAAAATTTAATAAAGGGCATTGAAGAAAAGCAAGAAGACAACTAAGAGAATAAAAATGAGATAAAGAAGGAAGTAAACATGTCCATATTGAATCCTACTGCACATATGCACCATACAATTCCCTTTTCAGAAAGACATCCCAATGCGTCATCCATTTAGTTCAGGGTTTTACAACCTTGGCCATACTAACATTTTGGACCAGACAATTCTTTGCTGGGGGAAGTGTGGTAACCCTATGCAGTGCAGGGTGTTTAGCAACACTCCTGGCCTCTAACCATTAGATGCCAGTAGCACACCCTCCCCAGGTGACAACCAAAATATCTCCAGATGTTGGAAAATGTCCTGAGGTTGGGGGAAGGGGTAATCATTCTTAGCTGATAACTATGGATTTAGCTCATGCAGGATGAAATAACTTGCCTTACTAGATGTCAAAGATTAGAAATTAAACAATGCTGTATAGTCAACAGAACTATGAATGATATTAGAAGAACAGAAACAGAACTAAATATATGGAACATTGTTTTATGACAAATTGGCATTGCAGAATGGGGGGAAATGTTTCTTAACGAATGGTTTAAGGTCAACTGCTTATATCTATTTGAAAAAACAGGGAATTGTACCCCATCCTTTCCCTATCCATAAAATTTTAATCCCAAATAACTAAATCATTAATATGAAAGAATAAATTACAATAAAATTGTAAAAGGCAAAACAGAATAATACCATTATGAATCAAGATAGGGAAGTACTTCTAAGATATAAAATATTGACTACAAATGGTAAGATTGACAACATTTGATCACAGCTAAATAACTAACCCCTGTTCATATAAAGATACAATAACGGAAGTTAAGGATCAGGCCACTAAAATGTGAGATAACATTATATAGATAGATTAGACAGGTCAGATAAATGGATGATAGATTGATTGATAGACAATAGATAAAGACATAGATATCCTGACAGATAACAAAAAACAAAAAATCAGAACATAGAAAGTCCTTCTTTGGAGCAATAAGAAATATTGACTATGCAAAAGCAAAATAAGAGAAACACTAAAATAGCGAAAAGGAACATAAAAATGGCTGATAAATATTTAAGGAGATAAAAAAAACTAATCAATAGTCTGGAAAATGCAAACAAAACCAGAAAATATCAAGTATTGGTAGGGTGTGGAAATAGGATCACATATATTTTTATCGGAATTTAATTGGAATAATCACTTCTGGAAATAATTTGGGATTTTTCAGAAACACTGAGGTAAAGCTCTACCTGAAACCTAAAATGTTTAGCTGAAACCTAAAGTGTTTCAGCTAAACACTGAGGAATGCTGAAGGACTGATTTTTTTTTTTTGACCCATCTCAGTTAAACATTGTTCCACACTGTTGTTCCTAACCCCTCTTGCTAATCCTAGAAACGAATACCTGATAAAACCTTAATTCCTGCCTTGAAAGCCCATCATCCTATCACATGACAAATGCAACCTAAATTACCCATAATTCCAGGGATTTTGAAGAGTGAGCAAGCCATAAAATCAACCTGATTATGACCTTAGCTTGTCTAACCTATAAATTCTTCAGAACACTTGCTGTCTGACACAACAGTATTCTAAAGCTGTTTTTACCTTGCAGTGTTCTTAATAAAGGGGTGAGCTAACCACTTTGGCTTGGGTTTTCTTCTTCAATATTTATGATCCAGAAATATTACTTTTTTATGCACTCAAAAAACTCTCTTATGTTCAAAAGAAAAAAAATCATTGTAAAATAATATTTATTGTGGTTTTGTTTCTCATGGCCCCAACTGAAGGAAATATAAGTGTTATTCAAGAATAAAATAGATAAATAAATTGTGTTATGTTCATAAAATGGAATACTACCCAGAAGTTAAAAAAAAAAAAAAAGGCAAACATGAATAGTTCTTTTTAGGTATGCTAAATTGGGATAAAACATTGAGTGAAAAATCAATCACAGAAAAATACTTATGCTATATATAGTTTAAAAAAATACCAAACTAAACAATATATGTCCAGAATACATGGGGAAAAATAAAGAAAAGCAATGAGATTATAAACATAAAATTTGAATAATGTTTTCTACTGTGGGGCTGGGAGAGGGATGGGGTCAGGAAGGGAGATGTAAATGATATTTCAAAGATAACAATTACATTCTATTTCTTAAGAGAGTGCCTTTGTATTTTGTTCTCTACATCCCATATCATTCATAAATATTTGTAAATCTACTCTATATTTAAGAAACATTTGCAACCAAACTAACAAATTAACAAGAAGAAAGTTATGTAAGGAGAGTTTAAAAAGAAGGAAAAAAAAAGAGAGGAAGAAGAACAGTACTTCAAATAATTTTGTGGATTTAAAAAAAAAAAAGTGATAACCTCTGGGAAAATCTTTTAAAGCACAGTCATCACTTTATGTCTTTTTGCAACATCAGCATTTGCTTCCTAAGCTTCATCTTATTCTTCAAAGGGCAATTCATGGTCAAGACCTATTAAAAGTGTCCATGAAACTCTATGTCCTAGAACTCCCTTACTGTTCAAAAAAAAAAAAAAAAAAAGTCTTACAAAGCTGTCACATTTGATGCCTTTTTAATGTTTTCTAATATATGATGGACTTCATGTTTAACTAGTTTCCAGACTTGGAAGTGTTAAAGAGATTCCATTATATAAAGAATTCTGTTTATATGCAATACTGCTTTTATTACAGATAATTCAATTGACAGAGATTTATTTATAACAACTTAAAATTAAAAATAATTTTGTTTTTAGACATTTAAGGCTTTTCAATTTTAATACGGCCTACAGTAATCCAATTAGATAGCTTCTCACTCAGAATGGAGTAAAATCTCCTGAGCAGATGTATTATCCTAAGGCAGTACCACTACTATTAAATGCTGCATTTTGCCATTACCAAACTGGATTAGAAGCATGAAATCTTTATTATAAGCAATAAAAGCAATTTGCCTGAACCCATTACAATATATCTAATTTATTAACCATACCTTGAAGTACAATATGCTTAATAACTTACACTTTTGAACTACTTCTATGTGTCTTTTACTTTTTAAAGAGAAACATAACTGCGAGCATATGGACAAGTCATTATTCTAATTAGAAAAATACTGAAGGCTTAGAGTTCATTCAACAAATCAATATTTAATTAGCAATGTGCCAAACTGCAGATACCAGTTACTATAGTATATGTTACTAAAATGAGATGTTCGTTTATCATTGATGTAGCTGTGAAGACTAGGTCACAGAGATTCAAATAAAAACGGAATTAAGTACCCACATGGCACTGGCAGACAGCCAAAACACCTCTTCTATATGACCTCAATAATGGAAACATGTCATCAGATTTCTAAACGAAGCATTTCATCTTTTGTCATTTTTATAGTTGGCTTGTATATGTGACTGAAAGGAGCTTAACAGTGGTAAAATCAGAGTAGAGTTTCACTGACTTCTATTAATTCAGACATTTACTTTTAATAGTCTAAATTTTTAATAAAAAAAGACAATCATGAAATTTTAGTTTTTGTGTTCTTTGTGTGCTTTAATGCATTTATGATTACTACAGGTAACGAAAGCCATTACTTCTCTTAACCTTGAAAAATGAATTAACATTAATATCAAGTGAATTTCCCAGCATGGTGCAAGTCAGATGTAAAAAGTAAAGAATAAAAAGAAAAGAAAAATAAAGAAATGCTCATAATTTGTGAAGTACATAGAAGGAATACTGATTACATCAATATTCTGGTAGTCTCATTTTATATTAAACACACTTCTTTAGAAATAGTGTAAGCTAATATGTGCATCCAAAATGGATATACATTTATTGTAGTTAAATATAACAATTAATAATCAATGAATACATTTACTGAATACTAGTACTATGCTGATTTATATATGAGGTACTGAATTTACATATAAACTATTCTAACTTCTGATATAAACTATTCTCTAACTTCTGATATGTTAATATGATAGAATGCTATACAGAAGTTTGTTTTTAAAAAAGTAAAAATTAATGTACTAAATAGGAATAAAATGTTGAGATATGTAATTGAAATACAGAAATCAGAGTTTGAGCTAAGTATTTTTTTATTTGAAATATAAAAGTATCAATGTAACTGATAATACAAATATTAATCTGAATGAGGTGACTTAAAGTGCTTTAATGTTTGAGAGACAAGACACAAATAAGATGAACACATGCATAATATTCCATATAGGAGGTCATATTCAATCTAGCAGTAAAGGAAAGTTTGATTTAGATATGCGAAGGGCATTCTGTGACGTGGGAGAACACAAATTAAGATATTTAGTGGGAGAAGTGATTATGAACTTAGGGAATATTAATTGCATGATGTGCCAAAATTAAAACACAGAAAATAATTAAATAATTAAATAGAAAATTTGTGCTGTGGAAAGAGAGAATTTGATGTGGATAGAAGAGAAAGAAATATTTTTATCAGAAAAGCTCAACCAGTATGGTCTTTAAAGGTGTTGTTGAAAATTAAAAATAAGCCTTATACTAGCTATACACCAACATTCAATAAGACTGTGCTTATTGATCTCCTTTTTAAATTAATGTAGCCATGTATTCCTCAATACACTTAAAAGTACCTTAAATGAATATTTTCATAAGCATTGTTTAGTTTAAGAAAAGAGCCTCAAAGTCCACAGAGTCAAAAAAAAAAAGACAGGAAAGCCAAAAGATAAGAAAAATCTATTTGTATAGCAGTTAAGAGTGTGATCTCTAGGGCTAGATTTGAATCTTTGTCACCACTTCCTGGCTGTGTGACCTTGATTAACTTATCCATTATGTTTCCAAATTTATCAAAAGCATGTAATAATAGCATTTATTTCAAAATTTTTTGAATTATAGTCATTAATATACTTATGGTATCTATAACAATATCTTTTAAAGAATAAATTCTCAATAAATATTGACATATTGTTTCATGTTCTTCATTTTCACAAGGTTTGGCTAAACTAAGCCAGAAAGGTTGACATATTTCAACATTATACATAAAATTTATGTATTTATCTATTTATCATAAAATAGCTGCCATTATCTTCTCCAATTATTAAGGGTTTTCAAGCAATAGGTTTTTAAGATTTTTAAATGGAAAATTGAGATGCCTACCTATCTATCTCTGTCTCTATCTCTATCTCCATATTTTATCCTAGGTAACCAGGTTAAAAATTTCACGGGAACTGAGGAATTTGAAACAGCTATTGTGGAGAATATTGTAAAGAGCTAATTAGGGAACAACTGCAGTGTCAGAAAGCATTAAGAACCCCTTTCATGATGTACTAAGAATGTATAATGACTGCAACCTGTGCTGGTGCATTACTGCATTATTTTCTTCAGCACTCATCAACCTGTGTGTGTGTGTGTGTGTGTGTGTGTGTGTGTGTGTGTCTATGTGTGTGTTTTTAAAGGCAGAAAACTGCATTGATCCAGTTTTGGGATATTACCTGCTGCTGGTCTAGAAGAAAATGTGGAAGCGCATATTGAAAGTGAATCTAGACAGGGAAGAACGTGTAAATGGAGTCAGCAGAGAGCCACGAAGTATACCTTATAGATTTAAAAAGCAAAAAATTGTGGATTTAATTAAGTGAAGGAGAAGAAATTATCATTGCATCACATATGCTAAAAATAAACATTTCTTATGTTAACACACTGAGATTTCCAGGTTAACATCCTATAGGAGCTACCATTACACAAAGTAATTTGTAATGTTCCTCATTTGCATAAAATTGTCTATATAGTTGTTAAACTAGAGAAACTGGATCAGCACTGAGGACAAAAAACTCAATAAATGGAACTTATTATTTTGAGTAAAATTCTTTTTGAAAAAATCTATAAGTATCATTGTATTATAGGCCACATAATGAGAAATGTGTTGAAATACAACCGTACTTAAAGATATCTACTTTTGACAGCTTGTTGGCTGATTTGGAGTCACAACTCTAAATGTCCCCTATCGGACTGTAAACCTGAATGATATCCATAACTAATTTTTAGACATAAAATTATAGGTTTACATATCACTGGAGTTGACCCATGCAATTATTAACCCAAGTAGAAACCATTATTTTATACAGACTAATATCACAATTTCACCACTGACTCTGGAAATTTTCCATAATATTTACTTACTCTACAAGACAAATGATCAAATTGTATACATAAGCATCTAAGTACAAAGAAAAGGGAACTTTGAAAATTTGCATAATATTGAAGAATAAAACTACAAAATTTTCTGTAAAAAACATTTGATATAGAGTAAATCACTGTGAACTAGACTTTTATTTTTAACAGTATTTCATATATCTTTTATAGTGTGTCTGTAACTTTTTAAGGGACTTAACTGTAGGGATTCCAACAGCCAATGTCTTTTGAGGACTAAGCTTATGGAATATAGTCCATTGTCCTGTGGTCCTGATAAGTCACTCAACAGTTATCTGACACAAAGATACCACATCCAAAAAACAAAAAAACAAAACAGGGCTATAAATCTCTTCCTCTGCAGGATGTTTGAGAAAAATATATAAGATAATTTATCAAGATTTCTTCCTACAGTTTCTGGCACAGATAACATGATAAAAATATGAGAGCTATAATTATTTTCTACCACATGTTAATTTTATATACTTCTATCATTTTTACTAAAAAGTACAATTTAATATGAATTATAAACATATCACATTCTAAGTACAAAAATATGGAAGAACAGTTTGACTATAAGAGATGGCAGTTTCCCTCAGTCATTTGCCATTGTCACTGTAGTGAAAAACAGAACAAGTATTTTCTATCAGAAGAGTTGTATTCCTGATTCTTTTCAGGGCTGCAACATCTAGACATTTTGCACAAGAAAGGCTGATACTATTTTTATGGAGAAAAAACCTTATACTTCATAAACCATGTTCTGAAGCAGAAAGCTATGTTCTTCTTCTCCTTGAAACAATACACTTTGCTTACTGTTAAAATTGCTTTTGAAAAGCAGATTTGCACAACACACCTGAGAATTTTTAAAATATATTCTACAGGGCAATAAAATACGTGACTTCTGTTTATTGTTGAGTTCCTTAAACACAGACATATTTCGGCAAGTAGAGGATCGTGGTTTGAAACTGAGCCATCAATTGATTAATAATTTTGGTACCATAAAAGATTATGTGCAGATAATAATGTGAGACATTGTATTTAAAATATTTTATTTAAGTAAATGTAAGGAGCATCTATAGAATATATGCATGTCCCACTACATTCACTTAGTTTTTAAAAGAGATGTTCTTAGAGACTTGCTTTTTTCACTAAGGAATTCTCTCACATGGCTCTTTTTTACAGGAATCCTTGAAATTAACGTACTTCAATCCCTCGACTTGTAATTGAAGAGGAATTTTGACACATCAAATGCATTTTAAAATGAATCTCTGCCACACAGAACAGCTTCAGTGCTAAGAATTTACTGTCAGCTATAGTAAAAGATATTATTTTTGAAATTTTATGATCAGAGATTTCTGGTTCAAAATGACAGCTGGTTTGCAGGTCCCAAGGGAGCCTCCCACAACTATTCATTAAATACTGATGGAGATACAGTGAAATATTTTTAAAACCCTTCACAGCCTTCTATAGTAATTCTGACAGATAACCTAATATTGGTATCTTGTATGAATTGACACTAATATAAGATAGTTAGAGTTAGATGGAGGAAAAGCAGAAAGACATAGAGCCAGGCTTTAACGCACAGATTAAATCCCTAATCTTCTAAAAGCCTATTTTAGAAGTGTTAAGCTGTTTCATAATTCTACCACCATTGATCAACTAACTGAGACACAGACTCTCTGACAAGAGGAGACCCTCTCTGAAACACTGGTTTGGAGCTGTTCCCTGAGACGGAGATTTCAAATCACTGCTAATAACTGGAAGAACATAGGAAAAAACAGGTGACGGCAAAGTGCATTGTGAGGAGAGTGGTACCTCGCACAGGTAAATTGCTGTCAAGTAAGGGCAAAGAAAACATTACCTGGTTGCAGTGTCGGCTGACGAGTGCAGTCCTCAGTGTACAACATTGGCTCAGTTCTTTGGCTTGATACCAGAAAACCTGGAAACAATGTTCGGAAAAACACTTAATCAAAGTAGAGCAGGGCCAGAAGATGAAGAATTGCCAGAAGTAGGGAATTGGACTAGGAACTGCACATCAACCTTCCCTTCTGTTACAGATTTGAAAATAGAATCTGGAAATGGTGCCAGTTAACAGAAGTGAAATTCAAGGTCAATTCCTTCATCTTACCTATTAAGACAAGAGCTGTATAGATCTTCCCATATAGGGGATGAATGTGAAGAAAAGCAACAACATGGGTACTATGAAAAAAATACTATAAAGCAAGGGAAACTGAGGAATGGCATAATAACAAATAAACTTACTGCTGGTTCTAGATAAAAATACTGAAAATGTACACAGATGTGACTAGAATCAAAAAGGTAAATGCATGCCTCATAATTTATTAATCTCTGTGTATAAAAAGATATTCAGGGCTTCCCTGGTG
Organism: Hyperoodon ampullatus; assembly: GCF_949752795.1. Taxonomy (NCBI): domain Eukaryota; kingdom Metazoa; phylum Chordata; class Mammalia; order Artiodactyla; family Ziphiidae; genus Hyperoodon; species Hyperoodon ampullatus. The sequence continues at coordinate 185,770,882 of NC_136915.1, forward strand.
GCGCAGTGGTTGAGAGTCCACCTGCCGATGCAGGGGACACGGGTTCGTGCTCCGGTCCGGGAAGATCCCACATGCCGCGGAGCGGCTGGGCCCGTGAGCCATGGCCGCTGGGCCTGTGCGTCCAGAGCCTGTGCTCCGCAACGGGAGAGGCCACAACAGTGAGAGGCCCGCGTAAGGCAAAAAAAAAAAAAAAAAAAGATATTCAATAGAATATTTAAAGAGATAACAAGAAATTTAAAGAATCAGAAATGCAAATTTCAACAAATATGAGTGATGAACTCACTGATAATCACATTGATAAAAACTATAATAGTAACAAGGAACTATTTTTCCTATTATTTTGAGAAAAAATGTTTTTAAAAGGTAATATCCACTGTTGATGAAACATGAAAAATTAGATAATTTCATGAATTGTAGTGTGACAGCTAAATTCTACAATCATCTTTATTTGGCTGCACACAAATTTCAAATGTACAAACACTTAAACATGAAACCTTAGTTCTCAAAACCTTTCCAATATTAATACCTGCTAGAATGTGTAATCAGAACTGGCCAACAGAACTTTCAGTTGGTGGAAATGTTCTATGTCTTTTCTGTCTGATATCATGGCCTCTAGCAAGATGTGGTTACTGAGCACTTGAAACTTAGCTACTATGCTGAGAACCTGAACTCTTAGTATTATTTTATAAGAAACATATTTCAATTTAAAAGGCTACATGTGCCAGTGGCTACCATATTTGACAAGGCAGATGTAAAATACTGTATGAAGTTTGAGGATATTTATTGAAACATTTTTGCAATGACAAAATAACTGAAACAACCTAAACATTCACAAATATGACGTTAGTACATATAACAAGCAAATTAATGAGGTTGATCTTTATAGATCCACATTAAATAGGAGTCCCAGGGACTTCCCTGGTGGGTGGCACAGTGGTTAAGAATCCGCCTGCCAATGCAGGGGACACAGGTTCTATCCCAGGTCCGGGAAGATCCCACATGCTGTGGAGCAACTAAGCCCATGCGCCACAACTGCTGAGCCCGTGCTCTAGAGCCTGCGAGCCACAACTACTGAAGCCTGTGCATCTAGAGCCTGTGCTGCACAACAAGAGAAGCCACCTCAATGAGAAGCCTGCACACTGCAACAAAGCGTCGCCCCTGCTCTCTGCAGCTAGAGAAAGCCCGAACGCAGCAAGAAAGACCCAATGCAGCCAAAAATTAATTAATTAATTAAAAAAAAAAAGTAAGCACTACAAAATATCAGCTATTATTATATAAGAAATTGTACAAATTTAGGTATCTAATTTATTTATACATATATGTATATATATGCAAAATAAGCACCAAATAATATTCTTAATTTCTGGATATGTGATTTAAGGAAGAAAAAGTCATATTCAATTTTTTATTTATTCAATTATGTCTCAACTGATTTTTTTACTTTTAGTTAATTGAATTTTATATAGTTTCTAACACATAGCAATTATGTTCTTATAAGTAAACTATTGGATTTATGAATAAAGCCCAGAATTAAATAATTTAAATATTTAATTTTATTTAACAAGACAGAAAATGAAGAATACAACAAGATGAAAGAAAGCAGATAGAATACAGATGAAAGTGGAAATTAATGGCAAAAAAATGAAGCTATCAAAAAATACAAAACAATGGGTGGATCTTTTAAATCAACTACAAAACAGATAAATGACATCAAGGAAAATAGAGAAATGAAAAGTATACAATAATATAAATGAATTAAAGAAAAATTACAGTTATGGAGAACTCTGAATGAAACTGAATACAGAAAATATTAATGAAATGATTACAACACTAACTGAAATCTCAAAATTGTCAGGTAGTATACAAAGACGTAAGCACATGCTGAGGAATGGAATTGGAACTATGATTGAAATCTCCCCAAATCAAAAAACTCTAGGGTTTCTGCTTACTCTTTTGAACTAGGACCAGAGTAGTCACAGACTGCTTTTCCTGACAAAAGGGAAAAAAATAAATGTATCGAACTGGATGCCTTTATACTGGCCCAGAGAATTTCTTTATAATTTTAACTGGTTTGGTTAGAAGGAATTCAGTTCTCAAATATAAAATCACCCCTGGCTACCTCTAAGGGTACAGAAGCACAGAAAGTGATAGTAATATGTAAAAAGCTGATAAATATCTATAGAGATCTAGGACAACCAAGTTCTTTGAAAAGCCAATTATGAGGCAGTTAATGAACCAATCAGCCAGACAAATTTTTCCTCTTGTAGCTAATCGGGGAAAAAAGTGGTCTATATTGCAAGGACTGTTAAAGCGTTCTCTTAATTTAAATGATAGGTCGTGCTATTAATTTTAAAGTTTTTTTTTCTGACAGGATAAATTTTTGCATGGCACAGAGTAAAGAGTAGACTGTAGGTTTAACCTGCTGATGTCTCTCCCTGTGGTATTCAAGAGCAACAAACGTTGCTTAAGACAAATTTCTAGTATGGAGGACTACTTACACTTCTCTACAAGTACTCCTGCTGTGTTGTTCTGACTGTAATGGAATCCATGGGGACCGAGAGGGGCTTCATTCCTATCTGTAACCCAAGTCTCTGTACACATACTAAGTATAGACAACCCTAAAAACATCTCCATTTAGGAGCTCAGAAGGTCTCCCCTGAAAGATGGCTAAACATTCTCATTCTGAGTCACAGTCTGGTACATTCTGGATTTCTGCACTTTGTCTTGCTTGTTCAGGTCAGAAAGCCCAGAAACCTGCAGTCGGAAAAGGTCTCTATCTGCAGTTCTAGCTACATAGGCAAATGACAGGTGACAATACAGTGAGATTACTCTCACTGTATTATTAGGTGTCATTTCCTCACCTGGTAAACTCAGGAAGAAACTCAATTTGTCATGAGTGACAGAGGGGAAAGGCAAAATCTGATTGTCAGGCCACTGGAAGTGGCATTACTCAAGTCTCAGTGGGTGCCAGCTGCTTTAGCAGCCAGACACTGCCAGGTCACATAAGGATCAACCCCTCATGAGTGCCAGCAGATGAAGTTCTCAGGTCATTAGGAAAGAATTTTGTCACTTCTAGTGAAGACCAGTAAAGGATCCTAAACTGAAAAATAAATATATTTTAAGAGGTCTAATTCTAACTTGAAAAATGTCTGTTCTGTGCACCAGTCCAAAAAAGAGAGAAAATATTATAAATAAAAGTACATAAATTCTAATCAAAAGATATATGATTCCCTATGATTTTCTAGAAAACCATAGAATGAAAAATTAAATATATCAAAATTGATTAAAAGCATGCAAAAATCCAAATAGACCATTCCTGCAGAGAGACAGGAAAAATTTATCCCTTAGAGTATTTCAGGAACAGTTTCAGACAATTTATTCCAAGATTTCCAGGAGCAGACAGTATGCACATCCTTCAAACTGACACTTGAAACAACTGATATGTAAAACAATTGAATATGTAATCAGAAAAAAATCCCATTCATAATAGTAATGCATTCTATCAACTGCATAGCAATAAAATTAACAGTGAATGGTAGAAATTATAAAACTTAGCTGAACAACATAAATAAAACTTGGGAAAATGGAAACCTACATCTATATCAGTACATTAAAACACCCGTTTGGGCTTCCCTGGTGGTGCAGTGGTTGAGAGTTCGCCTGCCAATGCAGGGGACATGGGTTCGTGCCCTGGTCCGGGAAGATCCCACATGCCGCGGAGCAGCTGGGCCCAGGAGCCATGGCCACTGAGCCTGCGCGTCCGGAGCCTGTGCTCCGCAACGGGAGAGGCCACAACAGTGAGAGGCCCGCGTACCGCAAAAACAAAACAAAACAAAAAAACACACCCATTTGTTTCCAAAATTAATCTAAAATTTCATTGAAATATTCAAAAATTCCAGAATGTTTTTCATATAATTTAATAAGATATTTGTAAATTTTCTGGAAGTGAAAGTGAATAAAATATCTACTTTTAAAATTTTAGCAAAACCTTAGGAAAATGAGGCAGACCTTACCCCATATACTATGAAAATATTTATAAATACTGATTTCAGAAAAATCTTTCGATTGAATTGTTGTATTAAAAAGAAATGTTTAACTTTGTGCATTTTTCTGGAAATATAATATTTCCAGAAAATTTTTTTAGGAAATATTTAGTTGCATCTGATTTTAAGTAGCTTTGAAAAACACCCTTTAGATCAAGTGTATAAATCATACTTAATTTTGTAAATTGATTCTCAGAGCTTAGAAAGATATAGAGTTAGCATAATAAGGTTAATTTTTAAATTTCTAAGCTCATATCAAACATAAGAGAGAATAAAACTGACTGGAAAATAAAGAGGAGAAAGGTGTCTCATAAAACATATCAAAGGATTTCTAATCTTCATCTAATACATCAAAATTGTTTAAATTCAGTTACCTACACAAATCTTCAAGAACAAATAAAGACGCTGCATTTCCTCTCTTCACTTAGAAACTCATGGCAAATACGGGGAAGAAAACTATTATCAAAACATATATGGGAGATTGGTTCAAGATGGCGGAGTAGGACGTGCGCTCACTCCCTCTTGCGAGAGCACCGGAATCACAACTAACTGCTGAACAATCATCAACAGGAAGACACCGGAACTCACCAAAAACGATAGCCCACATCCAAAGACAAAAGAGAGGCTGCAGTGAGATGGTAGGAGGGGCACAATCATAATAAAATCAAATCTAATAATTGCTGGGTGGGTGACTCACAAACTGGAGAACAATTATACCACAGAAGTCCACCCACTGGACTGAAGGTTCTGAGCCCCACATCAGGCTTCCAAACCTGGGGGTCTCCCAATGGGAGGAGGAATTCCCAGAGAATCAGACTTTGAAGGCTAGCCAGATTTGACTGCAGGACTTTGACAGGACTGGGAGAAACAGAGACTCCACTCTTGGAGGGCACACACACAGTCATGTGTGCATCAGGACCCAGGGGGAAGGAGCAGTGACCCCACAGGAGACTGAACCAGACCTAACTGCTAGTGTTGGAGTGTCTCCTGCAGAGGCGGGGGGTGGCTGTGGCTCAAGTGGGGACAAGGACACTGGCAGCAGAAGTTCTGGGAAGTACTCCTAGGCATGAATGCTCCCAGAGTCCACCATTAGCCCCACCAAAGAGCCAGGCAGGCTCCACAGCTGGGTTGCCTCAGGCCAAACAACCAACAGGGAGGGAACCCAGCCCAACCCATCAGCAGACAAGCAGATTAAAGTATTACTGAGCTATTCCCACCAGAGCAACACCTGGCTCTACCCACCACCAGTCCCTCCCATCAGGAAGCTTGCACAAGCCTCTTAGATAGCCTCATCCACCAGAGGGCAGACAGCAGAAGCAAGAAGAACTACAATTCTGCGGCCTGTGGAACGAGAACCACATCCACAGAAAGATAGACAAAATGAAAAGGCAGAGGACTATGTACCAGATGAAGGAACAAGATAAAACCCCAGAAAAACAACTAAATGAAGTGGAGAAAGGCAACCTTCCAGAAAAAGAATGCAGAATAATGATAATGAAGATGATCTATGACCTTGGAAAAAGAATGGAGGCAAAGATCAAAGATGCAAGAAATGTTTAACAAACACCTACAAGAATTAAAGAACAAAAAAGAAGAGATGAACATTACAATAACTGAAATGAAAAATACACTAGAAGGAATCAATAGCAGAATAACTGAGGCTGAAGAACGGATAAGTGACCTGGAAGACAGATTGGTGGAATTCATTGCCGTGGAACAGAATAAAGAAAAAAGAATGAAAAGAAATGAAGACAGCCAAAGAGGCCTCTGGGACAACATTAAATGCACTAACATTTACATTATAAGGGTCCCAGAAGGAGAAGAGAAAGAGAAGGGACCCAAGAAAATATTTGAAGAGATTATAGTCAAAAACTTCCCTAACATGGGAAAGGAAACAGCCACCCAAATCCAGGAAGCACAGAGAGTCCCAGGCAGGATAAGCCCAAGGAGAAACACGCAAGACACAAGTAATCAAATTGACAAAAATTAAAGACAAAGAAAAATTATTGAAAGCAACAGGGGAAAAACAACAAGTAACTTACAAGGGAACTGCCATACGGTTAACAGCTGATTTCTCAGCAGAAACTCCATAAGCCAGAAGGGAGTGGCACAATATTTTAAAGTGATGGAAGAATCTACAACAAAGATTACTCTACCTGGCAAGGATCTCATTCAGATTTGACGGAGAAATCAAAAGCTCTACAGACAAGCAAAAGCTAAGAGAATTCAGCACCACCAAACCAGCTCTACAACAAATGCTAAAGGAACTTCTCTAAGTAGGAAACACAAGAAGGAAAAGACCACAATAACAAACCCAAAACAATCAAGAAAATGGTCATAGGAACATACATATCGATAATTACCTTAAATGTGAATGGATTAAATGCTCCAACCAAAAGACACAGGCTTGCTGAATGGATACAAAAACAAAACCCATCTATATGCTGTCTACAAGAGACCCACTTCAGACCTACGGACACATACAGACTGAAAGTGAGGGGATGGAAAAAGATATTCCATGCAAATGGAAATCAAAAGAAAGCTGGAGGGCCTCCCTGGTGGCGCAGTGGTTGAGAGTCCGCCTGCTGATGCAGGGGATACGGGTTCGTGCCCCGGTCTGGGAGGATCCCATATGCCGCGGAGCGGCTGGGCCCGTGAGCCATGGCCGCTGAGCCTGCGCATCCAGAGCCTGTGCTCCGCAACGGGAGAGGCCACAACAGTGAGAGGCCCGCGTACCGCAAAAAAAAAAAAAAAAAAGAAAGCTGGAGTAGCAATACTCATTATCAGATAAAATAGACTTTAAAACAAAGAATGTTACAAGAGACAAAGAAGGACACTACATAATGATCAAGGGATCTATCCAAGAAGAAGATATAACAATTATAAATATATATGCAAGTTCGGTCCTGTGCCACCGTCCTACGCCAGCCTTGAAGTCTTCCTCCCTGCACAGCCTGTGAGCAACAGCCCTTCCCTTGCCCTTGACTGGGCCTCTGGAGCGAGGAGGTGCTGCACGAAAGGAAATCTGAGGCACAGAGAAGTTAACTGCCTGGCTGGTCCAAGATCACAGACTACCATGTGGCTGAAAGGGTCTTGGTGCTCTGGCCGGGTGTCAGACCTGGGCCTCTGAGTGGGAGAGCCGAGTTCAGGACATTTGTCCACCAGAGACCTCTCAGCTCCATGTAATATCAAACGGCGAAAGCTCTCCCAGAGATCTCCATCTCAACGCTAAGACCCAGCTCCACTCAACGACCAGCAAGCTACAGTGCTAGACACCCTATGCCAAACAACTAGCAAGACAGGAACGACAATTTTACCTTATGATTGGCAATGAGTAAGGACATACAAGCCAAAGTACCCAAAAGAGACTAAACCTTTGTAGCAGGCACACAGTTTTGCTGTCCAGCGTTCATCTCACATCTGCCAGGCTAACTGTACCCTGGGGATATCCCTTGGGGAATCTCTCCTCTCGTTTGAAACACAGCTATTTCACAGTGACATTCATTCCAATCTCAGAATCAGTGCCAAGGTCTCAATTAAACACTTGGCCTCAGGGACTGTTATATAACCCAATTCAGCCATGGCTAATTTTGAAGATGTTTAGTGGGAATCTGGGAGAGAAAATTCTTCACTCTCCTCACTGTGGTTTCAGGAGTGAAATATTCTCTTCCCACTGGACCTGAGCAAGAAAGTTTTAGCCCACAGAAGCTCTTAGCAGCTAACTACTGAAGTAATCATTGTGAAAGGCAGAGAGGAAAACTGGAAAGAAACTACGCCTTTTATAAAATCTTCAGCCAGGTAACTTCTTACCTGACTTAACTTTTGGTTTTCTATTTGTGTAAGCCAATCAATCACCATTATGCTTTAAGCTGGTTAAATTGGGCTTTTGTAAGTATATTTGCAAACTTGTAGTAACTTGCAAATAAAATAATTCTGAATGACACACATTTTCTGTTTCTTTGATCTATACATATATATCATTCTTTAAATAGCAGATACAGGCCTTTAGTTAGTAAGCAAAAGCAATGACTTATGAATGAACCGAACAAGTGTAAACTCCTTAGTAACGGTTTTCATTTGTTGCAGATCACTTAAAGTCTTTTATCGTGTAAGTTTTTCCCACTTTATTAACTTTAACTTAATTTTTTAATGATGTGTTAACAGTGGTTATTACTTCAACAATTTTTCTTAATGGTTAAAATGGTAAATTTTATGTTACGTACGTTTTGTCACAAAAAAATTTTTCAAAATAAAAATTTTCCTAAAGAGTTGATAACAGAAAAGTGGGGAGGGCTGAGCATCGGCCTTGGGGACTTGAGGGTTGAAAAGAAACTTGCAGATGTCCTTTTGGTTGACTTTGAATAGAGAAAGGACACTGGGGTGTGGCGTGCCTGGTGGGTTTCCTTTGCCCTCCCCTAAACTCTGAGCCCAGGCGTCCACCGCTTCCCACCACCCTCACTGTTCTGCACACTGACCTCAGCTGGACCACCAGATGGGACCCCTGCTGGCCTGGGGCCTGCGAGTGATGGGGGCCAGGGTGCCCGCAGTCCCCCAGTAGCGGCGGGCCCCAGCCCCAAGGAGGATGTGACCCTTTCACAGGCAGCTAGCTGGGTCCGCATGGACTCTCCAGCTGCTCCATCTCCACAGTGGTGGGAACGTGGGAAGCTGAGAGTCCACGTGCATCCTCCGACGTCACAGGTCACGCCCCTCGACGTCACAGGTCACATCTTCTGCTGCCCCAGGCCACGTCATGACCTCTGACTTCACAGGGCACACTCACTGGCGGCATTATGTCCTTACGGACCCCTGTAGGCAGGCATCCGCGTTTCCCCGCCGTGTTGTGCTCAAGGCCATGGAGTGTGGTGCTTCCGCGAGGAAGCTGGTCCTGGTGCCAGCGGGTTCCCTGCGCAGGTGCCTGGTGGGGGCTGAGAGGACCTTTTCCACCATCCTGCATTCAACTGGGGCAGCAGCTCCCTGGAGGGAGACACACCCACGGGTGAGTCCCGGTGACGTCACACGTAGATTGTCCTTGGAAATGGACTCTGAGCCCAGCTCAGATCCCAGATGTGCTGGGCCAGTGTCTGTTATATGCTCTGGATCCCGTGATTGGGACGAGGTTCCCTGGCCTCCCATCTCTGGGAGGCTGACCCTGGACCACACTTGGTCCCGCCGTCGTTCTGAGCAGGCAGCTGCTGTGGGGGACGATCAGGAGGCGGCCAGCCGGGAAAACGATGGTCGGACGCCAGAGTGTCCGTGTTTCTCCCTGTTTCCTGCGCACCCAGGGAAGGCGTGTCTCCTGGAACCTGAACGCAGGCAGGTGAGTTTCCTGTGCTCTCCTCTGCCTAGTGGCTGGGTTGGGTGACACCGGCCATAAATTCATATTTCTCATTGAGACCCACTGAGTCTGTTTCAAACAGTAGCCTCAGAAAAACACAAAAAAGCATAATACAACTAGTGGATACATTTCACATTTCAACAAATATCTCTGAGTGCTGTTTGTGTCAGGCCTTGTTCTTAGCCCCAGGGATACAGTAGTGAACAAGGATGAAACCCCATCCTTGTCAGCATGAGTATGGGGAGGAGGGGAGACAAACAAAAATGCATAAACAATTACCTAAATAGACATTTCTACAAAGAAGACATACAGATGCTCAACATCACTAATCATTAGAGAAATGCAAATCAAAACTACAATGAGGTATCACCTCACTCTGGTCAAAATGGGCATCATCAGAAAATCTACAAACAACAAATGCTGGAGAGGGTGTGGAGAATAGGGATACAGCCACTATGGAGAACAGTATGGAAGTTCCTTAAAAAACTAACAATAGAATTACCATATGACCCAGCAATCCCACTACTGGGCATATACCCAGAGAACACCATAATTCAAAAAGACACATGCGCCCCAATGTTCATTGCAGCACTATTTACAATAGCCAGGACATGGACGCAACCTAAATGTCCATCAACAGGGGAATGCATAAAGAAGATGTGGCACATATATACAATGGAATATTACTCAGCCATAAAAAGAATGAAATTGGGTCATTTGTAGAGACGTGGATGGACCTAGAGACTGTCATACAGAGTGACGTAAGTCAGAAAGAGAAAAACAAATATTGTATATTAATGCATATATCTGGAATCTAGAAAAATGGTATAGATGGTCTTATTGGCAAAGCAGAAATAGAAACACAGACGTAGAGAACAAACGTAGGGACACCAGGGCAGGGGGATGAATTGGGAGATGGGTATTAAATGGTTACACTATTGTATATATACACTATTGATACTATGTATAAAGTAGACAACTAATGAGAACCTCCTGTATAGCACAAGGAACTATACTCAATGCTCTGCAGTGACCTAAATGGGAAGCAAATCCAAAAAAGAGGGGATATATGTGTATGTATAGCTGATTCACTTTGCTATACAGTAGAAACTAACACAACATTGTAAAGCAACTATACTCCAATAAATTTTTTTTTTAAAGTGCTGTGTCACAGATGGTGATGCATGCTATAAAAACAATGTAGGGAAGGCAGAAGGGAGAACTGGCAGTAAGGAGGACTGATTTTAATTAGTGTGATCCAAAAGGCCATACTAGTTAAATAGTGTTCTAGTACAACACGACATGTCATGTACTGGCCATATCCCTGAATTCTCAGATTTTTTTTTTTCTGAAGTAATGCCATTATCTTGCTAAGAAGGGTATTATATGTAACTCTATTGGTTTTTCTATTTACTTGATGTTACAAAATGTGCTGTGTATCAACAAGAATAAATTATTTATGTATTACTCCAAAGAACATTGAAAATTTATGAATTTCTATTAATCCCATTTTACTCTATTTTATTGTACTTGAGAGCTGTGACCTATCTAGAGATTTCAGATAAATTAAGCTAATTAAAGCATGGAAATAGAAGGGTGAAAATGGCATACACGTAAATTGCTTAATGCAAATTTAAATTAATGAGTAAAGCAAATTTAGAAGTGCCCTGTTTTTATACAATTAATACACTGTTGTCTCTTTGCCAGTACAGTCAAGTCACAATTATCATATCCATAAAAAGTGTTTTCTGAAATTTGACTTTTATACGTTTTAATATTTAGAGGTTCAGGATAATTTTAACAGAAATACTTTCTTTTCAATTTTTCTGATGGACTGGTAGTTTATCTTAGGGTTATACATTATAAAGCTTATTTTGTTAAATATCAATGTTTATTTTTAGTGAAATCACTTTGTAGTTTTGTTTTTTTTGTCTGTAGCACACACAGACATACATATGCTTAAGATATTAATTTTATTATATAAACACATAATTAGTAAAGTAGGGAAATGCAAAAAGAAAGGTGTGGAATAAAATAAACAAATTAATGCTGATTAAAAAGCATATGGAGGAAAATGAAGAGAAGAACAATGGCAAGCTAAGAATTAAAGATGTATTTAGATGTTTCCTTGGATACTTAAGTGTATCCAAGGAAACACACATACATATGTGCATACATACATACACACACACAAACACGTACATGTACATCATTTAAATACATTGTCATAGCCTGTGTTTCTATTAGTAGAGTTTCCTTCTTTTTTCTGGCTTTATTGAGGTAAAATTGACAAATAAAATTTTTATATATTTAAGGTGAATAACATGATATAATATGTATACATCATGGAATGATTACCACAGTCAACATAGTTAACACATCTTTTACCTCACAGTTACTATTCTTTGCATGTGTGTGTGTGTGTGTGTGTGTGTGTGTGGTGAGAATACTCAAGATCTACTCTCTCAGCAGATTTCAAGTATACAATATAGTATTATGAACTATAGTCAGCATGCCGAAAATTAAACCCCCTGAACTTATTCATCTCATACTAAGAGTTTGTACTGTTTGACCAACATTTCCACATTTCCTCCATCCACCAGTTTCTGGCAACCACAATTGTATGAGTTTAGCTTCTTTAGATTCCACACATAAGTGAGATCATACAGTATTTGTCTTCCTCTGTCTTCCTTATTTCACTTAGCATAATGTCCTCCAGATTCATCCACATTGTTGTAAATGGCAGAATATTTTTTTCATGGCTGAATAATATTCCATTGTATTATATGTATACTACATTTTCTTTATCCATTCATCTGTTGTTGCACACTTAGGTTGTGTCCATATCTTGGCTACTGTGATTAATACAGCAATGAATATGGGAGTATAGACATATCTTGGATATCTAGATTTCATTTCTTTTGGATATATACCCAGAAGTAGGACTGCTGGATCATATGGTCATTTTACTTTTTAAGACATCTCCATACTGTATTCTATAGTGGCTGTATCAATTTACATTCACATCAACAGAGTGCAGGGTTCCTTATCTCCACACCCTCATCCACGCTTGTTATCTCTTGTCTTCCTGATAATAGCTATCATAACAAGTGTTAGGATTGTGCTTTGACTTGCATTTCCCTGATGATTAGTGATGGTGAGCACCTTTTCATATACCTCTTGGCCATTTTTATGTCATTGGAAAAATGTCTATTTGGGTCCTTTGCCCTTTAAAAATTGGATTATTTGTGGTTTTGCTATTGAGTTGTATGAGTTACTTACATATTTTATCTATTAACCTTTATCAGATATATGGTTTGCAAATGTTTTCTCCCAATACATATGTTGCTTTTTCATTTTTTGTTGATTGTTTCCTTTGCTGTACAGAAGCCTCTTAGTTTGATGTAGTCTCATTTGTTTATTTTTGCTTTTGCTGCCTGTGTTCTTAATGTCGTATCCAAAAATCATTACCAAGACCAAAATCAAGGAGCTTTTTCTCCATATTTTCTTCTAAGGGTTTTATGATTTCAGATTTTACATTTAAGTCTTTAATCCATTTAGAGTTTAGTTTTGTGTATGTTGTAAGATAAGGGTCCAATTTCATTATTTTTTGTGTGTGAATATTCAGGTTTCCCAACACCATTTATTAAAGAGACCATCATTTTCTCCTTGTGTATTCCAAATTGGAAAGGAAGAAGTTAAATAGTCCCTGTTTGTAGATTATGTATATTGAAAACCCTAAAGACTAAACACACACACACACACACACACACACACACACACACACTGTTAGAACTAAAAAATGAATTTGGTAAAGTTGCAGGATACAAAACTAACATATAAAAACATCAGCCACATTTCTACACACCTACAATGAGCTATCAAAAAGAAATTAAGAGAACGATGTCATTTATAATAACAGCAAAAAAGAATAAAATACTTAGGAATAAATTTAACTAAGGAGGTGAAATATCTATACACTGAAAGCTACAAGACTTCGATGAGAGAAACTGAAGACACAAAAAAATGGAAAGGTATCCCGTGTTCATGGATTAGAAGAATTAACATTGTTAAAATGCCCATAGTACCCAAAGCAATGTACAGATTCAATGTAATCCTTATCAAAATTCCAATGGCATTCTTCACAGAAATAGAAAAACAACCCTAAAGGTTTTATATAACCACAAAACCAAGCAATCTTGAGAAAGAACAACAAAACTGGAAACATCACACCTCCTGATTTCAAACTACATGTCCAGACTTTAGCTAAGCAACAACACGGTAGCTGCCTTGGCATCCATTTTGTTTGGCCAAGCAGCCTGCAGTGACCTTAAACTGGCACTAGCCCCCTTCTGCAAGCACATTACCTAGGTAGCAGCCTGCAGAGTAAGCAAATGTAAACAAATGTAAGTTCCTGATATGACATCCCAGCAGTCCTTCTGATCAACAGTATCACCTGCTTCTCAGAGCCTTCCCTTTATGTGCTCTTTATATAAGACCCCCATTGGGCTTACCAAAACCCTGCTCTTTGGTTTGAATTGACCAATCTGGCCTTAGCAGGGGAATCCCGAAGCACTCCACCCATAGACACTAATCAAGTCACATGCCCCAGGTCTGCACTCTGCCTTGACCTCCCAGTGCAGCCCCTGGAGGTGAGTGAGGTACTTCTCTATTTCAGTTCCTCCTGTGGTCTGCTGTTGAACCATGCCTCACCTTCTCTGGAACCCTGTGCTCCACACTTAGGGTTAATTTGACAAATTTATAACACTCTCTTACAAAGCTACAGTAGTCAAAATACTATGGTACTGGTATAAAAACCAATGGATCAATGGAACAGAATAGAAAGCCCAGAAATAAACTCATGAATATGTGGTCAACTACTCTTTAACAAGGGTGCCAACAATATTAGTATTAGTAGAGTTTTTGAATTAAAGAAAATAACTTAGGTAAACAATATTAGATCAAGAATTACTGGAATCTGAGACTTTGTTTCCATTAGCTTTTAATCTATATTCTTATATCCCTGTGAGTTTTCATTACAAGCAAGGAAATTTATCACAAGCCTATGTGATTCCCATATATTTTGTCATGAACTTTTAAAAAAATAACATGCTCTCAATCCATTTGTAAATTCAAACACCTTCAAAACTCCTTCCAAAATCATCAACCAAATTACACTTTTGAAATTGTACCTACACTTGCCAATCACTTCTTAACAAATCATGTCGCTGGTTATCAGGTTAGTATATTCTATATTTCACCCTGATTACAACAACAGTTTTAAGTGCCAAGAATTCTCTGTAGTTTGGATTGCTTTAACTCATAGCTGTCTGTCAGTTAATTACGATTGTCTCATCGCCATTTTAAGTTTTATAGTAATTTCTAATTAAAAAGTTTTAATGTTTTTCTCTATTCCATAAATTGTCTGTTTCCTATAAATTAAGAACCAGATTAATCATTACAGATAAGTGTGGTAGACTTTTTTTTGAAGGTAGGAAGGTCTTTCCCAGTTAGATTGTAGATTTATATCAAATTATTATTTTTATCAAATTATTTTTATCAATAAAATGAAGTATGTCTTCTCTCCTATGAAGAAGAACTCATATAAACCTGAAAATTATGCTAGTATTTTGTTTCTACTTTGTAATTACTCTGCTTATATTATCCTAACCTTGTGTTTATCTTTACTATTCCTATCCAGGAATGAAATATAATTTTAACATCAAAAGCCATACACCATTGTCTGAATTGTTTTTCCCATTATGACTAAAATATTTGAAGATATGAAAATGCTTTGGGGTCAAAATCCTAATAAAAGTCAAATAGTATAGGTTTTTACCTATACAATGCCAGTATACCTGACTGACAAATATAATATTTAGATAATTTAAATAATTTCAAAGTATCTACTCTTTTGTGATTCTCTACATATTTGCCCTTCTGAAAACAAAACATATGAATTAAATAGTTCATATTTTTGCTGCTTTTTGAAATACTGTGTTACCATTGCTCATCTGTAAAATAGTAATAATGATTTTGATCTTATTTGACCATAGTTAGTATTTCCTTTATTTAATTAAAATATTTTACTTAAAATATTTTTCTTGCTCTTAAGGCCCTATTTTTCATGCATTTTGGTTTTAAGTTACCTTAACATAAGTTTACAGGCAGTTGGTAACATTGTAAATTGATTTTAAAAGGCAAAAGATGTTTCTTTTTGATTCATCAGTATTTAAATGCTGCAAAAATACTTATTATTTGGTAAACTAAGTGGCATTGCTTACTGTGTAAAATTTACATTCCATTTTTTTCACACGTTGAGGGAAATCACACTTGAACTTGATAAAATGACCTATTCATTGTAAACTTTACATTTAGCTATGAGATTCAAATGTATTCAAACATATACTACCTTGAGGCCTTAAGGAGAAAAAACATTTTGCTAAATATAAAGACATCAGTTATCCCATGAACAATGTTTGATGTATACTTCAGTGATGGCCATATTTATTCTGTCTGCTTAACTATCTGTAAGTTCTCATCCTTCATTGACAATCATTCATTAAATTACTTATATTCTGTTAAATATTTTGAACATGCTGAATGACTTAAAGGCCTACAGAGTATTGAAGTAAGGTAAAGAAAGCCTAAATTCAGACAGAATTTTACTGACTTAAGCTAAAAGACTATACTTAAAAAGACATTTTACTTTTTACCAGTCTCTTTCAACATCTTCAAGAAGACTTTGCAAAATGGCTTTTGTACATTATAAAGTTGAATAGTACTTATTTTATTATAGGTCTCTACAGTCAAGGAGAGAGCCTTTTAATTTTCTTTGTTGACAGACCTGAAGCCAGAATTCAAATAAACAGAAAGGGCTTCTTCCTATGCCTCTTAGAAAAAAAGAAAAACAAAAACTAAGTAACATAGAAATAGTGTATGTACTCTGGAAACTGAGGTAAATGAGAAGCAAAACCAGAAAGTCAATCACTATTTTTAAACATCTAGTCAAGGGGATGATGAGACTCACAAAGCACAAATTACCATCGTAAACAGAGAGGAGCTCACTTAAGACATGGTTCTTCAGGTGATGACAGGGTAAAAGAAATATCTACAAATCAATTTAAATTGTTTTTATTTTCTGATGATGGTTTGAGACAGAGCCCAGGCTACTTGCATGACACTTGTAAAGATGGCACAGTCAGTAAAACATTGATCTCTGACTTCTCTACCTTCCTTTGGTTCAGTAATAGGCCAGGTTTACAAATCAGAGGGACTTTAGCTTATTCAGTTTTTAATAACTATGTATCATTATTCCAGTGTAACAAAGAAAGGTATAATCCCTATGAAAGTAAGTTACTTTTAGGTCAACTGGTTTTAGAGTAGTGAGCTTGTGGTTTGAACCAAGGCTGTATCACATCAAACCTCATACTAACATCCTATCAGACCATAGCATCAACTTCCAGAATTCCAGAGTAGAAATGAGAATTTGGTCACTGCTAATCATACACTACATTAACATGAATCCTGTTTTGATGCACAAGAAAACCTCAAAGGATTTTAGAACACTTTTTCTTTTTTTTTAAAATAAATTTATTTATTTAATTACCTAAAATTACATTACATACAGCACATACTGAGAATAGTACCCCCAAGGCATTGCTTGTATTTTAACTAAATGACCTTGGAATAAAAACAGTCACAAATCTACAGTAGACACTTGTCATTTCACGGTACATTAAAGAAGTTTTTGACAGAATTCTAATACCTTTGTTCATGTGAGACTGTGTTATGGAACATATATATCACTTGATTTCCCAAAATGTCTAAAAGTATATTTTATATTAAAATCTTAAAACTTATACATATTTATGACAGCAATATTGGTGATTGCATACAAAATCAAAGGAAATTTTTTTAATTTCTCCTAGTCATAGCAGCCAGGAAAATATATACCATTAACATATGAACACGTAAATATATCTCCTTCTAGTAATTATATTTATATCTATACTTATATTTATAGATATATATGCAAAATTAATTCTGGGACACATATCTCATTTATTACCAAGTTTATTTTACTTATTTTAATATATTTATCTTATTTAAATGTTTTTCAAAACTATTTTATTATATATTCATATTTATCCTTATTTTGTGTTTGCTTATACAGTATCTAGTTAAATATACTTGTTTGTGGGATATTCAGGGTTCTTTTCTAATATTGCTACTATAAATTCTACATTGAACAATAAACTTGCATATGAATGAATTTTTTTAATCACAAAGAGAAGATAAATACAATCCTAAGGATTATTACTGATCCCAGAATTATTAAAGCAGAAAATTTTATCAAAAATAGGAAAATATATTTAAATAGTAAAGGATATGCATACAGGAGAGCACAATCAATATGCAAGCATAAATCTTAAATAACTGTTTGCCAGGTGAGTGCTGCATTTCAAATACTTTGCCAGGTGATTAAAATTTCGCTTGGCAAGTTTCAAAAGCACCTGGTAGAAGATGCTAAGATGGAAACCAGACACACTTCACACTTTCTATCTGAATTTGTTAAAGTGCATTTGAGTGAAATGTAGAAATGAAGTAGAAATCTCACATAGCTGCTTGCTATGCAGTGGTAAGTAAAAATATAAATGGCAGAACCTCAGGAGGTGTAATGCACTTCAAATTGAGTGCAGGGTCTGCATGTGTGGAAAATGGACAGGTCTGACCCAGTATTTTTTAAAGCTTACCTTACATCCTATAAAAACTTAGAAATTTTATCATACAGAAAAAGAACTTCCTCTTTCTATAGCATTTCATTTAAAAACCTACCATCTCAGTTCCTCACTTAAGAACATTTGCAAAGCTTATCAACTAGACCAGCAATATCTACAATATTTATAAGTAAATATTTGATTTTTGAAAAAAAAAAAAAGACTTTAGTCCTCAAGAAGACACAGAAATGTTCTTACTTGTGTCCAACAGTTCCATTTCATGGTCAGTCATCCAAATATATGTTGTGATTTTATTTTATTTTTACATAATATGTAATAGAATCATTGATGTCTAAGAGAAAATATATTCGAATTAATTTGTGTATAAATTTTAGTACTGGGATTTTACATTTTAGTTATAATACTGTATGGTTTTCAGAAAAGCAATTATGTTTTATCTCATTATTTTCACACAACCCTGTGAAGTAAGCAGTTATTATTATCCCCTTGGAACGGTTAAAATAATTGTAACCAAAGAAAGTTTTATGTGACTGAGTCAAAGTTAAACAACTT
This sequence comes from Hyperoodon ampullatus, assembly GCF_949752795.1. Taxonomy (NCBI): domain Eukaryota; kingdom Metazoa; phylum Chordata; class Mammalia; order Artiodactyla; family Ziphiidae; genus Hyperoodon; species Hyperoodon ampullatus. The sequence continues at coordinate 185,789,553 of NC_136915.1, forward strand.
GTAAGCAGTGGATGGGAGACATAAAAGTGGTTTTCTGGGGAATTCCCTGGCAGTCCAGTGGTTAGGACTTGGCGCTTTCACTGCCCACGACCAAGGTTCAATCCCTGGTAGCCAAAAAAAAAAAATGCTTTTCTGGCCACTATTCTTACGTTATTTCTTGCAAACATCTGAGTCAAGAAAAACTAAGTTCTGTCAAAAAAAAAAAAAAAGTTAGAAGAATAAAGCCAAGGAAGATATGAATGGTTTTTTAACCTATCATTTTATATTCTTAGTACATTTTATATATATGCCTAATAAGGCAAAAAATCCAGAGGGTATAGCTTTAGTTAAATATTTTAGAAGTGTGTTTATATATTTAAAAAGCTGAGCATTAGAGAAATTAGGTGAGATAATTACCTTTATAATCAAGTACCTATATCTGTGACATTGATTTGTGGCAATAAACTACATGTCAAAATTAATTTATACATTTAATTTAAATGTTCTGGATAGAACACAGGGCTCTCAAGAGATTCCATGTAATTTTAAAAGTGTATAACTTGGTAATAAAATGGCATACTTAATATTTGTAAACTAATACAAAAAACTGATAAAGCCAGAAAATGGTGGATGATTTCCACATTCATCACATAAGGGTTCTTTATAAATAAAACAATGTAAATTTTCTGAGAGTAGGGAAAAAAATGCTTGAGCATCAGCAGGCAAATCAGCTTGCACAGGGGACTGCTATAAAGGGCTTGATGTCTCAGCATTTCTCCTCTCGGTGGAAAGAGACCTATTCTCGAATTAAAGCTCGCTAAACAGATAAAGGTTGAACTTTTCAACTGCAAAGTAGGTATAGGAATTGCTCCCTGCTTTTACTAAGACAAGCAGTAAAATTTTACTACACACACCACCAATTGGACTTTTCAGCATTAAATAGCAGAGAGTCTATTGTGTGGCTGTCTGCAATATAAATGAGGGCTGGAGAGGGAAGCGGTAAACAGGCATCTCAACTTGTTCACAGGAAGGTGTAGAATCAAAAGTAGTAAAGCACCTGTTTTTCTTTGATGAGGTTTCTGACTTCTTGATATTTCAACTTTCACGTGCCAAAAGCACTCTATGTTAGAGGAGTGGAAAGAAAGGGTTGAATGAAAATTAGAAAAGTAAAAATTGGCATTTGTATGGCTGGGCCAGATGTATAAAATCATTAGTTTTATCCCAGTGACAGAATTTTATGGAAAACAATAAAAACTACATAAAAGATTGCTGATAGAATCACTTTACTCTCTATTAGCATTAGTTTAGATGTGTATGAGAGTGAATATGCACCAGGGAGAAGAAAGTATGGAGAACTGTTTTTTTTTTTGACCATTAAGTTAATGGAGCTGATAAATGGAATTGTAACATTGACACTAAGTGACAGTCTTGTTCCTTTAAAATCTGCTGTTTCATTCTAGTTACTTCAACCTTGAATTTCTAATGTGTGAAGCTATTACATTTAATAGTTGTGCTTGGTGATTTTATGAGATTCTAAAGAATAATAAAAGAAATGCCACTTCTGCCTGAGTAAAGAAAGTTAAAACACATTAGTGAAATTTCAAATCTGTATCTACATATAATCGTTAATTTATTTAAAATAAAATCCATTTGCTTTTTCACGCTGAAGATGAGAAAGAACAGTGCCATGTAGCCAGCGAAGGGGACTTATTTCTTCCTGTATTTAAAGAACCAAAGTAGAGAATGAAATCATTTTTTTGTTTTCACATAATTGTTCTTTTCCTGGGAGGGCAAAACATATCCATGAGTATTTTCCTGGAGAGAGAAACTTGGTCCTTTTCTATAACTTTTCATATGTAAACCTAACATCCATTAAAAAAATAGTAACTAATACTTATGGCCTATATAGATTTAAATGAAGAAAATTTAATCACATGATTTAGAGAGAGTACAAATAAAATTTTCTCTGTCAGTAGTCTTGGAAATGTGTTGTTTGACATGAAGGATAAGCACTGGAGTTCTCTTTGTTAGATCTACTTGAATTCCAGTCAAATTATTGAATTAGGCATGTATGTTTTTGAGAAATTTAAATTCTTTATCATACTTTTATATCTCCACACATTTTTGAAAATAAGATTGTAACTTTTAATAACATTAATAAAAATCTAGTGCCAGATATTTTTTACAGGGAAAATTAATTACAAATCCGGGGAAAAATTTTCATGGATTTTTATATTAGAAAAAGAACAACTCTGGCTTAAAAAAATGAGATATGTTCACAAGAAAATGAGGAAGGAAGGAAGGAAGAGAAGGAGGGAGGGAGGGAGGAAGGAAGGAAGGGGCAAATATATCAAAAGCTAATCTTGAAATTGTACAATAGTAAGTATAGGTTACTCTTTTTTTAATTATAAATTTCAGAAGATTCAAGTTCTTAAAAATATAAAGCCAACTAAAAGAGTAAATAAACAAACTCAGGGAACAGCTGTATCCAAAAACTGCATCTTCCATACAAAAAAAAAAAAAAAAATAGACCAAAGGATTACTTCTGTAAAATTATCATGTTCATAAATGCTTGATTGGGGCGAGGGCGGGGGGGAAGGGGGCAAGGGAGGAGTTATTTCTAATTTACATCCACATCTAGAAGGGAATATTGAAACTTGATCCAACTGTTGTGACTGAAAGTAAATAGGCTACACAACAAACATTTTATAAAGTGCAACATTAAATAAACACAAGCTAATGCTGGCACAGTTGATTTATAAGTAAAACTTCAAATTGATTTATACTACAATTGTCTTTTTTTTCAAAGAATAATTTTCAATTAGTTGTAGTCCTTGATTGTAAAACTAACTAGCATCAACGGATGATTTTACAACTTGGCTATATTTATCGATGAATAAGTGACTCTGGGTGTGTAGCTTGCCCCTGTTTTGAAGAGTGCTTCTCTGCAGTGCTTTTGTTTAGAATCTCTCAGCTGGACAGTCAACATATGAAAAACAGATGCCAAGACAGTGTCTAATCTTACTTTCATTTAATCATTCATTTATTTATATATCCATCTATTTATACACTTCCAGCATGAGTCCATAAGGATTTGAGGGGAAGAATTTTAACTAGTCTTTCTATTACATTTTGCTGTATAACAACTCCAAAACATAGAGGTGTAATACAACAACGATTTTAATTTTCTTACATGATTCCTTAGCATGGGCTGAGATCAGCTGGGCTGCCATTGTGGTGTGGCTGTGTCGGGCTGGAGGGTAGAGACTAGAATCAGCTGGCTTGCTGAAATGACTAGTGTATTGCTTTGAAGAATAAGAAACAGTCATGCTGTGAGACAGAAAGAACTCACAATTTAGCAAATTTTCCTTCGTACTATTCCATATCTTATTAGTATCTATTAAAATGAAAACTTTTTATTTGTTACACCCATATGAAATCTCCAAAATTTTGACTACTAGCAACCAAGGACAAGTCAAGTTGTATTGCTTTTGTCTTAATCATTCACATCTGACTTGAGAGCCCTTTAGTAACGAGACCAAAATTAATGCAAACACAAAAGCTGTTAAGTTCTAAGAATTTCCTTAACATCTCAATTGAGAAAGTCCATCGCTGGTTAACTATACAATGTGAAACTTTACAGTAAAGTGTAAAGATGACACTTAAAGATCATTTCCTTGCCTTCATGAAGCTTTCAATCTATTAGATGCTACAGGCAATACCCAAGAGAAAAAATATCTAACAAAATTCCAGTAGCAGTAACTATGATGAAAAGTAAAGCAGAGTAAGTTATGCAAATTTCATACAACATAGATTAATCCATAACACCCGACTGACATTTGTTATCTTTAACTGTGTGAGGGAGACTACTACACTGTTGACACTGGAGGCCACTAATGGAATATAGAACTGTTGGTGCTCATCTCTTCTACAGTCTCCTACAGATCTGGGTGTGACCTGAGATTTTCTTGAATTTATCAAATTTAGGAGAAATAACACTCTGTCCCTTTGAGTTCTCAGCCTTTATAACCCTGACAGCTTCTGCTTTGGGCACTTGGGAAGCAAGTTGCAAATTTCATTAGAGTTCACAAAAGTGTTTGCTGAGATGATAATTTGAGCAGAGATATGAATTAGCTAAGAGAATAAGACACTTGAAGATTTTGGAGAAGCTGCAGGCAGAGAAAATAGTGAGAACAAAGGCAAGCAAATAGTAAGGATCCAGTAGCAATTTCAAGAATTTGGGCAGCAACATTTCAATAGTTTTAACTGTGTCCAAAGACTGTCATTTCTATCATGCCTTAATCTTTTCTAATGTGCCAAAGCCACACTCACTTAGCTAAAGCTGCTATACAAATCCTTGTCAATTAGCTTACCATTTAACAGTATCTTCCAAAGGCACTAGATTTTTTTGATGGCTTTTAAATCTTGGCTGCCACAAAACATTTACTTCTTTAAAGATTTATTGGCAAAAATTGAGGCATTGCTCCAGTGAAGTTACCCTCACAACTCAGAATCAACTGAAAGAAATCTTATGTGTGCCTCCAAAGCCAATGATTCATTTCAATTCCATATGTAACATCCCAAATAAAGGTACCTAGAATTTTTTGGAAGGTCATAAATTACTGAAGTATAAGACCTATCACAGGACTTCCTTGGTGGCACAGTGCTTAAGAATCTGCCTGCTAACACAGGGGACACTGGTTCGAGCCCCAGTCTGGGAGAATCCCATGTGCCACAGGGCAGCTAAGCCCGTGTACCACAACTATGGAGCCTGCACTTTAGAGCCCGTGAGCCACAACTACTGAAGCCCAAACGCCTAGAGCCTGTGCTCCACAACAAGAGAAGCCACTGCAATGAGACGCCTGCACACCGCAACTAGAAAAAGCCCATGCACAGCAAGGAAGACCCAACGTAGCCAAAAATAAATAAATAAATTCATTTAAAAAAAAAAGATTTAAAAAAAAACCTATCATAAAAGTTGGATGAAATTCTAGTTCAAAACCATTACAGCTCTAAAATATGTTCTTTACCTGACCATCTCATTAAGTAGAATTACATTTCAAAGAGATATATATAAATACCTTTTTCTACAAAGTATTTACTCACAATGGGCATTATTGAGTTTATTATGCCAACTTTAAAATGGTTAAGAGGAAAACACCCAACAACTACAGTACATTTTACTGTCACTTTTGTCAAGAAGAAACATATTTTCTTCAACAATTATTTCACATTCTTTTATGTGGTGGTCATTATTCCAAATGCTTTGGTATTTTATGAGTTCATTTGATTAGTTTCCCCATAGAGTTCTCCTTACTTTCTGTCCCAACTTCAGTGCCTTCTGATCACTGAAATTATCGTGGCAAACTACTGTTCCCATCCTTGGAAAATTGCCCAATAAGCAGCAGCAGAGGCACCAAAGCCTGGATTAAAATTAAAGACAAAGAAAAACTATTGAAAGCAGCAAGGGAAAAGTGACAAATAACATACAAGGAAACTCCCCCTAAGGTTAAAAGCTGATTTCTCAGCAGAAACTCTACAAGCCAGAAAGGAGTGGAATGATATACTTAAAGTGATGAAAGGGAAGAACCTACAACAAAGATTACTCTACCAAGCAAGGATCTCATTCAGATTCTACGGAGAAACCAAAAGTTTTACAGACAAGCAAAAGCAAAGAGAATTCAGCACCACCAAACCAGCTCTATGACAGATGCTAAACGAACTTCTCTAAGTAGGAAACACAAGAGAAGTAAAGGACCTACGAAAACAAACCCAAAACAATCAAGAAAATGGTCATAGGAACATACATATCGATAATTACCTTAAACGTGAATGGATTAAACACTCCAACCAAAAGACACAGGCTTGCTGAATGGATACAAAAACAAGACCCATACATATGCTGTCTACAAGAGACCCACTTCAGACCTACGGACACATACAGACTGAAAGTGAGGGGATGGAAAAAGATATTCCATGCAAATGGAAATCAAAAGAAAGTAGAAGTAGCAATACTTATATCAGATAAAACAGACTTTAAAATAAAGAATGTTACAACAGACAAGGAAGGACATTACATAATGATCAAGGGATCAATCCAAGAAGAAGATATAACAATTATAAATATATATGCACCCAACATAGGAGCATCTCAATACATAAGGCAACTGCTAACAGCTATAAAAGAGGAAATCGACAGTAACACAATAATAGTGGGGGGACTTTAACACCTCACTTACACCAGTGGACAGATCATCCAAAATGAAAATAAATAAGGAAAAAGAAGCTTTAAATGACACAATAGACCAGACAGATTTAATTGATATTTATAGGACATTCCATCCCAAAACAGCAGATTACACTTTCTTCTCAAGTGCGCATGGAACATTCTCCAGGACAGATCACATCTTGGGTCACAAATCAACCCTCAGTAAATTTAAGAAAATTGAAGTCATATCAAGCATCTATTCTGACCACAACGCTATGAGATTAGAAATGAATTACAGGGAAAAAAACGTAAAAAACACAAACACATGGAGGCTAAACAATACATTATTATATAACCAAGAGATCACTGAAGAAATCAAAGAGGGTATCAAAAAATACCTATAGACAAATGACAATGATAACACGATGATCCAAAACCTACAGGATGCAGCAAAAGCAGTTCTAAGAGGGAAGTTTATGGCTATACAAGCCCACCTCAAGAAACAAGAAAAATCTCAAATAAGCAATCTAACGTTACACCTAAAGGAACTACAGAAAGAAGAACAAAAAAACCCCCAAAGTTAGCAGAAGGAAAGAAAACATCAAGATTAGAGCAGAAATAAATGAAATAGAAACAAAGAAAACAATAGCAAAGATCAATAAAACTAAAAGCTGGTTCTTTGAGAAGATAAATAAAATTGAGAAAGCATTAGCCAGACTCATCAAGAAAAAGAAGCAGAGGAATAAAATCAATAAAATTAGAAATGAAAAAGAAGAGGTTACAAAAAACACCAAAGAAATACAAAGCATCCTAAGAGACTACTACAAGGAACTCTATGGCAATAAAATGGACAACCTGGAGGAAATGGACAAATTCTTAGAAAGGTATAACCTTCCAGGACTGAACCAGGAAGAAATAGAAAATATGAACACACCAATCACAGGTAATGAAATTGAAACTGTGATTAAAAATCTTCCAACAAACAAAAGTCCAGGACCAGATGGCTTCACAGGTGAATTCTATCAAACATTTACAGAAGAGCTAACACCCATCCTTCTCAAACTCTTCCAAAAAACTGCAGAGGAAGGAACACTACCAAACTAATTCTATGAGGCCCCCATCACCCTAATACCAAAACCAGACAAAAATACTACAGAAAAAGAAAATTACAGACCAATATCACTGATGAATATAGATGCAAAAATCCTCAACAAAATACTAGCAAACAGAATCCAACAACACATTAAAAGGATCATACACTATGATCAAGTGGGATTTATCCTAGGGATTCAAGGATTCTTCAATATATACAAATCAATCAATGTGATACACCATATTAACAAACTGAAGAAGAAAAACCATATGATCATCTCAATAGATTCAGAGAGAGCTTTTAACAAAATTCAACACCCATTTATGATAAAAACTCTGCAGAAAGTGGGCACAGAGCGAAACTACCTCAACATAATAAAGGGTAAATATGACAAACCCACAGAAAACGTCATTCTCAATGGTGAAAAACTGAAAGCATTTCCTCTAAGATCAGGAACAAGACAAGGATGTCCACTCTCACCACTATTATTCAACATAGTTTTGGAAGTCCTAGCCATGGCAATCAGAGAAGAAAAAGAAATAAAAGGAATACAAATTGGAAAAGAAGAAATAAACTGTCACTGTTTGCAGATGACATGATACCATACATAGAGAATCCTAAAAATGCCACCAGAAAACTACTAGAGCTAATCAATGAATTTGGTAAAGTAGCAGGATACAGAATTAATGCACAGAAATCTCTTGCATTCCTATACACTAATGAGGAAAAATCTGAAAGAGAAATTAAGGAAACACTCCCATTTACCACTGCAACAAAAAGAATAAAATACCTCGGAATAAACCTACCTAGGGAGACAAAAGACCTGTATGCAGAAAACTATAAGACAGTGATGAAAGAAATTACAGATGATACCAACAGATGGAGAGATATACCATGTTCTGGGATTGGAAGAATCAATATTGTGAAAATGACTCTACTACCCAAAGAAATCTACCAATCCAATGCAATCCCTATCAAATTACCAATGGCATTTTTTACAGGACTAGAATAAAAAATCTTAAAATTTGTATGGAGACACAAAAGACCCCGAATAGCCAAAGTAGTCTTGAAGGAAAAAAGCGGAGCTGGAGGAATCAGACTCCCTGACTTCAGACTATACTACAAAGCTACGGTAATCAAGACAATATGGTACTGACACAAAAACAGAAATATAGATCAATGGAACAAGATAGAAAGCCCAGGGATAAACCCACACACCTATGGTCAGCTAATCTATGACAGAGGAGGGAAGGATATACAATGGAAAAAAGACATTCTCTTCACTAAGCGGTGCTGGGAAAACTGGACAGCTACATGTAAAAGAATGAAATTAGAACACTCCCTAACACCATACACAAAAATAAACACAAAATGGATTAGAGGGCTTCCCTGGTGGCACAGTGGTTGAGAGTCCGCCTGCTGATGCAGGGGACACAGGTTCGTGCCCCGGTCCGGGAAGATCCCACATGCCGCGGAGTGGCTGGGCCTGTGAGCCATGGCCGCTGAGCCTGCGCATCCGGCGCCTGTGCTCCACAACAGGAGAGGCCACAACAGTGAGAGGCCCACGTAACGTAAAAAAAAAAAAAAAAAAAAAAATGGATTAGAGACCTAAATGTAAGACTGGACACTATAAAACTCTTAGAGGAAAACATAGAAAGAACACTCTTTGACATAAAGTACCCCAAGATATTTTTTTGTTTCACCTCCTAGAGTAATGGAAATAAAAACAAAAATAAACAAAGGGGACCTAATGAAACTTCAAAGCTTTTGCACAGCAAAGGAAACCATAAACAAGACGAATAGACAACCCTCAGAATGGGAGAAAATATTTGCAAATGAATCAATGGACAAAGGATTAATCTCCAAAATATATAAACAGCTCATGCAGCTCAATATTAAAAAAACAAACAACACAATCCAAAAATGGGCAGAAGACCTAAATAGACATTTCTCCAAACAAGACATACAGGTGGCCAAGAAGCACATGAAAAGCTGCTCAGCCTCCCTAATTATCAGAGAAATGCAAATCAAAACTACAATGAGATATCACCTCACACCAGTTAGAATTGGCATCATCAGAAAATCTACAAACAACAAATGCTGGAGAGGGCGTGGAGAAAAGGGAACCCTCTTGCACTGTTGGTAGAAATGTAAACTGATACAGCCACTATGGAGAACAGTATGGAGCTTCCTTAAAAAACTAAAAATAGAATTACCATATGATCCAGCAATCCCACTACTGGGCATATACCCAGAGAAAACCATAATTCAAAAAGACACATGCACCCCAATATTCATTGCAGCACTATTTACAATAGCCAGGTTATGGAAGCAACCTAAATGCCCATTGACAGATGAATGGATAAAGAAGATGTGGTACATATATACAGTGGAATATTACTCACCCAGAAAAAGGAACGAAATTGGGTCATTTGTTGAGATGTGGATGGATCTAGAGACTATCATACAGAGTGAAGTTAAGTCAGAAAGAGAAAAACAAATATCGTATATTAACGCATATATGTGGAACCTAGAAAAATGGTACAGATGAACTGGCTGGATTCTTTTAACTCTTCCTTTCGTGTAGCATAGACTTAGATATTCTCTATGTATTCAGTTGAATGTAAGCCGAAAGGAATTATGAAACCTTGAGATGACAAATTTTGCCATCTCTTTAACGTTGTAGAACAGATATAGAAAACGCACACACACATATATAAAATTATAGAATTTATTACTCTTTTATAAAATGAATATAGTGGGCTTCCCTGGTGGTGCAGTGGTTCAGAGTCCGCCTGCCGATGCAGGGGACACGGGTTCGTGCCCCGGTCCGGGAAGATCCCACATGCCGCAGAGCGGCTGGGCCCATGAGCCATGGCTGCTGAGCCTGCGTGTCCGGCGCCTGTGCTCCGCAACAGGAGAGGCCACAACAGTGAGAGGCCCGCGTACCGCAAAAAAAAAAAAAAAAAAAAAAAGAATATAGTGATTGCTTTGGGACACAAGTGGAGAAAATTACACTCATATTTTAAAACTTTAACAGTATTCGTGGGATATTTGACTTTGAAACCTGTAACTCTGGGAATGAAAGGATCATCTGTCATACAGTTCTGCTCTAAGACTCAGTTTTAAAGATTAAATTAATATTGAATGAAATGCCCTACTTTATTTAGGCAAATACATTTACTTTGTTGGAATGGAAGAATGATATATTCTAACCTTTGTTTCTGCTTTTCCAAGGTGAGAAAAGTCATAACAGTATTAGGAAGGGAAATGTGTACCTGCTCTGTGGTTTGTTATACCAAATCTGAAGTTTAAACTTTTGTGAACAGACCTCTAAATTGTTGGTATATATTATTTAAAAAATTTTTACTATTGGCTATCAACCAAAAAATGAAATGAAAATATAAAGAAAAAGCATGTATCAATCCCTCAATTATATGAAATCATATCAATTATTTCAGATCTTTTTTGGTAAGAAACAAACATTATGGAAAACTGAAGCCCCAATATCAACCCCTTTCCTAAATCTTTCTCTCAGATGAAAGCATTCTCCTAAATTTGGTGTTTATGAGTCCCATTTTTTAATCCTTTGACTACATTATATGTTCTCTTAAGCTATATTTATTATTACTTTACACATTTTTGAAATATATATTATTTCTAAAAACTTTGCCTGGGTGAAGTACAGGATGTTCCAGGGGTTAATGGATATGTTAATTACTGAACAAAAAAAGTATGTTTCCTCAAATTTCATGTACTTATGTTGGCATACACCTTTACTAAAATGTTCTCTATTTTGTACAATGTAGTGTATAATTTATTAAATTCTTCCTGTTCTTTTACTACTTGATATATTTGTATAATCCTACTATATTCAGTATAAAAATGAAAGTAATGCCCAGAAATGTAGAAATGAGAATTTTGCCCTTTCTGCAGGGTTGCTAGAATTCTTAGAGTGTGCAGACATATACAGACTTTCTTTGTTGGTGTCACTCAAGCACCCATTTTCAGAAATTAAAAGAAAATCCCAAACTCCATATAATGGAATACTAGCGAATGCATAATGCCACTGACATGGAAGATAGATTCTTAGTAGCCTGGAGCAATGAAAGAAATAATGCATATAAGTTAGAAAGAGTGTTTTATGTTTTTCCTAAATTGCCTAACTTTGTTTTTATGAACCATATTTTTTTTTTTTTTGCAGTAGGTGGGCCTCTCACTGTTGTGGCCTCTCCTGTTGTGGAGCACAGGCTCCGGACACGCAGGCTCAGCGGCCATGGCTCACGGACCCAGCCGCTCCGCGGCATGTGGGATCCTCCCGGACCGAGGCATGAACCCGTGTCCCCTGCATCGGCAGGCGGACTCTCAACCACTGCGCCACCAGGGAAGCCCAATGAACCATATTTTTAATCATAGAGCTTGTTAGTGTTGAATACTAGTTATTTTAAAGTTTTTGAATCAATATGTATAATTATATCAGTAAATGCAAACAAATTAACATTAAACTCATCTGTTTGAGGAAAAAAATCTTCAATTCCAATCATTTTTTTATGAGCATTGTTTCACCCTATTATGAAGAAAAGAAGCACTTGGTGCCTGGATTGCATTGCCATGGGATAATTCTAGTTAACTAGTCTTAATCAATGAATCAATATGAAAATAATACAATTCATATTTTTTAGATTTCTCTGATTGTTAAGTAATGTATTCACACACAAATGCTAATATATATCAAAAAACATGATTGAATATATAGATATTCCTACCTTTTGAATAGGTTTCAAACAAGAATAGTTTTACATATAGGTTTTTTAAAAATATTTTTCCCCCACCCATGTTCATCTAGCCAACATTTATTCATCCTTTAATCTTTACTATAATGCTTTAGTAATAACATGAGAGTAATGATCAGTTTCTCAGTGCCAGACATCTAGTCAGTGTCCCTAATAACAATTTTTTGAAATAGTGCCAGTTTGTAATGGAGTTAATAATGTAAGACAATAAAATAGGCTTTTTACAAAGGTTAATGACTTCAGTTCAGAGGAGGAACATTTTTTAATATACTGAGCATATGACCTTTGCATTTTTATTATTGTTTTTTTAAAAAAATTTGTAGTAAATATTAATGGTAGTAGATATAAATGGTGTATATATATATTTTTTTTTACTTCAGAAATTCAGAGGACAATTTATTGCATTCTTCTTTTACTATGAAGTATTTTGGTTAAAAGATCATGAGATGCAAATGCAACAAAAGAGTAGAAGGAAAATAATCTTATTTTAACTGGTATGAACAACTTGTATCACTGAATTATCGCATGGAGAATGACTCACAGTATCTTTGTATCTCACAGAGAACTTTACATAAATATGAAGTATCCACTGTCATATTAAACCATTTGCAATTATATTTTTACTGTTGTGTAACCTAGCCTATGTTCTCTTCTATTTCTTCTACTGAGGTATAATTGACATTTAACTTTATATTAGTTTCAGGTGTACAATATAATGATTCAATATTTGTATATATTGCAAAATGATTATATCAATAAGTCATTAACATCCATCACCATACATAGTTACAAATTTTTTTCTTGTTTGAGAACTTTTAAGATATACTCTCTTAATAAATAATATATTTTTAATTTTATATTTTATAGTGCTTCCTAGGCAACATATTTAAGAAAAAGATATAAAAAATAACTTAGAGAAAGCATGTTTCCATGTTAGAGGGAAAACAGATTTTTGTGAAAAAGTGTTTTGAAATATATTCAAAATTTGCTATCAACTTACTTAGCTTTTTCTTTCCACACTGTTCTTCAACACATAGCTGATGGACATACCTATTCAGAAAGAAAAAGTGATAAAAGGAATCAACTAACAATTTACGAGTAAGTGTTACCAAAGTATAGGCAGAAAAGAAAAAAGCATACATAAAATAAGCTGCATAGAAATAACTAATCCAAGAATAAACATAGAATTTCAGATGTAGTTCTCTAAGACCTCAAAGCAATTAGCCTCTGGTCTTAAAAACTACACATCTTTCCTTAAAAAACTAAAAATAGAATTACCATATGACCCAGCCATCCCACTACTGGGCATATACCCAGAGAAAACCATAATTCAAAAAGACACATGCACCCCAATATTCATTGCAGCACTATATACAATAGCCGGGACATGGATACAACCTAAATGTCCATCAACAGATGAATGGATAAAGAAGATGTGGTACATATATACAATGGAATATTACTCAGTCATAAAAAGGAATGAAATTGGGTCATTGTAGACACGTGGATGGATCTAGAGACTGTCATATAGAGTGAAGTAAGTCAGAAAGAGAAAAACAAATATCGTATATTAATTCATATATGTGGAATCTAGAAAATGGTACAGATGAACCACTTTGGAAGGCAGAAATGGAGACACAGATGTAGAGAACAAATATATGGACACCAAGGGGGGGTAAGCGGGGGAAGGGGGATGAACTGGGAGATTGGGATTCACATATATACACTAATATGTATAAAATACATAAGTAATAAGAACCTGCTGTATAAAAAATAAAATTCAAAAAATATATATATACATCTAATCAAATAAGTGGTAAATTAACAGGAGGAAGTAAAATGTGAGTTAACGACAAAATAATGAGAAAAATAGACTCATTATAAATGTAAAATGCAAATTAGATGTCATAAAATGTACAAATATCTCTGAATAGAGAAATAATGTAAATTGAAAGATAGACACCTAAATATTACATGAAAACAGATGGAAACTAACATACACAAGTATCAATAGAAAGGTGCTGGTGAAATGGATAGGGAAAAAATGGAATGCATGTATCATTTCTTAGTGATGGAGTCCTGTCTAAAATGAGAAGGAATTAAAAATGAAAAATATGTGATTTGAAATGACTGGGATTAAGAATTAAACACATTTTCATAAACTGTGCCTAAATGATTGATATTGCTTACTATAGAAAATGTAAGTTCACTAATATATGAAAAATTATTTAAAGTAAGCAAAATTTTGTTGTTTGGTAACATGGACTTGGAAATCTATTTGATAATACCCTCATCTTTTATAATAGTCAATTAAAATGTTTAAAATGGTAAATCAGAGGGTAAGTTACAGATTGGTAAAGTTGGAGACAGACATTAAAACCTGCATCTCTATATTTTGAGTGCTGAAAGGAACATAATAAAATATAAAGAACACTGTATGTTAAAAAGTAGAAAAAGTCAAGATGAGAAAAATGAGGAGTTCTGGAAGGAGTATAATTCAAAATGCAGTGTTCTAAGTAAGCCCGATTAAAAAGACATTTCAACAAAAAAGTGAAAGTGATGATCAAGGTAGCAATGCAGATATCTAGAGGAAGAATACCCCAGAGGCACAGACAGCTGTTGGGGCAAAATGTATTCATTGTAAGCACTGTGGGTTTTATTATTATTTTTGTTAATCTTTTGGCTGTGCTGCACGGCATGTGGGATCTTAGTTCCCCGACCAGATATTGAACCTGTGCCCCCTGCATTGGCAGCACAGAGTCTTAACCACTGTACTGCCAGGGCACTTGGCTCTTTTTGAAAATATTTGTAAATAAGCAAAGGTTAAAGCTTAGAGACAAGTTTTGAGGACCTTTCAGTTATCCAGAAGAGAAATAATGGTGAAATAGAACATAATGAGACAGTGGAGGTGCTGAGAAGTGGTTTAGTTTATGCATATATTTGAATGTAAAGCCTATAAGATTTTCTGATGGACTGAAAGCAAGGTGAAAATAAGAGAAAGGCATCAATGATAATACCAAGGCATGTGGCATGAGTAAATGGAAGGGTAGACTTACCAATGGCTGAGATGGTGAAAATGTTTTCTGAGCAGTTTTTGCTTGAGAATTCAGGAATTAAATTTAGAACATATAAAAATTTTAGATGTTTGTTACAAATGCTGTGTGGTAATGACAATTATATTGAAAATGTAAAACTGAAATTCAAGGGACGTGTCCAGAGTGGAGATGTACATTTGGAAGGATTAAAGATATATATTTTATTTAAAGCTATGACAATGCATGAGTTCTATAAGGGAGTCAATAAAAACAGAGAACAGTAGAGAAAAAAATATTTTTAAGAAGAGAGAAGAGTTGAGAAATTTTTCAAGGAGTGAGTCCTGGTGTGTCAAAAGTAGAGAAGGGGAAGAATTATTGCCAAAAAGAGAATGAGAAGAAATGCTGGCAAGTTGGGTAGGAGGAAAATCAGATGACTATGATGCCCTGAAGGCCAAATGAAGAAAATGTTTCAGAGAAAGTGTATCACAGTCTTCTGATTAATCAGGTAAAATGCGTATGTTCAATTGACCATGAGGTTTCCCACCATAGAGATAATTTTTAACTTAAAATATATTTTTGCTGAAGTGGTAGAGTTGAAAACTTGTTTACAGTAAGGTGAAGAGAAAATTAGGTCAGAGAAATTCAACATAGTGAATATAGATAGAGTCTCTAATGCAATCTGATGTAAAGGGAATGAGAGAAATAAGAGAAATAGAACCAAATAAAGTTAACTGATCTTTGACAAAGGAGAAAAGGCAACGAAATGGAGCAAAGATAGCCTTTTCAACAAATGGTGCTGGAACAACTGGATATCCAAATGCAGAAAAAGAAAAATTGAATCTACATACAGACTTTATACTTTTCACAAAATTAACTCAAATGAATTCGAAGCCTAAAATGTAAAACATAAAACTATAAAAATCCTAGAAGATATCATAGGAGAAAACCTAGATGACCTTAGTTATGGCTTATGACTTTTAGGATACAATACCAAAGGCACAATCCATGAAAAAAGTAATTGGTAAGCTGGACTTTACTAAAATTAAAAACTTCTACTTTGTGAAAGACAATTTCAAGAGAATGTGAAGACAAGCCATAGACAAAGAAAATTTTCAGAAGACATATGTGATAAAGGACTATTATTCAAAATATATAAAGACCTCTTAAAACTCAAAAATAAGAAAACAAACAACCTGATTAAAAAATGGGGACAGAGCTTCAAGATGGCAGAAGAGTAAGACTTGGAGATCACCATCCTCCCCACAAATACATCAAAAATACATCTACATGTGGAACAACTCCTACAGAACACCTACTGAACGCTGGCAGAAGACCTCAGACCTCCCAAAAGGCAAGGAAGTCCCCACGTACCTGGGTAGGGCAAAAGGAAATAGAATAAACAGAGACAAAAGAATAGGGACGGGACCTACCAGTGGGAGGGAGCCGTGAAGGAGGAAAGGTTTCCACACACTAGGAAGCCCCTTCACGGGCAGAGACAGCGGATGGCAGAGTGGGGAGCTTCGGAGCCGCGGAGGAGAGCACAGCCACAGGGGTGCAGAGGGCAAAGCGGAGAGATTTCCACACAGAGGATAGGTGCCGACCAGCACTCACCAGCCCGAGAGGCTTGTCTGCTCGGCCGCCGGGGCGGGCGGGGGCTGGGAGCTGGGGCTCGGGCTTCGGAGGTCGGATCCCAGGGAGAGGACTGGCGGTGTGAACACAGCCTGAAGGGGGCTAGTGCGCCACTGCTAGCGGGGAGGGAGTCCTGGAAAAGGTCTGGAACTGCCGAAGAGACAAGAGACTTTTTCTTGCCTCGTTGTTTCCTGGTGCGCGAGGAGAGGGGATTAAGAGTGCTGCTTAAGGGAGCTCCAGAGACGGGCGCGAGCCGCGGCTATCAGCACGGAAACCAGAGACAGGCATGAGACACTAAGGCTGCTGCTGCCGCCGCCGCCAAAAAGCCTGTGTGCAAGCACAGAACACTATCCACACCTCCCTTCTGGGGAGCCTGTGCAGCCCGCCATTGCCAGAGTCCCGGGATCCAGGGACAACTTCCCCAGGAGAACGCATGGCGCGCCTCGGGCTGGTGCAACGTCACTCTGGCCTCTGCAGCCACAGGCTCGCCCCGCACTCTGTGCCCCTCCCTCCCCCCGGCCTGAGTGAGCCAGAGCCCCTGAATCAGCTGCTCCTTTAACCCCATCCTGTCTGAGAGAAGAACAGAGGCACTCAGGCGACCTACACGCAGAGGCGGGGCCATATCCAAAGTTGAACCCCGGGAACTGTGCGAACAAAGAAGAGAAAGGGAAATCTCTCCCAGCAGCCTCAGGAGCAGCGGATTAAATCTCCACAATCAACTTGATATACGCTGCATCTGTGGAACACATGAATAGACAACGAATCATCCCAAATTGAAAAAGTGGACTTTGGGAGCAATGATATATATATTTTTTCCCCTTTTTCTCCTTTTGTGAGTGTGTATGTGTATGCTTCTGTGTGTGAATTTGTCTGTATAGCTTTGCTTTTACCATTTGTCTCAGGGTTGTTTTTTTTCTTTTATTACTTAAAAATTTTTTTTCTTAATAATTATTTTAATAACTTTATTTTATTTTATCTTCTTTCTTTCTTTCATTTTTTTCTCCCTTTTATTCTGAGCTGTGTGGAGGACAGGCTCTTGGTGCTCCAGCCAGGTGTCAGGGCTGGGCCACTGAGGTGGGAGAGCCAAGTTCAGGACACTGGTCCACAAGAGACCTCCTAGCTCCATGTAATATCAAATGGTGAAAATCTCCCAGAGATTTCCATCTCAACGCCAAGACCCAGCTCCACTCAACGATCAGCAAGCTACAGTGCTGGACACTCTATGACAAACAACTAGCAAGGCAGGAACACAACCCCATACATTAGTAGAGAGGCTGCCGAAAATCATAATAAGGCCACAGACACCCCAAAACACACCACCAGACATGGACCTGCCCACCAGAAAGACAAGATCCAGCCTCATCTACCAGAACACAGGCACTAGTCCCCTCCACCAGGAAGCCTACACAACACACTGAACCAAGCTTAGCCACTGGGGGCAGACACCAAAAACAATGGGAACTACGAAGCCACAGCCCGCGATAAGGAGAACCCAAACACAGGAAGCTAAGCAAAATGAGAAGACAGGGAAACACACAGCAGATGAAGGAGCAAGGTAAAAAACGTCCAGACCTAACAAATGAAGAGACTATAGTTGAAAACTTCCCTAATATGGGAAAGGAAATAGTTAATCAAGTCCAGGAAGCACAGAGAGTCCCATACAGGATAAATCCAAGGAGAAACAAGCCAAGACACATATTAATCAAACTATCAAAAATTAAATACAAAGAGCAAATATTAAAAGCAGCAAGGGAAAAACAACAAGTTTTTAACCTTAAGGGAAGCCCCATAAGGTTAACAGCTGATCTTTCAGCAGAAATTCTGCAAGCCAGAAGCGAGTGGCAGGACATATTTAAAGTGATGAAAGAGAAAAACCTACAACCAAGATTACTCTACCCAGCAAGGATCTCATTCAGATTTGATGGAGAAATTAAAACCTTTACAGACAAGCAAAAGCTAAGAGAATTCAGCACCACCAACCATCTTTACAACAAATGCTAAAGGAACTTCTCTAGGCAGGAAACACAAGAGAAGGAAAAGACCTACAATAATAAACCCAAAACAATTAAGAAAATGGTAATAGGAACATACATATTGATAATTACCTTAAATGTAAATGGATTAAATGCTCCAACCAAAAGACACAGACTGGCTGAATGGATACAAAAACAACACCCGTATATATGCCGTCTACAAGAGACCCACTTCAGACCTAGGGACACATACAGACTGAAAGTAAGGGGATGGAAAAAGATATTCCATACAAATGGAAATCAAAAGAAAGCTAGAGTAGCAATTCTCATATCAGACAAAACAGACTTTAAAACAAAGACCATTACAAGAGACAAAGAAGGACACTACATAATGATCAAGGGATCAATCCAAGAAGAAGATATAACAATTGTAAATATTTATGCACCCAATGTAGGAGCACCTCAATACATAAGGCAAATACTAACAGCCATAAAAGGGAAAATCAACAGTAACACACTCATAGTAGGGGACTTTAACACCCCATTTTCACCAATAGACAGATCATTCAAAATGAAAATAAATAAGGAATCACAAGCTTTAAATGATATATTAAACAAAATGGACTTAATTGATATTTATAGGACATTCCATCCAAAAACAACAGAATACACATTCTTCTCAAGTGCTCATGGAACATTCTCCAGGATAAATCATATCTTGGGTCACAAATCAAGCCTTGGTAAATTTAAGAAAATTGAAATTGTATCAAGTATCTTTTCCACTCACAGTGCTATGAGACTAGATATCAATTACAGGAAAAAATATATAAGAAAAATAGGCCAAAGACATTAACATACATCTCACCAAAAGGTATACAGATGGTAAATAAGCATATGAAAAGATGCTCTACATCATATGTCATCAGGGAAATGAAAATTTAAACAACAATAAGCTACTATTTATTACAGTGGGCTAAATCTGAAACACTGACAACACCAAATACAGGCAACTATGTGCAACAACAGGAACTCTCATTCATTGCTGGCAAAATAGTGCAGCCATTTTGGAAAACACTTTGACAGTTTCTCAGCAAAACTTAACCTTACCCTATGATCCAGCAATTGCACTCCTTAAATTTTACCTACAGGAGTGGAAAACATGCCCACACAAAAACCTGCACATTGATGTTAACAGAAGCTTTATTCATAATTGCCAAAACTTGCAAGCAACCAAGATTCCCATCAGTAGGTGAATGGGTTAATAAGCTGTGGTACATATAGATGCAATGAAAAGACACAGAGGAAACTTCAATGCATATTACTAAATGAAAGAAACCAATCTGAAAAACTTATACACTATATGGTTCCAACTAAATATATGATATTCTGCAGAAGGCAAAATTATGGAGACAATAAAAAGACCAGTGGTTTCCAGGGGTTGGGATAGGAGGAGGGATGAATAGGCAGACCACAGAGAATTTCTGTGGCAATGAAAGCACCCTGTGTGATATAATGATGGATTCACTGCACTGTACATTTGTCTAAATATAACAGACAAACAGAATGTAGACATTAGAATGTAATGTAATAGACAAACAGAATGTAGACATTAGAATGTAATGTAATAGACAAATAGAATGTAATGTTCCCAAAGAGTGAACACTCATGTAAACTGTGAACTTTGGGTGGTTTTGATGTGTCAGTGTAGGTTCATCAATTGTAACAGATGTACCACTCTGGTAGGGGATGTTGATAATGAGGGATGCTATGCATGTATGAGGGGCAAGGGTATATGGGAATTCTCTGTCCCCCTCTCAATTTGCTGTGAACCTAAAACTATATACTTGGAAAAATAGTCTTAAAAATAGATTTAAAAAAATGCTGACCAACATAGCCTTAATATTTCTCTAAGCTTGACTAAACTTCAGACAGACTTCTTCCTGCCTCTGGCCCATAACCTCCCTCCTACTCTGGCCCTTACAAAATCCGGATAGCCTAACCACAGGGGTCCCTCCCCTCTCTAGTCTTGGACCATTTGCCTTAGAAAACTTGAAAACATCTCTGCCTCTTTGAGATGTGAATCTTTTTAAAAAGTATCTTACCAGTTTTACAACCCAGGACTGTCTTTCTCTAGGACCTGGAATGGTCATCGTCAAGGATGCTAGCATTCCTATGTCCCAGTCTCTGTGGGAGATTAGGAGCCTAACTTCAGTGTGCATCTTGCTCAGAGTTATAAAATTACCTCCTGTCAGGAAGATAGGCCAATAAGCAAACACAGATGGCCTAAGATTCCTTGAACTCCACTCTTAAAAATTCTGCCTTATTTTTTTAAGGAGTTGAATTCAGACTGTGTTATGTTCTCTCTAGTCTCTTGCAAGAGCCTCCAATAAAATCTTCCATACCTGTTTAACTCTACAAATTTTGTTTTAACAATACTTAGTGTCACTTTTGTTTTATGAAATGAGAGTTTCATAAAAGAAGTGTAGGATGGAAGATACAGATGAATAATACTGATTAGAAATAAACTGTATTACACTAATGATGAAAAATCTAAAACAGAAATTAAGGAAACACTCCCATTTACCACTGTAACAAAAAGAATAAAATACCTAGGAATAAACCTACCTAAGGAGAAAAAGACCCATATGCAGAAAACTATAAGACACTGATGAAAGAAATTAAAGATGATACAAACAGATGGAGAGATACACCATGTTCTTGGATTGGAAGAATCAACATTGTGAAAATGACTACACTCAATCTACAGATTCAATGCAATCCCTATGAAACTACCAATGATATTTTTCACAGAACTAGAACAAAAAAATTTCACAATTTGTATGGAAACACAAAAAAACCTGAATAGCCAAAGCAGTTTTGGGAAAGATAACCGAGCTGGAGGAATCAGGCTCCCTGATTTCAGACTACACTACAAAGTTACAGTAATCAGGACAGTATGGTATTGACACTAAAAAAGAAATATAGGTCAATGGAACAGGATAGAAAGCCCAGAGATAAACCCACACACATATGGCCACCTTATCTTTGATAAAGGAGGCAAGAATATACAATGGAGAAAAGACAGCCTCTTCAAAAAGTGGTGCTGGGAAAACTGGACAGCTACATGTAAAAGAATGAAATTAGAACACTCCCTAACACCACACACAAAAATAAACTCAAAATGGATTAAAGACCTAAATGTAAGGCCAGACACTATAAAACTCTTAGAGGAACACATAGGTAGAGAAAAACACTCTATGACATAAATCACAGCAAGATCCTTTTAGACCCACCTCCTAGAGAAATGGAAATAAAAACAAAAATAAACAAATGGGACCTAATGAAACTTAAAAGCTTTTGCACAGCAAAGGAAACCATAAACAAGACGAAAAGATAACCCTCAGAATGGGAGAAAATATTTTCAAATGAAGCAACTGACAAAGGATTAATCTCCAAAATATACAAGCAGCTCATGCAGCTCAATATCAAAACAATAATCAACTCAATCCAAAAATGGGCAGAAGAGCTAAATAGACATTCCTCCGAAGAAGGTATACAGATTGTCAACAAACACATGAAAGGATGCTCAACATCACTAATCATTAGAGAAATGCAAATCAAAACTACAATGAGGTATCACCTCACACCAGTCAGAATGGCCATCATCAAAAAATCTACAAACAAATGCTGGAGAGGGTGTGGAGAAAAGGGAACCCTCTTGCATTGTTGGTAGTAATGTAAATTTATACAGCCCCTAGAAAGAACAGTATGGAGGTTCCTTAAAAAACTAAAAATAGAACTACCATATGACCCAGCAGTCCCACTACTGGGTGTACACCCTGAGAAAACCATAATTCAAAAAGAGTTGTTCATTGCAGCTCTATTTACGATAGCCAGGACATGGAAGCAATCTAAGTGTCCATCAACAGGTGAATGGATAAAGAAAATGTGGCACATATATACAATGGAATATTACTCAGCCATAAAAAGAAACGAAATTGAGTTATTTGTAGTGAGGTGGATGGACCTAGAGTCTGTCATACAGAGTGAAGTAAGTCAGAAAGAGAAAAACAAATACCATATGCTAACACATATATATATGGAATCTAAAAAAAAAAATGGTTTTGAAGAAACTAGGGGCAGGACAGGAATAAAGACACAGATGTAGAGAATGGATTTGAGGACATGGGGAGGGAGAAGGGTAAGCTGGGACTAAGTGAGAGAGTGGCATGGACATATATACACTAGCAAATGTAAAATAGATAGCTAGTGGGAAGCATCCACGTGGCACAGGGAGATCAGCTCGGTACTTTGTGACCACCTAGAGCGGTGGGATAGGGTGGATGGGAGGGAGATGCAAGAGGGAGGAGATGTGGGGAAATATGTATATGTATAGCTGATTTACTTTGTTATAAAGCAGAAACTAACATACCACTGCAAAGCAATTATACTCTAATAAAGATGTTAAAAAAATAAACTGTATTAATCATCCTTTTTGTTTTCTTCAAAATGTCTTTAAGCGTGGATCTATACAAATTTCAATTCTAAAACTAGATATAATCGCTTAAAAAGGTTGGACTAACAAAAATTCTTCTTTACCACATTGGAATTGGAGTGTGACAAGTGTATTCATTTTAATATTTCTGACATAATACGTAATCATTGGCATTTGCCCTGCGTATAAAGGAAGTATCTTGGACTAAAAATCAATAATAGCAGTTTTGAAAATTATTTTCTATTGATGAGATTCTGCTTCCAGAATAAGACTTAGCCCACAATTTGAAACTTTATAGTTACATGGAAACAGTTCACAATTACTGTAATTTAGAATTTAACTCACATTCAAATTGAAATGGGAGGAAAAATAAATCCCTGTATGAAACTGTTCTCACTGTATGTGTTTTGAAGCTTGTTCTAAAATGTGAAATCAACATTGCTATTCTAGTCACAGCAAAGCACTTTTCCAAATGTCGTATTAAACTCATAACTTGGAGAATGACAAGGCTTGCTAATGTGATTGTTCTTTCCTCACAATAAAGGCAAAAATTGCCAGTGCTTCTGAACTTAAAATAAGATGTGATTGGAGTTAGATGAATTCGTTCTGATGAATATGTATTTCAAGTGATTATGTTTAAAGATATGGATCTGTGAGTATACTTTATTTCGATTTTAACCTGTATTTAGCAGACTAGATTTTCACTTTGAATATCCTCATATTAACTTTCTTGATATCAAAGTTGCTGCAGAGTTACATTTTAAAGAACAGACTGACACAATATTTGGTATAAACTAAAAAGGTTTTGGCTGTCTTTTTCTAGTCTTTGCTATTTATTTGCATCATGCTCAGATACTCTTTGTCACTCCAGTCCATATTTCCTTGACTTGCTTTTAGAACACCATAATGTGTTTTTCTCTTTGCTTTTAGTGAAATGGTTCATAGAAAACAAAATTGATGGATATTTCATGAAACACTTTAGCTACATAAAACAGACTCCAATTTTTTTGAAGTAAATTATAGTAGACTATTTACAATAGACATTTGCTATCATCTTTCAGCTACATCTACAACTATTATGCTTAGGACATAACAATTTTCTTAACAAATTATGATACTGATATGTATGAGAAGTTTTAGGCAAGTGATGTAAGACATTTTGAAGTTGGAACATTTGAAAAAAAATAGAAGCATTTTAGTCTAGGAAGTTAGGTTTTCAAAGAAGTGTTTTTGCATATAATTTTAACTTCTCTTCAGTAAATACTGAGTGAATGACTAATATTTTCTCTTCATTGCCCCCTCCCTTCTAAAATTATTCCATTTTTTTGCTTTTTTCTCCACCACGTCACTGAAGTGACCTTGCTCAGATCATTAAATCAAATAGACATTTTTCAATTTCCCCTTAACTTGGCTTCTTTAGCAACATTCCAAATATTTGACCAACATCTGGTTTTTTAAATGCTTTTTGCATTCAGTTCCTCAGTTATTTTTCACACTTTACCAGTTTATCCTAAATTATATCTTTTGCTGAGCTAAAATATTCTACCTTAAATGAATGTTGTTTTTTTTAATGGAATGAAAGGGTTTTTTTAACATCTTTATTGGAGTATAATTGCTTTAAAATGGTGTGTTAATTTCTGCTTTATAACAAAGTGAATCAGCTATGCATATACATATATCCCCATATCTCCTCCCTCTTGAGCCTCCCTCCCACCCTCCCTATCCCACCCCTCTAGGTGGTCACAAATGGCCTTAGAGCATTTTCTACTCTTACTGTTCACTTTCTCCCTAGTCCATTTTCTCCCAAGTATAGTCAACATCAGAATCACCGAGGAAGAACTGAAAACCTGCATATTTTGAGACACCTCCACACAGATTTACTAGTAAATGACAAAACAATGTGGACTGTCTCCACAGCTCTTGGAGTGGATATAGGAGACAGTACTGCCAGAGTAATAGAAACCTAGGCTCTAGCCTTCAACTTACAGAAATGACGGGGGAAGGAAATCATGCCCAGAATTTTACCTGACCCATGATAAGACAAATTTGAACTTCAAAACTTCTACCAAGTATAATACATGTGACTATTAAGAATTTCCAGTTTTCTTCACAGAAAAGATATTTTGTTGGAGCTGATTTTTTTGTATACACACACGTTTTTATTATGCTAGAAAAGCACTGCAATAATGTCATTATTCAGAGCTGTATCTATTCTGAGTAGAAGGTCATGTTTATATATGTTTAGAAAAAACTTCTTCCTTAATGAGGATCATTCATATATTTTTCTGAGATTTGTACTATTTATCTTTGTAAATATTTCTCTCTCTGTATGAGTATATCGTGGTAACACTCTCACACTTATGATTAAGTGATAAAGTGATATCTTTATCCCACCCTGGACCAGGAGCTGTAATGAACAAGCAACACATCTGTATTGGAAAAATCACACTGTGCCCTCTTGGTGAAGAAACCCGTATTGTTGTTTATTGTGGAAGACAGTAATGAAAAGGAAATCTACTTTGGTTTTAGGGACTACAAACTCAGTTCACACATGAAAAACTATCCCTATGGTCAGAACTTTCTCACCATCTATCACGTCACACAGCTGCCTGGTATGAAATCCTTATTCACTTGATCTATGCCAGCTATATGTCACTTTCTGGTCTCAGCCACCTCAACATCTTAACGGTCAGGGAACAAACTTTATCTTCAATATCTTTTACCAACATTTCTACTTTTTTAAACAATGATGCCTGAAACCATTACCACATCAGTGAATTTCTCAAAAATTTGATGAAGGCTATTATGGAAGCTCTGAGGATGATATGATTAGGTGGTTGGTAGGCAGCCTGTTTATAATGAATCTACTCCAGCATTACTATTTCCTGGATATTTGAATTTTTTGATCTATGACATTATTAAAAGGAATTTCTAGTTACTCATCTTTTAAAATAATGGCCATCACTGTTTCCCAGAGGCTGAAGCTAGCACAATGGGCTAAAATTTTTTGGTGTATGCATTCACATCAAAAATTGTAGTCTGATGGAAAATTATGTTGCTTGTTCTTTTCTTGACAATCATACAAATATGTTTATGCATACACTGAGGTTAGCCCAACATCTATCGCTGCCTTTTATACCAGAGATATTTACCAGTTGGAAAACTGGGGCATAGGGTCCAAAGAGAAAGTAAAAGCATAGATGTTGCAGAAGTGTCACATGGTTGAAGAGATAAAATTGGCAGTGAACGTAAGAGAGTAAATGTAGGAGCAATCAAATTCAAGGAGAAAAGAGGCCTGTAGAGGAACACGCCCCACATTCTGTGACACTTTTCCCCTCAATACATTTAATAACCCCTAAGCTTGGCAATCAAGAGACCTTGATTCCAAGCAGAACACGGTAGCTAGGGTGCTAGTCACTCGGCAGTGCTTTTGGCAGTCTCATCGATTGAGGAAACACACTTTAAAAATGTCCAAGGAGGAGTGCCCCCCCAGCAAATTGCCTTGACTTCAATTAAAACTCCAGAAGGGCTACACATTAGAATTATAGTCGAATGGTCCAGCCCGCTTCAAAACTAAATTTTCACATGAATCAATTCAATCACTGCTTAGGTAAAAGAAACCTTAACCTACTATAATTACCTGTAGAAAAATGTTAATTCCTCTCTGCAGGAAGATACACTTATTAAGAACTTCTACATTTTTAAAATATGCAATTCCAGTCATTCAGTAAAAAATAAACAAGCACAGGCTGATAAACAAGTCCAAATGACAAAAGAAGAGCTCTTAACAGATGTTTTCGAATAACTAAGTCAGATAAACCCAGAAAATCATTTCTTACAATTGTAAAATACATCAGACTTTATCCTTTTCAAAGTACTTTCTTTCAGTTATCTGATTTCATCTATGCAATAGTCCTGTATGCTTGGTGGGGCCGACAACAGAAACAGACCCAGGAGTTATCAGACAGGATCTTTAAAACAACGGTGATTAATTTATTCACAGAATATAAGTGATGAGGAGAAAAATTACTCCCAGAAATCTGTACTCTACATTATGCGATAGAAATTTTAGAAAGGCAAAAGGAAATCATAAAACTTAAGAAATAAACAGATTAATGTGATAGTATTCAAGACAGCAGCAGGTAATACTAGTGATGTGGAAGAGTGCGCAGAAGTAAATACCCACAATGATGAGACAAAAACAAGTATAAAGAATACATAAGAGAGCATGAGACTCATATAGCAAATTGTTTTTAAAAAAAGTTTAGTGCCCATGTAATTGGAATCCCTCAATGAGAGAAGAGACAACGACAGAGATGTTGTTTTAAGAAATTACACACACATACACTTGAAAGGATGATGTACATATAGACTTAGTCTGTATTAAAAACCACAAATAGGATAAATAAAAAGAAAAAGCAGGGGCTTCCCTGGTGGCGCAGTGGTTGGGAGTCTGCCTGCCGATGCAGGGGACACGGGTTCGTGCCCCAGTCCGGCAGGATCCCACGTGCCGCGGAGCGGCTGGGCCCGTGAGCCATGGCCGCTGGGCCTGTGCGTCTGGAGCCTGGGCTCCGCAGCAGGAGAGGCCACAACAGTGAGAGACCCGCGTACCGCAAAAAAAAAAAAAAAAAAAAAAAGGAAAATCAGGCATAGCAGAGGAATAAAAAAGCCTTAAGGCCCAGAAAAAGATATTAAAAGCAAGGACAGAAAAATATATATATTACCATCAAAGTAGCAAAGATAAAACCACAGTAAAAGGGTCAATAGAAATACTGAAAGTCAGAAAATAATAACTTTTTAAAATGCAAAAAAAATTCTTCAAAATGAAACAAATAAATTTTAGAGAAGCTAAAATTAAATTTAACATGAACTAACCATTGTTATAAAAATAATTGAAGAAATACTTCAAGATAAAAAGTGGTTCTGAATGGAAAATAACAAATAAAGGAGGAAAGAACATACAAAATGTTAAATATTTGTGACTCTAAATATTGACTATGTAAACTGCACTTATTTGGCCTTGAAGTTTAACATGTTGGTTAAATTAAGATAATGGAAAAAAGACAATTTCCGTGCACCTACTTAACTTCTGAACCTTTGAGATACAGTTATAACCCTATTTTAATAACCTTCTCTGCTAATTATAACAACTGCCTCACTTCTCATTCAATTTTGATTGAATGATTAGTTTTATTGTTATGATCAGTATTTTCCTACCTCTTTGGATGCTTCATAATCTTTTTTTAAAACAATTTTATTTAGGTATGGTTGACCAAAAATAGCTGTACATATTTATTGTATACAACTTGATGAGTTTGGAGATAAGTATACATTTGTAAAACCATCACCATAGTCTATGTCATAAACATATCCATCATTTCTAAAAGTGTCTTATCTTCCTTTGTTATTATTATCATTATTTTGTGATAAGAATACCTAATATAAGATTTATCCTCTCAGCAACTTTTTAGTTATACAATACAATATTTTGCAGTATAGGCAGTAATCTGTACAACAGATCGCTAGGACTTATTCATTTTGTATAACTGATACTTAGTATCCTTTGCTTCATACTCATTTCCCCCTCCCCCAAATCTCTGGCAACCACCATTTTACTATCTGCTTCTATGAGTCTGACTATATTAGATTCCTCAGATAAGTGGTACCATGTAGTATTTGTACTTCTATGTCTGACTTATTTCACTAAGCATAAAATAATTCAGGGTCATCTATGTTGTCAAAAATGGCAGGATGGGGGCCGGAGGAAGATGGCGGAAGAGTAAGACGCGGAGATCACCTTCCTCCCCACAGATACATCAGAAATTCATCTACACGTGGAACAACTCCAACAGAACACCTACTGAACGCTGACAGAAGACCTCAGACCCCCCAAAAGGCAAGAAACTCCCCACATACCTGGGTAGGTCAAAAGAAAAAAAGAATAAACAGAGACAATAGGATATGGACGGGACCTGCACCAGTGGGAGGGAGCCGTGAAGGAGGGAAGGTTTCTACACACTACAAGCCCCTTCGAGGGCGGAGACTGCAGGTGGCGGAGGGGGAAAGCTTCGGAGTAGCGGAGGAGAGCACAGCAACAGGGGTGTGGAGGGCAAAGCAGAGAGATTTTGGCACAGAGGATCGGTGCCCTCAGGCACACACCAGCCCGAGAGACTTGTCTGCTCGGCCGCCAGGGCGGGCGGGGCTGGGAGCTGAGGCTCGGGTATCGGCTTTCAGTCGGAGCGCAGGGAGAGGTCTGGGGCTGGCGGCAGGAAGAGACCCTGAAGGGGTTAGTGCTAGCCCGGAGGGAGTCCGGGGAAAGGGTCTGGAGCTACCGGAGAGGCAAGAGACTTTTTTCCCTTTTGTTGCCTGGTGCGCGAGGAGAGGGCATTCCCCTCCCTCCCCTCTGCCTGAGTGAGCCAGAGCCCCCGAATCAGCGGCTCCTTTAAACCCGTCCTGTCTGAGCGAAGAACGGACGCCCTCCGGCGACCTACGCGCAGAGGCGGGGCCAGGTCCAAGGCTGAGACCCGGGAGCTGTGAGAGCAGAGACAGGGAAATCTCTCTGTGCAGCCTCCGAGGCAGCGGATTAAAGCTCCACGGTCCATTTGATGTGCCCTGCGTCTGTGGAGTGCATGAATGGACAGCGAATCATCCCAAATTGAGGAAGTGGACCTTGAGGACAAGATTTAAGACTTTCCCCCCCTTTTTTTTCCTCTTTTTACAACGAATTATCTCAAATTAAGGAGGTGGACTTAGCAAGATTTCAGACTTTTCGCCCTTTTCCTCTTTTTACAACGAATTATCCCAAATCGAGGAGGTGGACTTGGAGAGCAAGATTTTTGATTTTTCCCCCTGCTTTCTTTTTGTGAATGTGTATGTGTAATCTTCTGTGTAAGATTCTCTCTGTATAGCTTTGCTTCCACCATATGTCCCAGGGTTCTATCGGTCCGTGTTTTTTTTCAATAATTACTTTTTAATTTTAATAACGCTACTATATTTCATACTTTATTCTATTTTACTTTACCTGCTCTTTCTTTTTTTCCTCCCTTCCCTTCCTCCCTCCCTCCCTCCGCTCCTCCTTTCCTTCTTTCTTTTTCTTTCCTCCATCCCTCCCTCCCTCCCACCCTTCTTCTTTCCACTTTCTTTTTCTTTCCTTCCTCCCTCCCTCCTTCCCTCCTGTCTTTCTTTCTTTCTTTCCTTCCTCCCTCCCTCCCTCTCTTCTTCCATTCACTCTTCCTTTTGCTTTCATTCCTCCCTCCCTCCCTCCTTTCTTTCCTTCTTTCTTTCCATCCTTCCTCCCTCCCTCCTTTCTTTCTTCCTTCCTTCCTTTCTTCCCTTCTTCCTTTCTTTCAATCTCTCTTTCTTTCTTCTACTAATTATTTCTCTCTACTTTTTCTCACTGTTATTCTGAGCCGGGTGGATGAAAGGCTCTTGGTGCTGCAGCCAGGAGTTAGTGCTGTGCCTCTGAAGTGGGAGAGCCAACTTCAGGACACGGGTCCACAAGAGACCTCCCAGCTCCACATAATATCAAGCAGCGAAAATCTCCCAGGGATCTCCATCTCAACACCAGCACCCAGCTTCAGTCAACGACCAGCAAGCTACAGTGCTGGTCACCCTATGCCAAGCAACTAGCAAGGCAGGAACACAACCCCACCCATTAGCAGAGAGGCTACCTAAAAACATAATAAGGCCACAGACACCCCAAAACACACCACCAAACGTGGACCTGTCCACCAGAAAGACAAGATCGAGCTTCAACCACCAGAACACAGGCATTAGTCCCCCCCACCAGGAAGCCTACACAACCTACTGAAACAACCTTAGCCACGGGGGACAGACACCAAAAACAACGGGAACTACGAATCTGCAGCCTGCAAAAAGGAGACCCCAAACACAGTAACATAAGCAAAATGAGAAAGCAGAAAAACACACAGCAGGTGAAGGAGCAAGATAAAAACCTACCAGACCTAACAAATGAAGAGGTAATAGGCAGTCTACCTGAAAAAGAATTCAGAATAATGATAGTAAAGCTGATACAAGATTCTATTTCCCAGATCCAAAATCTTGGAAATAGAATAGACAATATGCAAGAAACAGTTAACAAGGACCTAGAAGAACTAAAGATGAATCAAGCATCGATTAAAAACACAATAAATGAAATAAAAAATACTCTAGATGGGATCAATAGCAGAATAACTGAGGCAGAAGAACGGATAAGTGAGGTGGAAGATAAAATAGTGGAAATAACTGATGCAGAGAAAAATAAAGAAAAAAGAATGAAAAGAACAGAGGACAGTCTCAGAGACCTCTGGGACAACATTAAACGCACCAACATTCGAATTATAGGGGTTCCAGAAGAAGAAGACAAAAAGAAAGGGACTGAGAAAATATTTGAAGGGATTATAGTTGAAAACTTCCCTAATATGGGAAAGGAAATAGTTAATCAAGTCCAGGAGGCACAGAGAGTCCCATACAGAATAAATCCAAGAAGAAATACGCCAAGACACATATTAATCAAACTGTCAAAAATTAAACACAAAGAAATCATATTAAAAGCAGCAAGGGAAAAACAACAAATAACACACAAGGGAATCCCCATCAGGTTAACAGCTGATCTCTCAGCAGAAACTCTACAAGCCAGAAGGGAGTGGCAGGACATAATTAAAGTGATGAAGGAGAGAAACCTGCAACCAAGATTACTCTACCCAGCAAGGATCTCATTCAGATTTGATGGAGAAATTAAAACCTTTACAGACAAGCAAAAGTTGAGAGTTCAGCACCACCAAACCAGCTTTACAACAAATGCTAAAGGAACTTCTCTAGGCAAGAAACACAACAGAAGGACTATACCTACAATAACGAACCCAAAGCCATTAAGGAAATGGGAATAGGAACATACATATCAATAATTACCTTAAATGTAAATGGACTAAATGCTCCCACCAAAAGACACAGAGTGGCTGAATGGATACAAAAACAAGACCCATATATATGCTGTCTACAAGAGACCCACTTCAGACCTAGAGACACATACAGATTGAAAGTAAGGGGATGGAAAAAGATATTCCATGCAAATGGAAATCAAAAGAAAGCTGGAGTAGCAATTCTTATATCAGACAAAATAGACTTTAAAATAAAGACTATTAGAAGAGACAAAGAAGGACACTACATAACGATAAAGGGATCGATCCAAGAAGAAGATATAACAATTGTAAATATTTATGCACCCAACATAGGAGCACCTCAATACATAAGGCAAATACTAACAGCCATAAAAGGGGAAATCGACAGTAACACAATCATAGTAGGGGACTTTAACACCCCACTTTCACCAATGGACAGATCATCCAAAATGAAAATAAATAAGGAAACACAAGCTTTAAATGATACATTAAACAAGATGGACTTAATTGATATTTATAGGACATTCCACCCCAAAACAACAGAATACACATTTTTCTCAAGTGCTCATGGAACATTCTCCAGGATAGATCATATCTTCGGTCACAAATCAAGCCTTGGTAAATTTAAGAAAATTGAAATTGTATCAAGTATCTTTTCCGACCACAACGCTATGAGACTAGACATCAATTACAGGAAAAGATCTGTAAAAAATACAAACACATGGAGGCTAAACAATACACTACTCAATAACGAAGTGATCACTGAAGAAATCAAAGAGGAAATTAAAAAATACCTAGAAACAAATGACAATGGAGACACGACGACCCAAAACCTATGGGACGCAGCAAAAGCAGTTCTAAGGGGGAAGTTTATAGCAATACAATCCCACCTTAAGAAACAGGAAACATTTCGAGTAAACAACCTGACCCTGCACCTAAAGCAATTAGAGAAAGAAGAACAAAAAACTCCCAAAGTTAGCAGAAGGAAAGAAATCATAAAGATCAGATCAGAAATAAATGAAAAAGAAATGAAGGAAACGATAGCAAAGATCAACCAAACTAAAAGCTGGTTCTTTGAGAAGATAAACAAAATTGACAAACCATTAGCCAGACTCATCAAGAAAAGAAGGGAGAAGACTCAAATCAGTAGAATTAGAAATGAAAAAGGAGAAGTAACAACTGACACTGCAGAAATACAAAAGATCATGAGAGATTACTATAAGCAACTCTATGCCAATAAAATGGACAACCTGGAAGAAATGGACAAATTCTTAGAAATGCACAACCTACCAAGACTGACTCAGGAAGAAATAGAAAATATGAATAGACCAATCACAAGCACTGAAATTGAAACTGTGATTAAAAATCTTCCATCAAACAAAAGCCCAGGACCAGATGGCTTCACAGGCGAATTCTATCAAACATTTAGAGAAGAGCTAACACCCATCCTTCTCAAACTCTTCCAAACAATATCAGAGGAAGGAACACTCCCAAACTCATTCTACGAGGCCACCATCACCTTGATACCAAAACCAGGCAAGGATGTCACAAAGAAAGAAAACTACAGGCCAATATCACTGATGAACATAGATGCAAAAATCCTCAACAAAATACTAGCAAACAGAATCCAACAGCACATTAAAAGGATCATACACCATGATCAAGTGGGGTTTATTCCAGGAATGCAAGGATTCTTCAATATACGCAAATCAATCAATGTGATACACCATATTAACAAGTTGAAGGAGAAAAACCATATGATCATCTCAATAGATGCAGAGAAAGCTTTCGACAAAATTCAACACCCATTTATGATAAAAACCCTGCAGAAAGTAGGCATAGAGGGAACTTTCCTCAACATAATAAAGGCCATATATGACAAACCCACAGCCAACATCGTCCTCAATGGTGAAAAACTGAAACCATTTCCACTAAGATCAGGAACAAGACAAGGCTGCCCACTCTCACCACTCTTATTCCACATAGTTTTGGAAGTTTTAGCCACAGCAATCAGAGAAGAAAGGGAAATAAAAGGAATCCAAATCGGAAAAGAAGAAGTAAAGCTGTCACTGTTTGCAGATGACATGATACTATACATAGAGAATCCTAAAGATGCTACCGAAAAACTAGTAGAGCTAATCAATGAATTTGGTAAAGTAGCAGGATACAAAATTAATGCACAGAAATCTCTGGCATTCCTGTACACTAATGATGAAAAATCTGAAAATGAAATCAAGAAAACACTCCCATTTACCATTGCAACAAAAAGAATAAAATATCTAGGAATAAACCTACCTAAGGAGACAAAAGACCTGTATGCAGAAAATTATAAGACACTGATGAAAGAAATTAAAGATGATATAAATAGATGGAGAGATATACCATGCTCCTGGATTGGAAGAATCAATATTGTGAAAATGACTCTACTACCCAAAGCAATCTACAGATTCAATGCAATCCCTATCAAACTACCACTGGCATTTTTCACAGAACTAGAACAAAAAATTTCAAAATTTGTTTGGAAAAACAAAAGACCCCGAATAGCCAAAGCAATCTTGAGAACGAAAAACGGAGCTGGAGGAATCAGGCTGCCTGACTTCAGACTATACTACAAAGCTACAGTAATTAAGACAGTGTGGTACTGGCATAAAAACAGAAAGATAGATCAGTGGATCAGGATAGAAAGCCCAGAGATAAACCCACGCAGATATGGCCAACTTATCTTTGATAAAGGAGGCAGGAATGTACAGTGGAGAAAGGACAGCCTCTTCAATAAGTGGTGCTGGGAAAACTGGACAGGGACATGTAAAAGTATGAGATTAGATCATTCCCTAACACCATACACAAAAATAAGCTCAAAATGGATTAAAGACCTAAATGTAAGGCCAGAAACTATCAAACTCCTAGAGGAAAACATAGGTAGAACACTCTATGACATAAATCACAGCAAGATCCTTTTGGACCCACCTCCTAGAGAAATGGAAATAAAAACAAAGATAAACAAATGGGACCTAATGAAACTTCAAAGCTTTTGCACAGCAAAGGAAACCATAAACAAGACCAAAAGACAACCCTCAGAATGGGAGAAAATATTTGCAAATGAAGCAACTGACAAAGGATTAATCTCCAAAATTTATAAACAGCTCATGCAGCTCAATAGCAAAAAAACAAACAACCCAATCCAAAAATGGGCAGAAGACTTAAATAGGCATTTCTCCAAAGAAGATATACAGACTGCCAACAAACACATGAAAGAATGCTCAACATCATTAATCATTAGAGAAATGCAAAGCAAAACTACAATGAGATATCATCTCACACCAGTCAGAATGGCCATCATCAAGAAATCTAGAAACAATAAATGCTGGAGAGGGTGTGGAGAAAAGGGAACACTCTTGCACTGCTGGTGGGAATGTGAATTGGTACAGCCACTATGGAGAACAGTATGGAGGTTCCTTAAAAAACTAAAAATAGAACTACCATATGACCCAGCAATCCCACTACTAGGCATATACCCTGAGAAAACCATAATTCAAAAAGAGACATGTACCAAAATGTTCATTGCAGCTCTATTCACAATAGCCCGGAGCTGGAAACAACCTAAGTGTCCATCATCGGATGAATGGATAAAGAAGATGTGGCACATATATACAATGGAATATTACTCAGCCATAAAAAGAAACGAAACTGAGCTATTTGTAATGAGGTGGATAGACCTAGAGTCTGTCATACAGAGTGAAGTAAGTCAGAAAGAGAAAGACAAATACCGTATGCTAACACATATATATGGAATTAAAAAAAAAAAATGTCATGAAGAACCTAGGGGTAAAACGGGAATAAAGACACAGACCTACTTGAGAATGGACTTGAGGATATGGGGAAGGGGAAGGGTAAGCTGTGACAAAGGGAAAGAGAGGCATGGACATATATACACTACCAAACGTAAGGTAGATAGATAGTGGGAAGCAGCCGCAGAGCACAGGGAGATCAGCTCGGTGCTTTGTGACCACCTGGAGGGGTGGGATGGGGAGGGTGGGAGGGAGGGAGATACATGAGGGAAGGGATGTGGGAACAGATGTATATGTATGACTGATTCACTTTGTTATAAAGCAGAAACTAATAATAAAAAAAAAAATGGCAGGATGTCCTTCTTTTTTTGAAGCTGAAAAACATTTCATTACATGTATATACAACATCTTCTTTATCCATTCATCCATTGATGGGCATTTAGATTGCTTCCATGCCTTGGGTATGGAGAATAATGCTGCAGTTAACATACAAGTGCAGATACCCCTTTGAGATCCTGATTTCAATTCCTTTGGGTATATATTCAGAAGTGGGATTTCTGAATCATACAGTAGTTCTATTTTCAATTTTGGGGGGAGCTTTCATTCCTTTTTCATAGTGACTGCACCAATTTACATTCCTACCAACTGTACACAAGGGTTCCCAAAAACACTTATCTCCTGTCTTTTTGATGATAGCCATCTTAACAGGTATGAGCTGATATCTCATTGTGGCTTTGATTTGCATTTCTCGTGATGAAGAATGATGGTGAGCACTTTTTCATGTACTTGTTGGACATGTGTATGTCTTCTTTGTAAAAATGTTTATTCAGATCCTTTGCCCCTTTTTAAATTAGGTTATTAGGTGTTTTGTGGGGTTTTGTTTTTGTTTTTGTTTTGCTATTGAGTTGTAGGAATTTCTTACATACCTTGGATATTAGCCCTTTATCAAATACATGGCTTGCAAATATCTTCTCCCATTCCAATGACTGCCTTTTAATTTTGTTGATTGTTTCCTTTGTTGTGCAGATTTTTAGTTTGACATAGCCCTGCTTGTCTCTTTTTGCTTTAGTTGCCTATGCTTTGGGTGTCACATCCAAGAAATCATTGTCAACACCAACGTCAAGAAGCTTTTCCTCTATCTTTTATTCTAAGAGTTTTATGATTTTAGGTATTATGTTTAAATATTTAGTTTGAGTTAATTTTTGTGAATGTTGCCAATAAGGATCCAATTTTGTTCCTTTAAATGTGGATATCCAGTTTTCCTGGCATTATTTATTGACAAGACCATTCTTCCTTCATTGTGTATTCCTGACATTCTTGTCAAAGATAAGTTGAGCACAATGTGTGGACTTATTTCTGGGCCCTCTATTCTGCTCCACTGATCTACACGTTGGTTTTTATACCAACACTGTACTGTTTTTAATACTGCAACTTTGGAATATATTTGGAAATAAGCGGGTGTGATACCTCCTGCTTCATTCTTCTTGCTTTTAAAATTGCTTTGTTTATTCAGGGTTTTTTATGGTGCAATATAACTTTTAGG
The DNA here is from genome assembly GCF_949752795.1 of Hyperoodon ampullatus. NCBI lineage: Eukaryota > Metazoa > Chordata > Mammalia > Artiodactyla > Ziphiidae > Hyperoodon > Hyperoodon ampullatus. The sequence goes on from NC_136915.1 coordinate 185,826,989, forward strand.
GTTTTTTAAAGATTCTGTAAAAAATGGCACTGGAATTTTGATAGGGATTACATTGAATCTGTAGATCACTTCAAGTAGTATGGACATTTTAATGATATTAATTCTTTTAATCCATGAACCTGGGATGTTTTTCCAGTTATTTGTGTCTGCTTTAATTTCTTTTTTCAGTGTTTCATAGTTTTCAATGTACAAGACTTTCACATACTCAGTTAACTTTACTCCTAAGTACTTTATTCTTTTACATGCTATTATAAATAAGGGCTTGGATAGTTCATTTTGATGTACAAAAATGTACTGATTTTTTATATTTCTTTGTATGCTACAACTATGGAATTCTTTTATTAGCTATAACAGTGTGTGTATGTGTGTGTGTGGGTGTGGGTATCAGTGTCGTCATTAAGGTTTTCTATATGTAAGATCATGTCACCTGCCAACAGATAATTTTACTTCTTCCTTCCTAATTTCCAGGCTTTTTATTTCTTTTTCTTGCCTTAATACTCTGGCTAGGACTTCCATTACTATGTTGAACAAAAGTGGCAACACTGGGCATAAGAACAAACTAAAAAATTAGCAGACAAAAAAAAAATAATAATGAAGATTAAAGCAGAAATAAATGAAATACAGAATAGAAAAACAATAGGAAAAAATCACCAAAACTAAGCAGTGGGTTTTTTAAAAAAGATAAATGAAATCAACAAACCTTTAGCTAGACTAACCAAGAAAAAAAGAAAAGACTCAAGTAAATAAAATGAGAAATAAATTAAAACATTACAATGGATGCCACAGAAATTTAAGATATTATAAGGGACTACTATAAACAATTATATACCAACAAACTGGACAACCTAGAATAAATGGGTAATTTCCTAGAAATTATAACCTACCAAGACTGAATCAAGAAGAAATGAAAAGTCTTAACAGTAAGGAGATTGAATCAGTAATAAAAAATTTCTCACAAAGAAAAGCCACAATCAAATGGCTTCACGGGTGTATTTTACCAAAGATTTAAAGAAGAAATAATAACAAAGCTTCTTAAACTCTTACAAAAAATAGAAGAGGGAACTTCCAAACACATTTTATGAGACCAGTATCACCTTGATGCCAAAGATATCAAGTCATGAAAAGACACAGAGGGGCCTTAAATGCATATTACTAGCTGAAAGAAGCCAATCTGAAAAGGCTACATACTCTATGATTCAGATTATATGACATTCCAGAAAAGGCAAAATTACGGAGATGTAAAAAAAATCAGTGGTTGCCAGGAATTGAGAGAAGGGAGAAGTAGCACAAAGGGTTTTCAGGGCAGTGAAAATATTCTTTATGATACTATAATGATGGGTACATGTGTTTATATTTGTCCAAATGCATAGAATGTACAACACAAGAGTGACCACTAATTTAAACTATGGACTTTGGACGATTATGATGTGTCAATGTCGGTTCATCAATTGTGACAAATGTCCCAGTCTAGTGGGGGATGTTGATAATGGGGGAGGCTATGCATGTGTAGTGGACAAGGATATATGGGAAATCTCTGTTTTCCTTTCAATTTTGCTGTGAACCTAAAACTGCTCTACTTTTTGTAAAGTCTTTTAAAAGCCCCAACAAATTAGGTATAGAGGAAAGTTACCTCAACACAGAGTCATATGTAAAGTCTACCGTTAACACCATATTCAATGGTGAAAAACTGATTTTCCTCTAACATCTGGATGCCTCATAATCTTTTATTGGTTATCAGATATTATTAATTACACCTTGTTGGGTACTGAATATTTTTGTATTTCTTTAAACAATTCTTTACTTTTCTTCTGAGCTGTAGTTAATTTATTTGGAAACAATTTGATCCTGTTAGGTACTACAGAGCAGTTCTAAGTATTCTCTTATCAAGCAAGATGTTTTTAGTACTTCTAACCTGAATTATGAATATTTCTAGACTGACTGATGGGAATGGGCCCTGTTCCCAGCCCTGTGTAGTACAGGTATTGTCCCTTATAGTCCCTGGTTTCTCCATCCTGGCACTATTTATATTTTGATCTGGAATTCTATAATGTGGAGCTAGTGGCTGTCCTGTGCATTGTAGGATATTTAGTAGCAACACCGGCCACTATGGACTAGAAGTCAATAGCACCACCCCAGTCATGCCAACCGAAAATGTCTCCAGACATTGATAAATGTTCCCTAGGATGCAAACTACCCCTGATTAAGAAGCACTGCTCGGGCTTCCGTGGTGGCGCAGTGGTTAAGAATCCACCTGCCAATGCAGGGGACACGGGCTCGAGCCCTGGTCTGGGAAGATCCCACATGCTGCAGAGCAACTAAGCCCATGCGCCACCACTACTGAGCCTGTACTCTAGAGCCCGCAAGCCACAAATACTGAAACCCGTGCACCTAGACCCTGTGCTCTGCAACGAGAGAAGCCACCGCAATGAGAAGCCCGCGCACCGCAACGAAGAGTAGCCCCCGCTCTCAGCAACTAGAGAAAACCCGTGTGCAAGTGAAGACCCAATGCAGCCAAAAATTAAATAAATGAATAAATAAATAAATTTATTAAAAAAAAAAAAGAAGCACTGTTCTAATTCTCCCTAGCCTCCGGCCATACATAGCTTTCTCCCATGCGTGTATTGAGCACCATTCTTTTGAATTCTTGTTGGAGCCCTTCTGCAAATGTCCAGGGTTCTTTCTTGGTATAGCTCTCTCCTAACAGAATCAGAGAATTTTCCTATGGATTCTAGATGCCTTGGACTCCCCTGACTCATAGCTTTATCTCCTTAATTTAGGGAGTATGCTGGTCTCTGCCTCAACTTTCTCTTCCTATCCCACAGCCTGATAAGCTGGGACAGCTGTAACACACATTGTTTTCTTCCCCAAATGTCTCAGGAAACATTATCCTTTATTGCCAGATGACCAGTGTCTCAAAAAACATTGTATTTTGTTTTCTGTCTGTTGTTCTTGTTGTTTTCAGGTAGGAAAGAAAAATCTGATACTCTTTTACTCCAGAGAAGTTGGAAGTTAAAGTCCCTCAACAAGTCAAACTTGTTTAATATAAAATGAAAGAGTTTGTGGATCCACATACATCCTGAAAGTTTTAATTTTTACTATGCTCTGTTAAATCCAAATGTAGGTTAACTCTGGAGTAATGGGCACCCAAAGATATCCTAATCCCTGGAACCTATAAATGTTGCTTTATGAGAAAAAGGGGTCATTACAGATGTGATTAAATTAAGCATTGACATGGCAAGATTAACCTGGATTATCCGAGTGGGCCCTAAATCCAATTACAGGCATCCTTAATAAAAGAGACGCAGGAGGAGATTTCATACACAGAGGCAATGTGACCAGGAAGGCAGAGATTGGAGTGATGCAACCAAAAGTCAAGGAATGCTGACAGCCACCAGAAGCCAAAGGCAAGAAATGAATTCTCCTTGACAGCCTCCAAAAGGAGTGAAGCCCTGCAGTACCTCGATTTCAGCTCAGTGAAACTGATGTCAGACTTCTGGCTTCCAGAGCTGTCAGAGAATACACTTCTGGTTTTCTAAGTCACCAAGTTTGTGGTGATTTGTTACAGCATACACAGGAAACTAATATAGTCACCAATAAACAATAATTAAAATACACACATCAAATGGAACAATTGATGGGCTGAAAGGAGGGCTAAAGGAGAAAAAATGTGAAAAAAATTGTAAGATCAAGACTTGAAATGCAAATTTATGAGCAGCCTGTTTCCTGGGCAAATATTTTTCACAGTTTTGCCCCATGCTTGGAATTGGCAGCCCTGGGAAAAAGATACTGTATAACGGTCAGCTCTTCATTCTGTGGTTTCCTCATTTAAGATGTTGTCCCTTCTAATTTTGCTTACCTCAGCAATTTTCTAATGATTAATATATATCAATTATATGCATATACACACATGCATATATATGTATATATATGTGTGTATGGGTGTACACTGGTTCTGCTAATGCATTATCCAAATAAGCGTTCAGTATTAAAGTTGTAAATTTTATTATCCAAGAAAATCTCCCTGAAATAAATACATTCAAATGGAAGGTGAGTCACTATGTATTTTCTCAAGTTACCTAAAAATCTAGGGACTTCCTTGGCGGTCCAATGGTTAAGACTCTGCCCTTCCACTGCAGGGGGCACAGTTTCGATCCCTGGTCAGGAACTAAGATCCTGCATACTGATGCCGCATGGTGTGGCCAAAAAGAAAAAGTCTAAATAAATGTATAGAATGATGATCAAGACTAACTAATATACAGATATGGGTTATCAAGATTACTACTTTCATTTCCTCAAGAAAAATAATTCATTCTAACTACATTATTTTTTTAAAGTTATTTTTCATAAGGATTTTTTGAGTTAATAGAGACAAAGGGAATTATTCAACAAGTTAGATAATGAATCTTTACACATTAAGAGACATAGAAGAATGGGGTGAGTTTCAAGATCATCTACAGATTTAATTCTTTTTTTAAATGAGAATCTAAGAATTTGAGATGTTGTAAACCAAAAGATAATTTGAATTGTCAATAAGTGTAACAATATAATTAATAACTTAATAATCAACTAAGTGTACTATAGGTTCGTAAAGACATTTTATTGAAACAAGATGTGCAAAATATTTATACTACATTATCCTATCATAAAATGCAGTCATATGTTTAGTCAAAGTCTGTTAACTTTATGGCCTTTTAATATTTACAAACAATCCACTTGTAAAGTTATTTAAATCTCAGTTTCATGCTGTCATGGCCTCTCTTCTAAGACATCATTGAAAAATAGAGAGATATGGGTCAGAGGAGGACGCAAGAGGGAAGAGATATGGGAACATATGTATATGTATAACTGATTCACTTTGTTATAAAGCAGAAACTAACACATCATTGTAAAGCAATTACACTCCAATAAAGATGTTAAAAAAAGTAAAAAAATATTGCTCATTACCAAGGAGTATGGCATCTTTGTTTCAGTTTGAGCAGTCAGCTTCTGTTAGGTTAAGGCACACTGCTAGGTTAATTCCCCTGAGACTAAGTACTTTCTTATGTTTCTTATATTACATTATATATTATATTACAGACATATGATAAAAAATTTATGAACTGCACTTATCCATGGAACCTACTTGTCCAGGGACTTCACTCTAGTGAAAACTGAACTGAGAATCATGTTTTCAACCAGAAGAAGAAAATAGCATTTAAAAAATGTAGTTAGACAGTTTGCCACATTTGTAGTGTCATAGATATCACATGCCTTGAAATAATTTAACTTACTGAAGACAGCTGGTGTGGTCTAAGGACAAGTACTTCAATACTGAGTGTTCTGAGAGATCAATGTGGCTAAGACAATGATCCAAAACTGGCAGTGAGGAGTTAGGAATGTAGCTGTCTCATCACAAGCCCAATTTAGGAGTGGTGTGGGAGGAACAAAAAAGCAGCCCCTTGAGAGACTTTCAGCCAAAGCAGTGCTCTCAAGGGAGATACATATTTCAATCAGATATGTATAGATGCTGAAAGAAAGAGAGGAGGCTCAAGATATAACATACTTTAATTACACTGGCAGTAAATGTTTTGGAGTTGGGAAAGGGTGCATGTGGGGTTAGATTAGGGAATGTATAGAACTATGAAGAAATGGAAGAGATGGGTCATGAGCGACATCCCGGGAGTTTGGGATTTCTTGTGGTCACTGACAGAACAGAGATGAAAGTGGTAAGGGGTTGTGTCCTGATTGTTTCTTAGGCAGACTGGGGTGGTTGTGGCTGAGAGTATTTTTCTGTTTGTCACTGGGGGCATGTGTTAGCAACTCCGTGTTCCCTTCTTCATTCTTGCCTCGGGAAGGGCAGTGTAGCAAGGAACACATAAAGTTCAGGAGTCAGGTCCTCATTCCTGCTGATGGTGTTTTAGAGACAGAAAAATGTTTCTGGGACTGTAATGAGCTCTGCACTCCTGTCTATGCCCTCAGGCACAAGAGGCAGACTTACCACATAGAGCTTCATAATTATAATGCAGAGTTATTTATTGGTGATAACACAGTAGTTTAATATTGTTGCAGTTTAATGTTTTTGAAGTTTTGTTTATTATTTTAAGAATGCTTATGCTCATTAGCAGAGAACTAGCATTTTATTTAGCAGAGAAGTCCAAGGAAAATTAATATTTAAATAATGGTTTGCAGATCTAGAACAAAATGGTACCAGGAATCATTATTTACTCAGAATATTTTTTTCCTTCTTCTTGATCTTGTACAATAAAATGTTACCTAAAGAATTATACGGGGCTTCCCTGGTGGTGCCATGGTTAAGAATCCGCCTGCCAATGCAGGGGACACAGGTTCAAGCCCTGGTCTGGGAAGATCCCACATGCCGCGGAGCAATTAAGCCCGTACGCCACAACTACTGAAGCCCGTGTGCCTAGAGCCTGTCCTCCACAACAAGAGAAACCACTGCAATGAGAAGCCTGCATGCCACAATGAAGAGTAGCCTCCACTCACCGCAAATAGAGAAAGCCTGCGCGCAGCAACAAAGACCCAACGCAGCCAAAAATATTAATTAATTAATTAAATCAAAAAAAAAAATAAAAGAAGAATTATATGGGTGGGACTTCCCTGGTGGAGCAGTGGTTAACAATCAGCCGGCCAATGCAGTGGACACGGGTTGGAGCCCTGATCCAGGAAGATCCCACATGCCATGGAGCAACTAATCCCCTGCACCACGACTACTGAAGCCTGCACACCTAGAGCCCATGCTCTGCAACATGAGAAGCCACCGCAATGAGAAGCCCATGCACAGCAACGAAGACCCAACGCAGACAAAAAAAATTAATAAATAAGTAAATTTAGAATTATATGGGTTAGGACCTGATTAAAATAAAAGGAATATAAATAAGCGTTTTGAAGGAAAGAAATGCATAGAAAACACAAAAGACAGTGAACTTTTCTGTACTGTGTAAACAGCACTGAGAATGAGTTTTGAGTATGGTACATGAATACTACTACTCAGCCCTCTTCCTTTCCAGATACTGGGGTCTTTCTTCATGAAAACTGAAATCACAAGATTCGTTTTTAAACACAGGCATGTTGAAGAGTTCAAGATGATTCCGTGCTACTTTTTCTAGATAATACCTAAATGCTTTGAAAAGGTAAGATTTAATGGATGTTTACTATCTCAGGAAAAAAAAATTAGCCTTTCAGGGCTTCCCTGGTGGCGCAGTGGTTGGGAGTCCGCCTGCCGATGCAGGGGACACGGGTTCGTGCCCCGGTCTGGGAAGATCCCACATGCCGCGGAGCGGCTGGGCCCGTGAGCCATGGCCACTGAGCCTGTGCTCCGGAGCCTGTGCTCCGCAGGGGGAGAGGCCACAACAGTGAGAGGCCCGCCTACCGCAAAAAAAAAAAAAAAAAAAATTAGCCTTTCTTACTATTCCAAACATGAAGTGAAATAAAACAGTAGAAAGATAAATAAAATCTACTAAGCAACTGCTTGAAATCTAGTTTTAAATGTATTTTGTAGTATAATCTGAATATCGGTATAGTTTTTTTTAAGAAAAAAGAGTCCACCAACATGAGAAAAAAAAATGTCAAGAAAATCTGTTTCCATACCATATAAATCCTTACTCAAAAGCTTCTCTTGTTTAGTTTTTCCAAGCTTTCCTTCTTCCCGTATCTTCTTTGTCCAGTAGGAAGAGTTTCTATTCAATGACTATACCCCTGTTTTTTCTTTTTTTCTTCTGCTTAGACATCAATAATGTGTTATAACCAACAAGTTCAGTCCATAGTCTTATGGTCTGTAAGCCATTTGCTTAATCCTATTATTTCACAAAGAAAGCCAATCTATATCATTCTTTGCATTTTATTTTCTTCAGTGGCACAGGAAATTTGGAGAAATAAATTGTTCTTATTCTCAAACAACCTTCAATTAAGTTAGGGAAATAGAGCATGAACATATGTACTGGTGGCATATTATTGTTGATCTACGTTATTTTTAAAAGCCTAATACTGTTTAAGAATCTTTTTTTTTTTAAGTTTTACTCTCCATGAGAGTTAAAGGCAAAAAAAATGATATTAGAAGTCAGAGAAAAATAAGTCCCTTTGAAATAAAACAGGAAGTAGATAACAGATGCCAGTAGAGTGTATTCCTTCCTTCTTCATTTAACAAACTTTTAATTTAGCATGTAACCTGTGCCACACTCTACTCAGGGTTCCAGGGAAATACTTCAGGGTTAACAGGACAGACATAGTCTCTGTCCTCATGAAACTTAAAAGTTGCTGAGATTGAGATGAAAAATACACATGTAAATTACAAGAGAGAGAACAAGTAAAAGTACAGAAAGGCAGAGGCAAATACATTATTTGGGAAAATAACAAATAACAATAAAGCCATGGTGTACTTACTACCTTAGACAAATATGATTAATCTGAAATAAGATTGGAGAGAGCCAGTCAGGAAAGACTCTGAAGGAAATTAAGAACAAGCTTAAATCATACATTTTTTCCATAGGCTGTGGGGAAGTGTTTACAGTTTTTCAGCAGAACACTGACATATCAAGTAAGTTTTGAAGAAAAATGAGTAGCCTATAAGATGAACACAAGGAAAGAAAGATTGGAAGTGGCAGAGTTAGGACAGTCTGTGGGTACTTGTGATTTATTCCTACAGAAGGTGGTACCTCTGAACATAGAAAGGAAGAGATGAAAACTTGAGTAAGAGGAAGGAAAATAACATGTATTGTTCGTATAGGATATGTGTGTGTCATGTGTGAACCTACTTAATCCTCATAAAAACATTTCATTGCATTTTAAGCATGAACTGCTCTAACTAAACTGAACAAGGTTAAAATTTTTCTTGAAGAGACAGAGTTGAGATTCAAACCCAGGTTTATGTGAATAGAACATTCATGAGTAGGCATGGCAAATAAGCATATGAGGAGATGCTTAATTAGGGAAATAAAAATTAAATCCACTGTGAAGTACCACGATATACCCAAGAGAATGGCAGAAAGGAAAGAAAGGGAGAAAGGAAAGGAGGAGAGAGAGAGAGAAAGAAAGGGCAAAGGAAAGGAAGAAATGAAAATAAAGAGACGCAAACTGTAAATGCTAACTGCTAGGGACATTTTGAAGCATCTGGTGTCAATGCAAAAAAGAACATCCTCTTTGGAAAATGGTTTGGCAGTGTCTTAAAAAGTTAAGCGTACTTTTATCATATGGTTCAGCAATCCAATACTCATAAGTATTTGCCCAAGCAAAATAAAGACGTATGCCTACATGAAAGCCTGCATACCAATGATTATTGCAGGTTTATTCATAATTGTCAAAACCTGAAAACAAACAAAATATCCATCAACTTATGAATAAAGAAAATGTGATGTATTTACTTAATAGAATACTATGTAGCAGTGTAAAGGAATGAAATACCAACACATTAAAAAAATGTAAAAAGTGTACATGGGGGACATCTCAAAAGCATCTTGCTAAGTTAAGGAAACCAGTCACACAAGACATTTAATGATTACATTTATACAAACTTCTGCAAAAGGCCAAAGTATAGGGACAGAAAACAGATCAGTGGTTGCCAAAGGCTGGGAATGGGAAAAGAGGTTTATTTATAAAGATGTGAGATTATTTTGAGGGATGATGAGAATATTCTCTATCTTGATTCTGGAGGGAGTTTACATGACTTTATACAGTTTTGAAAGTTCTTAGGATTGTACACATAAAAAAGGGAAATTTACTGTACCTAAATTATTGCTCTGTAAAAAAACAACAAAAATTCCATGAGTATGCCTTGCAGAGCGGTAGATAATAAAGATGAGTTTTAGGGAAAGGCCTCCAGCTATTAATATCTATAGGACTTCGGGAGTGAAAAGGTTTGGGAGTGTCTTTTGACTATTTTTTACAGCTTGAAATACTTAACTCTTATGTGATTTAGTTTCTTCATCTTTGAAATAAGAATTCAAGCATTCCTTTGTTCATCCAATATTTACTGAGCTCCTATTATTTTGAGATATATATTTTCATACTAGAAACAAATCAGTGAGAAAATGACTCAATCACCAATCGTTGGCCCTCTTGGAACCTTCAGTGTATTGAGTGCAAATAGAAAATAAAATAACAGTAAGAGCACCTAATGCATAGAATTGTTATTAAGGTTAATAATTACCATATATTTAACTTAAGATGGATCTCTATGCATATTACATATTAAGTGCAATTACGTATTGTTATTTTGTAAGTGGCTTTATTGTTTGCTCAATGACAAATGTACTAATGTCATGCCAAAGCAGAATGCCTGGCTGTCATCATCCTGTGAGACAGGTGATAGGGTACGAGCGCAGGCAGAGTGGAGGTCTTATTTTTCCTGTCTTCAGCTGTCTGAACGCCTTTGTTTCTGAGTACAAACTCTGGTTTAATGCCGCCAAGCCTTCTTATAGTGTGAAATGCGATCATGACGTGGAAGTGGAGGTAAGGGTGGAATCTCGGGGCGCTACAGTGCTGCAGCTTCTTATACAGGTTTTGAATCTGCCCTCTTTCCCACTTTCACACCAGTTCTTGAAACCTTTCCAAGTTCTGTGATGGGAACTGGTGTTTTCAGGGATCCCCCTTTGCCAGCTTGGGTTGACATGATAAATTAATAACCATTTGTTGCTTTTGTCTCCTTTTCTCTCTTTGTGGGTTTATGCTCTTTTCTCCCTTTACTGTCACGTAAGTGAGCATTTAAGAGGTGTATTAGTTTGCTAGGGCTGCCATAGCAAAGTGCTGCTGACTAGGTGGCATCAGTGACAGAAATATATTTTCTCACAATTCTGGAGGCTATAAGTCTGAAATGAAGATGTAAGTAGGACTCCTTTCTTCTGAAGCCTCTATTTTTGGCTTGTAGTTGGCCATCTTCTCCCTCTGTCTTCACATGGTCTTCCCTCTGTTTGTCTATTTTAATCTTCTCTATTATAAAGACACTGGTTAGGGCATCCCTGGTGGCGCAGTGGTTGAGAGACCGCCTGCCAATGCAGGGGACACGGGTTCGTGCCCCGGTCTGGGAAGATCCCACATGCCACAGAGCGGCTGGGCCCGTGAGCCATGGCTGCTAAGCCTGCGCGTCCAGAGCCTGTGCTCTGCAGCGGAAGAGACCACAACAGTGAGAGGCCCACGTACCGCAAAAAAAAAAAAAAAAAAAGACACTGGTCATATTGGATCAGGGCCCACAAGTATGACCTCATTTTAACTTAATTACCTCTTTAAAGAACCTATCTCCAAATAAGTCATATTCTGAAGGTTTAGGACTTCAACATATGAATTTTGAGGGATAAAGTTCAGTCCATAACAGGAAGTATTTAAAACCAGTTATTTCAATCAGGAAAACTCTATGGGGCATTTTACATATTTACTATATATAAATAAGAAAATAAACAGTCCATCTCATACTGATTAAATAGATCCAGAGATGTTTTTTATTAAATTGGATTTCTCATATAACCTAAAAATAGCTATGTTCCTTATAAACTAAGAGATATTTGTAGCAACTTTTAATCCGAAAATCTGAAACTGAGTGATCTATGCTTGACATTAATGTCATTACTTCTCTGAAGTCTTATAGATAACATTGAATTATGGAAACTCTATACCTTAAATAAGTATTTCTTAAGTGAATAAATGAATAAACAACCTAGAATATCTGAGCCATTCTGGGCTACAAATGCTGCCTGTATTCTATTCAAACATGCAAATTAACTCACAAATAATTACACATGTGCCTCCTCTTTGGGTCAGAACCCCTTTAAAATAACAGAAAGGTGATTTTAGAGAGAGAAAGATTATAGAATCACACAAGTCAATAAAGACGTATCAACCAAATATTTAGAAGTCAGAAGAAAAATAAAATTGGAAGACTGACTACCTGCCGTCAAGACTTTCTATTAAGCTAGAGAAACTAAATACTTGAATGAAAAACCCTACTGGTAATTAATACTTGTGGGTCTTACAAAAATGTTGACAACTTTTTCCCATGCCACCCTAGATAAGTGGTTCTCCACTGGGGGTGATGTTGCCCCAGGTGATATATGGCTAAGTCTAGAGGCATTTTTTTAATACAACTGAGGGGATGCTACTGACATCCAATGGGTATAAACTAGAGATGTTGCTAAAACATCTTACAGTGCACAGGACAGCCCCTTTACAACAAAGAATACCCAGTTCAAAATGCCAATATTGCTGCTGTTGAGAAATTCCATGCTAGATAAATCTCACCACTTCACATGAACTTTTAATGGCTCTTACTGCTTCACTCTAATATAAATTTGGTATTGGAGGGAAGCTATAGGAGAGAGATAAAAGCAAACAAATTTAAAAAAAACAGTAATTCAGAGAGAAAATAATAATTCTGGGTGTTAATATCTTAATGGGGGTAGGAGTGATGAGCAATACCTACCTCGCCTGTCAATATCAGACTAATTGAGAAATAACTCTGAGAGTTGGCAAATAGAAGATTAAAGTGCCATCTTTGTTACTGATGGATAAAGCTATTCCTGGGCACTTCAACTTATATTCATAGGCAAGTGTGCTTCTTAATACAGATCTCAGAATTATCTAAACATGGCAACAAACAGCAGTGCTGCATCCAATCCCGTTCACCCCTGCCTCTAAGGGACAGAGCTTGTGCCTGGAACACAACAATGTGTGACCTAGACAGTCAACTTGATTCCAAGAGGCAGAAAAAAGGAGGGCACAGAGTAATACACGCTCATTTTTACCTCTGAAACTCACAATTTGGTTTTCAAAATTCACCTGCCCTGGCTTATTACATTGTGGTTAGGGGGCTGAGAGAGATCAGGTGTTTTATGGTAAAGGTTTCCTATCTCACAGAAGGAATCATCAAGAGAGGTGAAGAAACATTCTCCCAAACAAAGAAATGAGAAGAAAACATTTTTAAAAATGTAATATACTGTAGAGAAATTAGAAGGTCTTGGTATTTATATAAAAAATAACATAACATTAAAAGAAACATCTGAGAATAAAAGTTATTAAAAATTAAAAATACAATACATGAAATAAAAATAATCATTGGAAGCCTTAAAAGACATAGTTAAAGAAATGCCACATGAAGGAAAAAAAAACAAAATACGCAAAATAAAAACCTTAAGAAAAATGGGAGATGAATTCAGGGAACTTAACAGTCAATTGTTACCTGCACCAGAATGAGAACACAGAGAAACCCGCTGCTGAAGCATGGAAATAAAGAAATAACAACTCTGTGAATAGCATACGTCTCCAAGTAAAAGGCTGCCCAAGTGAAGACAAGCAAAAATCAACCAGTTGTAGAACACTAATTTGAAATTTCAGAATCTCAGGAAAAAAAGAGTAGATTATACTGTGTTTTCAAACTGAACACTGTTATTATATATTTTATATATATATATATGTACATACACACACACAAATATATATATGTAAATATACATATACATGTGTATATATGGAGAATAAGGTAGTGCAGAAGTGCCTAATCCTCAACTACCATAATAGTAAGTCAAAACAATACATCTAAATTTGAAAAATCAAGTAATAGTAATATGGAGGCAAAGCCCGGATAAAGAGTTCAAAGAGTTAAAACAGATTCTGGGAATCCAGATTAGAGGTTGCAGGAAGTTGAGGAAGAAGACTGCTGGGGTTTTTTTGTAAGCCATCATGAATATGCTATAAGAAAAAACTATATACGTGCATTACTTTTTTAAATTACAAGATTTTTATCTTTGTTTTGTTAACTGATTATATACAGGTTATATAAATCCTTCTGATTCATGCAGTGGAGACAGATTATAGTTGTCTGTATCTACTGAAATCCTAAACAGTGGCATTAAGTATACCAGTACATACTAAATTTTTTGTATGCTAGAAATAGTTATATGCTATTCTTAATTCAAAATTGGGAGTGTATACCTCAAATGGTTCATAGCCTTTTTTCATCAACTATAGGTAGCAAACTTTTCCATGCCACAAATTATTATTGCACAGCATACATTTTAATTATTGAGTATCTGTCCATAATTTGGATATATCAGCCTTTGTATCATTTACTCTTTTGGGGAAATGTCTGGGAAATAGTATTATAACGACTTATTACATAATTAATGTATAATTGACCTTTTACTAGCTCACATCCTTCACTTTGTTCAGTTTTCTTTTAATAAAATGTGTGAAGAATAGTCTTATTTAAACTCTTGTGTACATCCCTAATAATTTTTAGTCTAATTAGCAGAAGTACAATTTCAAAAGACAAAATATATTTTACACTTTAATAATTATTACAAAATCACCCTTCAGAACATTATTTCCCATTTTCAAGATACCAGTGGTTTGAGAGGGTTTCATAACAAATCGCTGTTATATGGAAAGACAAAATTCTTGGCATAGCTAATACAATAGTGAGGAAGAAAAATAAAATTGGACAATTGACACTACCTGACAGGAAACTTATTATGTAGCTACGGTAATCAAGACAGTGTGGTATTGGCAAAATAATAAGTAGATCAATAGATAGATTTGAGATCCCAGACGTAGATTCACACAAATACAGTCAAATACTCTTTGACAAAGAAGAAAAATAAATTTGATGGTGAAAGGACAATCTTTTCAACAAATGGTTCTGGAATATTGGATATCCATATGAAAAAAAAAAAAAAATCTAGGAGGAAGTGGCCAAGATGGCAGAGTAGGAAGACCCTGAGCTTCACCTCCACCCACAGGCCAAAATTACAACTATTTACAGAGCAACTATCTATGAGAACAACCTGAGTACTAGCAGAAAAGGTTCTCCACAACTAAAGATATAAAGAAGGAACCAAGAGACAAGTAGGAGGGGCACAGATGCAAAACAGTCAAGACCCACACACTCAGAGTGGCAACCCACAAACAGGAGAATCACAATTGCAGAGGTTCTCTCTAAGGAGAGAGGAGAACTGATCCACACATTGGGCTCCCCAGCCACCCAGGAGTCCTGCACCAGAAGGATGAGCCCCAGATCATCTAGATTTGAAGCCCAGTGGGGCTTGCACATGGGATCCAGAGGGCTGGAGAGCCTCCCATAGAGGCAAGAGGCAACTGGGACTCCCACTGGGGACATAGATGCTGGTGGCAGCGATTTGGGGGAGTGCGTTCTACCACAAGGACAATGGTGCTGGCAAGTGCCATTTTGGAGTCCTCCCTCTAACCTATTAGTGCCTAGCACTTACCCACCAACCAGCAGGCTGGCAGCAGTCCCAGGACCCCTCAGACCATGCAGCCAACCACACTGGGACCTAGACCCACCCACCAGTGGGCCAGCAGCGATCACACAAGGCAGGGCTTGGCAGCCAACCAGGCTAGGGGTTATTCCCACCTATAAGCACACCAGAGTAGTCAGCCCTGCCACAACGGAAAGGCCTATGCAGCCTACATAGGGAGTGCCTCTAGAGCATATAGCTCTGGTGACCATAGGGGAGTGTGCTGCTGGGCTCCCATAGATCGTCTTCTATATAGGCCACTTCTCCAAAATTGGGAAACATAACCAACCTATCTAATACACAGAACCAAACAAAGATGAGGAATGCAATAACTGAAATAAGCCTTGGTAAATTTGAGAAAATTGAAATCATATCAAGTATCTTTTCTGACCACAATGCTATGAGACTAGAAATCAATTACAAGAAAAAACTTCAAAAAAGCAAAAACACATGGAAGCTAAGCAATATGCCACTAAACAACCAATGAAGAAATAAAAGAAGAAATAAAAAAAATACCTGGAGACAAATGAAAATGAAAACACAATGATCCAAAATTTGGGGGTTGTAGCAGAAGCAATTCTAAGAGGGAAGTTTATAGTGATACAAGTCTACCTCAGGAAATAAGCAAAAACTCAAATAAACAACCTAATCTTACACCTAAAGGAACTAGAAAAAGAAGAATAAAGAAAGCCCAAAAGTTAGTAGAAGGAAACAAACAATAAGATCAAACAGAAACAAATGAAATAGAGACTAAAAAAAAAAAAAAATAGAAAAGATCAATGAAACTAAGAGCTGATTCTTTGAAAAGATAAGCAGAATTGGTAAACCTTTAGCCTGACTCATCAAAGGAAAAAAGAGAGAGGACCCAAGTGAATGCAGACATGAAATGAAAGCAGAGAAATTACAACAAACACCACAGAAATACAAGGATCATCAGAGGTTACTAGGAGCAATTATATGCTGATAAAATGGACAACCTTGAAAACCGGATAAATTCCTAGAAATGTACAATATTCCAAGACTGAATTAAGAAGAAATAGAAAATATGAACAGATCAATTACTAGTAATAAAATTGAATCAGTAATTTTAAAACTTTCAACAAACAAAAGTTCAGGACCAGACAGTTTCACAGATGAATTCTACCAAACATTTAAAGAAGAGTTACTACCAATTCTTCTCAAAATATTCCAAAATATTGTAGAGGAAGGAATGCTTCCAAAATCATTTTCAGGGGCAGCACACCCTGATACACCAAAGAGACAAAAACACAACAAAAAAAGAAAGTTACAGGCCAATATCACTGATGAACATAGACACAAAAATTCTTAACAAATTTTAACAAACCAAATTCAACAATACGTTGAAAGGATCATACACCATTATCAAGTGGGATTTATCCAAGGGATGTAAGAATGGTTCAATATCCACAAATCAATCAATGTGATAAACCACAGTAACAAAATGAAGAATAAAAATCATATGGTCATCTCGATAGGTGCAGAAAAAGCTTTCAATAAAATTCAACATCTATTTACGTTAAAAACTCAACGAAGTGGGTATAGAGGGGAACATACCTCAACATAGTAACTGCCATATATGACAAACTCACAGCCAACAATATACTTAACAGCAAAAAGCTATAAGCATTTTCTCTAAGATCAGGAACAAGACAAGGATGCCCACCCTTGCTGCTTTTATTCACTGTAGTATTGGAAGTCGTAGCTACAGCAACAGACAAGAAAAAGAATTACAAGGAATTCAAATTGGAAAGGAGGAAGTAAAACTGCCGGTTTTCAGATGACTTGATGCTATATGTAGAAAATCCTAAAGAAGCCACCAAAAAAACTGTTGTAATTAATCAATGAATTCAGTAAAGGTATAGGATACAAAATTAATATACAGAAATCTGTTTCACTTCTATACACTAACAATGAACTACCAGAAAGGAAAATTAGGAAAACCATCCTGTTCACAGTTGCATCAAAAAAGAATAAAATACCAAGGAAGAAATCTTACCAAAAAGGTAAAAGACTTGTACTGGGAAAACTACAGGACATCGATGAAAGAAACTGAAGGTGACACAAATAGATATAACATGCTCAAGGATTTGGAAGAATTAATATTGTTAAAATGACCATACTACCTATAGCAATTACAGATTCAATGCAATTTCTATAAAAATATTGAAGGCATTTTTCACAGGACTAGAATAAACAATTTTAAATTTTTATGGAAATGAAAGACCCTGAATAACCAAAGCAATCTTGAGAAAGACAAATAAACCTGGATGTATCATGCTCACTGATTTCAAACTATACTACAGTATATCAAAAGAATTATCAAAGTTACAGTAATCAAAACAGACACATAGACCAATGGAACAGAGAGCCCAGAAATGAACCAACACGTATATGGTCAATTAATCTACTACAATGGTGGCAAGAATATGAAATGTGGAAAAAGCCTCTTCAAAAAAATAGTGTTGTGAAAACTGGGCAGCTATATGCAAAAAAATCAAACTGTACTTTCTCATACCATATACAAAAAAAATCCTCAAGATGGATTAAAGACTTAAATGTAATACCTGAAACCATTGGAGTCCTAGAAGAAAACATAGGCAGTATGCGCTTCGACATTGGTCTTAGCAATATTTTTTGGATCTGTTTCTTTGCGCAAGGGAAACAAAAGCAAAAATAAACAAAAAGGACTACATGAAACTAAAAAGCTTTTGCACAGCAAAGGAAACTGTCAACAAAACAAAAAGGCAGTCTACTGAATGGGACAAGATATTTGCAAATGATATAGCTGGTAAGGAGTTAAAATCCGAAATATAAAGAACTCATACAACTCCATACCAAGAAAACAAACAACCCAATTAAAAAACGGGCAGAGGACATAAATAGGCATTTTTCCAAAGAAGACATACAGATGGCAAAGAGACACATGAAGAGACACTCAGCATCACTAATTATCAGGGAAGTACAAATCAAAACCACAACGAGATAACATCCCACACCTGTCAAAATGGCTGTCATCAAAGAGACAACAAATAACAAGTCTTGGCAAGAATATGGAGAAAAGGGAACCCTTTTGCACAGTTGCTAGGAATGTAAATTGGTGTGGTCACTATTGAAAACAGTATGGTAACAATTTTCAAAAAATTAAAAACAGAATCACCATATGAGCCAGAAATTCCACTCCTTGGTATTTTTCTGAAGAAAACAAACACCAATTTGAAAAGATATATGCACCTTTAAGTTCATTTTGGCATTATTTATAATAGCCAAGATATGAAAGCAGCCTAAGTGCCCACCCATAGATGAATGGATAAAGAAAAGTGTGTATATGTGTGTGTGTGTGTGTGTGTGTGTGTATAAAACGGAATATTACTCAGCCATTTGGGACAACATGGATGAACCTAGAGAGTATTATGCTGAGTGAAGTAAGTCAGAGAGAAAGGCAAATGCTGCATGAGTTCACCAATATGTGGAATCTAAAAAACAAAACAGCATAAAACAGAAATAGATTCATAGATACAGAGAACAAACTGGTGGTTGCCAGAGAAGGGGGGGGGGGGGGGTAGGAGGAGAGTGAGTTAAACAGATGAAGGAGGTTAAGACATACAAACTTCCAGTTACAAAATAAATTAGAGGGAAGTAGCATACACCATAAGGAAAACAGTCAATAATATTATAATAATTTCATATGGTGATAGATGGTAACTAGAATTATCATGGTGATTTTTTTTCCCCCAAGAAATCCCATTCTTTTTATTCAGGCTATTGACATCCCTGGGTATTCTAAATTTTCTAATTATCCGTTAACACTTACTTCTGAAGTCATCTTCATGTCAGTCCAGAAGCTTAGTCCACTGCCGTATTTCTGAGTTGTTGCAATTTTCTGCCTTGAGGAATAGAATGTTTCCAATTACCCAAAAAATGGCTGAAATGCTGCACCATGTCATCACTCCACTTCAACTCTGAGTTGCAGGCAGGGATTCCCAGATACTTTGCCACAGATGGTCCATCCTTCCCTGGCCACATCTTCCCTCAACAACAGGCATTTTGAAAAGGGGTAAACTTCTGAGAGCTAGTCCTGTTTTATCTGGGAAGCTCCACTAAGAAGGAAGGTCTTGACTTCAATTTTAACAAATATTCTTGCTTGCCGTATTCTTTTCTGGCACCATCAAGTATCTTTCAAGTCCTATGTCCCTTAACCTCTAAGTTTCCCCCGCACTTCTGCCAGTTTCCCACTTGAGCACCACAGAAATGCAGACCTCACTCTCAGAAATGGGAGCCCCTTGGAGTGGTTGGTTGGGGAATCCGAGGAGTCACACTGAACCCCAAGCCATCAGGCTCCCGCCATTCAGATTTAAGCTCCAGAAGCTAGGTGCGCTCTTGGCCACTGCCGTCTGCAGAAAGCACCGCGCGGCCACACTCCAGCCTCACACCCCGCGTTCGCGCAGGCGTACAGCTGAACCGGCCTCAAGGCGCCAGCCGCCCCGCCTTCCGCGGCTTCGGCGCTGACTTCCGCTCCCTTCCCCGGGCCGCGACGCCCCGGCTGTCCCTCAGGCCTCCCGGGGACGCGCGGGAAACAGGAGTTGGCGCTCCCGTCGACGTAGGAACGTCATCACCAGCCTCCTCGAACGACTTCCGCTGCTCCGCCGGAATTCCGGTGGCGCGGGCGGGAGGGCGGAACCAGGAACCCCTGCCCCGAGCCCCGCCCTCCCATCATGGTGATTATTTTGTAATATATAAAAATATAGAATCGTTATGTTTTATACCTGGACCTAGCTGATCAAAGGAAGTTCATGTGTAAAAACAAAATATGGGGTTACCAGGATTACCAAAGCAATATTTCACTTGTAGACTCCCTCTGTATCCAGATGACACTATTCTAGTATATAAATAACAGGTATTCACTGACCGTCAAGTAAAATTTACTATAGTTCAACTGTGGTGGTAAAAATCTGTTACTATTGCCAAAAATTATAAGCTATTTAAAGAGCAGTTAGTCATTGTTTTCCTAATATGAATTTAGTGATGTTAAAAACAAACAAAAAAAACCTATATACACTCTTCCTTCTGGTTTACAATATTATTGTACATGACACCATACTTCCTAGATTTTTTTCTTTTCCTGAAAGTCATGGAGAAAGGTAAAATAAAACGTTCCCCTACAATAAGTATAAATGCTAGGTAGAATGCCAAGCCTCCCTTTAACTCTAATTTAAGTTATATCCTTGACAACAACAAAGGGTTTTAATCCACCGGCATTTTAATTTCATTTTTAAGGCAGTTTTCTTTGGGATAACTAACCTCCAGGGAGAGCATTATATGAATTCCTTTAGTGGCTCTGAACTATACCATTTCCTCATTATGATACTTTAGGTGTGCTCCAGAAATTGACTGAGTTCCACAGAAAAGAGACTATTTCACAAATTATTCATAAAAATGCTGAGCTTAGGTTTGAATCATTCTGGTTGGAGAATTGTGAGACATGGCAAATTAAGTATCTGCATTGGTTTCTGAGATATTTGATCTTGGGTTAGGTTTAACTCAAGTTCAATGCTCTTTCCTTGTCTCAAAGATACCTTAAATCAGGTATAGGTGTCACTGACAGAAGGAACAATGCTTTGCTGCCAAATTCAGTGTCTGGATGGGCTCAGATTCCTTGGAGCAAAGCTAAGCACAATGGCTATGCTTTTGGTAATATTTGATAGCTTTTGTGAGTCATTAAATTGAACATTCAAAGACCAGCTGTTTAAGAAAAGAAACTTCCTTTTTGGCAAAGACTGTAGGGCTCACATTTTTTGTTGTTGTTAAGCAAGTTGACGGTTTTGAGATTGCTTATAAGATGAATCAGCAAATCAGGGAATTAGGCACCTGGAGCCAATGGTTTGAAAGTTTCTACCTGATTATCACCTCTTAAAGAGTCTTTTTTTTTTAACATCTTTATTGGAGTATAATTGCTTTACACTGGTGTGTTAGTTTCTGCTTTATAACAAAGTCAATCAGCTATACGTATACATATATCCCCATATCCCCTCCCTCTTGCGTCTCCCTCCCACCCTCCCTATCCCACCCCTCTAGGTGGTCACAATGCACCAAGCTGATCTCCCTGTGCTATGCAGCTGCTTCCCACTAGCTATCTATTTTACATTTGGTAGTGTATATATGTCCATGCCACTTAAAGAGTCATTTTAAAGCTGAATTTGAAAACAATCTGTCCTGGACCAAATTCAAGAAAAGAGGATATTTTATAAGGCAGTTTAATTTATAACCAAAGGTTATTAAACAGTGTGATCTTCAAATTTTATAGAATGTCTCCTGGATGTTTTGACAACATATGTCCTTATATCTGTGAAGTTAGGGTACATATGAAATAGAATGTATCATTTCCTCCCTTTCACTTCTAGCACAACTGTGGTGAAGTTAATATGTGTTATTAAATATAAGCACTTTGTTGCACCTAGAGGGTTATCACTAATACTTTTCATAAATAAACTCTGAACTCTCAAAAATGAATAAAGAAAAAGAAAAATGAATAAAGCAAAAGTTGGCCCAAATAGACTAACTCTTTTGTATACAAAAGATATATCGAAAAATATAGTTAAGGAGACTGACAGGTAAAACAGACGTATAACATCTCTAGGAAGTAGCCAGTAAAGTTCAAATAATATAATATCTGCCATAATCAACACTCTGCAGGATGGAGCTATGTCTTTTGATGTTAATTCTAGTTAAGATTTTAGTATAAATTTCTTTATTGCTTAACCAAGAGGAAAAATGAGTTAACCAGCTCTGTTACTCATTTGGACAGGTCATCAGTTTAAGTCTACTCTTTTTCTTAAAATATAAACCTATTTTCTCTTGACTCATACTATCATTTAATTACAACAACATTGAAAAGGTCTTATATTTCTTCTCACGAAAACATAAATATAGATATAGGAAGGAACAAAATTACTTTATTAAATTATCTTAAACTGTCATTTCATCCTTTTCTTTGTTTTTTTCTTTCAATATTATAGCACCTATAGTTGTGAACAATGTACTAATCATAGTGTCGTGGCAACAACACATGTAAAACTGTTCAGATTTCTGAATTTGGAAGGATTTGATGGGAAGTAAGGTGCAGATGATGTCAGAAAAAAGTATTAGATGACCTACTTACTGTTGAGGCAATTGGAAACCTGGAAATGAGAGAGATTAGTATTGATTTACATTTTACAATTAAATAAAGACGTCAAGCATTTTTTTTAAAAAACTGAAACCAATTCTAAGTATAATTTCCTATACTAGCCATGTTTATTATATTTCCAAGTAGAATCAATGCAATTTTATGTTAATTTTCATGTAACTGAAAATATAAGAAAATATCTTATATAGCAATACATCTTTTGTTAATTCTGAATGAAACTATAATATAGTAATCACAGAACTGATCATTTCCAGCATAGTAAAGCGAATAAAGTAGAGGAATGCTAATTGAAGTGTCCTTTTATGACCAAACATTACATGATTATATGTCCTTTAATTCACTTTCACATTTTTTTGCAGTGTTAAGATTTCCATATTAAAGAATTCTAATATTACTCATTACCAAACTACTGTATTTTCTCCTCAAGAGATAAAAGTTCTGGGCTTCCCTGGTGGCGCAGTGGTTGAGAGTCCGCCTGCCGATGCAGGGGACACAGGTTCGTGCCCCGGTCCGGGAAGATCCCACATGCCGCGGAGCGGCTGGGCCCGTGAGCCATGGCCGCTGAGCCTGCGCGTCCGGAGCCTGTGCTCCGCAACGGGAGAGGCCACAACAGTGAGAGGCCCGCGTACTGCAAAAAAAAAAAAAAAAAAAAAAAAAAAAAGAGATAAAAGTTCTGCTTCCCAGCATTTGTAATTTGATCAAGTGATCAAGTGGTTAACTCTCTGTTGAGTCAATTTTCAAAAAGAAATCTGTCCTTAGAGTAATTGAAAACTGCTCTAGATTGTCATTGAATGATATACAGCAATACACTTTGATTATAGTAACAGACATATTTATTGTTTGCCATCACATTGGACTGTGAAAATAAATGATTTGTCAACTGTTGACAAGCAGATAATTGGTGTATTTGTTCAACTAAAATTATGTCTATTTTTTAGATCTTCTGCAAGGTTAAAAGTATTAATATCATAAGTCATATTTCAATGGAAATTTGATAGCCTTACAAGGTCTTTTAATTCTGGTCAAATATTTGTTTTGCTTCACTGCTATATATTGTTCATTAAAAGCAAAAATCACACATCTTAGCTGTATTTGCCAGGATAACATAATTTATTTGACCAATGGCTTAGGAATCATTTGATAAGTATACAGTATATTTAATTATTTTGGCTTCAAACATTTAGATAGTAGTCTGAAAGTATAATTTAAATAAAACCAACTACATTGGGGTTGGAAAGCTTTCACTGTTTCAAGTGAACATGTTTGGGTTCTTCAGAACATCAGTAGAAAGGACACTAGTGAAACCAGGCTCCTAAGCTACTATAATGTTGCTAATATAATACTATAAAATACAAATGTGGTAATATAAAATTAATTTTTAAATCCTGCAAGCTATTGCAAATTTCTAAATTTTTACAGGTTAGTCCAAACGAATGACAACCCTAGTTGTCAGGAGAAATTTGAACACTGGATAATTCTAGTTGTTGCAAATTCTCACAACCAATTACAAGTCAGATTTCAAAAAACTTAATTTTTATTCTATATGTACATATGATACATGCATATACATGTGTGTATATATATAAAATATGTGTACAGATATAAAATATCTGTAATGCACATATAAACATACACATACACAAATTTTATATTGAACCAGAATACATGAGAGAATGTTAATGCCTTTATTTGGTATGTTTATGCCTTTCAAAATCACAACTTGATCTTTCAAAATGATATGAAAATATCAGCTTGAATACAACAAAAGAGTTTATAGAAAATATATTTTATACTAACACTTTCTTCAGTCCCAAGGACTTCAAATAACCTGTTTTAAAAAGCTACTCAGGGCTTCCCTGGTGGCACAGTGGTTAAGAATCCTCCTACCAACGCAGGGGACACAGGTTCGAGGCCTGGTCCGGGGAGATCCCGCATGCCGTGGAGCAAATGGGCCCGTGTGCCACAGGTACTGAGCCTCTGCTCTAGAGCTCGCATGCCACAACTATTGAAGCCTGCGTGCCTAGAGCCCGTGTTCTGCAGCAGGAAAGGCCATGGCAATGAGAAGCCCGTGCACCACAATGAAGAGTGGCCCCCACTCGCAGCAACTATTGAGGGCCCGTGCACAGTGACAAAGACCCAATGCAGCCAAAAATAAATAAATAAAATAAATAAATTTGCAAAAAAAAAAAAAAATAGAAAGCTACTCAAAGCTGATATAGTGAATGACAAAAAAGAATATTGAAGACTGTTGGTGGTTATTATTGAAAATTGATTTCATTTTAAATGAGTAAATTTGTTGTATCAAGATTAGATGTATACCTTGGAGATACTGTGCATTCTGTTCCAGACCACCCCAATGAAGGGAGTTTCATGATAAAGTGAGTCACATGAATTTTTTGTTTCCCAGTTCATATAAATTATATTTACACTATGCTGTAGTCTATTAAGTGTGCAATAGCATTTTGCCAAAAAAATGTACATACCTTAATTTAAAAAAATAATGCTGTTGGGAAAATGGCACCAATAGCCTTGCTCTGTGCAGGGTTGCCACAAACCTTCAACTTATTAAAAAATGCAATATATGCAAAGTGCAATAAATCAAAGTGCAATATAATGAAGTATGCCTGTATTGGAAAAGTATATCCAGTATAGATTGCCAGTTTGCATATATTTCTAAGATGGGCATACGAAACATCAGTAGACATAGCTATGTTCATATAGATTTACATGTAGTCATAATTATAACTAGTAACATATAGCTTCATATACAAAAATAGTTTGAATGCATTTAGGAATTACTATATGATTAAATTGGTGAAAATCAGCATAGAGAATTTAAGTGGTTGGCTAAAAACAGGATTCTCAGTCTATATTTAATAGATTCTTGAATTGCAACAAATAACTTGATAAAAAATGTTTAGTTAAATTATTTAATTGGCTGTAAATTTTTATTAAACCCAAGCTATTGTTGTTTGCAAGAAATGCCCCAAATCTGTGTTGGCTCTTGTGTATTCTGTGTTTTTTGCACAAAGTTAGTTCTGTTCTTTTTATTCTGATTATGTAAAGAAAAATTTTAATTTATAAAGTAATTAGGGTTTGCTTCTGTCGAATTACAGATTTGGGGAGCAGGTTACCAAAAATATTATTGTTGGGGCCAAAAAATTCTTAATTTTGTTGCACGCATTTTATTTTTAAAATTCCAAGTTATGAAAATGTTATCAGCATATTATAAGAGCATTAATTAAATTATTAGGGTTTATCTGAGATTTTAAAAGATGTTGTTCTAAATGTTCGTGTGGACTCATTGTTTACAAGCTGTTATTATTTTATAAAATATAGCATTCCCTTTTTCAAAATTATAGAATTTATCATATATCTCTGTAAATTTGCTTTTATTTTTTGTCTTTAAATTATAATATCTAAAACTATATTGAGAGTGTTAACTATGTGTCAGAAAAAATACCCTAACATTAAACAAAAACTAAACTTATATATGAAGATGTGTGAACAGAAAGGCAATACCTGGACTCTAAAAATTTCAGTGCAAGTGATCTTAAAAATCAATGTGAAAATGATAACTGCTCTGTGACACTTTTGTTTTGTTTTAGTTGCTAAAACAGTAAAAACTCTGTAACTGCTAGTCAAATATATACAGAATTTTTTAAAAAAGTACAGCTAATAGATATTTAGGACATTGTAATGTTAAACATTACAAACATTGAGTATTAGTGTTATTTTCCCTGCTTTTTAAAAAAATTTTATCAAGTTTGAAAAATGCTCTCCTTTCCTCACCATGTGATTTATGAAACAGAGCATCCTTCTGTGTTTTGATGAATTATAACTCCTTCCTAAGTTTGGATAAACTTCCAACATATTATCCTTTGCAGTTTTAAATGTCATGAAATATCAATATCTCTTGGTTCCTCTAATGGGAAGTTTTTGCCAGTGTTACTTCCTCTGGGACATCTTTATCCTTTTTGTCACAATCATTTTTCTCGTTTATTTTGATAATGTTGCCTAGAGTAAGTTTCTCTGGCTGCATATCTAGAATCTCTAGAATGACAGCTGTATCAACACTCCCATGGCCAGCTATTTCTTCTATGATTTACTATACATTCAATTTAAATTTCACTTCCAGCATTATCACTTTTGTTTGCTGCAGTTTCATCTTTGTTGGACAACTCTTCTTTTTGTAAAATTTCACATGGGTTAATCACTGGGTTTATAACCAGCAATAACTGGTTATAAATACACACTTTGCTGTCTGTGCAAGAGCTGAACAACAAACACAGAGTGACAGAATACTTATCGAGTTTGATGGAAGTAATGTGATTGGTCACTGATCACGGTGTGCATCCAAAGAGTTGGCAGTCAAGTTTATACTGTATGCAATTACACATGGTAACTGAAATTCATATCATGTTTTGAGAGGGAAATGGGGTCATTTAACCAACTATAATAATAGAAATTTGTGCATGTAAGAACTGTGCATACTGAGAAGTGCCTGTATTTGTATGTCAATGTACAACTTAAAATGAATTTGCCATAAGATGGAGGTAATAAAAAACTAATTATTCCATGTATATGGATAACCGAATCTCTTTGCTGTACACCTGAAACTAACAGCATCTGTTAGGAATAATACTGTGCCAGTGTTTTGAAGACATTTTCAAAATAAATATTCATTTGTATATGTTAATGATAAACTAATAGAAATTAAACAAATAATAAATTGTTAATATACCAAGATTCAGAATAATGTTATAGTATATACCTATTTTTGGAAAAAGTGAAAAAGGGATTCTATCTAATGTGCTCTACCTCTTTTGCTCTCTAACTATTCTGTCGAATCTTTCTATGTATCTTTCTGTAACACATGGGACAAGAATAAGCATTGATTAACTCACATTGGTTAACACTGGTTTACCTGTTGGTTCAAAATGAGTGAGAATGTGAGGTAGAGTGCAGGTAATTAGAAAATATGTATATATTTTATAATTTAAAATAGCTAACAAAATATTTAAAGAAATAATCATCAGGCATATCCACTAGAGAATGACTTTAATCTAATAAAATTGTCATATTTCTATGGAAAGTGTCTTAGTCTTCCTGGGATGCTGTGTTAAAATACCATGTTAATAATATTGATTCTTCCAATCCAAGAACATGGTATATCTTTCCATCTGTTTGTGCTTTTTCAATTTCTTTCATTAGCATCTTATAGTTTTCTGAGTACAGGTTTTTCACCTCCTGTACTAGGAATACCTAGTATTCCTAGGTATTTTATTCTTTTTGATGCAGAGATAAATGGGATTGTTTGCTAAATTTCTCTTTCTGATAGTTCATTTTTAGTGTATAGAAATGCAACAGATTTCTGTATATTAATTTTGTATACTGCAACTTTAACAAATTCATTAATGAGCTCTAGTAGTTTTCTGGTGACACCTTTAGAATTTTCTATGTATATCATGTCATCTACAAACAGTGACAGTTTTATGTTTTCCTTTCCAATTTGGATTCCTTTTGTTTATTTTTTGTTGTTCGATTGCTGTGGCTAGGACTTTCAATTCTATGTTGAGTAAAAGTGGTAAGGGCTTCCCTGGTGGCACAGTGGTTGAGAGTCCGCCTGCCGATGCAGGGGACACGGGTTTGTGCCCCAGTCCGGGAAGATCCCACATGCCGCGGAGCAGCTGGTCCCGTGAGCCATGGCCACTGAGCCTGCGCGTCTGGAGCCTGTGCTCTGCAACAGGAGAGGCCACAGCAGTGAGAGGCCCGCGTACCGCAAAAAAAAAAAAAAAAAAAAAAAAAAAAAAAAGTGGTAAGAGTGGGCATCCTTGTCTTGTTCCTGATCTTAGAGGAAATGCTTTCAACTTTTCATGTTGAGTGTGATGTTAGCTGTGGGCTTGACATAGATGGCCTTTATTATGTTGAGGTAGGTTCCTCTGTACCCACATCCTGGAGGGTTTTTATCATAAATGAATGTTGAATTTTACCAAAAGCTTTTTCTGCATCTGAGATGATCATATGGTTTTTATTCTTCAATTTGTTAATATGCTGTATCACATTGATTGATTTGCAGCCATTGAAAAATCCTTGGGCCTCCCTGGTGGCGCAGTGGTTGAGAGTCCGCCTGCCGATGCAGGGGATACGGGTTCGTGCCCCGGTCTGGGAGGATCCCATATGCCGCGGAGCGGCTGGGCCCGTGAGCCATGGCTGCTGAGCCTGCGCATCCGGAGCCTGTGCTCCGCAACGGGAGAGGCCACAACAGTGAGAGGCCCGCATACCACAAAAAAAAAAAAAAAAAAAAAAAAAAAAAAAAAAAAAAGAAAAATCCTTGAGTTCCTGAGATAAATCCCACTTGATCATGGTGTATTATCCTTTTAATGTATTGTTGGATTTGGTCTGCTAGTATTTTGTTGAGGATTTTTGCATCCCTGTTCATCAGTGACATTGGCCTGTAATTTTCTTTTTTGTGTGGTATCTTTCTGGTTTAGGTATTGGGGTGATGGTGGCCTCATAAAATGAGCTCAGAAGTATTCCTTCCTCTGTAATTTTTTGGAATACTTTCAGAAGGATAGGTGTTAACTCTGCTCTGAATGTTTTGTAGAATTCACCTATGAAGCCATCTGGTCACGTAGTTTTATTTGTTAGGAGTTTTTAAATTACTGATTTAATTTCAGTACTGGTAATTGGTCTGTTCATATTTTCTACTTCTTCCTGGTTAAGTCTTGGGAGATTGTACCTTTCCAAGAATTTGTCCATTTCTTCTAAGTTGTCCATGTTATTGGTGTATAATTGCTCATGGTAGTCTCTTATGATCCTTTGTATTTCTGTGATGTCAGTTGTAACTTCTCCTTTTTTGTTTCTGATTTTATTGATTTGGGCCCTCTCCCTTTTTTTCTTGAGGAGTCTGGCTAAAGGTTTATCAATTTTGTTTATCTTTTCAAAAAAACAGCTTTTAGTTTCATTGATCTTTTCCATTTTTTTTGGTCTATTTCATTTATTTCTGATCTGATCTTTATGATTTATTTCCTTCTACTAACTTTGGATTATGTTTGTTCTGCTTTCTCTCCTTACTTTAGATGTAAGGTTAGGTTGTTTACTTCTTTCCGGAGGTGAGCTTGTATGGCCAAAACTTTCCTCTTAGAACTGCTTTTGCTCCATCCCATAGGTTTGGGGTCGTCGTGTTTTTGTTGTCATTTGTTTCTAGGTATTTTTTGATTTCCTCTTTGATTTCTTCTGTGATCCATTGGTTGTTTAGTAGCATATTGTTTAGCCTTCATATGTTTGTGTTTTTGCAGTTTTTCTTCTTGTAGTTGATTTCTAGTCTCATAGCATTGTGTCAGAAAAGGTGCTTTACATGATTTCAGTTTTCTGATATTTACTGAGGCTTGTTTTGTGGCCTAGCATGTGTCCTATTCTGGAAAAACGTTCCGTGTGCACTTGAAAAGAATGAGTATTCTGCTGCTATTGGGTGGAATGCTCTATAAATAGCAAGTAAGTCCACTTGGTCTAATGTGTTATTTAAGGCCTGTGTTTCCTTATTGATTTTCTGTTTGGATGATCTGTCCATTGATGTAAGTGGGGTGTTAAAGTTCCCTACTATTATTGTGTTACTGTCGATTTCTCCATTTATGTTTGTTAATATTTGCCTTATATATTTAAGAGCTCCTATGTCGGGTGCAAATATATTTATAATTGTTATATCTTCTTCTTGGATTGATCACTTGATAATTATGTAGTGTCCTTCTTAGTCTCTTCTAAAAGTCTTTATTTTAAAGTATGTATTGTCTTATATAAGTATTGCTACTCCAGCTGTCTATTGATTTCCATTTGCATGGAATACCTTTTTCCATCCCCTCACCTTCAATCTGCATGTGTCTCTAGATCTGAAGTGAGTCTTTTGTAAGCAGTATATATATAGGTCTTGTTTTTGTATCCATTCAGCCACTCTGTGGTTTTTGACTGGAGCATTTAGTTCATTTATATTTAAGATAATTATCAATATGTATGTCTTTATTAGTACCAATATTCTTAAAATGACCATACTACCCAAGGCAATCTACAGATGCAATGCAATCCCTATCAAATTACCAATGGCATTTTTCACAGAACTAGAACAAATATTTTTTTAATTTGTGTGGAAGCACAAAATACCCTGAATTGCCAAAACAATCTTGAGAAAGAAGGACAGAGCTAGAGGAATCATGCTCCCTGACTTCAGACTATACTACAAAGGTACAGTAATCAAAACATTATGGTACTGGCACAAAAACAGACAAATATATAAATGCAACAGGATAGAAAGTCCAGAAATAAACCCATGCATCTATGGTCAATTAATCTACGACAAAGAAGGCAAGAATATACAATGGAGAAAACACAGCCTCTTCAATAAGTGGTACTGGGAAAACTGGACAGCTACATGTAAAGGAATGAAATTAAAACATTCTTTAACACCACACACCAAAATAAACTCAAAGTGGATTAAAGACCTAAATGTAAAACCAGATACTGTAAAACTCTTAGAGGAAAACATAAGCAGAACACTCTTTGACATAAGTCGTAGCAATATTTTTTTGGATCTGTCTCATAAAGCAAAGGAAATAAAAGCAAAAGTAAACAAATGGGACCTAATTAAACTTCAAAGCTTTTGCACAGTAAAGGAAACCATTGATAAAGTGATAAGACAACCTACTGAATGGGAGAAAATATTTGCAAATGATATGACTAGTAAAGGATTAAATATCCAACATAAATATCTCATCCAACACAACATCAAAAGAACAAATAACCTAATTAAAAATTAGGTAGAAGAACTAAATAGACATTTTTTCAAAGAGGAAATGCAGATGGCCAATAGGCATGTGAAAGGATGCTCAACATGCCTAATCATGAGGGGAATGCAAATCAAAACCAAAATGAGATATCACCTCACACCTGTCAGAATGGCTGTCATCAAAAATAACACAAATGACAAATGTTGGTGAGGATGTGGAGAAAAGGGAGCCCTCATACACTGTTGGTGGGAATGTAAGTTGGTGCAGCCACCATGGAAAAGGATATGGAGGTTTCTCAAAAAACTAAAAATAGAACTACCATATGTTCCAGCAGTTCCACACCTGGGTATATATCTGGAAAAGAAACAAAAACACTAATTCAAAAAGATACATGCACCCCAATGTTCGTAGCAGCATCATTTACAATTGCCAAGATACGGAGGCAACATAAGGGTCCATCAACAGATGAGTGGATAAGGAGGATGTGGTATATATATATACAATGGAATACTAGTCAGCCATAAAAAAGAATGAAATTTTGCCCTTTTCAACAACATGGATGGACTTGGTGGGCATTATGCTAAGTGAAATAAGTCAGATAGAGAAAGACAAATACCATATGTATATGTGGGATCTAAAAAATACAACCAACTACTGAATATAACCAAAAAGAAGCAGACTCACAGATATAGAGAACAAACTAATGGTTACCAGTGGGGAGAGGGAAGAGGGAGGGGCAATATAGGGGTAGGGGATTAGGAGCTACAAGCTATTAGGTATAAAATAAGCTACAAGGATATATTGTACAACATGGGGAATATAGCCAATATTTCATAATAACTATAAATGGAGTATAACCTTTAAAATTTGTGAATCACTGTATTGCACACCATTAACTTACATAATATTGTTCAGGGACTTCCCTGGTGGCGTAGTGGTTAAGAATCCGCCTGCCAATGCAGGGGATACAGGTTCTATCCCAGGTCCAGGAAGATCCCACATGCTGTGGAGCAACTAAGCCTGTGCACCATAACTACTGAGCCTGTGCTCTAGAGCCCTTGAGCCACAACTACTGAGCCTGAGTGCCACAACTACTGAAGCCCGTGTGCCTAGAGCCCATGCTCCGAAACAAGAGAAGCCACCACAATGAGAAGCACGTGCACCACAAGGAAGAGTAGCCCCCACTCGCCGCAACTAGAGAAAGCCTGTGCGTAGCAACGAAGAAGACCCAATGCAGCCAAAAATAAATAAATAAAATAAATAAATTTATTTAAAAAAATATTGCTCAGCAACTATACTTCAATAAAATTTTTTTGGAATACCATAGACTGGGTGGCTTAAACAACAGAGGGTTTTTTTCTCATAGTTCTGGAAGTTGGAAAAACCAAAACTGTGGTGCCAGAAATTTTGCCTCTCGGTGAGGGCCCTCTTCCTGTCTTGTAGACAGCCACCTTCTCTCTGTGCTCACATGGCCTTTCCTCAGTGAGTAAACATGGAGGGAAAGATCTCTTTCTCGCTCTTCCTCTTCTTATAAGGACACCAATCGTATCATGAGATTCCTACTCTCATTGTCTAACCTTAACCTAATTACATCCCAAAGGCTCCACCTTCAAATACTGTCACATTGGGGGTTGGGAGTTCAACATATGAATTTTGTGAGGACACAAACATTCAAGCCATAACAGAAAGGAATTTATTTTTCAACAAATTGCTCAAGAAAATTAAGTGACCCTATATCAATTTAGGTCTTTAGTTTGCACCAAGCACCAAAATAAGTTCTAGCTGATTTAAGTCACTGTGCAACCTGACTTGATATAGGGTGACTGGTATATTCAGAGTGATGGAAAGATGACATGCCGACACTATCAGAGATGTGCTGCATACCACTTGGATAAGTAAAACAAGATTTACTTACCCAAAGGATAGAGAGAAGGAAGTTAGTCAATCCAAGATAAATAGCTGAATGATCAATAGAATTTGAGAATTTGCTAGGACAGATGACACTGCAAGTTTCCAGTGCTTAAAAATCGTCACCTAGAAATGAGCTGCAGATGATAACACCTGAGTGAATCAGGGTCATATCAGTTGTTCAGTTCTCCTGCTTGAAACACAGGCTTCAGAAATAAGGCTGGAACAGTTCTGCAAAAAGCCTTTCTACACATGTTTAGTTTAGATAATATTCAACATGAACATAGGATTTGGTGGGAAGATATTGTTAATTGTTTAGTATCTACCATGTATAAAAACTTTCAGAAGAGTAAGACTGATATTAACCTCTTTTTATGTAGCAACATTTTCATAAGGCTATGCATGTAATATTTAATTTAATGAAGTACACAGTACACTCAGGTAACAACTCAAACCTCATTTTCCACCCTTAGCCTTTCTAGACCAAGGCAGCCTAATTTAAGTGCTCTCTTGGTCTTAGAGTAGTAGAACTAGTACAGGGTTATTTATTAGTCAACATAGGCCTACTACTGTAACTACCTCCTTAGGCTTAATGGAAGAGAGTTGTTTTTCATTTGTGTTTTCCTTCACTCTCACTCACATCACAGTACAAGGCTGGCCAGGGTTCTGTTCCGTCAGTTTTTCAGGAACTCAGATTGCTTCCAACTTGAGGCTTTTCCATCCCCCAGGGCCTTATAATCTGGCCAGCAGACAAGGGCCTAGAGGGAGACAGCATGGAGGACTATGGGGGAAACTTTACTAAGAGCTCCAAAAAAGTGGCATCCAGCTCCCATCCCCTTCATATCTTTGGCCTGAACTCAGTTATACAGCCCTACCTAAGGTCAGGAGGCTGAAAATGGAGTCTGTCTGAGTTTCTATAAAGAAAAGAAATGTAACTTAGTGGACATATAGTGTTGTCACTTCCGAAGATTAGCTCCTCAGACAGCATGAGTCATGCTAACAGAACTTTAAAGCAGGTACACAGTCTGTGCTTTTATATACTACTTTTTAAAGTACTACTTAAAAGTAGTACTTTTTAGTACTACTAGTACTACTACTACTTTTTAGTACTTTTTAGTACTTTAAAAGTACTACTTAAAATAGTACTTTTAAAAGTACTACTATAAAAGTACTTTTATATACTACTTCAAAAGTAGTATATAAAAATGAAAAACACACAAGGAAAAATATAGGTGGATATTTGGTGGACTTTAAGATGAAGAATAACTACTCAATTTTCAATGAAGTACACAAAATCACCAAGATTTAAGCCAATATTTTATACTGAATGGAAGTTTAAAATATATAAAAAACATAACCCAGAAAATATTTATATATAAAAATTACTTGGGAAAATATTACCACTAAATATGGCAATGTATTAATAACTACCATCTGTAACAATTATCAAAATATCAAGATTAATGTTAAACTTTTTTAATGTGTCAGGCATTCCACAGAGGTTATACATGTACTACCTTATTTATTTTACACCAAAATCTCAATGATTGTTAAATCCATATCATTGATGAGGATTCTCAGGTTTAGAGTGGTTAATTTGTATAAGACCACAAAGGTGGCAAACACTCAAAATTATAAAGAAAAAAAAAGTCAAATATTGCAACAAAAAGTGGAAGCTTCAGAGAAACAAAAGAACCATAAGACATATTGCCAAAAATTGAATTTATACGATTATAGCAGGTTAGGAAGAAAGAGATTAGAGAAAAGTCTGGGAAGGATATGGTTACATATTCATGCTTTAAGTTTTTAGTGTGAACAGGCTTTATACAGGGTTGTGGGCAAAGGACAAATACAAACAAAAATGTGGGCAAAGAACAGATACAAATAAAAACATGCACAGACAGAAACACACACATGGTGGTATGCATAATAGTGACCTCCAAACGATGTCAACGTCCTGGAACCTACAGATAAGTTAGATTCTATGGCAAGAGGGAATTCAGATTACAGATGGAATTAAGGTTACCACTTGTGGCAGTTAATTTTGTATGTCAACTTGGCTAGCTAGGCCAGAGTACCCAAATATTTGGTCAAACAGCAGTCTAGATGTGCTCTGAAAGTATTTTTTAGTTGAGATGAACATTTAATTCGGTATTTGGCATAAAGCAGATTACCTTCCATAATGTAGGTGGGCCTCATCCAAGCAACTGAAGACTGAAAAGGCTATGGTGCCCTGAGAAAGAGGGGATTCTGCCCCAGACTGCTTCCAGCCTTGAACTCAACATCAACTCTTCCCTGGGTCTCCACCCTGAGGGCTTTGCCACAGATTTTGGACTTGCGAGCCCTCACAATTGCATGAACCAATTCTTCAAAATAAATCTCTTTCCACATATGTGTATACACATCCTATTTGTCCTGTTTCTCTGGAGAACTCTGACTAATATATTTGTCAACTAATATTAAAATAAGGAGATCATCCCAAATTGTCTGAGAGTGCTGAATATAATTAAAAGTATCCTTAAAAGTGGAAGAAGAAGTGAGAGCCAGAGGGAGAGGTGAGTTAGGAGGACACCATACACCCTTGCTAGCTTTGAAAATGATGGAAGCAGACCAACAAGCAAGGAACATCAGAGGCCTCTAGAAGGTGGGAAAAACAAGGAAGCAAATTCTCTGATAGGGCCTCTAGGAAGGAACAGAAAACCCTACCAACACCTTGACTTTAGCCCAGTGAGACTTGTGTTGGACCTCTGACCTGCAGAATTGCAAGATAATAAATTTGTGTCGCTTCAAGTCACTAAGTTTGTGGTAATGTTACGACAGCAATAGGAAACAAATGCATTCTTACTACTGTACAAACCTAGAGATATGCAGTCATGTCAAAAATATGCTCACTTATAAAGTAACCTTTCATGAATTCTGAAAACCTGCTGTATGTCTTTGAAAGCATTTGAACAGCATCACTTATTTTGCTAGAAATAAGATATCCTTCTGTACATCATAACTACCTCAAGGATAAAAGATCATATGGGCTGAAATTTGTAGAATATTTTGTTACTGAAACCAAATAAAACACCCAGACAAGCATAAATTAATAATAGATGGAGCTTATATACGAAAATTTAATATTTAATTTAATTTCACTTAACAGGTCAGATCATAGCTCCCATCTTATTTATAGCAGCTAAATGTATAGCTACTGAGTGGACTGCCAACTGGAAATGCTGCTAAATGTGAAATTTCTATAAGATATTTGCATTAAGCATGTCATAATGCTATTGGTTGTTATGCGGGAATTGGAATGAGATATGTGTAGTTTTCCATTATTTTGTCCCTATCTCTTTACTGCCCACTATCTGACTCTGTGTGGTGGGAGAGAATATGATTTAAAGGTACATCCTGTCAAGAGACATAATCATCTTCTCACATTTTGTTTTATAATAGGTGCCAGTAATTATATTAATGGCTATTTATTCCCATACATGAGTGATATTAAGTTGCTGATCTGATCTATTTACATTGTGGTCAGGTAATTAGAAAACCCTTAGTCAGCGAAAATGGGCAGGAAGGAAAGGACACAAAGACACCATTATCTATTTTTAACTCTCCTTAGAAACCAGCCCAGATATATTAATTTCAAGGACCACTTAATTTTCAGAGAACTCTTATCCCTCAAAGGTGGTACAATCAGGAGAAGAGGTTGACTATCAAAAATTTAAAGCTATTAAATAATTTCTATCTCTCAAATAACACAGAGCATGCTACACTTCAGGATTTTAGATTTTTAAATGGAATTATCTTTTATTAGGTATTCACTGAAAGTATTTTTAGACTTTTCTAGTATGCACAAGCAAACTGCAAATGAAAGCTGAAAATCCTGGGAATAAAATTATCCTTTGAAATTGTTAACATCACATAATCTTTATCAAATAACAGTTAAAAATGTTTAAATTGATATACAATAAAACATACATATGTATTAACTTTGGCACAGCAAGCATTGAGAATTGTGAGTTAAACCTGATTCCTGCCCTGTAAGCCAGTGTTGAGGAGGAAACTTTTTTCTTTACCTTCTTGAGTTCAAAAATAGGAGCCTGAAAATTAGCAAAAGACAGATTAAAAGGACAAAGAAAGCATTCAATTTTATTAATACTTTATGTGCACAGCAGTTCACAGAAAAGAAATTCAAAGAAACAGGTAGATCCGGGGGCTTATATATCATTTTAACAAAGGAAAGGGGATTTGGGCTTCAGAGGAAGAGAAATCATGGGGAAGGGACTAGGAAATATATGGGGGAACTCATTGAAGATCAAGGTTACGTTACCTCTATTTTAGTTAAGTCTGATTATCCAAAGTCCTCTCTGTGTCAGCTCTCAGTGACCAGTGGTGAGTGTTCTTCTTCATCCTAATACAGGGAGGACATCTTCACAAAGAGAAATTATGTCTGTTTTTAGGCAGAAAAGGAGATGGCAGAGAACACTTCCTGCATCTGTTGCTTTTCAATTGCCTTAAACTCAAAATAATCCTTACGTCAAAGTGGCATATTTGTGGTGGCCTATTCTGTCCCCCTTCACAAGACACTGCACTTAGACCTTGACATACATTATGACACTCAACTCTTCCAACAACCCTATCAAATAAGTACTACAATTATCCCCATTTTAAAGACTTACAGAGTCTCAGAAA
Source organism: Hyperoodon ampullatus (assembly GCF_949752795.1). Taxonomy (NCBI): domain Eukaryota; kingdom Metazoa; phylum Chordata; class Mammalia; order Artiodactyla; family Ziphiidae; genus Hyperoodon; species Hyperoodon ampullatus. The sequence continues at coordinate 185,864,797 of NC_136915.1, forward strand.
CTTTTCCAACTCCTATTGCAATATAAATGATAGAGTCAATATTTGAGCTCAGATTTGTCTGGCATGAAATTCCATGCTCTTTAGCCATGCACTTCATTAAGTAGAATTAGACTCATGGAAAGAGTTGGAAAATGTATTCCAGGAAGAGGAAAGACCTTGTAAAGAGACTCGGATATAAGAGATAACACGGAGAAATAAATGTACATCTGGACATTAGCATATAAATCAGAGAAATGAAAAGAGATGAAGCTAGAGAAATAACCAGGGGTCAGCTAATGAACTGTTTTAATGAACCTGGACTATATCCAAAGAATTCAGGCTGAGAGATGATGGAAGAGAGATTTACATTGAAAGCTCACCTTAGTGGAATGCAGAAAAGACTGGAGTGGAAAAAGCCTAGAGGCAGAAAGGCCAGTACAAAGAAGCTGCATATTAAAATAATATGATCCAGCTGAGGGATACTGGTGGCCTAATCTGAGATAGTCCCACTGGAATGGCAGGAAGTAAATGGATTACAGAAACATAAAGTAGGAAAGATGATGCTCAGTGAATACCCAGAAGGAATGAGGCTGAGGAAAGGAGGAGTCAGATTTACCTACAGGGACGAGGGGATGATAATGGGTAGAACAGAAAAGAGCTTTGGAGGAAAAAATGAGATGAGGCTTTGAATGAACTAAATTTCAGATGCCTTTGCAACATCCAAATGCAAAAGACCAGTTGGTAGTGAACAGAAATCTCTGGCCTCAGGAGAGGGATATAAATGTATCACTTAGGAACATACAGATTGTAAATGAGGCATGAGAGTCTATGGGATCACCCATGTTACATACATAGAGTGAGGAGAAAAAAGATTCTGTACATAGAGAGGAGTACCAAGAAGGCATGCACAGCTCATAGAAAATCAGAGGGGGAGGAGGAGCTGAGATAGAAGATGAACAAGTCATTTGTCTTGCAAAAGCAGGGATTGCTAGAGTGAAGAGAAGAATTGCAAAAGAACTGCTCAACTTTATCATGATACTGCAATGAGTATCCATCTTTTAGATTTAATAATATAAAAGTGTCAGTAACCTAGGCTAAAAAAAAAGTGTAGAAAGCTAAAAATTAAATGTGAGGCTAGAATATATTTTACGTATGTATTATAGGTGTTTTACAGCCTTCCACCACTAGGAGGTAGGCTCTATGAAGGTTGGGGTTTCCCTTTTTTTGCTGTATCACCAGCATATACAACAATACGGATTAATTATAGAGGTCCTCTTGAATAAATGAGTCAACGGATTACTTTTTCCTAAAAAAAATTATCTTCATGTAGAGAACTTATGAATATAAACTCCAAATATTTAATTAAAAATTCATAAAGAAATCAATTGAAATAATAATTTTAAAGATCTTTCTGAAAAAAGTGAAATAATATTTAATCAGTTTTCTTTGCCTCAACAGATACTGCAATTTGAACATGCCACAAGCTTTACTTCATATTGAGATATTTTCCTTTCAGCCAGAGTTTTCATATAATTTATTGATCTTTCTCAGTTGCCAAAAAGGCATCCAGAAAGAAAAGTTTATTTAACATTCTTAGATAACACCTTCTAGGGTAATGTTAGCTGACTTCTCATGGAAAAATGTCAAGATAAGAGAACACATTTTGATTCAGGTAATAAGATACCTTGAATATATATTTAATACTGTTGCATATTTTTTTTAAATTATGGAAACTATTTTTGTGATTTGATTGCCACAAGAATTCAAGTGAAGCAAACAAAAAGTAGAAGGTTTGGTTATGAAAGTTGCAACATATTTCATAGTCAGGGCCTGCAAAATTTTTAGTTACGTTTTGATTTTCTCTAAAAACTGACATATCATTGAGACTACACTGATGTTGACAGACCGGGGTTATAAATATATTTATGGGAAGAATTGTTGCATTAACTAAACAAGCTATTGCACCAGGAAGAGCCCCTGGGCATTTATATTCAACTTCTGCTACATTTCCAAGGGCAGGCCACCCTGATCTGGCATGTTCATGAAAAGTAAGCAGCACTGAGTACTGGCAAGTCCCAATATAACCTCTGCAGAAACGTTATATGGAAGACATTCCTTCTGGGAGTAGTAAGAACTTGCTGTTATTTGCAGTAGCATGTTTCTTTCCTATTTTCATTTTGCCAAACTTTGAGTATTTGACAGTGCTTTTCAAAACATGATGTGCTTATTTAAAAATGTATTGATATTAAAAGAACACAACGTCACATCTAGAGCTTTAGATAAGTAATTATTGGCTCTAGACTTTACTTCACCCGTGTTTTGCACACTTTATTTTGTAGATATTAAGGGTCAAAATTATTCAAAAACAGTCATTCCATTTGACCTAGATTTAATACACCTTATTTCTTCTCATTTCCTTTCACCTTTCATATGGCAGGTATTCGTTATGACTCTAAGAAAAATGTATCACATTGGATCACAAACTTTTCAAATATCTATCAACCACTGGCCATAGTTATTTTTACAATGCTCTTAAGAGAGGATTCACAAGTATGTTTTAGGAAAAAAAATCGGATAGTTCAGAAAAATATGAATATTCTGAATTTTTAGCCACAAATCACTATGCAAATGGTTGTGTGTGCAGAGGGCAAAGGGTATCACCCAAGGGCATTTTCTACGCTGAACTTATACCAACTTTGAAGCAACACTTAGGACTTGGCTATATCATCCACATTCAAAAAAATCAAATTTTATTAAATGTATCAGATTACATGGGGACACAGAAGGAAGCTTCTAAAAAATAGTATTTGGTAAGATTTACTGAAAGTGCTCTTTCATGTCTGTTCTTTTCTCCAGATTTTTCATTTCCTCATGAAATGAAATGTCATCTCATCTTTCCATTTTATCGCAATAACTTCATGTATTTTCCAATGCAATTCAGTTGTTACATTAGGTATATTTTCCTAATTTTATAACACCAATATTGAGTACAGATCATCAATTTGTCTTTCATGTATGTACATTAGGGTTTGTGTGGGAGACATCTTTGCAAACATCTAATCTGGTTCATTGGGTTGTGTAATGATTGAACTAGAATAAGGACTACACTTATATCTACACTTTAAATCCTAGACTTTACCAGAGCTCCATGACCTCTTTTTCCTTAGCCTCGCTCTACTAAATAGAGCAGGAGTCAGAATATCTCCTTCCAAATATTAAAGGACTACAGTTCCAACTAACCATACCACACTCATAGAGTCTAGAGGCCAATTGTAAGAGGAAAAGGAAAATGTCTCAGGGAAGTGTTGTCACTACTGTGGTCCAAATGCCAAGATAAGAATATGGCAAATAATAAGTGCTCAATAAATAAACAAATGAAATAAATGCTAAGAAAAAAACGTTAACACAGATCTTAAAAGTAGTTGTATTTATTTTGGCATGACATGAAAAAAAAACTTGGAAATTATCACTCCATCCTCTAAACAAGAGAAAATATAAACAAACTGAAAATCAGTTCTTGTTAGATCTACCAACAATTAAGGTCACAGGTAAACCCCTTCCCTGAAAACTGGAGAGAAGAGTGAATATAGAGAATCAGAGTTTATAGAGAGGAGAAACCACAGTTGAGAAGTCTTAGGTCAGAGCCTTAGAGGAATACTAAAGTGTTATTGACTAATTACTGGAGGCTGAATTTGGACTAGAGTTAGAAGAAAAAAAAATTTTTTTGAGTGCCAAGCTTTAGGGTATACCTGCATAGTCATGATTTTTACCTCTAAGATTATCACCAGGTTCTCAGGGTGAAGAGCAAAGAAAATTCCCCTAGTGCTTCCAGCAGGGGGAGGGGAAAAGTAACCAATTTGAAATAAACTTCAAGAATTCTTCATTAATAAAGGCCTGCCTTCAAGAGAAATTACTTTGCTTGAACCTAATTGATGTTAGGAAAAGGAAATACCCAACTTGAGCCCCCTCTAGTCTTTAACATGAGGGAGGAGAAATACCCAATTCCAGGCCCTACTAGACTTCCTATCTTATCTGCCTGGGAAGTAGGGAAGCTGAGAAGGTCTCAAGGGGGCACAGGTTCACTGAAAGACTGAGCTCTAATTACAGGACTATAGAATGCTTGCCCTCCCTCCACACTTTACCATCACATAAACAACACTCCTACATGAGAGAGGATTACATCTGCAAAGAAGTGTAAGGCTCAGACTGTGTTCAAGAAATAGTCTCTAGGGAAATCTCCCAATAAAAAACAGATCATGAGAGGAAATTTCAGCCTTTCACTCCTATAGGAACAGCAAAAAATAAACTGAGGCAATACTTCTTAGCCAGGTAAAAATTAAAAACTCACCTAAAGGTCTGGTTACTTCACTTCCTTTACCAAACACTATGTCAAGCTTTCAATAAAAAAAAAATAGAAGAGAAAGCTTCAAAAACAGACTCAAATATGGCAGAGATGTTGGAATTATCAGACAAGGAGTTCTTAAACTATCAAAAATAAATAAACAAAATGATGAGATGCCACATTAAGAAAAATACAGAGAAACAAATATATCCAATATATGAAAGAAACAGAACAAAAACTGTGAAAAAGACTAAATTAATAATGAGAATATATGTGCATCAAATTTAAAATCTATAATCAATGGATAATTTCCAAATATATACCTTTTGTTAGCTCTATAAAAGGTATATATTTGAATAGACTACAAACAATATTTTAAAGTTAAATAGCTGACATTAAACAAGTTAGTCAAGCCCATACTACTTTATAACTCAGTTAAAAAACAATCACATACTTCCAAGGTTACTTAAACTTTTCTAAATCATAAAACAAGGATAAAACATGGAAGAGATATCTCTTAATTTCTTAATAGTAAGACTTGATTGAGATAATGCAAACTGAAAAACAAACAAAATCACACATAAAATTTAACTCAAAATTACAGACAAAATATTAACAACTTGAGTGCAGCAATGGAAAGAAAGAATATAGACCATAATTAAATAGGTTCTAGTTTTACAATGCAGAAACAACATGCATGAAACAGCCAACAACATAATTCATTACAATTGCAAAGAAAAAGAAAAATAGGCATAAATGACAAACTTGTCATTTAATGACAAAAAGAGATTAGATAAAAATTTAGGGTTCACACTTATTAAACATATAGACTAAATATTTGCATTAAAATATTCTTAATATAGTAGACCTTTCTAAAAACCCAACCTCAATATCACCCAGAATCACGGAAAGTCAAAATAAATTCCTTTTAAATAGAGAAGAAGCCAGAGCTGCAAGCTTTTTTTTTATTAGTTATCTATTTTATACATATTAGTGTATATATGTCAATCCCAATCTTCCAATTCATCCCACCACCACCACCACCCACCACTTTCCCCCCCCTTGGTGTCCATACATTTGTTCTCTACATCTGTGTCAGAGCTACAAGCTTTAACCACTATTATTATTCAATATAATTTTTGAAGTCTAACTTATAAAAATAAGATCAGAAAATACAATAATATTTTTTGATGGTATGCCTATTAAATAATTCATTTTCCCATGTGTGGCTCTGGAAAATAATTTATGTTCTTTGTTTGCCTCAATATTCTTATATGTAAAATGAAGTTAAAAGAAACTATTTGACTAGTTGGTTATGAGGATTAACTTAGTTTACACAAAATATTTAGGACAGTATCTGGTACACAGTAAATACCATAGATGTACTTGATGGTGTTTACTATTATTACATCTAGAAAAACAAGACTCTAAGATAAGTATCCCCTTTACAATTGTTAAGAAGTTAATAATTAGCTCAAAATGTTTTATAAGTATTAAATGTTATATTTTAAACTGCTATGCTCAGTGCCAGAGGTAAGACATTTTTAATACTGAAGAGGACATATGTTGATTGAGGATTTGCTACTAAATGTCCCCTTAAAAAGAGTGCTTAAAAATAAATTTTCAGGTTTGGCACCAAATAAATATATTAATAGGTTGGGAGTTTGGGAAAAACATGTACACACTGCTATATTTAAAATAGATAACCAACAGGGACCTGCTGTAAAAATAAATAAATAAATAAACAATTTTAAAAATATTATAAAAAACAATAAACTTCAGGAATATGCTACATGCAAAAAACAGATAATGATGATGATGATGATGATGATGATAAAAATAACCGGTACGTTTTGATTCCTTACTGTGTAATTTACCAGCTTTAGAGTTACCCAACATTTCCCTTCGTGTTTGCTCTTGATTGAACCCAAGTATTATTTTTTGCCATTTCATAACCTGGGATGAATAGTAAGTCACCACCGAGACATCTAATATAAACAAATGAAGCAAAAACATAATTATTAAGCAATAGATATTAACTCTATTGGTATTTGTGGAGGATGAACTGAGAGTATACTATCTTTCCATGTTAAGTGTTTTGTCTGAACATCAAGCCATATTATACATCTGATCATTAGGATAGATGTGTTTGGAACACACATATAATTTTCCTTCATTGTAATTGCACCTTAAAATAATACTTTCGGGGGCTTCCCTGGTGGTGCAGTGGTTGAGAGTCTGCCTGCTGATGCAGGGGACACGGGTTCGTGTCCCAGTCCGGGAAGATCCCACATGCCACAGAGCGGCTGGGCCCATGAGCCATGGCCGCTGAGCCTGCGTGTCCGGAGCCTGTGCTCCGCAACGGGAGAGGCCACAACAGTGAGAGGCCCGCGTACCGCAAAAAAAAAAAAAAAAATAAAATAAAATAATACTTTTGGTTGCAATGAAAAGCATTACTAAGTCAGTGGTAGAGAACATGGTATGATATTAATGACAGTTACATTATGAGAAGTTGGGGACATTTTAAAAAATTACTATTTTCCTAATTAATGCATATATAAAGACAAGTACAAAAGTGAAATGTAGGTTCCTCACTTAGACTCACTCAAAACCTTGATGATTCACTTCCATGAACCAAACTCACCACTTGAAAAATTTCCAAAAGTAATTCAAATAAATATTTCCACAAAATGAGAAGTTTCTATTAGCAAAATGTCCCTATTATATGTGGAATCTGTAAATGTCAACTATGTTTATGAGGGCTTTGCATACTTCCTCAGATTTTCCATGAACCCTACAGAATTTCACTTAGATTTGAATGCCCAGAAAAACTTTAGCTTTCTTAATTATCTAGTATATATTTTTATTTCTTGTGATCAAAACTAACATAGAGGGACTTCCGGGTAAGATGGCGGAAGAGTAAGACGCGGAGATCACCTTCCTCCCCACGGATACACCAGAAATACAGCTACACGTGGAACAACTCCTACAGAACACCTACTGAATGCTGACAGAAGACCTCAGACCTCCCAAAAGGCAAGAAACTCCCCACATACCTGGGTAGGGCAAAGCGGAGAGATTCCCGCACAGAGGATCGGTGCCGAGCGGCACTCACCAGCCCGAGAGGCTTGTCTGCTCGCCCGCCGGGGCGGGCGGTGCTGGAAGCTGAGGCTCGGGCTTCGGTCAGAGCGCAGGGAGAGGACTGGGGCTGGCGGCGAGAACTCAGCCTGAAGGGGGCTAATGTGCCACAGCTAGCCGGGAGGGAGTCCGGGAAAACTCTGGAGCTGCCGAAGAGGCAAGAGACTTTTTCTTCCCTCTTGGTTTCCTGGTGCGCGAGGAGAGGGGATTAAGAGCGCTGCTTAAAGGGGCTCCACAGACGGGCGCGAGTCGCGACTGAAAGCGCGGAGCCCAGTGACGGGTGTGGGATGCTGGGGCTGCTGCTGCCGCCGCCAAGAAGCCTGTGTGCGAGCGCAGGTCACTGTCCACACCGCCCTTCCGAGAGCCGGTGCAGCCTGCCACTGCCGGGGTCCCGGGATCCAGGGGCGGCTTCCCTGGGAGAACGCACGGCGCGCCTCGGGCTGGTGCAACGTCACGCCGACCTCTGCCGCTGCAGGCTCACCCCGCACTCCGTGCTCCTCCCTCCCGCCTGGCCTGAGTGAGCCAGAGTCCCCGAAGAGGCTGCTCCTTTAACCCTGTCCTGTCTGAGCGAAGAACAGACGCCCTCCGGCGACCTACACGCAGAGGCGGGGCCAAATCCAAAGCTGAGACCCAGGAGCTGTGAGAACAAAGAAGAGAAAGGGAAACCTCTCCCAGCAGCCTCAGAAGCAGCGGATTAAAGCTCCACAATCAACTTGATGTACCCTGCATCTGTGGAATACATGAATAGACAACAAATCATCCCAAATTGAGGAGCCAGGAGTCAGTGCTGTGCCTCTGAGGTGGGAGAGCCAACTTCAGGACACTGGTCCACAAGAGACCTCCCAGCTCCACATAATATCAAACGGCGAAAATCTTCCAGAGATCTCCATCTCAACACCAGCACCCAGCTTCACTCAACGACCAGCAAGCTACAGTGCTGGACACCCTATGCCAAACAACTAGCAAGACAGGAACACGCCACCCATTAGCAGAGAGGTGGCCTAAAATCATAAAAAGTCCGCAGACACCCCAAAACACACCACCAGACGTGGACCTGCCCACCAGAAAGACAAGATCCAGCCTCATCCACCAGAACACAGGCACTAGTCCCCTCCACCAGGAAGCCTACACAACCCACTAAACCAACCTTAGCCACTGGGGACAGACATCAAAAACAACGGGAACTACGAACCTGCAGCCTGCAAAAAGCAGACCCCAAACACAGTAACATAAGCAAAATGAGAAGACAGAAAAACACACAGCGGGAGAAGGAGCAAGATAAAAACTCACCAGACCTAACAAATGAAGAGGTAATAGGCAGTCTACCTGAAAAAGAATTCAGAATAATGATGGTAAAGATGATCCAAGATTCTATTTCCAAGATCCAAAATCTTGGAAATAGAATAGACAAAATGCAAGAAACAGTTAACAAGGACCTAGAAGAACTAAAGATGAATCAAGCATCGATTAAAAACACAATAAATGAAATAAAAAATACTCTAGATGGGATCAATAGCAGAATAACTGAGGCAGAAGAACGGATAAGTGAGGTGGAAGATAAAATAGTGGAAATAACTGCTGCAGAGCAAAATAAAGAAAAAAGAATGAAAAGAACAGAGGACAGTCTCAGAGACCTCTGGGACAACATTAAACGCACCAACATTCGAATTATAGGGGTTCCAGAAGAAGAAGACAAAAAGAAAGGGACTGAGAAAATATTTGAAGAGATTATAGTTGAAAACTTCCCTAATATGGGAAAGGAAATAGTTAATCAAGTCCAGGAGGCACAGAGAGTCCCATACAGAATAAATCCAAGGAGAAATACGCCAAGACACATATTAATCAAACTGTCAAAAATTAAACACAAAGAAATCATATTAAAAGCAGCAAGGCAAAAACAACAAATAACACACAAGGGAATCCCCATCAGGATAACAGCTGATCTCTCAGCAGAAACTCTACAAGCCAGAAGGGAGTGGCAGGACATAATTAAAGTGATGAAGGACAAAAACCTGCAACCAAGATTACTCTACCCAGCAAGGATCTCATTCAGATTTGATGGAGAAATTAAAACCTTTACAGACAAGCAAAAGCTGAGAGAGTTCAGCACCACCAAACCAGCTTTACAACAAATGCTAAAGGAACTTCTCTAGGCAAGAAACACAACAGAAGGAAAAGAGCTACAATAACGAACCCAAAACAATTAAGAAAATGGGAATAGGAACATACATATCGATAATTACCTTAAATGTAAATGGACTAAATGCTCCCACCAAAAGACACAGATTGGCTGAATGGATACAAAAACAAGACCCATATATATGCTGTCTACAAGAGACCCACTTCAGACCTAGAGACACATACAGACTGAAAGTAAGGGGATGGAAAAAGATATTCCATGCAAACGGAAACCAAAAGAAAGCTGGAGTAGCAATTCTCATATCAGACAAAATAGACTTTAAAATAAAGACTACTAGAAGAGACAAAGAAGGACACTACATAATGATCAAGGGATCGATCCAAGAAGAAGATATAACAATTGTAAATATTTATGCACCAAACATAGGAGCACCTCAATACATAAGGCAAATACTAACAGCCATAAAAGGAGAAATTGACAGTAACACACTCATAGTAGGGGACTTTAACACCCCACTTTCACCAATGGACAGATCATCCAAAATGAAAATAAATAAGGAAACACAAGCTTTAAATGACACATTAAACAAGATGGACTTAATTGATATTTATAGGACATTCCATCCAAAAACAACAGAATACACATTTTTCTCAAGTGCTCATGGAACATTCTCCAGGATAGATCATATCTTGGGTCACAAATCAAGCCTTGGTAAATTTAAGAAAATTGAAATTGTATCAAGTATCTTTTCCGACCACAATGCTATGAGACTAGATATCAATTACAGGAAAAGAGCTGTAAAAAATACAAACACATTGAGGCTAAACAATACACTACTTAATAATGAAGTGATCACTGAAGAAATCAAAGAGGAAATTAAAAAATACCTAGAAACAAATGACAATGGAGACACGACGACCCAAAATCTATGGGATACAGCAAAAGCAGTTCTAAGAGGGAAGTTTATGGCAATACAATCCCACCTTAAGAAACAGGAAACATCTAGAATAAACAACCTAAGCTTGCACCTAAAGCAATTAGAGAAAGAAGAACAAAAACATCCCAAAGTTAGAAGAAGGAAAGAAATCATAAAAATCAGATCAGAAATAAATGAAAAAGAAATGAAGGAAACGATAGCAAAGATCAATAAAACTAAAAGCTGGTTCTTTGAGAAGATAAACAAAATTGATAAACTATTAGCCAGACTCATCAAGAAAAAAAGGGAGAAGACTCAAATCAATAGAATTAGAAATGAAAAAGGAGAAGTAACAACTGACACTGCAGAAATACAAAACATCATGAGAGATTACTACAAGCAACTCTATGCCAATAAAATGGACAACCTGGAAGAAATGGACAAATTCTTAGAAATGCACAACCTGCCAAGACTGAATCAGGAAGAAATAGAAAATATGAACAGACCAATCACAAGCACTGAAATTGAAACTGTGATAAAAAATCTTCCAACAAACAAAAGCCCAGGACCAGATGGCTTCACAGGCGAATTCTATCAAGCATTTAGAGAAGAGCTAACACCCATCCTTCTCAAACTCTTCCAAAATATAGCAGAGGGAGGAACACTCCCAAACTCATTCAACGAGGCCACCATCACCTTGATACCAAAACCAGACAAGGATGTCACAAAGAAAGAAAACTACAGGCCAATATCACTGATGAACATAGATGCAAAAATCCTCAACAAAATACTAGCAAACAGAATCCAACAGCACATTAAAAGGATCATACACCATGATCAAGTGGGGTTTATTCCAGGAATGCAAGGATTCTTCAATATACGCAAATCAATCAACGTGATACACCATATTAACAAATTGAAGGAGAAAAACCAAATGATCATCTCAATAGATGCAGAGAAAGCTTTCGACAAAATTCAACACCCATTTATGATAAAAACCCTGCAGAAAGTAGGCATAGAGGGAACTTTCCTCAACATAATAAAGGCCATATATGACAAACCCACAGCCAGCATCGTCCTCAATGGTGAAAAACTGAAACCATTTCCACTAAGATCAGGAACAAGACAAGGTTGCCCACTCTCACCACTCTTATTCAACATAGTTTTGGAAGTTTTAGCCACAGCAATCAGAGAAGAAAAGGAAATAAAAGGAATCCAAATCAGAAAAGAAGAAGTAAAGCTGTCACTGTTTGCAGATGACATGATACTATACATAGAGAATCCTAAAGATGCTACCAGAAAAGTACTAGAGCTAATCAATGAATTTGGTAAAGTTGCAGGATACAAAATTAATGCACAGAAATCTCTGGCATTCCTATATACTAATGATGAAAAATCTGAAAGTGAAATCAAGGAAACACTCCCATTTACCATTGCAACAAAAAGCATAAAATACCTAGGAATAAACATACCTAAGGAGACAAAAGACCTGTATGCAGAAAATTATAAGACACTGATGAAAGCAATTAAAGATGATACAAATAGATGGAGAGATGTACCATGTTCTTGGATTGGAAGAATCAACATTGTGAAAATGACTCTACTACCCAAAGCAATCTACAGATTCAATGCAATCCCTATCAAACTACCACTGGCATTTTTCACAGAACTAGAACAAAAAATTTCACAATTTGTATGGAAACACAAAAGACCCCGAATAGCCAAAGCAATCTTGAGAACGAAAAATGGAGCTGGAGGAATCAGGCTCCCTGACTTCAGACTATACTACAAAGCTACAGTAATCAAGACAGTATGGTACTGGCACAAAAACAGAAAGATAGATCAATGGAACAGGATAGAAAGCCCAGAGATAAACCCACGGACATATGGTCACCTTATCTTTGATAAAGGAGGCAGGAATGTACAGTGGAGAAAGGACAGTCTCTTCAATAAGTGGTGCTGGGAAAACTGGATAGGGACATGTAAAAGTATGAGATTAGATCACTCCCTAACACCATACACAAAAATAAGCTCGCAATGGATTAAAGACCTAAATGTAAGGCCAGAGACTATCAAACTCTTAGAGGAAAACATAGGCAGAACACTCTATGAAATAAATCACAGCAAGATCCTTTTTGACCCACCTCCTAGAGAAATGGAAATAAAGACAAAAATAAACAAATGGGACCTAATGAAACTTCAAAGCTTTTGCACAGCAAAGGAAACCATAAACAAGACCAAAAGACAACCCTCAGAATGGGAGAAAATATTTGCAAATGAAGCAACTGACAAAGGATTAATCTCCAAAATTTATAAGCAGCTCATGCAGCTAAACAACTAAAAAACAAACAACCCAATCCAAAAATGGGCAGAAGACCTAAACAGACATTTCTCCACAGAAGATATACAGACTGCCAACAAACACATGAAAGGATGCTCAACATCTTTACTCGTTAGAGAAATGCAAATCAAAACTACAATGAGATATCATCTCACACCAGTCAGAATGGCCATCATCAAAAAATCTAGAAACAATAAATGCTGGAGAGGGTGTGGAAAAAAGGGAACACTCTTGCACTGCTGGTGGGAATGTGAATTGGTACAGCCACTATGGAGAACGGTATGGAGGTTCCTTAAAAAACTACAAATAGAACTACCATATGACCCAGCAATCCCACTACTGGGCATATACCCTGAGAAAACCTTAATTCAGAAAAAGACATGTACCAAAATGTTCATAGCAGCCCTATTTACAATAGCCCGGAGATGGAAACAACCTAAGTGTCCATCATCGGATGAATGGGTAAAGAAGATGTGGCACATATATACAATGGAATATTACTCAGCCATAAAAAGCAATGAAATTGAGCTATTTGTAATGAGGTGGATGGACCTAGAGTCTGTCATACAGAGTGAAGTAAGTCAGAAGGAGAAAGACAAATACTGTATGCTGACACATATATATGGAATTTAAGAAAAAAAAATGTCATGAAGAACATAGGGGTAAGACAGGAATAAAGACACAGACCTACTAGAGAATGGACTTGAGGATATGGGGAGGGGGAAGGGTAAGCTGTGACAAAGTGAAAGAGCGGCATGGACATATATACACTACCAAACGTAAGGTAGATAGCTAGTGGGAAGCAGCCGCATAGCACAGGGAGATCAGCTCGGTGCTTTGTGACCGCCTGGAGGTGTGGGATAGGGAGGGTGGGAGGTAGACGCAAAAGGGAGGGGATATGGGAACATATGTATATGTATAACTGATTAAATTTGTTATAAAGCAAAATAAATAAAAAATAAATAAAAAACAACAAAAAAAAACTAACATACAGTACATGTGGTTCTAATATCTACCCTGGTAATAACATTATAGTGTACACACATCTACATAATGACTTTAGTCCTAGATTAATCCTATTATATTATTATTTTTGCTTTCATATAATTTTTTTCTCTTGTCTGTTTTTGCTTCTATTCCTATAGTCTGTTTGACCTTGTAATCAAATATGAGAAATTTATATTTTTTTGGGTGTGACGACATGCCACTATGGATAGAACAGAGGGCATCTTTCAGTGAAGTAGTGGGATATGAAATCAGACTGTTATATCAGGGACAGAGATTAAAGGGCAGATACATCACACTAAAGAATGCTAATTTTATCCATTAGGTAATGGGGAAGAGTGAATGAAGATTTTTAAAGCTGAGAATGTTTGATAAGGTTAGACAAGCAGAGAATTCATGTCATAATGCTTGATAAGACTTAATTGCATAAATGAGTGATTAGGAACATTTGGGTCAGTTTGTAGACTTTTTAACATCTTTATTGGAGTAAAATTGCTTTAAAATGGTGAGCTAGTTTCTGCTGTACAACAAAGTGAATCAGCTATACATATGCATACATCCCCATATCTCCTCCATCTTGCATCTCCCTCCCACCCTCCCTATCCCATCCCTCTATGTGGACACAAAGCACTGAGATGATCTCCCTGTGCTATGCAGCTAATTCACACTAGCTATCTATTTTACATTTGGTAGTGTATATATGGCCACGCCACTCTCTCACTTCATCCCAGCTTACCCTTCCCCCTCCCTGTGTCCTGAAGTCCATACTCTATGTCTGCGTCTTTATTCCTGTCCTGCCCCTAGGTTCTTCAGAACCATTTTTTCTTTTTAAGATTCTATATATATGTGTTAGCATATGGCATTTGTTTTTCTCTTTCTGACTTAACTTCACTCTGTATGACAGTCTCTAGGTCCATCCACCTCACTACAAATAACTAAATTTAGTTTCTTTTTATGGCTGAGTAACATTCCAGTGTATGCATGTGCCACATCTTCTTTATCCATTCATCTGTCGATGGACACTTAGGTTGCTTCTATGTCCTGGCTATCGTAAATAGGGCTGCAATGAACATTGTGGTAAATGACTCTTTTTGAATTATGGTTTTCTCAGGATATATGCCTAGTAGTGGGATTGCTGGGTCATATGGTAGTTCTATTTTTAGTTTTTTAAGGAAACTGCATACTCTTCTCCATAGTGGCTGTTTCAATTTTAATTGCCACCAGCAATGCAAGAGGGTTCCCTTTTCTCCACACCCTCTCGAGCATTTATTGTTTGTAGATTTTTTGATGATGGCCATTCTGACTGGTGTGAGGTGATACCTCATTGGAGTTTTGATTTGCATTTCTCTAATGATTAGTGATGTTGAGCATCCTTTCATGTGTTCTTTGGCAATCTGTATATCTTCTTTGGAGAAATCTCTATTTGGGTCTTCTGCCCATTTCTGGATTAGGTTGTTTGTTTTTTGTTTTTTTTTGATATTGAGCTGCATGAGCTGCTTGTATAGTTTGGAGCTTAATCTTTTGTCAATTGCTTCATTTTCAAATATTTTCTCCCATTCTGAGGGTTGTCTTTTCGTCTTGTATATGGTTTTCTTTGCTGTGCAAAAGGTTTTAAGTTTCATTAAGTCCCATTTGTTTATTTTTGTTTTATTTCTATTTCTCTAGGAGGTGGGTCAAAAAGGTTCTTGCTGTGATTTAGGTCATGGAGTGTTCTGCCTATGTTTTCTTCTAAGAGTTTTATACTGCCTGGCCTTACATTTAGGTCTTTAACCCATTTTGGGTTTATTTTTGTGTATGGTGTTAGGGAAGTGTTCAAATTTCATTCTTTTACATGTAGCTGTCCAGTTTTCCCAGCACCACTTATTGAAGAGTCTGTCTTTTCTCCACTGTATATTCCTGCCTCCTTTATCAAAGATAAGGTGACCATGTGTGCATGGGTTTATATCTGGGCTTTCTATCCTGTTCCATTGATCTACAGTTCTGTTTTTGTGCCAGTACCATACACTCTTGATTACCGTAGCTTTGTAGTATAGGCTGAAGTCTGGGAGGCTGATTCCTCCAGCTCCGTTTTTCGTTCACAAGGTTGCTTTGGCTATTCAGGGTCTTTTGTTTTTCCATACAAATTGTGATATTTTTTGTTCTAGTTCTGTGAAAAATGCCATTGGTAGTTTGATAGGGATTGAACTGAATCTGTAGATTGCTTTGGGTAGTATAGTCATTTTCACATTGTTGAGACTTCCAATCCAAGAACATGGTATATCTCTCCATCTGTTGTTATCATCTTTAATTTCTTTCATCAGTGTCTTATAGTTTTCTGCATACAGGTCTTTGTCTCCTTAGGTATGTTTATTCCTAGGTATTTTATGCTTTTTGTTGCAATGGTAAATGGGAGTGTTTCCTTGATTTCACTTTCAGATTTTTCCTCATTAGTGTATAGGAATGCAAGAGATTTCTGTGCATTAATTTTGTATCCTGCTACTTTACCAAATTCATTGATTAGCTCTAGTCATTCTCTGGTAGCATCTTTAGGATTCTCTATGTATAGTATCATGTCATCTGCAAACAGTGCCAGCTTTACTTCTTCTTTTCCAATTTGGATTCCTTTTATTTCTTTTTCTTCTCTGATTGCTGTGGCTGAAACTTCCAAAACTATGTTGAATAGTAGTGGTGAGATGGGGAAAACTTGTCTTATTCTGCGTCTTAGTGAGGAATGGTTTCAGTTTTTCACCATTGAGAACGATGTTGGCTGTGGATTTGTCATATATGGCCTTTCTTATGTTGACGTAAGTTCCCTCTATGCCTACTACTAAAAACTATGAGAGACATTTTATCATAAGTAGGTGTTCAATTTTTTTGAAAGTTTTTCTGCATATATTGCAAGGATCATGTGGTTTTTATCATTCTAATTGTTAATATGGTTTATCACATTGATTGATTTGCATATATTGAAGAATCCTTGCATTCCTGGGATAAACCCCACTTGATCATGGTGTATGATCCTTTTAATGTGCTGTTGGATTCTGTTTGCTAGTATTTTATTGTGGATTTTTGCATCTATGTTCATCAGTGATATTGGCCTGTAGTTTTCTTTTTTGTTACATCTTTCTCTGGTTTTGGTATCAGAGTGATGGTGGCCTTGTAGAATGAGTTTGGGAGTATTCCTCCCTCTGGTATATTCTGGAATACTTTAGGTGTTAGCTCTT
This sequence comes from Hyperoodon ampullatus, assembly GCF_949752795.1. Lineage (NCBI taxonomy): Eukaryota > Metazoa > Chordata > Mammalia > Artiodactyla > Ziphiidae > Hyperoodon > Hyperoodon ampullatus. Next base: position 185,881,861 of record NC_136915.1, read on the forward strand.
CTCTAAATGTTTGATAAAATTCATGTGTGAAGCCATCTAGTCCTGGGCTTTTGTTTGTTGGAAAATTTTTAATCATGGTTTCAATTTCAGTGCTTTTGATTATCTGTTTATATTTTCTGTTTCTTCCTGGTTCACTCTTGGAAGGTTGTGCTTTTTTAAGAATTTGTCCATTTCTTCCATTCTGTCCATTTTATTGGCATAGAGTTGCTTATAGTAATCTCTCATGAACTTTTGTATTTCTGCAGTGTCATTTGTTACTTCTCCTTTTTCATTTCTAATTGTTTATTTGAGCCTTCTCCCTTTTTTTCTTGATGAGTCTGGCTAATTGTTTATCAATTTTGTTCATCTTCTCAAAGAACCAGCTTTTAGTGTTATTGATCTTTGTTATTGTTTCCTTCATTTCATTTTCATTTATTACTGCTCTGATCTTTATTTTTTCTTTTCTACTGCTAACCTTAGGGTTGTTTTGTTCTTCTGTTTCTAACTGCTTTAGGCATAAGGTTAGGATGTTTATTTGAGATGAGTCTTGTTTCTTGAGGTAGGATTGTATTGCTCTAAACTTCCCTCTGAGAACTGCTTTTGCTGCATCCCATGGGTTTTGGGTCATCGTGTTTTTACTGTCATTTGTTTCTAGGTATTTTTTCATTTCCTTTTTGATTTCTTCAGTGATGTCTTCATTATTTAGTGGTGTATTGTTTAGCATCCATGCATTTGTATTTTTTTACAGTTTTTTTTCGTGTACTTGACATAGAGTCTCATAGCATTGTGGTCAGGAAAGATACCTGATAAGATATCAATTTTCTTAAATTTACCAAGGCTTGATTTGTGAGCCAAGATAAGACCTATCCTGGAGAATGTTCCATGAGCACTTGAGAAGATAATGTATTCTGTTGTTTTTGATTGGAATTTCCTATAAATATCAATTAAGTCCATCTTGTTTAATGTATCATTTAAAGCTTGCGTTTCCTTATTTATTTTCATTTTGGGTGATCTGTCCATTGGTGAAAGTAGGGTGTTAAAGTCCCCTACTATGATTGTGTTACTGTCAGTTTCCCCTTTTATGGCTATTAGCATTTGCCTTATGTATTGTGGTGTTCCTATGTTGGGTGCATATATATTTATAATTGTTCTATCTTCTTCTTGGATTGATTCCTTGATCATTATGTAGTGTCCTTGTCTCTTCTAATAGTCTTTATTTTAAAGTCTATTTTGTCTGACATGAGAATTGCTACTCCAGCTTTCTTTGATTTCCATTTTCATGGAATTACTTTTTCCATCCCCTCACTTTCAGTCTGTATGTGTCCCTAGGTCTGAAGTGGGTCTGTTGTAGACAGCATATATATGGGTCTTGTTTTTGTATCCATTCAGCTGGTCTATGTCTTTTGGTTGGACCATTTAATCCATTTACATGTAAGGTAGTTATCAATATGTATGTTCCTATTAACATTTCTTAATTGTTTTGGGTTTGTTATTGTACGTCGTTTCCTTCTCTTGCGTTTCCTGCCTAGAAAAGTTTCTTCAGCATTTGTTGAAATTATGCTTACTGATTAATATAAGTCCTTCATATAATATAGAAATGAAGGTACTTTTGATTATATGTTCTATTTTCTTCTTTCCACTCACTTGATTGTGTCTTTTGATGACCAGTTGGTTTTAATTCCAACTTGATACATTTACTAATATATTTTATTTGTGCTTAGTATTTTAATGCCAACTTCATCTTAAATGTGAAGCATGCCTATCCTCAATTATGCCCCCTGAAAACACAGTTGTTAGTAACTTGTACGTAATAGATAATAACAATAATGGGTGGTAGACAGCATGGAAGTGTATGTAGCAGATGGGGTCAGATGGTAGTTATTGTCTTCTTAATTTCCCTTGATATTCTCTTACAGCTAAGTAAAAGCCTAATAAAGTCTCTCTGAATGGTGAAAAGCCTTATATGATTGGTTCCTACACTGTGTTGATATAAAATGGACTGGCCTTGAAGCTGGTGTGCAGTCATATATCATTTTTTAAAAAATCTATTGAGATTAGAGTTTCTTTTTCTATATATTTTGTCCATAGACCAATTATTCTTGGAGTATTTTATCTAATCCCATTTTACTCTTTAATAGGGAGTTCTTTTGCCTCCCCATAATTACTATTATCTCTTACCTTTAGATTTAAGACTTCATTTTGTTTTTGCTTGTATTCATATGTTCTTTATCCTTTTTTATAATAATAAAAAATGTGTTAGTAGAGAACAGAGGTCTGTTTTGTTCTTTAATTTTCTAAAGAATCTTGCTCTCATTCTACAATGAGAAAGGTCACCAAGGTGATCTAGTCACTAGTTTAATAGAGTAACTAGTCTCCCAACTTCTGGCCTCTTTTACAGTTTCCATACTGCTAAATCTTCTTGACCTTTTAATGAATACTTTCATTAGCCTTGAATCAGAAATATACTACTAAGATCTGGCATTTTAAGTGTTATAGTTAATCTCATTTTATTCAAGTTATTTCCCCTCCAATTTTTATCATAATTCTCCTTAAAGTGCTTAAATCTCTTTTTTTTTAATTTATTTTATTTATTTATTTTTGGCTGCATTGAGTCTTTGTTGCTGCATGCGGGCTTTCTCTAGTTTTACGGCAAGTGGGAGCTACTCTTCATTGTGGTGCACGGGCTTCTCATTGAGGTGGCTTCTCTTTTTGCAGAGCACCGGTTCTAGGCTTGTGGGCTTCAGTACTTGTGGCGCACGGGCTCAGTGATTGTGGCTCGCTGGCTCTAGAGCACAGGCTCAGTAGTTGTGGTGCATGGGCTTAGTCACTCTACGGCATGTGGGATCCTTCTGGACCAGGCCTCAAACCCGTGTCCCCTGCATTGGCAGGTGGATTCTTTTTTTTTTTTTGATATTTATTTATTTTTTTTATAACAAATTTAATCAGTTATACATATACATATGTTCCCATATCCCCTCCCTTTTGCGTCTCCCTCCCACCCTCCCTATCCCACACCTCCAGGCGGTCACAAAGCACCGAGCTGATCTCCCTGTGCTATGCGGCTGCTTCCCACTAGCTATCTACCTTACGTTTGGTAGTGTATATATGTCCATGCCGCTCTTTCACTTTGTCACAGCTTACCCTTCCCACTCCCCATGCCCTCAAGTCCATTCTCTAGTAGGTCTGTGTCTTTATTCCTGTCTTACCCCTATGTTCTTCATGACATTTTTTTTTTCTTAAATTCCATATATATGTGTCAGCATACAGTATTTGTCTTTCTCCTTCTGACTTACTTCACTCTGTATGACAGACTCTAGGTCCATCCACCTCATTACAAATAGCTCAATTTCATTGCTTTTTATGGCTGAGTAATATTCCATTGTATATATGTGCCACATCTTCTTTACCCATTCATCCGATGATGGACACTTAGGTTGTTTCCATCTCCGGGCTATTGTAAATAGGGCTGCTATGAACATTTTGGTACATATCTCTTTTTGAATTATGGTTTTCTCAGGGTATATGCCCAGTAGTGGGATTGCTGGGTCATATGGTAGTTCTATTTGTAGTTTTTTAAGGAACCTCCATACCGTTCTCCATAGTGGCTGTACCAATTCACATTCCCACCAGCAGTGCAAGAGTGTTCCCTTTTTTCCACACCCTCTCCAGCATTTATTGTTTCTAGATTTTTTGATGATGGCCATTCTGACTGGTGTGAGATGATATCTCATTGTAGTTTTGATTTGCATTTCTCTAACGAGTAAAGATGTTGAGCATCCTTTCATGTGTTTGTTGGCAGTCTGTATAACTTCTGTGGAGAAATGTCTATTTAGGTCTTCTGCCCATTTTTGGATTGGGTTGTTTGTTTTTTTGTTATTGAGCTGCATGAGCTGCTTATAAATTTTGGAGATTAATCCTTTGTCAGTTGTTTCATTTGCAAATATTTTCTCCCATTCTGAGGGTTGTCTTTTGGTCTTGTTTATGGTTTCCTTTGCTGTGCAAAAGCTTTTAAGTTTCATTAGGTCCCCTGTGTTTATTTTTGTCTTTATTTCCATTTCTCTAGGAGGTGGGTCAAAAAGGATCTTGCTGTGATTTATGTCATAGAGTGTTCTGCCTATGTTTTCCTCTAAGAGTTTGATAGTCTCTGGCCTTACATTTAGGTCTTTAATCCATTGTGAGCTTATTTTTGTGTATGGTGTTAGGGAGTGATCTAATCTCATACTTTTACATGTCCCTATCCAGTTTTCCCAGCACCACTTATTGAAGAGACTGTCCTTTCTCCACTGTACATTCCTGCCTCCTTTATCAAAGATAAGGTGACCATATGTCCGTGGGTTTATCTCTGGGCTTTCTATCCTGTTCCATTGATCTATCTTTCTGTTTTTGTGCCAGTACCATACTGTCTTGATTACTGTAGCTTTGTAGTAGAGCCTGAAGTCAGGGAGCCTGATTCCTCCAGCTCCATTTTTCGTTCTCAAGATTGCTTTGGCTATTCGGGGTCTTTTGTGTTTCCATACAAATTGTGAATTTTTTTGTTCTAGTTCTGTGAAAAATGCCAGTGGTAGTTTGATAGGGATTGCATTGAATCTGTAGATTGCTTTGGGTAGTAGAGTCATTTTCACAATGTTGATTCTTCCAATCCAAGAACATGGTACATCTCTCCATCTATTTGTATCATCTTTAATTGCTTTCATCAGTGTCTTATAATTTTCTGCATACAGGTCTTTTGTCTCCTTAGGTAGGTTTATTCCTAGATATTTTATTCTTTTTGTTGCAATGGTAAATGGGAGTGTTTCCTTGATTTCACTTTCAGATTTTTCCTCATTAGTATATAGGAATGCCAGAGATTTCTGTGCATTAATTTTGTATCCTGCAACTTTACCAAATTCATTGATTAGCTCTAGTAGTTTTCTGGTAGCATCTTTAGGATTATCTATGTATAGTATCATGTCATCTGCAAACAGTGACAGCTTTACTTCTTCTTTTCCGATTTGGATTCCTTTTATTTCCTTTTCTTCTCTGATTGCTGTGGCTAAAACTTCCAAAACTATGTTGAATAAGAGTGGAGAGAGTGGGCAACCTTGTCTTGTTCCTGATCTTAGTGGAAATGGTTTCAGTTTTTCACCATTGAGGACGATGCTGGCTGTGGGTTTGTCATATATGGCCTTCATTATGTTGAGGAAAGTTCCCTCTATGCCTACTTTCTGCAGGGTTTTTATCATAAATGGGTGTTGAATTTTGTCGAAAGCTTTCTCTGCATCTATTGAGATGATCATATGGTTTTTCTCCTTCAATTTGCAGGTGGATTCTTAACCACTGCGCCACCAGGTAAGTCCCTAAAGTGCTTATCACAAATTAAATTGGTTTAAACGTAGTTTTTGACTGCACAAAACCTTAGGGTCCTAAATAGTCTTACTAGGAGATCAGCTATTTGAATATGGTTGAGAAACAAACTTCAGTCTCAGATAAAATGCATGGTTTCTATAAAAGAATCTTCATTCCTTTCAAATGATCATTTTCCTACACTGGCAATATAAACTAGGTGACTGTCATGTGGTGTAATTATTAGCTACCTACTTTTCAAGTGAAAACTCACTAAGTCATTCCTTCTTGGTAGCTGTTACTTATCCAAAATTCAAAAGTAATATACTGCTCCTTCTAACTAGCTTCATTATATGAAATGATTTTAGATAGATACTTAACCCTGATCTAACACCCACTGGCAGAGAAATTCTCAAGAGAAGAGAAAATCATTTTTACAATGTGGCCATTAGTATAGTAATATTTATAAAAATGTGTTCTACAGGACATAGATTTAATAGATATTTCATGCTAAAAGCTTTCTAAGGGAAAATAAGTTTTGAAAATGCTGCTAATATGTTCTCCACAAAACGATTTAGTATATTAAAGGCTCTGAGAATGCCTGTGATAAGGAAATGTATTTGACTTTGCTTAACCTGGAATTCCTCATCTTACTTGTCTAAAATATAATCATTACACTTTTATTTTTAAAAGGACATATTAAAAATATTTGGGACTAGTATTTCATGGAACATTTATGAGACATTATTTGAAATTATATCCATGGGTCACTTGGAACATGTTCAGGTTCCATATTTGCTACTTTAAGTCAGAGAATAGAAACCAATGTTTATAGATAATTTGTGTTACAATTTCACAAGCAATTGTGCTATATTTTGACCATCAGCCATCTAGGATTACATAAAAATATAAAACTACGTAGAGCTGAACCTCCTTAAAATTAATCTGGTCACCACCTAGGAAAAGTAGAACTACAGGAGTTTAGTGTTTGTTTCTTTAATAATCAGTCCCAAGGGACCAGTCTACTCTCACTACCAAGGATAATATATATGCAGCACGTCCAGTACTTCTTATTAGGAATTAAAACTTCCTTTTCTACATAGATGCCATAACCGATGATCAAATTAGCTTTATATACATAATACTTCTTTTTTCAGCTATTCATAAATAAGAAATACATATAAACATACTTAAATACACAAAAATACACACATATATATATATATACAGAGATATTCATAAACCTAAAAATAATATGACATTATCTACCACTGTTCTTACATTCTTAAAAACAACAAAAAACAAATTTATTGAAAACCAGGGACTTCCCTGGTGGCACAGTGGTTAAGAATCTGCCTGCCAATTCAGGAGACATGGGTTCAAGCCCTGGTCTGGGAAGATCCCACATGCCGTGGAACAACTAAGCCCATGCACCACAACTACTGAGCCTGCGCTCTAGAGTCTGCGAGCCACAACTACTGACGCTTGCTCCCACCTAGAGCCCATGCTCCACAACAAGAGAAGCCACTGCAATGAGACGCCTGCGCACCGCAACCAAGAGTAGCCCCTGCTCACCGCAACTAGAGAAAGCCTGCACACAGCAACAAAGACCCAACACAGCCAAAAATAAATAAATAAATAAATAAATAAATAAATAGGAAAACCAGATTTTTAAAAAAGATATACAATTCTCTTTGAATAGGCAGGCAGTATTAAATACTACAAGCTAGAAATCACTTTCCAATGGAAATGCTGAGTTTGATATTTTAAATGTGGATTTTTAAGGATACATAATGAAGTGGACCATGTATTAGCACAAGGTATAAGCATCTTCGTTCCATTATGGAGGAGAGGAGATTATTTCTGATGACAAGTTAAGCTCAGTGAAGGTTACAGTTTGGGATATTTTCAAACATACAAATTTTCTTTGTGCCCAGATGATAATTTTTATAAAAACACTTTTGCATGATCAAAGTCGTAACACTGGCTTGAGACAGATGTGACTCCAACTGACATTATAAGATTTTAGAACATAGCACTGAACTTGAACTTGGAGACTGGTTTTCAGTCATGTAATTACCAAAATAATCATAATTTATTATGTATATATTATCACCATAGTAGGTACAGTTTTATGAATGTGACTTGAGCTAGGAATGTAAGATTCTCATTTTTAAGTTTTCCATTCCATTACAAGTAACCGTCATCCCTTCTTATTCATAATACTTGTTTCCTATTCAAAATCTGTAATGAGTGCATCTGATTTGTGAAGATAAGGTTACATTCTAATGACCTAACTGAAAAGTGAAATGGGAAAGTGATTATTAGTCATTTTTACCCTCTGTAGAGAGGTAGAGAAAAACTATCCATGTATCTTAGGAAGAGGCATTTCCTAAATATAGAAATAGAAAAAGAGTGATATATATTCTATACCATTTTTCTTCTTTTCAGGTTTAGACTTGTCTACTTGTGTCTGTTTTTTGTTTGTATTTTTGTGATAAGGTGTCCATTCTTTTCTGCTTAGTAAATTCATCAAGGACTGTGACCCCATCACAAGCTCAGAGCTAAATCCTGGTTAGACAAATCTTGATATATTTTTCCCCTAGATAACAGTTAATTTTGAGGTGACTGGTATACCTTTTCTGCCAATGAAATTTAGGTAAAGTAGTTGTTGAGAATTCTTGGAAAGGTTTCCTTATTTATAAAAAGATCCATATAGAAAGAAACATTAGCTTAATTCATAAGCTATTTTCATATCTCTACTTGAAGGAAGTATTAAGTGTATGGATTATTTGTGAAGGCTCTTACAGAATGGTGGTGTAAACTGTAGGTATAAAATGACTGTGATGAAGCACAAAACCTAGCTTCTAGAACAAAATAACCACGTGTTGACACATCAATAAGCACAGAAAACCTCTTTTAGGGAAAGTGGAGAAAGGGACCTTCAGGAAGTTATATTACCATCTGCTACATTTGATGTCACTAGCAAATCTTTGTTGAATTTCATCAAATAATTTTATAGCAATGTACTTTCAGTATAACAGTTAACTCACAAATGTCAAACAAAAGATAAATTACTTCTTCTAGTTGGAAAATAAAAGATTACTATTTTGAGCTAGTGTTCGAAGAATGGCAAACACTGCAATATATGAGCTTGGTAGATGGGTAAAGTGTAACAGTATTCGAAGGAAATTACCTCTCCCTCTATAGTACCCCAATTTTAAGTATACATGAAATGTGTGAAGATTTTATTCAGGGAAAATATGAATGAAGTTTTGAAAATAAAATTATTATTATATCGTGAAAGATCTTAAACACTAAAATATTTAGACTTTTTAATATGCAATGAGAAACAATCTAAGATTGTGAGTAAAGGATGATGTAGTCCTATGCAATTTTAGGTCAGACTGGAGAAAGAGGGAAGACAAGGAAATTGATAATAATTATATTACAAGAGTCCATTTAATTGTAATAACTTTTGGCACTAAGTGTTTTCAATGGATGTTGCACCCAGATGCAAGATATAAGGTGAACTAATAGACAAGTAAAGCATGGCATTAAGAATATAAACTTTGAAGAGAGTCTATTGGGATTAAACTAATTAGTGACATGGCCCTACAAACATCATTACCTCACCCAACCAAGCCAAAGTTTACAGATCTCTAAAGAGAGAATAATAGCAATTTTTGTGATAGTTATATAAAGTAATTTGTGTGATGCTCTTAGCATAGTCCTTGGCACAAAGTTCATTATATGCTAGTCAACCTTATTACTACTCTGCTATTTTAAGATGTTCAAATTCATCTTTGCTTATGCTTTGTTCCATACAGCTAAATAGCTCAAATAAATAAAGCTCAGGTAAGTATTATGTCTCTGATGAAAATTTATTAGGAATCAAGTGAATGTAAAGGTCAGACATGCACAATTAAAGTGGACATGTAAATCTTGAATTTGCATATTGAAGTTTAAATGACTGAAAATAAATAATTTTTCTTAAATGAAAACCTCAGAAAGCTAAATGGTCATGAGCAGATCAGTTCAGGTAACTCAAGGTTTTGACCATATCACTGAGATATAAACTGAGGGAACTTACTTTACATCATAGAACTTGCTTTTGCTGAAAATGATCATTTCATGAACAATTTTAAAATCATTTTTTATTAAACAAACCTAAATGCATCTTTTCTTCTAAAGTCATCTCACTTCTGTACTTACTCTACTTAAAAACACGTTACATTGAAAAAATGTGTACCAATGGGTACATAAAACAGTGATCACATTTTTAGAATGTTTTTCAACACTGAACAAATATATGGAAACTTTTTTTAGCTCCCAGATTTTCCCTATGAATAAATCATAGAATGACTTAGAATTCAGGTGCAGTATCTAATTTTGTAGGAAATTCTTCCTTGTTGCCACATAGTTGATAGTACATTGGCATTTATACTAAAATATTATTTTCCATGCTAGATCGTGTCTTTAAAATTGTCATTAACTACAGGGAAAATCTCCTTCCTGTATTATGCATTTTATGCAATAAACATATAAAAAAAGTCTTTAAGCCCTTCTCCCTAATATACATGTATAATAACGGTTTTGTGCCATTCTAAACAAATTATTTGTTAGAAAAATAATGTGTTGGTTTTTAATTACTATAATCAATTGTATCTTAGTGATATTATACACAGATCAGACATGTAATATGAGAAAAAGTAAATTGCCAACAACTCATTCTGTTTTTTCCTGAGTATATTGTCCACCAACTTTAAATCTTGCTTTATATTTTCTTAGTAGTATGATGTACTAACACTGGATTTCTTCCCCATAGACTACAACTTTAAATGATACATCTAGACTTGATGTCTTCACTGCTTTCAATGACAATATTTACTAAATTAGCCCTGCAAAGCATTATTTCCTGTTTATTCTTGAAAGTTATGATTGGTTTTTAAAGGAGATCACTGTTTTTATTTAAAGATGACCCAAAAATCTTTGCTTTGAGTCATAGCCTGACAATTATTCTCAATTTAAAATTCAACCTGGCCCTTTATTTTTTTCAATAGTTGCTATCTTTCCATGTGCTATATAATTTATTACTGGTGTCATTCCAGATTACCTATAGGATACAAAAATAAATTTTCAGTTGCTTATAACATCAAAATTTTATTTGTGCTCAGTGCATATGGGTTGGCATGGGGACTTGATCATCATAGTCTCCCAGAAACCTTGACTAACAGAGGCTCCAATGGGACACATGTTTTCATGATATCAGAGGCAGAAAAAAAGAGAATAGGGTGACTGGTTTTGAAAGCTTCTTCCCGAATACTTCACATTTAACTTCTTCAAAGCAATGCCTGAGTTTCAGTGAACAACAAAAGTGATCTCAGATTGTCTCCAGTAGGAGAGAATAGGGCACTTGTGAATAGCCTTAATAGTGACCACACTTAAGGCCAAAAAATTTCATATTAAAATTACAGTAGTCCTTTCTTATCAGCAATTTCAGTGGCCTTCAGTCAACTGTGCTCTGAAAATATTAAATAGAAAATTTCAGAAATAAGCAATTCATAAATTTTAAATTGCAAAACTTTCTGCTCCATTCTGCCTGGGATCCCCAACCATTAACATCATCTGTTCCTGACATTCAACCACGGACATCACCATGACTCAATGATACAGTATCAGCAGAAGCAGATGATGCTTCTACTGATGTATTGTCAGAAGGTCAATAGTAGTCTAATGCTACGTCACAGAGCCTAATCATTCACCTCACTTCATCTCATCATGTAGGCATTTATCATCTTACATCATCACCATAAGAAGGGTAAGTACAATGCAGTAAGATATTTTGAGAGAGACCACATTCATATAACTATCATTACAATATATTGTTGTATTTGTTACATTTTATTATTATTTACTGTTGTTAATCTCTTACTGTGTCTAATTTATAAATCAAATGTTATCCTAAGCATGTATGTACAGGAAAAACACATTATATATATATAATGGGGTTCTTGGAACGTATCGCTTGCGGATAAGGGGGGGATGGTAAATACTACTGAATACTTCTTTCTGCACACAAAATATAACTATCATCTTTCTCAAGAAAGAAAACTCAAAAATCCCATCTAGTAACAGCCTCAAAGCCCAGATGTGATATTTCTTGATTCAGACAACTTCTAATTTAAAAGATATCTTCTTTTACCACCTCATATTAAATAATTGAATAGAGATGGAATAGCTAAAATAAACATCCCTAAAATAAAGAGGAAAAAAAATAGTCACAGCAGCCACTTTTCAGTAGTTTTGGTTAAATCTCACTGGGCTGAGATTGGGGTGGCCTCCTACACTGAGGTGGGCTCTGCCTTGTTGAGGCCCTGATTCCAATCCTTTGGAAGCTCCCCTGGAAGAACTGGCTTCCTGAGTGTGAAGCAAGTGTCACACAGAACCCTACTTTCAGGAACGTCCCCAAACTTCATTAAATGTTTTTCTGTCACCCTTGAAAATTCTTAATAATTTTATCTTTGAACTTTAGTTCTGTGAGTTTTTTTTATGGCCAATTGATTTTTTTAACTTTTTATTTTATATTGGAGTATAGTTGATTAACAATGTTGTGTTAGTTTCAGGTGTACAACAGTTATTCAGTTATACATATACATGTATCTATATTTTTTTTCAAATTCTTCTCCCAATTAGGTTGTTACATAATACTGAGCAGAGTTCCCTGTGCTATACAGTAGGTCCTTGTTGGTTATCCATTTAAAATATAGAAGTGTGAAGTTTAATTGCACAATGGAACATGTGAGCAGAGGACATATCCTAGGTGGCAGAATCACAAGCAGACCCAGGCCATGGGTGTGCTAGATGGAGGGAGGGGAGTAAAGGGCACTGAGGAGAAGGATGGGCAGTGTGTGCCCTGAGCACACATGGCTTTCCAGCACACACGTGCTTGCCTGGGCAGTCGGAGCCATGGGGCTCAGAGAGGCTGCTCTAAGCAGGACATGGCCTGACATTTTTGATGATGATGAGGCCAACAGCAGCAAAAGTAGCAGCAGTGACAGCTGGGCTATGATCCTGGGAGAGAGACAGGTACTCTGCATGGGGGCAGTACCACCCTTGAGGTCAGAAATCATTTTTCCAAAGATTCCCAGAGCATTTGTACAAATATTCATTCTCTGGAAAAACAGGAACTGCTGGAACTCAGGCAACAACCTTGTCAGTAAATTATTATAAAACTACATCACAGACATGGTCAAATAAAAACAAAGAATGAAGCCATCTACATATTGTTTGAGTGTTGAATTGCAAGGCAATACCAAATCCCTTAAGTATGCATATAATGTCCCCGCAAAATAAATTGGGTCTTCCTATAAACCCTTGGGGCATGACTATCACAGTACGTTCATGATTTTTCCATGTAAAGGAGAATAGGTATTGGGAGTTAGGGTGAAGTGGTGTGCTGAAGAAATCAGAGTATAAGTCAACAATGGCAAAAAGAGTGGCACTGCAGGGTATGGAAGTTAGAATAGTATTTGGGTTTGGGACACAAAGGAACCTGGGTTTAACGATTTTATTTACAGCTTGCAAATCTTGGGCCAATTGGTAACACCTTCTATTAGTTCCCCCTGCCTCTTGGTAAAACATGTGCGCTGCAGACACTAGAGGTGGAAATAAGAAGCCCCTTATCAAGGAGGTCTTGAAATATAGATTAATAGTAATAATAATAATCACTATTAAATAATAATAATATTTAATATTATTTAATTATAAATATAGTTAAATACATTAATACATATCAAATATAATAATATTTAATAATAGTTACCATTATTGCTCAAGTTTTAAAGGGTACTCGGTAGTTTAGGGAAGTCATAGTAGGATCTACATCTGCTTTTTTTTTTTTTAAACGTCTTTATTGGAGTATAATTGCTTTACAATGTTGTGTTAGTTTCTGCTTTATAACAAAGTGAATCAGCTATATGTATACATATATCCCCATATCCCCTCCCTCATGTGTCTCCCTCCCACCCTCCCTATCCCACCCCTCTAGGTGGTCACAAAGCACTGAGCTGATCTCCCCATGTGAGGCAGCTGCTTCCCACTAGCTAAACTATACTACAAAGCTACAGTAATCAAGACAGTATGGTACTGGCACAAAAACAGAAATATAGATCAATGGAACAGGATAGAAAGCCCAGAGATAAACCCACGGACATATGGTCACCTTATCTTTGATAAAGGAGGCAAGAATATACAGTGGAGAAAAGACAGCCTCTTCAATAAGTGGTCCTGGGAAAACTGGACAGCTACATGTAAAAGAATGAAATTAGAACACTCCCATACATCATACACAAAAATAAACTCAAAATGGATTAAAGACCTAAATGTAAGGCCAGACACTATAAAACTCTTAGAGGAAAACATAGGCAGAACGCTCTACGACATAAATCACAGCAAGATCCTTTTGGACCCACCTCCTAGAGAAACGGAAATAAAAACAAAAATAAACAAATGGGACCTAATGAAACTTAAAAGCTTTTGCACAGTATAGGGGAGTCATAGTAGGATCTACATCTGCTTTTAAGGACCCTGTTTCCTGAATATGCCATATATCTCTACTTTCCATAGTCCCAAAAGAGTCAAGAATGTGAATGAACATTTTCTGATTATAGGGATTATCAAGAGCTTGGACTCCTATAAGAGGGGCAAGAAAACCCAGATGACCTCTCAAGGCTTTCAGAAGACAAATATAAGGGTAACTAAGTTTACCCTTAAGTTCTCTTCACTGTTTACATTTACAGTTGAATTCTATTATTACACTAGTTATGCTTTTATTTTCATCACTGCTACAATAACTTAATAAACCATTTTTGACCCATTGATTTATTTTTATAAGTTGAAGCTCTGATGCAGTATAGTATTAATACAGCAAAAGTTTAACAAATGGTAGTAACAGCATGTTAATAATGTGATAAAATGATAAGCTGAGATGGAACACATTGTGTTGACATATACTGAACAAAATGGTGAACATATTCCTTGTAGCACATATACAATCTCTAGAACGCTAGTGATTTCTATAAATGAAATTTAATGGGTGGAAATATTGGCTATTCATATATTTTAGACTTGTTAGATGTGAAACAGTGTTTAAGTTCCAATTTTCTTTCTTACTCTGGACATTACAAATTGACTTAGAGATACATTTTATACTACAAGACTGCATCAGTAGTCTGTGGATTGTTTGTTAAACAGTGTTTATGGAAATATTTTGCAAATCCCTAGTATTTCAGTGAGGTAGAATTTACCAAGGTCTCTTCCTTTTTAAGCATTTTGGAAGCAAAAAAATCATGAATGCCAGTGACGTACCCCTTAATCCAATTTGCTTCAGTCTTAAAAATGTTGAAGTAAAGAACAAATCCCTTATATCTGAGACAATATCTATGTTTATGATTAGACCTAACTGAGTAATCAATGAGTGTCTCTGTTTCAACAGAGTTAGTTTACTTCCTTTGTCTTACTGGTGTACTTTATCAACAGAGCAATGCTTTTTTCTTGTCTGTTTCTTTGATTATTTTTAATCATAATTCAGGTCCTATTACAATACCTATTGACAGGAAAACTCAATAGATATTTTTTAATGGATGAAAATGATAAAAAAAATTTCAAACTTGATTGATTGGGCTAAATATCATATCAATAAAATTATTTCAATTTCAGGTTGCTTACTCCATGATTTATTTTCATTATTTATTAATTTACCTACCAAGAAACATTTTACAATAAATGAGTAATAAGAACACAACAAATAGAATAAAATTTAGTAGTGGAAATATTCATTCTCCTATACAGATGTGGTAGAGCAAAAACCTCACAACTTTCAAGGATGAATGCATCCTAAATTGTATTAGATTTATAGTATTGCCTAAGAGAAAAACATTACATTATCAAGTATATGATAAAATGAGCCGCATATTAGGATATCAAACTTCTTTATATTTTAGCAGTTGTTGCCTTTCCATTAGGGGAAATAATATGTTAGAACATAATCTTGTCTTTTTCTATTTAGGTGTATCAAATTGATGAGTGGCAAACTTTCTGTTAGATACATTTACCCACTTTAATCCAATATTATTACAAGTGCATTTTCAAAAGCAACTACTAGCTTGAGCTGATTGAGTAACTCCTTTCTCTCTTCTAGAACTTGGAACATCATATTCATATAATCAACATACTCATTCCGTATCTACCCCGTTTCCAGGGGCTGTTTCATCTTCCCATTCCTCACTGCTGTTCCATCATAGGTTTCTTGACCATTCGTGAGATCCTTCTGTAGGTCTTTCCAGATGTCACGTCTAATTCAACATATTGAAAACTAAACTCTGCCTTTTTTCTCAAACCTATGCCTTTTTATGTCTTATTTAACTTAAAGAAATAGCAGTACCCCATCTACTAACCCAACTGAAACTCTCATCATAAAATTAAAAAAACACCTGTCCTTTATTCCTCATAACCATTACTGATAACTGTAACATGTGTGTGTGCATGCATGCTCATCTTCGAGCATAGGTGATTTGTTTCATGTAATCCTATATCATTCATGTTGTTGGTGTATTTAAGTCCTTTATAGCTACAAGATGGCAAAGGTATAACTGGAATTCTGTTCAGTTTGATTTCAAATCTTGTTTAGTACTAACTTCCCTTGATGAGAATGATTCAGTTGTCCTCTAATTGATCTCCATGAAACTTCCCACGCTACAATCAATTCTCCACAGTATCAGATTTTGCTAATATTTAAATCTTTCTAAAAGGCAAATATAATTTTACATCCTTGCTCAAATATATTCATAGCTCTTTGTAAGCAGTTTAAGTCTAAACTCCATACTTCTCATGCTCAAACGCTATACTTCAGACACCCTAGACTTCTTGTAATTCCTCAGTAACCCCCAGGATATTTTTAATTGCTTCTGATCAATCTCTTTGCTTTTCCTGAAATTGCCTTACTCCGCTGCATAGATTAAAACCTCTTTCTGTTAATTTTGTCAGAAAATTCCATTTCAATCTAATTGTACCAAAGGGTATAGCTCTAAGTTATGTCTACCATAAATTTTATTTAGACACATTAGAGAAATTAGTGCATAAGAGACTTTTTAAGAATATATCCATTGTAATTAGAAAATAAAATTATATTATATTTTCCTTATTTTATTATTTATATATAATTAAGCACTTTTTCAACATTATGGCATTATATATCCTATTATTCTTTTGCCACAATATGTAGATGTATTCATTCTACTGTTTATTCCATTTTTAAATTCTTGGAATATAAGGTTTACTTCTTAGTTCTAGTAATCCATGCATTTGCAATGACATTTGCAAAAATAAGCTCTTAAATGCAGTTCTGTCAAACACATATGATATATAACATATAAGAGATTAATCCTTTTTACTACTCAACAAACAAAAACATCAGTTACATATACATTTTCCAGTTACTTTCAAAATAAAATATACAGAAATGGTACAGGCTACTATATTAGCAGAATCCTCTTTTAAGCCATATTTTCAGTTGATTCTGGAAATATTGGTATTTGAAATAAGGAGAAACAATTTTGATCATTATAATATTTGCAAATATCTTAGGTAAAAATTTAAAAAGAATATCTCAATGTCATGTCTCACTTCTTTAGTTTTAATGCTTTATACACTTTAATACTAATGATAACAAAAAAAAGTAATAGCTCTTTATCCACACCTTCTTTCCACCTCCCCATTTCTCTCTACTTCCTCCACTTCGAAGATAAACACTGTTAACAGATAAATGTATACATGTTAATGTAGTGGTTTGACCCTGGGCAAGTTATTTAACCTTTCTGATCCTCAGTTTACTCATCTGTAAAATGAGGATAAGAAGAGAACATAATCTATAAATTTGTAATGAGAATTAAATTAGTTAATTAAAAAGCACTTAGAACAAGACTGGGCATTTAGTAATTATCAACAATCAAGAGGCTCCTTGTCAACATGACTGTGTTAGGACTGTAGATCACCCATATCAACATGACTTAGTTGTTTCTTTCAAAAAACCTATGCCCAAGAAAGATTAAACCATCAACCAATATATAACTTGACTATTTACTTGAAGAAATTCTCACCAATAAGTTTCAGACAATAGCAAACAGCTCACTTATTAAACACCTTCTGTTTGTTCATCAGCATTCATTTCAAGACCCTTTCCTCACTCTGCCAATCCTAATAATAATACAAATAGTACCTCTAATTTTACCAAATGCCAAACAATTCCCCACCTTGAAAAGCCTGTCTTAAACTACTTGAACCCAGACCACAAAGTCCTATGCATATCCCTATGCATATTGACTTTCCCTTCTAAGAGAATGCTGAGAATGCAACAGTATAGTTTTCTCATTTACTGCAGTAAATTTAATTTTGTTCTATTATCAGCTTCTCTGGTATTATTTGGGGGAGATAAAGAGTATTATATAAGTATTTATTAATTAGTCAATCAATTGATTAAAATTTCATCTCATCTATTTCCACTGAGAAAGTTTTCACTGAAGAAAACGTTCATAGTTTTAGTAACTTATAAAAACTGTTAAAAGGAAAATTTTGCCAATTTTGATTATTTTAAGGAATCAAATCTAGGTTTCTTCCTCTATGAAATAGTGAAAAAAAATGCTTACCATACCTATCTTAGTTATTGCCAATTTAAAGAGTCATAATATATTATCTCTGATGTCAAGGATCTTACGATCTGAAACCATCTTTACCTTCTTCCTTTAACCTTTTGTTCTTTCAAAATTACGTATTTTGGAGGCAATTTATTAGCTTACTTTTTCATAAAAATAAATGATCAAATTGTGTTATTTCTCTCTGGGTGCACTATGACTTCCAAGTCTTTAAATATAAAGACAAACTTCAAATTGCAGCAATCAGTGTATTTACATGGTTTATGGTAATTGGAAATACCCCCTCCATTTCCCACAGGCTTAATTAGGAAAAACATCAAGAAGTTTAGTGACTTTAATTAGCTAGTTATTCAGCATATATTTTTTTCATAATTCAACAGTTCTGTAGCTACTACTCTCATCACAGCTGTGATGAGGAAATAAATTACCTTTTAGAAACTGACCAGATTTAATAAGCAACTTCAATGAAAATTAGATTTATCTTGACTCCAATAGTCAATGGGTATGACCAGTTTATCATTTCAGATTTATGGTATTCAGAGTGTCCCTCAATTGAACATAAACTACTTTAGCCATAATATTATAATGAATTTCTAACCTGGTAACATGAGTCTGAATTGAAGTTTAGTACAATATATTGAATTATATATTTTACTATATATATATATATATATATATATATATATATATATCACAAAGAAGAATTTTTATTCCAATATTATACTGTCATGTTTACAGAAACTTTTTATTATACATATTTTATGACAAAATATAAACCTAAAATGAAGAGGACATTAATGATTAGCAACTACTCACAATTTCAAAGAAGGTGGTAGTGGGATACAATCAAAATCAGAGATTCAGTGACCCCAAATAAAATGAGAAAAAAACTATTAACTAATTTCTCTCTATACTTTTAAAATGAATATTCACAGCTTTACTCACATGATTTACTCACAATTATTAATGCAAGTAAAATTAATAAAAATTATGCAAGGGTAAAACAAAATTGATGCTTAATTTAATAAACAGAATAATTCAATACTTTTATAAGGACCTTTATATATCCATATTAAAGTTCTGAAGGTCAATTACAAAGAAAATCCAACACTAAAATATTTTTCTTTAAAAGTATGATGAGTCATATGTATTGTAAGTATTATTAGTATTGTGAGTTATGTCCGAAAAAAAGATTCTTCATTAAGTGATAATAATATAACAGTAATGTAATACAATAATATAATAATGAAACTGAGCAGGACCCTATGGTAATTCCTCCCGCCATGTCCTCTGCCTGCCTTTTGTGGAAAAACTTTAGCCAAAGAATAAGTTTAATCAGAGAAGTGAGAAAATGCAGAAGCAAAGAAAAGTAGTCAAACAGGACAAAACAGTAATAGTTTAGTCAGAAAGCAAAGTTGAGGACCTTTAGCTCCTTCTCATGGTCTATGGATAATATTCTGAGCCATATCCTGTGAGCTGACTTGTAGATCCTGAAACCCACACCACGTGGAAGAAGTCAACTACATGATGACCAGACTGTAGCCATGACATAAGCTGCCATAATTCTGAGAACTGGCCTCAAGGAAATGGGAAAAACTGACCCTGGAACTGAAGGTTAACTGTACTTAAAACAATCAAGATGATGCTGTCAGACCACTGCATGAACAATTTCAAGATGACTGCCAGAGCTGACTGTGCTGTTTCTATATGTAGCCCCCTCCCTCTGCCTATAAAACGTCTTGCCCACTGATTGTCGGTGGGGGAGGGGAGTCGGCCTTTGGACAGGAGTCCACCCTCCCCGCTGGCTGCTGGTATCTGAAATAAAGCAAACTTTCCTGTGCACCAGCTTGCCTCTTTATTGGCTTTTGAATGGCAAGCAGCCAGACCCCCACTTCCGGTAACACTAACATGTTTAGAATTTATGAAATATAGTAATAGTTAAATAAAGTCATAGGGGAGGGAGTGATCTTATACACTTGAACATCCCTAAATTATCTTCTAAATCTTGGGGAAATGGAATTCATCTACAAACATTTTATCTTAATTTAAGCAGAGGTACTGTTAGAATCAGAGATATGTATCTGCACTTCAGCCTCTTTTACTTTAAGAAGCAATAGGAAGCAGGGGAGGGAGGGAGGGAGAGAAGCAGGGAGGAAGTAAGGAAGGAAGGAAAGAAAGAAGAAGGGAGAGAAAAGAAAGACAGGAGGTAGGTCAGGGATGGAGGGAAGGAAGGAAGGAAGAGAGAATGAGAGAGAGTAAGAAAGAAAGGAGAAAAGAGAAGAGAAGAAACATATTTAGGTAGTTGATAGAAAAAGCATTTATGAAATTGTTTTGTTTCAAGGGTTATAAACTGAACTCAGCATGGTGTGGAAGGGGAAGGCCGGGGCTGGATTAATGTTTCTGTAATTAGGACTCTAGCTGCAGAGCTGGCTACCCAGTCTCTGAGGATGACATCACACTATTTTTCTTTCACTATATCTCTCCTCTTCTTCCTTCTGTGTTGCCTTACTTTCAAACACAGAAAATAAGGCAGATTTGACAGATGGTGACTCCCTAAAATACTTCAGTAGTCTTTTGGTCAATTTTCATTTTTTTCCAATCCATGGGTTTATAGTAGACAAAGCTTCAGTCTTGTCAGCCTTAAGTAAGGTCTGTCTTTAATATTTTCGTCCTTAAATAATAGGTATTAGTATGTCACTCACTTTTCTTCCTGAGGCCAAGTGACTGGTACCTTGGCCACTATCATTTTGGCCATTTCATTAAAAGAATAGAAATAGTTTTTCTCCTTCCCTTTCCTGCATCCTGATGGCTTACTTTTTTTTTTCAGTTTTAATGAGATATAATTAACATATAGTATTAGTTTTAGGTGTACACCATAATGATTTGATATATGTATATAACATGAAATGATTACCACAGTAATTTGAGTTAACATCCATCACCACACAGTTATTTTTTTCTTGTGAAGAGTACTTTAAAGATCTACTCTTGTAGCACCTTTCAAATATACAATACAATATTAACTGTGGTCAATGTGCAGTACATTACATCCCCCAAACTTACTTATATCTGGAAGTTTGTACCTTTTTACCACTACTTCATCAGAGAAAGACAAACATAGACATCCCTCAGTATCCACATGGGACTGGTTCCAGGACCCCCATGGATACCAAAATCTGCAGACACTCAAGTTCCTTTTGTAAAATGGTGTAGTATTTGCATATAAGCTATAAGCATCCTCCCATATACTTTAAATCATCTCTAGATTACTTATAATACCTAATACAACGTATATGCTTTGTAAGTAGTTGCCTGTGCATGGCAAATTTATGTTTTGCTTTTTGGAACTTTCTGAAATTTTTTTTCAAATATTTTTGATCTGTGGTTGGTTGAATCTGCGAATGTATAACCCGTGAATATGGAGGGCTGACTATACTGTATGATCTCACCTCAATGTGGAATCTTAAAAAAAAACAAAAACAAAAACAAAAAACTCACAGACACAGAGATTGGTGGTTTACTCTTCACAATGTAGTTTCACATTGGCTGAGGAAACACAGCTGAAATGGGTCTCAGTCATATTTACTGTTTCCAGCCTCCCTGACTTTTCTTACACCAACTTGAGCTTTAGAAAGGGAATTTCACTTTTCAGTCCCTACAAGGTGTGTGACCATCTCTTGCAAACATCTGGGTCACTAACTTCAGGCATCATGTCTTTTTTATGAGGGCAGAATCTATCTCTCAATTCAGATGTGCCAGGTACAACTGTTTGTCTCCTTTTTATAGGTTCTTACTGAACCCCCCGTGACATTTTGATATTTACTCTGATATCATCCAAAAGCATTTAGCATCAATAAGTTTATGATCTAAGCAACAAGAAACAACAAAGTTTGCATTAGTCAGACATTTTGTTATTGCTTGATTAGGATTTCTGACTTTCTACCCTCCTATCCCCAACACAAGGTACTTTAGAAAATTACCTCGATCACTGCCAACAGCCTATACACCTATTACTAATTTATTTATTTTTATTAAATCATCTTTCTTATTTATGTGACAAAAATCTAACTAAAAAAAATGCCTTAAAAAAGTGAACTCATGGATTCACTCATGGAACTGCGAAGTCAAGTGCCTCATAATCCTCAAGCAGAGCTGAATACAGGAGCTCAAACAGAATCAGTAGGACCCGGTCTGTATAGTTGTGTCCTCTGGTCTCTTTCCTTTTGTGTTATGTTTGTTTTCAGGTACATTTTTTATATGTGGGGGCAAAATAGGTTCCAGTCTTATAAACTGTAACCCTAGGAAAAACGAAACAAAACATCCTTCTGATAGCTGCATAAAAAGGCAGAGGTATGGCTGTAACTGGCGTTAAGTCCACAATGTGTTTGTCTCTGAAAAAAAACCTCCATGCCCATGTGGTAAGCCCCTCCTGGCTGAGTAGGGGAACCGTTTCTCCATAGAAATGTTTTGCTTTCACAAAAGAAAAGGTAACTATTTTAAAAGATTATATTGCTTGAAGTATTGTATCCAGGATAAACCAAATAAAGGATGCTATAATATAGCAATAGTTAGAAATCCTCTGTAAAACAGTGATACACTCACAGCATTACATTTTAAGAATGTTAGTAACTATAACAACTGCATACAGTGGAGGGTAACAGATGGAAAGATAACTGGTAACATTAAAGCATATAAGGACAGTTAGAAATGGATCTTATGTGAGATGTAAGAGTTGTCTCCCCATGTCTATGTAACTGTTATTAGCAATATGTGAAAGACTTTGTGTTATATTTCTCTAGTTTATAGTATCTTGCATATTATGTAGATGTTCAATAAACTCCTCATAAATTAATGAAAGCAGTTCACCTGCTGTCAAATAGATATAGATATTTTAAATGATCCAAATAAAACTTAAGATGGAATACATAGAAACCTGTATACTACCAAAAATAACTATTCCTAAAAGAGATTTTAAATCACCTTAAAATTTATTGGACATGTGAAATCTTATTTTACATAAATGGAATATATTATCTATACTTTTCTTTAGATTGGTAGAACTCTTCAAAATAAGGGAGATGAGCATATATGTGGACATTAGTGTATTCTGTTTCAAAGTTCAATGACAAAAATGAATTGTAAATTTTACTATATTCTGTTGATTTAGTGTACTGTAAAAGTCTCCACCATCCGTTACACTTTATTCCCTAACTGTCTTAATGTAGCAATTAGGAGTCGATTAGAAATGTCCAGGAACAATAATACTTAAAGATCAATTAGGAACCCATGCTGTTAGGAAGATTAAATATTTACTAAAATAACAACAGCCTTGAAACTAATGGTTCAAACTTCATTACTTGAATACATTTTTTGAACTGCTATTTTCTGCCTCACTTCACTGTAATTGCAAAATGTAACAGTAGCAGTAAACGCTTCAGACTAAAGTACATAAAAGGCACAAAGCTTTTAGGTCATAATGACACTGGTTTAGATATTGTACACAGAAAACAAGCACTTTGTGGTACAAGTTGATAAAGGCCTGATTGAAAAGAAAGCTTCATAATTATATTATTTAAGACTAATTATATTTATTGCAATTGATGGAAAATAAAGCTACTGAGTTTATTTCTTATGGGGCGAAAAAATCCAAAATTGAAATGTGTTGGACTACACATTATGCTTTAGTAATTTACATTGTAACAATAAAGTCACAGCTATGGGAAAATTAAGTCACAAGTTTCCAAGGAAGTTGTTGCCAATTTTTCACCACTGTAAATGTTGCTGCTATAAAAAGTTTTATCTATAAAGTTTGTGTATTTTCTGCATAGACTATAAAAAGGCATTGAGTAGTTTTTAACAGTAGCTTATAGACTTTTCATAGTTATACCTCTGGGGATGAGCTTTGTCCACAGACAGCAAAACTATTCCACCAATATTCTCTGAACAAAGAAATGAAGATCACCACTTTTATGGTCAGATTGGACAACCACTTAAGTGAAATGACTTCAAGGATACCAAGATGGACTTGTGAGTACATGAATACATAAATAAATAAAGTAAACACAGGGATCCAGTGCTAACTAGATCCGTAGGCAGGGCCAGATCTTGGAGGGAGAATGTAGGCCTGTTTGCCGTGTGAAGCCTAGTGGGGACACTCAGAGTCTAAATAAAGTGGGCGTCATGCTTAGTCCCTTCCCTGCTTGCTTCTTTCCGGGAGGAGAAAAGAATAAAGGTCATTTGAAATTGCCCCACAGAGACAATACACTTGAAAAGAGTGATATTATTATTAATAATATAGCAGGATGATAAATAAAATTGAAGGTACAAACTTTTTCTATTAATCAAATAATGAAAAATATAAGATATGTACCACTAATTTATTCTTATACATTTTTCTAACATATTTATGCTCTATATGTTTCAGTATATGTTTCAACATTAAATTTCTTAAAAACATCACTAATCTGTAATAGTGGATGAACACATGTATCAGAAATGCCTGTCCCTAAAATAAACATGTGACCACTTCAACTATTTGTAAGACCCATAAGGTCTCATCTCCAGAAAACCAGCTGGATGTTATCTGATATAACTTGTAGATGTCCCAGTATGTATAAGGCATTGACCCATTAAAATCTATATCATTAGTTAATAGATAGTTCTCACATAAGTGACAACCATTCTGAAGACAAAATTGACCAGTATCCTTTCACACACTATATAAAATTAATGTAAGCTGAATTAAAAGTCAAAATAAGAAATAAAAACTATTAAAATGGCAAAAGAGAACATACATAATATTTTTATAACCTCTCCACAGAGAAATTTTTAAGAAACCCAAAAGCTATGAACAAATAATATAGACACCTATGAAATATGTTAATTTCTCTTTGCAAAAAGATGTTTATAGAGATAAATAAAAATAAAAAGAAATAACCCATGAAAACTATTTTTAAAATACCAATCGCATTTCAAGATACTGGTTGGTTTTTTTCAAAAGGGCTTTCAGTGTGTTCTCTGAAATGTCAAATGCCAGTTAAAGGAGTGACAATTTCCATCTTGTAGAGATTCTTTAAATTTAATGTGTCTATAAAGGTTTCTCCCATCTATCCAGTTTCTCAAAGTCAAAACTCTGGGAGTCTTTTATTCCTTCCTGTCTTTACCACCTGTGCCCAAATGATCACCAACGGTACTGAATCTCTCCACTTTTGCAGTGTTGTCGTTAAATTGAACCATTTTCTGGTATATACCTCACAGCCACTGCAGCAGCCTCCAGGGTGAGTCCATGCATTCACTCTTGGAACTCCAATCTATTCTCCAGCAGCAACTGCCAGAATGAGCTTGTTAAAATGTAAATCAGAGGTAGAGAGGAATTAAATTGGGGCAGAAAATATATAACTATGCTAAACACAGTACAGGGAGAGTTTTCACTGAAGAGACATCTGTGTTTAAACAGTGTGAATGAGCCGTTATAAGAGACATAGTTTGGAATGCAAAGATGAAAATGTGTTACTGCATCTTCAGGTCTCAAATGTGCTGGAGGATTTTTCGGGTTTTTTCCTTCGTTTTTCTTTTCTTCTCAAGCATCTCGATACTAAACCACTCTTGCCAAGGGACATGAATAAGTAGATGAGGAGACAGTTTTAAACTCCTTTATCCCTCTGTTCTTCCCAAGCAGTGAAATAATTTGAATTTCTATAGTAAAACTGTGTTCTAGTCTTGTTACTTCAGTAACAGTGGTAGACTGTATGAGAAAAATGATTAAATTTATGAGCAGTTTTTGTGACTTTTTGCTGAATTTTTAATCTTTACAGAACCTTAACATATTGCAAAAGAAACTTGCTTTCAGCTTTTCCTCATCCTGTTTATCTAGTCTTTCCCATGTCAGTAAATAGCAGCACCACACGTCCAAAAATCTAGGATTGGCTCTTGATTTATCTCTTTCTCATACCACATATCTAAGCCAATCTTTGAAATTATAAACATTTATCAACTCTGCAGCTGATGCCCTAGAGCCCGCACCACTACCACATTCCCTTTCTTTTGAACTATAGAGAATCCCCCACAGATCTGTTCACTTGTTTTCCTCGTCCCAGACTTAATTTCTTTATTGTACTTGTCATTGTTTAGATTATATCATATGTTATGAAGTCTTAGATATTTCACTATATTAGAATATATAGCATCACATTATATTAATTATTTTCTTGTTTCTTGATCTCTCTCTTCCCACCAAAATGAGGAAGGACATTCCATGGAGTTCTATATCATTAAATTCCAGAATAATGGTGACACCAAAGCAGACGTTTAAAAATACAATGAATATTATATTGTTGATTGTATATTAAAACAACAATGAAAAACCACTACATACCTATTAGAATGGCTAATCTAAAACACTGACAATGACAAACGTTGGTGGGGATGTGAAGCAACAGGAACTCTGATTGACTGCCAGCAGGAGCACAAAGTGGTAGACACTGTGGAAGACGGTTTGGTCATTTCTTGTAAAACTAAATATATTCTTACCATATGATCCAGCAATTACACTCCCTGGTATTTACTCAGAGGAGTCTAAAACTTACGTCCACACAAAATTCTGCACATAGATGTTAACAAAACTTTATTCATAGCTGCCAAACTTGCAAGCAACCAGGATGCCCTTTAGTAGGTGAATGGATAAACAAACTGTGGTACATCCATGCAATGGAGTATTTTTCAGTGATATGAAACAATGAGCCTCCCAAGCCATGAAAAGAAATGGAGGAAACTTAAATGCATATGGCTAAGTGAAAGAAGCCAATCAGAGAAGGCTACGTACCAAAGGATTCCAACTATATTATATTCTGAAAAAGGTAAAATTATGGAGACAGTAGAAAGATCAGTAGTCATGGGGGTGATGGATAGAAGGAAGAAAGGGATGAATAAGTGGAGCAAAAGGGATTTTTAGGACAGTGAAATTATTCTGTATGTTATTGTAATATCAATATATGCCATTATGTATTTGTCAAAACCCATGAAATATACAACAAAAAGAGTGACCCTACTATAAACTATAGACTTTGGCTAATGACATTGTGTCAGTATTGGCTTATCAGCTGTAACAAATATACCACACAAATTCAAGAGGCCATTAATAGGGGAAACTGTCTGTAGTGGGAAGGGGTAAATGAGAACTCTGTACTTTCTGTTCAATTTTTCTCTAAAACTAAAACTTCTCTAAGAAAGAAAGTCTTAATTTAAAAACTTAAGCCTTTAAGAAAATATTAAAAAACATAATGAATATCTGAATTAATGCCCTCACAACAATGAAAAAATTCCACACACTGGAAAAGAGAATACTGAGTAGCTCATTGTTTAAGATAAAAAGGTAAAAAGTAAAAATGGTAAGAAAAAAAGAAAAAAGTGACTTTACTAAAATTGTTTTATTTCTCATAATGTCACACATCCATGTTTCTTAATATTTGAATCATAATTATTCTAGATAAAAGGCATTTCATATTTGTAACCTGAAGCTGCATCCAAAAGTATTAGTAGTATATTTATAACATTAAGTGGAATTTCCAACCTAATACACATTACTTGAAAAGTGGGAAAAAATTAACCAAAGATTTTTCTTATAAAAAATAACTATATAAGATGGGATTGTTTTAAAGTTTAAATGAGATAATATTTAATGCTTAGTATATAGCAAGAATAAACATTAGCTCTTATAATCATTGTGATCATCATCATATCATTATTAGAGATTTAGATATTATATATTTTTACATATATGAATATCATTGCAGTATCATCCTCATATATACATTTGGACATTTCTCTTGAATTCTGCTTTTGAAATATATTTTAAGAAATAGAACATAGAGTATTCCTATAAGATTAGTTAACAGGCTTTTGATAACTATTGACAGTTATCAAAAAATATATAACAATTTCGGGCTTCCCTGGTGGTGCAGTGGTTAAGAATCGACCTGCCAATGCAGGGGACCCAGGCTTGAGCCCTGGTCTGGGAAGATCCCACATGCAGCAGAGCT
This sequence comes from Hyperoodon ampullatus, assembly GCF_949752795.1. Lineage (NCBI taxonomy): Eukaryota > Metazoa > Chordata > Mammalia > Artiodactyla > Ziphiidae > Hyperoodon > Hyperoodon ampullatus. The sequence goes on from NC_136915.1 coordinate 185,909,909, forward strand.
ACTAAGACCATGTGCCACAACTACTGAGCTTCTGCTCTAGAGCCTGCTAGCCACAACCACTGAGCCCACGTGCCATAACTACTGAAGCCCGTACACCTAGAGCCTGTGGTCCACAACAAGAGACACCACTGCAATGAGAAGTCCGTGCACTGTAACGAAGAGTAGCTCGCCACAATTAGGGAGAAGCCCACGGCCAGCAACGAAGACCCAATGCAGCCAATAAATAAATAAATTAATTTTTTAAAACAAGTCATTAAAAAAAATATATAATAATTTAGATATAGGATAGCATAAGGATATGCATCTCTCTGCCCTATTATATGCTATGCATATTTAATTTTAAATGTTCAGATAATCAAAAGAAGATATGTTGTAATTTTATTTTTTCAGCTCATTTATCTGTGATTGTAATTTTTATATGATTTCTGAAACTCTGGATACGTTCTTTTCCAAATTCAATACTAAACCTCATATAATTATCCTCTAACTTCTCAAGGTAGTTAACATGATTCTATTTTATAAATTAACATTTAACACTTTCTCCTTTCCAAAACTTTATAAATACTGATTCAGAGTTTACTGTATATTGTTTGATTTTGCTTATGATGTTTTATGAAAAGTAGACTAATTAAAGACTTTTTATGAACCCTCTCTATTATGATATGTTCAAAAAGAGTTTATAGAGAATGGAAATAATCTAGACCTTGAAAGCAGTATTTTTTCTTGCCCATAAAACTACTTGGTTTATTTAGTTCCTTTTTGGGAGGAATTATTGACACCTCTTCAAGTTCTTACATTGATTCTCCTACTATTTCTTAAAGCAATAGTAGTAATTAATATTATTCCAAAGCAATGTATTTTAGGTTAAATTATTAATCTATAAAATCATAAATTAAAAAAAGTCTCTATTAGATTTTAACCATCTAACTGCTGTAACTGCAGAAATATTGTTTGTCTAAACTGCCTTTGCTTTGAATAGTGTTTATTAAATTCTTGCTCTCTCTATCTCTCTCCATATATTTATATTTATGTATATATATATATGATAAACATCAATGTATCTATTAGCTGTATTAACTTATGCATCTAATATAGATATGTATAATATATAATATATATGTATATATATCATGTATAAAATGAATATAGCTATGTAAGTTATGATATATATCTATTATATGACTATAATATAATGTATAATATGGATATAAATATGTATATTTATATATGTATGTGAATATGTATATCATATTATATATATTAAGAGAGAGAGAAACTCTATAAATAACTAACTGAACCATATTGATGCTGTAGAAATACATAATTAGATGTTTTCACTAAAGTATACACCTGAATGAAAACAGAATTGTCTAATAAATTCAGTTCACATGTGTCAGAGCTGAATTATCTGATCTGAATTTATACTGAAGATTTGAGTCCTAAATATCTGTGAAACTGAATGATTATTCATATATCTCCAGACTGATATTCCAGGTTGAGAGATATTTATGTATAGTTTAAAGGTGAGTTAATCCATCATATGCTTCTGCTTGATTTTAAGTGAAGTTGTTTCATTCAAATTAGACTACAGTAGAATATCTCAAAACTCTCAGGAGAAGCTTACTGGATTATTTAGAACTCATATTTATGACAGAATATGATTTTGACACGGGGGTATAGTCTTTTTTTTTTAATTTTTATTTTTTATTTTTTGCTTTATAACAAATTTAATCAGTTATACATATACATATGTTCCCATATCCCCTCCCTTTTGCGTCTCCCTCCCACCCTCCCTATCCCACCCCTCCAGGCAGTCACAAAGCACCGAGCTGATCTCCCTGTGCTATGCGGCTGCTTCCCACTAGCTATCTACCTTACGTTTGGTAGTGTATATATGTCCATGCCGCTCTTTCACTTTGTCACAGCTTACCCTTCCCCCTCCCCATATCCTCAAGTCCATTCTCTAGTAGGTCTGTGTCTTTATTCCTGTTTTACCCCTATGTTCTTCATGACAATTTTTTCCCTTAAATTCCATATATATGTGTCAGCATACATTATTTGTCTTTCTCTTTCTGACTTACTTCACTCTGTATGACAGACTCTAGGTCCATCCACCTCATTACAAATAGCTCAATTTCATTGCTTTTTATGGCTGAGTAATATTCCATTGTATATATGTGCCACATCTTCTTTACCCATTCATCCGATGATGGACACTTAGGTTGTTTCCATCTCCGGGCTATTGTAAATAGGGCTGCTATGAACATTTTGGTACATGTCTCTTTTTGAATTATGGTTTTCTCAGGGTACATGCCCAGTAGTGGGATTGCTGGGTCATATGGTAGTTCTATTTGTAGTTTTTTAAGGAACCTCCATACAGTTCTCCATAGTGGCTGTACCAATTCACATTCCCATCAGCAGTGCAAGAGTGTTCCCTTTTTTCCACATCCTCTCCAGCATTTATTGTTTCTAGATTTTTTGATGATGGCCATTCTGACTGGTGTGAGATGATATCTCATTGTAGTTTTGATTTGCATTTCTCTAATGAGTAAAGATGTTGAGCATCCTTTCATGTGTTTGTTGGCAGTCTGTATATCTTCTGTGGAGAAATGTCTATTTAGGTCTTCTGCCCATTTTTGGATTGGGTTGTTTGTTTTTTTGTTATTGAGCTGCATGAGCTGCTTATAAATTTTGGAGATTAATCCTTTGTCAGTTGTTTCATTTGCAAATATTTTCTCCCATTCTGAGGGTTGTCTTTTGGTCTTGTTTTTGGTTTCCTTTGCTGTGCAAAAGCTTTTAAGTTTCATTAGGTCCCATGTGTATATTTTTGTCTTTATTTCCATTTCTCTAAGAGGTGGGTCAAAAAGGATCTTGCTGTGATTTATGTCATAGAGTGTTCTGCCTATGTTTTCCTCTAAGAGTTTGATAGTCTCTGGCCTTACATTTAGGTCTTAATCCATTTTGAGCTTATTTTTGTGTATGGTGTTAGGGAGTGATCTAATCTCATACTTTTACATGTCCCTATCCAGTTTTCCCAGCACCACTTATTGAAGAGACTGTCCTTTCTCCACTGTACACTCCTGCCTCCTTTATCAAAGATAAGGTGACCATATGTCCGTGGGTTTATCTCTGGGCTTTCTATCCTGTTCCATTGATCTATCTTTCTGTTTTTGTGCCAGTACCATACTGTCTTGATTACTGTAGCTTTGTAGTATAGTCTGAAGTCAGGGAGCCTGATTCCTCCAGCTCCATTTTTCGATCTCAAGATTGCTTTGGCTATTCGGGGTCTTTTGTGTTTCCATACAAATTGTGAAATTTTTTGTTCTAGTTCTGTGAAAAATGCCAGTGGTAGTTTGATAGGGATTGCATTGAATCTGTAGATTGCTTTGGGTAGTAGAGTCATTTTCACAATGTTGATTCTTCCAATCCAAGAACATGGTACATCTCTCCATCTATTTGTATCATCTTTAATTGCTTTCATCAGTGTCTTATAATTTTCTGCATACAGGTCTTTTGTCTCCTTAGGTAGGTTTATTCCTAGATATTTTATTCTTTTTGTTGCAATGGTAAATGGGAGTGTTTCCTTGATTTCACTTTCAGATTTTTCCTCATTAGTATATAGGAATGCCAGAGATTTCTGTGCATTAATTTTGTATCCTGCAACTTTACCAAATTCATTGATTAGCTCTAGTAGTTTTCTGGTAGCATCTTTAGGATTATCTATGTATAGTATCATGTCATCTGCAAACAGTGACAGCTTTACTTCTTCTTTTCTGATTTGGATTCCTTTTATTTCCTTTTCTTCTCTGATTGCTGTGGCTAAAACTTCCAAAACTATGTTGAATAAGAGTGGTGAGAGTGGGCAACCTTGTCTTGTTCCTGATCTTAGTGAAAATGGTTTCAGTTTTTCACCATTGAGGACGATGCTGGCTGTGGGTTTGTCATATATGGCCTTTATTATGTTGAGGTAAGTTCCCTCTATGCCTACTTTCTGCAGGGTTTTTATCATAAATGGGTGTTGAATTTTGTCGAAAGCTTTCTCTGCATCTATTGAGATGATCATATGGTTTTTCTCCTTCAATTTGTTAATATGGTGTATCACATTGATTGATTTGCGTATATTGAAGAATCCTTGCATTCCTGGAATAAACCCCACTTGATCATGGTGTATGATCCTTTTAATGTGCTGTTGGATTCTGTTTGCTAGTATTTTATTGAGGATTTTTGCATCTATGTTCATCAGTGATATTGGCCTGTAGTTTTCTTTCTTTGTGACATCCTTGTCTGGTTTTGGTATCAAGGTGATGGTGGCCTCGTTGAATGAGTTTGGGAGTGTTCCTCCCTCTGCTATATTTTGGAAGAGTTTGAGAAGGATGGGTGTTAGCCTTCTATAAATTCTTGATAGAATTCGCCTGTGAAGCCATCTGGTCCTGGGCTTTTGTTTGTTGGAAGATTTTTTATCACAGTTTCAATTTCAGTGCTTGTGATTGGTCTGTTCATATTTTCTATTTCTTCCTGATTCAGTCTTGGCAGGTTGTGCATTTCTAAGAATTTGTCCATTTCTTCCAGGTTGTCCATTTTATTGGCATAGAGTTGCTTGTAGTAATCTCTCATGATCTTTTGTATTTCTGCAGTGTCAGTTGTTACTTCTCCTTTTTCATTTCTAATTCTATTGATTTGAGTCTTCTTCCTTTTTTTCTTGATGAGTCTGGCTAATAGTTTATCAATTTGTTTATCTTCTCAAAGAACCAGCTTTTAGTTTTATTGATCTTTGCTATCGTTTCCTTCATTTCTTTTTCATTTATTTCTGATCTGATTTTTATGATTTCTTTCCTTCTGCTAACTTTGGGATGTTTTTGTTCTTCTTTCTCTAATTGCTTTAGGTGCAAGGTTAGGTTGTATATTCGAGATGTTTCCTGTTTCTTAAGGTGGGATTGTATTGCTATAAACTTCCCCCTTAGAACTGCTTTTGCTGCATCCCATAGGTTTTGGGTCGTCGTGTCTCCATTGTCATTTGTTTCTAGGTATTTTTTAATTTCCTCTTTGATTTCTTCAGTGATCACTTCGTTATTAAGTAGTGTATTATTTAGCCTCCATGTGTTTGTATTTTTTACAGCTCTTTTCCTATAATTGATATCTAGTCTCATAGCATTGTGGTCGGAAAAGATACTTGATACAGTTTCAATTTTCTTAAATTTACCAAGGCTTGATTTGTGACCCAAGATATGATCTATCCTGGAGAATGTTCCATGAGCACTTGAGAAAAATATTTATTCTGTTGTTTTTGGATGGAATGTCCTATAAATATCAATTAAGTCCATCTTGTTTAATGTGTCATTTAAAGCTTGTGTTTCCTTATTTATTTTCATTTTGGATGATCTGTCCATTGGTGAAAGTGGGGTGTTAAAGTCCCCTACTATGAGTGTGTTACTGTCAATTTCTCCTTTTATGGCTGTTAGTATTTGCCTTATGTATTGAGGTGCTCCTATGTTTGGTGCATAAATATTTACAATTGTTATATCTTCTTCTTGGATCGATCCCTTGATCATTATGTAGTGTCCTTCTTTGTCTCTTCTAGTAGTCTTTATTTTAAAGTCTATTTTGTCTGATATAAGAATTGCTACTCCAGCTTTCTTTTGGTTTCCGTTTGCATGGAATGTCTTTTTCCATCCCCTTACTTTCAGTCTGTATGTGTCTCTAGGTCTGAAGTGGGTCTCTTGTAGACAGCATATATATGGGTCTTGTTTTTGTATCCATTCAGCCAATCTGTGTCTTTTGGTGGGAGCATTTAGTCCATTTACATTTAAGGTAATTATCGATATGTATGTTCCTATTCCCATTTTCTTAATTGTTTTGGGTTCGTTATTGTAGCTCTTTTCCTTCTGTTGTGTTTCTTGCCTAGAGAAGTTCCTTTAGCATTTGTTGTAAAGCTGGTTTGGTGGTGCTGAACTCTCTCAGCTTTTGCTTGTCTGTAAAGGTTTTAATTTCTCCATCAAATCTGAATGAGATCCTTGCTGGGTAGAGTAATCTTGGTTGCAGGTTTTTGTCCTTCATCACTTTAATTATGTCCTGCCACTCCCTTCTGGCTTGTAGAGTTTCTGCTGAGAGATCAGCTGTTATCCTGATGGGGATTCCCTTGTGTGTTATTTGTTGTTTTTGCCTTGCTGCTTTTAATATGATTTCTTTGTGTTTAATTTTTGACAGTTTGATTAATATGTGTCTTGGCGTATTTCTCCTTGGATTTATTCTGTATGGGACTCTCTGTGCCTCCTGGACTTGATTAACTATTTCCTTTCCCATATTAGGGAAGTTTTCAACTATAATCTCTTCAAATATTTTCTCAGTCCCTTTCTTTTTCTCTTCTTCTTCTGGAACCCCTATAATTCGAATGTTGGTGCGTTTAATGTTGTCCCAGAGGTCTCTGAGACTGTCCTCTGTTCTTTTCATTCTTTTTTCTTTATTTTGCTCTGCAGCAGTTATTTCCACTATTTTATCTTCCACCTCACTTATCCGTTCTTCTGCCTCAGTTATTCTGCTATTGATCCCATCTAGAGTATTTTTTATTTCATTTATTGTGTTTTTAATTGATGCTTGATTCATCTTTAGTTCTTCTAGGTCCTTGTTAACTGTTTCTTGCATTTTGTCTATTCTATTTCCAAGACTTTGGATCTTGGAAATAGAATCTTGGATCATCTTTACCATCATTATTCTGAATTCTTTTTCAGGTAGACTGCCTATTACCTCTTCATTTGTTAGGTCTGGTGGGTTTTTATCTTGCTCCTTCTCCCGCTGTGTGTTTTTCTGTCTTCTCATTTTGCTTATGTTACTGTGTTTGGGGTCTGCTTTTTGCAGGCTGCAGGTTCGTAGTTCCCGTTGTTTTTGATGTCTGTCCCCAGTGGCTAAGGTTGGTTTAGTGGGTTGTGTAGGCTTCCTGGTGGAGGGGACTAGTGCCTGTGTTCTGGTGGATGAGGCTGGATCTTGTCTTTCTGGTGGGCAGGTCCACGTCTGGTGGTGTGTTTTGGGGTGTCTGCGGACTTTTTATGATTTTAGGCCACCTCTCTGCTAATGGGTGGCGTGTTCCTGTCTTGCTAGTTGTTTGGCATAGGGTGTCCAGCACTGTAGCTTGCTGGTCGTTGAGTGAAGCTGGGTGCTGGTGTTGAGATGGAGATCTCTGGAAGATTTTCGCCGTTTGATATTATGTGGAGCTGGGAGGTCTCTTGTGGACCAGTGTCCTGAAGTTGGCTCTCCCACCTCAGAGGCACAGCACTGACTCCTGGCTCCTCAATTTGGGATGATTTGTTGTCTATTCATGTATTCCACAGATGCAGGGTACATCAAGTTGATTGTGGAGCTTTAATCCGCTGCTTCTGAGGCTGCTGGGAGAGGTTTCCCTTTCTCTTCTTTGTTCTCACAGCTCCTGGGTCTCAGCTTTGGATTTGGCCCCGCCTCTGCGTGTAGGTCGCCGGAGGGCGTCTGTTCTTCGCTCAGACAGGAAAGGGTTAAAGGAGCAGCCTCTTCGGGGACTCTGGCTCACTCAGGCCAGGCGGGAGGGAGGAGCACGGAGTGCGGGGTGAGCCTGCAGCGGCAGAGGTCGGCGTGACGTTGCACCAGCCCGAGGCGCGCCGTGCGTTCTCCCAGGGAAGCCGCCCCTGGATCCCGGGACCCCGGCAGTGGCAGGCTGCACCGGCTCTCGGAAGGGCGGTGTGGACAGTGACCTGCGCTCGCACACAGGCTTCTTGGCGGCGGCAGCAGCAGCCCCAGCATCCCACACCCGTCACTGGGCTCCGCGCTTTCAGTCGCGACTCGCGCCCGTCTGTGGAGCCCCTTTAAGCAGCGCTCTTAATCCCCTCTCCTCGCGCACCAGGAAACCAAGAGGGAAGAACAAGTCTCTTGCCTCTTCGGCAGCTCCAGAGTTTTCCCGGACTCCCTCCCGGCTAGCTGTGGCACATTAGCCCCCTTCAGGCTGAGTTCTCGCCGCCAGCCCCAGTCCTCTCCCTGCGCTCTGACCGAAGCCCAAGCCTCAGCTTCCAGCGCCGCCCGCCCCGGCGGGCGAGCAGACAAGCCTCTCGGGCTGGTGAGTGCCGCTCGGCACCGATCCTCTGTGCGGGAATCTCTCCGCTTTGCCCTACCCAGGTATGTGGGGAGTTTCTTGCCTTTTGGGAGGTCTGGGGTCTTCTGCCAGCGTTCAGTAGGTGTTCTGTAGGAGTTGTTCCACGTGTAGCTGTATTTCTGGTGTATCCGTGGGGAGGAGGGTGATCTCCGCGTCTTACTCTTCCGCCATCTTACCTGGAAGTCTTCCGGGGGTATAGTCTTAAATTAAGTTGTCCAACTAAGTAAAAGTTTTTATTTGTGTGAGCATATTTATAAGCTAATTTACATGTGTTTTAACTGAGGTACTTCTTGACTTTGTGAATTATTCTATATTGCCTTCATGATTTTTATTCAGTGTTGGAGTTAGTAATGGCAAGTTCCTTTGGTTGTAAAACATATTGTTATGCTTTATGGAATTAATTAGCCATTTATACTTGTTAAGGGCTTAAAAAGCTTATAAGTATAGAAGGTTACTCTATAAAGTTTCCATCCTAGTGGAAAATATTACAAAGACAAGGATAATGTGCAGTCACTTTTTGGTCACTGTAGGTCAATAAATTAAAGAGTGAATGGAAAAAATGTATGATTATGTTTGCTTGAAACATTATAGTATTAATCATATTAATATAGTCATTCTGAGTTAAAGAGGAGAAGCTAACAGCCTATAATTTATAAATGAATCAAACTTTCTAAAGTTAAAGTTATGGTGGACTAATAGGAAGTTAAGATAGAAAAAGGAAAATGGTATTTTTGTGACACTAAGTGAAATTTCCACCTTAAATATGAATTTAAACACGGTGCTATTGAAGGGAAGACAGCATCTGAAAGTCTTTTCCAGCCCCCGCTACCCCCACCCACACACCAAAAAGGTTCTGAGGCATTCCTAAGTTAATATAGCACTATATTTTTCCTATGTCAGAGATAAAATATGAATAATAGTAAAAGCATAATAAAAATAACAACATAACAATAAATGATAGAAATAATAATCATTAGCATTATTTATTTTTGCTATTTGTCACTACCAGGGACTGTACTACGTGAATTATATAATTTAATTCTTACAACAACCTTATGAGGCTCTTCTATGATAAGCTGTTTTACGTATGGGAAAACTTAAATAGCTTATCCCAAATAGCATTTTTAATATACAGTAATACCAGGATTTGATCACACTTTAGGAAGAATGGAAATGTTGGGTCATAACATTTTATGCTCTAGAGAAACGGTTCGTAAATGATGGTTCATTGGCCAACCACCTCTTTTGCAGTTTGTTGGGAACATAGACGAAGCTAAGATAATGGTCATGGGGTTCAGCCTCAGCAACTCATGGGGGAAGTGGAGAGCAGAGTGAGCAGGAAGTGCACCAAGGCTTCAGGATGAACACACACAACTGAGGGCCATTCCTAAGGGCACTGCCCCACCTGGAGAAGCCTGAACACTAGGCAGTGCCAGGGGTGGGGACTACCCGGCTTCCCACCCCGCTGCTGCTCCTGCCCTCAGGAAAGGAGAGATACTGGGCCCCTGTGGTGGCCCCTCCCTAGACCTCGTCTGTCTCAGTCCTTTTGTCAATGGAGCACAGTTTCTACCTAAGCTGTCCTCCCTTTTTGTACTAGGCTGAGTTTTAAAGTATAAGTTTTAACTGCCTCTGGGTGAAAAAAAGCTTTAATAAACACTGATTGCCTTAAAAAAATATATTGGATGAATAGTCAGTTGTGTGTGCCCAAAGTGGGATTCAGCAAGACTTGGCACACAACAAATACTGGGTATCTAGGCTTCCACAGAGTTACCAAAAGCAACGCTGTACTGAGAAAGAGAGGTGTGCACAAGCCAGAGTGGAAAAAACAAACTAAACAGGACAGACAGTGAATTAAAGTCCCCCAAAAGGACTTCATTAGCAGTAGCACCCCCCTAGCCCTGGAGTGAGAGCTCTGTATACTCTCACTAACAAAGCTAAAATATGAGCCTCAAGAGGATAAAGTTAGTTTGCCAGCAAGTTACCCGCCTTCTAAAACAAAATTCAACACTCTTTAATGAAAGACAAGAAAATCTCAACTTTCAGTAACATAGTATCTACAAGAACAAACATACAACTTTTTAAAAAAGAAAACAATATATGTGACAGGGGAGGAAGAACAAATATGTGATCCATAGCAGCAGAAGAATAATAGTCAATAGAAATAGATCCAGATATGACATGGACATCAGCATTAGCAGTTACAAACTTGAAAACAACAATGACGAATATGCTCAAAGATGTAATCTAACAGATTGGAGTCAGCAAATTATGGCCCACCTATTTTTATAAAGCTGTACTGGAAAATAGTTAAAACTAATAATTTGCATGTTGTTTAGTACTGCATTTGCTAAAAAATAGCAGAATTGAGTAGTAGTGATATAGACTATTTGGCCTGCAAACCTAAAATACTATCAGGACTTTCAAGAAAAATATATTTAGCTCTTGAAAAAGATGAACATAATGAGTGAATAGAAAAAAAATTTCAGTATAGAAATGAGCACATGTAGCAGCATGAGGGGCGGAGCCATGGGTGCTCCAGGATCCTGAGTTGCATTGGGGATAGGGGAAGATGGGGGCGACAGCTACTTCTTCTAGACGCTAGGGAATGCAGGTGGACCTGGATCCAAATCAGGCTCTCCATATTGACCAGGCCCGGAGGACAACGCCTGGCTGGAGGACCAAGCGGAGCAAAGAAGGCCGGCCACCCTGGGCCTTTGGAATGGAGAATTTAACCCAATTACATGTAAGCCATGTGGCTGACAGGGTCTTGGTGCTCTGGCCGGGTGTCAGGCCTGAGACTCTGAGGTGGGAGAGCTGAGTTCAGGACATTGGACCACCAGAGACCTCCTGGCCCTACATAATATCAATCAGTGAGAGCACTCCCAGAGATCTCCATCTTAGAGCTAAGACACAGCTCCACTCAACGATGAGCAAGCTCCAGTTCTGGACACCCCATGCCAAACAACTGACAAGACAAGAGAACAACCCCACCCATTAGCAGAGAGGCTGCCTAAAATCAAAATAAAAAAAAACACCGTATGTGGTCCTACCCACCGGAAACACAAGATCCAGCCTCATCCACCAGAACATAGGCAACAGCCCCCTCCAGCAGGAAGCATACACAACCCACTAAACCAACCTTACCCACTGGGGGCAGACACCAAGAACAACAGGAACTATGAACCTGCAGGCTGCAAAAAGGAGGCTCCAAGCACAGTAAGTTAAACAAAATGAAAAGACACGGAAATATGCAGCAGATAAAAGAGCAAGGTAAAAACCCACCAGACCAAACAAATGAAGAGGAAATAGGCAGTCTACCTGAAAAAGAATTCAGACTAATGATAGTAAAGACGATCCAAAATCTTAGAAATAGAATGTAGAAAATACATGAAATGTTGAACAAGGACCTAGAAGAACTAAAGAGCAAATAAACAATGATGAACAACACAAGAAATGAAATTTAAAACTCTCTAGAAGGAATCAATAACAGAATAACTGAGGCAGAAAAACGGATAAATGACCTGCAAGATAAAATAGTAGAAATAACTACCACAGAGCAGAATAAAGAAAAAAGAATGAAAAGAATTGAGGACAGTCTAAGAGACCTAAGGGACAACATTAAACACACCAACATTCGAATTATAGGATTCCCAGAAGAAGAAGAGAAATATAAAGGGAAAGAGAAAATATTTGAAGAGATTATAATTGAAAACTTCCCTAATATGGGAAAGGAAATAGTTAATCAAGTCCAGGAAGCACAGAGAGTCCCATAGACGATAAATCAAAGGAGAAAAATGCCAAGACACATAATAATCAAACTATCAAAAATTAAATACAAAGAAAGATATTAAAAGCATCAAGGGAAAAGCAACAAATCACATAAAAGGGAATCCCCAGAAGGTTAACAGCTGATCTTTCAGCAGACACTCGGCAAGCCAGAAGAGAGTGACAGGATATATTTAAAGTGATGAAAGGGAAAAGCCTACAACCAAGATTACTCTACGCAGCAAGCATCTCATTCAGATTTGACGGAGAAATTAAAACCTTTACAGACAAGCAAAAGCTAAAAGAATTCAGCAACACCAAAACAGCTTTACAACAAATGCTAAAGGAATTTCTCTAGGCAAGCAGCACAAGACAAGGAAAAGACCTACAATAACAAACACAAAACAATTAAGAAAATGGGAATAGGAACATACATATCGATAACTACCTTAAATGTAAATGGATTAAATGCTCCAACCAAAAGACATAGACTGGCTGAATGGATACAAAAACAAGACCCATATATATGCTGTCTACAAGAGACCCACTTCAGACCTAGGGACATATACAGACTGAAAGTGAGGGGATGGAAAAAGATATTCCATGAAAATGGAAATCAAAAGAAAGCTGGAGTAGCAATTCTCATATCAGACAAAATAGACTTTAAAACAAAGACTATTACAAGAGACAAAGAAGGACACTACATAATGATCAAGGGATCGATCCAAGAAGAAGATATAACAATTGTAAATATTTATGCACCCTACATAGGAGCACCTCCATACATAAAGCAACTACTAACAGCCATAAAAGGGGAAATCAACAGTAACACAATCATAGCAGGGAACTTTAAAACTCCACTTACACCAATGGACAAATCATCCAAAATGAAAATAAACAAGGAAACGCAAGCTTTAAATGACATATTAAACAAGATGAACTTAATTGATATTTATAGGACATTCCATTCAAAAACAACAGAATACAATTTCTTCTCAAGTGCTCAAGGAACATTCTCCAGGATAGGCTATATCTTGGGTCACAAATCAAGCCTTGGTAAATTTAAGAAAATTGATATCTTATCAGGTATCTTTTCTGATCATAATGGTATGAGACTCTATATAAATTGCAGGAATAAAAGTGTAAAAAAAAACAAATGCATGGATGCTAAAAAATACTCTATCAAATAACCAAGAGATCACTGAAGAAATCAAAGAGGAAATCAAAAAAATACCTAGAAACAAATGATAAAGAAAAACTGACAAACCAAAACCTATGGGATGCAGCAAAAGCAGTTCTAAGAGGGAAGTTTATAGCAATACAATCCTACCTCAAGAAACAAGAAACATCTCACATAAAAAAACTAACCTTATACCTAAAGCAATTAGAGAAAGAAGAACCAAAACAACCCCAAAGTTAGCAGAAGGAAAGAAATCATAAAGATCAGATCAGAAACAAATGAAAAAGAAATGATCGAAACAATAGCAAAGATCAGTAAAACTAAACGCTGGTACTTTGAGAAGGTAAACAAAACTGATAAACCATTAGCCAGAATCATCAAGAAAAAAGGGAGAAGGCTCAAATCAATACAATTAGAAATGAAAAAGGAGAAGTAACACTGAAGAAATACAAAGGATCATGAGAGATTACTACAAGCAGCTATATGCCAATAAAATGGACAACCTGGAAGAAATGGACAAATTCTTAGAAAAGCACAACCTTCCGAGACTGAACCAGGAAGAAATAGAAAATATAAACAGATTAATCACAAGCACTGAAATTGAAACTGTGATTAAAAATCTTGCAACAGACAAAAGCCCAGGACCAGACGGCTTCAGAGGTGAATTCTATGAAATATTTACAGAAAAGTTAACACCTATTCTTCTCAAACTCTTCCAAATGTAGCATAGGGAAGAACACTCCTAAACACATTCTACGAGGCCACCATCACCCTAATACCAAAACCAGACAAAGATGTCACAAAAAAAGAAAACTACAGGCCAATATCACTGATGAACAGATTCAAAAATCCTCAACAAAATACTAGCAAACAGAATCCAACAGCACATTAAAAGGATCATACACCATGACCAAGTGGAGTTTATCCCAGGAATGCAAGGATTCTTCAATATACGCAAATCAATGTGATGCACCATATTAAAAAACTGAAGGAGAAAAACCATATGGTTATCTCAATAGATGCAGAAAAATATTTCCAAAAACATTAACACCCATTTATGAAAAAACCCTCCAGAAAGGAGACATAGAGGGAACTTACCTCAACATAATAAAGGGCATAGATGACAAACCCACAGCCAACATCATTCTCAATGGTGAAACACTGAAACCATTTCCACTAAGATCAGGAACAAGACAAGGTTGCCCACTCTCACCATTATTATTCATCATTTGGAATCTTTGGAAGTTTTAGCCACAGCAATCAGAGAAGAAAAAGAAATAAAATGAATCAAAGTCGGAAAAGAAGAAGTAAAAATGTGACTGTTTGCAGATGACATTATATTATACATAGAGAATCCTAAAGATGCGACCAGAAAACGACTAGAGCTAATTAATGAATCTGGTAAAGTAGCAGGATACAAAATTAATGCACAGAAATCTCTTGCATTCCTATACACTAATGAGGAAAAATCTGAAAGAGAAATTAAGGAAACACTCCCATTTACCACTGCAACAAAAAGCATAAAATACCTAGGAATAAACGTACCTAAGGAGACAAAGACCTGTATGCAGAAAATTATAAGACACTGATGAAAGAAATTAAAGATGATACCAACAGATGGAGAGATATACCATGTTCTTGGATTGGAAGAATCAACATTGTGAAAGTGACTATACTACCCAAAGCAATCTACAGATTTGATGCAATTCCTATCAAACTACCAATGGCATTTTTCACAGAACTAGAACAAAAAATTTCACTATTAGTATGGGAACACAAAAGACCCCGAATAGCCAAAGCAATCTTGAGAATGAAAAAAGGAGCTGGAGAAATCAGGCTCCCTGACTTCAGACTATACTACAAAGCTACAGTAATCAAGACAGTATGGTACCGGCACAAAAACAGAAAGATAGATCAATGGAACAGGATAGAAAGCCCAGAGATAAATTCACGCACATATGGTCACCTTATCTTTGATAAAGGAAGCAAAAATATAAAATGGAGAAAAGACAGGCTCTTCAATAAGTGGTACTGGGAAAACTGGACAGCTACATGTAAAAGAATGAAATTAGAACACTTCCTAACACCATACACAATAATAATCTCAAAGTGGATTAAAGACCTAAATGTAAGGCCAGACACTATAAAACCCTTAGAGGAAAACATAGGCAGAACACTCTATGACGTAAATCACAGCAAGATCCTTTTTGACCCACCTCCTGGAGAAATGGAAATAAAAACAAACAAATGGGACCTAGTGAAACTTAAAAGCTTTTGCACAGCAAAGGAAACCATAAACAAGATGGAAAGGCAACCCTCAGAATGGGAAAAAATATTTGCAAATGGAGCAACTGACAAAGGATTAATCTCCAAAATTTATAAGCAGCTCATGCAGCTCAATATCAAAGAAACAACCCAATCCAGAAATGGGCAGAAGATCTAAATAGACATTTCTCCAAAGAAGATATACAGGTTGCCAATGAACACATGAAAGGCTGCTCAATATCATTAATCATTAGAGAAATGCAAATCAAAACTACTATGAAGTATCACCTCACACCAATCAGAATGGTCATCATCAAAAAATCTACAAACGATAAATGCTCGAGAGGGTGTGGAGAAAAGGGAACCCTCTTGCATTGTTGGTGGGAATGTAAATTGATACAGCCACTATGGAGAAGAGTATGGAGTTTCCTTAAAAAACTAAAAATAGAACTACCATATGACCCAGCAATCCCACTACTGGGCATGTAGCCCAAGAAAACCATAATTCAAAAAGAGTCATGTACCACAATGCTCACTGCAGCTCTATTTACAATAGCCAGGACATGGAAGCAAACTAAGTGTCTATCGACAGATGAATGGATATAGAAGATGTGGCACATATATACAATGGAATATTACTCAGCCATAAAAAGAAATGAAATTGAGTTATTTTTAATGAGGTAGGTGGACATATAGAGTGAAGTAAGTCAGAAAGAGAAAAACAAATACCATATGCTAACACATATATATGGAGTCTAAAAAAAAAAACCAAAATGGTTATGAAGAACCTAGGGGCAGGACAGGAATAAAGATGCAGACGTAGAGAATGGACTTGAGGACCCGAGGAGGGTAAGGGTAAGCTGGGACGAAGTGAGAGAGTGGCATGGACATATATACACTACCAAACGTAAAATAGATAGCTAGTGGGAAGCAGCCACATAGCACAGGGAGATCATCTCGGTGCTTTGTGTCCACCTAGAGGCGTGGGATAGGGAGGGTGGGAGGGAGAGGCAAGTGTGAGGGGATATGGGGATATATGTATACATATAGCTGACTCACTTTATTATACAGCAGAAACTAACAGAACATTGTAAAGCAATTATACTCCAATAAAGGTGTTTAAAAAAAAAGAAATGAACACAAAGGCATAAAGAGAATGAGGAGCAGCAAGTATGTCATAAATGTATAGTCTGTTTTTCTCATTTTTGAACTTCTTTAAAATAAAATTGACTGCTTATCAAAAATAATAAAACTATTCAGAGTTTTCTATGAATTTTTTTTTTCCATTTTTAAGTTAGCCAAACTAATGTCTTGTAGAAACAGACTCCTTTCTTCTTGGAATATATATCTATTATTCCCCATTAGGGATTTACTTAATTATTACAGAGTGAGAAGTATTGACAAATACCTCACTTTGTAGTTGCCACTAAAGCAACTGCATGATACACTAGATAACACATAAAAGAGTAAATAAAGGTCAACAGTAGTAAAGATAATAAGCTAGGGTCAATGGAAATAGACTCATAAAACTTCTATTTCACAGGTAAAATGGTATAAAATTAGCTCATGGAATTCTGTAATAAAGCAAGAATGTTTATTGTAAAGCCTAAAAACAAAACCCTAAAATATATTTTCAAAAATGAAAAATATAATTAATACAAAAGGAGGCAGCAATGAAGAAACAAAGGTAGAAAAATTAGATGGGACACATGTAAAAGATGAATACGGGAGACTTAAACCTACTCATATCTTAGTTTTCAGCAGTTTTTCTTTTATGGAGTTAAGTGTGGCATTCTTTACGTGTATATGTTTATCCTGCTTAATATATGACTTGATTTCTTATACCCATTTCAAAATTTCTTCCCTGTAATCTCTCCAAAGATTGCTTCTATCCTACTTTAACTCTTCTCTTGTGCAACGGTATTTACATTCTGGTTAGTCTTTTCATTTTGTTCTATATAACCCATGTGATCTCTTATGTATTTTCCATCCAAGTGCCTCTCTATTTTTCAGTCTAAATATCTTACAACTATTTTCAGTTCATTATCTCTTACCTGCTGTTCAATCTATTGCACTCAAAAATATTATGTTTTTAAGAATTCTTACTTGCTTCTCCTTTGTAATTTCTGCTATTTTCTTTGTTGTCTCATCTACCCTTAGATTTATTTGTTGTAGTCATTTTAAAGTCTATGTCTGAAAACTCCTTTTTAAAATATCTCCTATCATTTCATATTTGGAATTTTTCATCTTTTAAAAAAGAGTTGGAAAACAATCTGAAAAAATATATATATATAACTGAATCACTTTGCTGTACACCTGAAACTAACACAATATTGTAAATCAGCTATACTTCCAAAAAAGAGTTTTGTGTTCTTCTAAAACTGGTTGTTTTTTACTCAATTATGGACTTCATTTATAAAAGAGAATTTGAGGCTCTGGTTGTCATTTTCCTTTAGAGAAGATTTATGGTTCCTTGGGGTGGGCAGCTATTCTCTTCACAGTAACAGTCTCGTATCACTTTTCCCAGTTGGAGACTAAGATGATGTGAAGTCAGATTTTAGTCTTTTGTGACTGAGTAATCTATTTATGCTTCACCTTTCATTCCTTGTGGACCTCAAAGTCCCAATCAATAGCTTGGAAAATTTACAAAGTTTTCATTTCAAGTGGGTCCTCAAAGTCTCATAAGACTACAGAAGTCTCTGCTCAGCTTCTGCACCTATAGTTACTGCTTTCACTTTTTGAATCAGTAATCATCTCAAAGGGAAAAGTGGTCCCCAACATGCAGATAAAAACTCTGCACTTTCCTCCAATCCAAGATTGCAGGCCTCCCAATTTTCACTGTCTCTGTAGATTTCCATTGCCTTCATACATAAGATATATACAGTTTGTCAAGATTTTTAAGTGGAAGAGTTTCTCTGAAACTAGGCAAATATGGCCAGAAACATACCACCTCTAAAGGTGAGATCAATAACATCATGTGATTTTTAGAGTTACCTTCCCTTTGGTCTTGTCTTCTCAGCTTGTTGAGATTTCTTAATGACCAGAAGATGTTAGTTTTCAGGTACCAGGATATTTGATTTTTAAACTGATAAGCTATACTTAAAAAAGAAAAAATAGGCCTTTGGAGCTAAAAGTTAGAATAGGTGTTCAGAGTATATAAAGTATCTAATAGACTAGAACACCTAATAATGCAAATATATATTCACAGAATATAACAGCAAGACTAACCTGAAATTGAAGGATATTTTCTCCAGAATTTGAAGGAAAAAAAATCACGGAAAAATCAATAACTATAGGCAGCAATTCATAACTAATTCATTTCACTGTCTCATCTATATTTTAGTGATGTGAATGAATAGAAATGTATGGTTTATAATAAATAAGTTATGGATATGCTTTATGTTTAATATATGTAACCTTGATTTAATGCAATTTCTTAGAGATCCAATAATGCTGACTGTTATGATTTACAACTTTTTTCTAACTTTTAGTGGTCAAAAGGTAATTCTGATAATTCTCAAATGAGTTTTCTTCAATATAACTCAGAGATTATAAATTTATCATTAAATTTCCTAGTCCAGGTATTTGATGAAATTTTTTTCCAGATAAAACATATTCCTCATTACTCCCTTCACTGCAGAATATCTATTTCCTAACTATGTTTCTGTCCAAACACCTAAATAAGTAAAGCTATCCACCTATAGAAACAGTAACAGTTTGGTGTAGACTTGCAGAATAAAACCACAGGAAAGGATTTTGAAATACATAGTTTCTTATCATTATTTTCTGGTAAGTAAAGAATAAAGAGGGCAGGAGAAAGGAGCAAATTCAGAGGGAGAAAGGCAGAGAGAGAGTCAGAAACAAAGAGAGAAAAAGTAGGAAAGAAACAGAGCAAGTACTCTGAAGGAAAAAGTGGAGAGCTAAATTGACCTAAATTAACCTGAGTTGACTAAAAGTTAAATATCAATTTGGTTATGCTTTGAATTGCCATATTTTATCTACTTAATTTTATGTGCTGTTAACTTATTTTTATTCTTATCTTTTCTTATTTCCTTTAGTGGTAGTATGAGTTATGCTTGGGATTCTGATAGAGAAGGAGGAAGTACTGCTATTCTGTGTTGCTTTTTTTTTTTTTTTTTTGCGCTATGTGGGCCTCTCACTGTTGTGGCCTCTCCCGTTGCGGAGTACAGGCTCCGGACGCGCAGGCTCAGTGGCCATGGCTCACAGGCCCAGCCACTCCGCGGCATGTGGGATCTTCCCGGACCGGGGCACGAACCCGTGTCCCCTGCATCGGCAGGCGGACTCGCAACCACTGTGCCACCAGGGAAGCCCCTATTCTGTGTTGCTTTTAAGTGAATTGTTGGGAGGAATGAGTAACAGGATACTGTCTTAGTTCATTCAGGCTGCTAGAATAAAAATATCAGACTGGGTGGCTTAAACAACAATTTATATCTTATGGCTCCAGAGGCTGGAAATCCAAGATTACGGCACAGGCAGATTCAGTGTCTGGTGAGGGGCCACCTCCAGATTCATAAATGGCCATCTTTTCATTATGTTTTCAAATGGCAGAGCAAGTGAGCTTTCTGGGGCCTCTTTTGTAAGGGCACTAATCTCATTCGTGAGATCTCCGCCCTCGTGATCTGATCACCTCCCAAGGGCCCATTTCCAAATACCATCACATTATTAGGCTCTACATATGAATTTAGGGGAGGACACAAACATTGTCTCTAGAATTCTGCCCTAGCTCCCCCAAATTCATGTCCTTTTTGCATGCAAAAAATATTCATTTCATCCCAACAGCCCTGAAAGTCTTAACTCATTCCAGCATTAACTCAAAAGTCTAAAGCCTAAAGTTTGATCAAAATCAGATATGGGTAAGACTCAAGATATGATTCATCCTGAGGCATACTGCTGTCCAGCTGTGAATCTGTAAAACCAAACAAGTTACGTGCTCCCAACATACTATTGAGGGACATGCATATGACAGATATTTCCACCCCAAAAGAGAGAAAGAAGTGGTAGGTCCCAGGTTAAGTCTCAAACTTAATGAGACAAACAATAAATCTTAAATCTCAAGAATGATCCTCTTTGGCTGGATGCTCTGCCTTCAAGGCCCACTGGTTTGGCAAGTCACTTCCAAGACTCTGTGGGACAGCACTACCAAGTGGTTCTCCTCCTGGGTCCCTACAGTCTGTCAATGGCCTCAACCTTTGAAATCTAGGCAGAGGCAGACGTACCCCACCTTGGCTCCTGCACTATGCTCATCCATGGAGATGGTGCCCAGAGGAAGCTGTTAAAGTTTTCTGCCTGTGCATTTGGGAGGGGAGGCCACCTGGCCTGCATTGCACTGGAGCCTACCGAAACCACATCTGGGACAGCAGAGGAGTGGTGCCAGAGGGTGAATGGAGACGCGATGTGAGGTGACACCTGGTGATGTGTGAGCAGTGTGCATCTATGGGCCCCAGGAGCCACTCCTCCTTTGAAATTTCTCTGCCTTGCAAGTCCTTACACTCTGGGCCTCTGACTCGGGTGGCAGCCCTGATCATCTCTGAATTGCCATTGGGGTCATTCTTCCATTGGCTGACCCATACAGATTTCCTCATCAAATGGTCACTTGGACACACTCTTAGTGTTCCCACTTTTCCCAATATGGATAGGCTGAAAATTTTCCAAAATTTTACATTCTGCTTCCTTTTCCTTAACTATTCCGTCTTTAAGTCATTTTTCCCTTCTTGCATTTTACTATGAGCAGTCAAGAGGAGCCAAGCCCAGACCTTCAACACCTTGCTTAGAAATAGCTTCAACTAAACAGCCAAATTCATTGCTTGCAAGTTCTACCTTCCACAAAAGTAAAACACAACACAACTCAACCAATTTCTTTGCCAGTTTATAAAAAGGATGGACTTGCTTTCAGTTTCCAATAGCACGTTCCTCATTTCCATCTGAGACCTCATCAGAAAGACTTTAGTGTTCTTATTTCTACCAATATTGTGTTCAGGATTACATAAATATTCTCTAAGAAATTGAGGCTTTCTCCACTAGAATTACCTTTAAAGGTCTCTTCATGGCAATGTAGGATTTTTCTAGCATCACCTCAAAACTCTTCAGGCCTCTACCCACAACCCAGTTCCAAAGCTGCTTCCACATTTTTGGGTATTTGTTACAGCAATATCCCACTTCTCAGGACCAATTTCTGCTTTAGTCCATTTGGGTTGCTAAAATAAAACTCTTTAGACTGGTTGGCTTAAACAACAAACATTTATATCTTACAGTTCTGGAGATTAGAAGTGCAAGATAAAGTTGCTCATAGATTCAGTGTCTGCTGAGGACCTGTATCCTGTTTCAAAAATGGCTGTCTTGTTGAGGTGCCCTTACATGGTAGAAGGAACAAGGGAGCTCTCTGGGGTCTTTTTTATTTATTATAATTGTAGGTGTATAACTTTATTAGATTTTTTTATTGTGCAAACATTGAGTTTATCCCTAAACTGCATAGATTTTATTTATTTTTTGAATTTATTGATTTTTTATACAGCAGGTTCTTATTAGTTATCTACTTTATACATATTAGTCCATATATGTCAATCTCAATATCCAAATTCATCACACCACCACCACCCACTGCCAGAAACTTTCCTCCCCTGGTGCCCATACGTTTGTTCTCTACATCTGTGTCTCTATTTCTGCCTTGCAAACTGGTTCATCTATACCATTTTTCTAGATTCCACATATATGAGATAATATACAATATTTGCTTTTCTCTTTCTGACTTACTTCACTCTGTATGACAGTCTCTAGATCCATCCATGTCTCTACAAATGATCCAATTTTGTTCCTTTTTATGGCTGAGTAATATTCCATCGTATATATGTACCACATCTTCTTTATCCGTTCATCTCTCGATGGGCATTTGGGTTACGTCCATGACCTGGCTACTGTAAATAGTGCTGCAATGAAAACTGGGGTGCATGTGTCTTTTTGAATGATGGTATTCTCTGGGTATATGCATAGTAGTGGGATTGCTGGGTCATATGGTAATTTTATTTTTATTTTTTTAAGGAACCTCCATACTGAGCTCCATAGTGGCTGTATCAATTTACATTGCCACCAACAGTGCAAGAGGGTTCCCTTTTCTCCACACCCTCTCCAACATTTGTTGTTTGTAGATTTTCTGATGATGCCCATTCTAACCAGTGTGAGGTGATATTTCATTGTAGTTTTGATTTCTCTAATAATTAGTGATGTTGAGCAGATTTTCATGTGCTTCTTGGCCATCTGTATGTCTTCTTTGGAGAAATGTCTATTTAGGTCTTCTGCCCATTTTTGGATTGGGTTGTTTGTTTTTTTTTAATATAGAGCTGCATGAGCTGTTTATATATTCTGGAGATTAATCCTTTGTCCATTGACTCATTTGCAAATATTTTCTCCCATTCTGAGGATTGTCTTTTCATCTTGTTTGTAGTTTCCTTTGCTGTGCAAAAGCTTTTAAGTTTCATTAGGTCACATTTGTTTATTTTTGTTTTAATTTCCATTTCTCTAGAAGGTGGATCAAAAAAGATCTTGCTGTGATTTATGTCAAAGAGTGTTCTTCCTATGTTTTCCTCTAAGAATTTTATAGTGTCCAGGCTTACATTTAGGTCTTTAATCCATTTTGAGTTTATATTTGTGTATGGTTTTAAGGAGTGTTCTAATTTCATTCTTTTACATGTAGCTGTCCAGTTTTCCCAGCACCACTTATTGAAGAGACTGTCTTTTCTCCATTGTATATTCTTGCCTCCTTTGTCATAGATTAGTTGATCATAGGTCGTGGGTTTATCTCTGGGCTTTCTATCCTGTTCCATTGATCTATACTTCTGTTTTGTGCCAGTACCATATTGTCTTGATGACTGTAGCTTTGTAGTATAGTCTGAAGTCAAGGAGGCTGATTCCTCAAACTGCATTTTTTCCCCTCAATAGTGCTTTGGCTACTCAGGGTCTTTTGTGTCTCCATACAAATCTTAAGATTTTTTTTTCTAGTTCCTTAAAAAAATGCCACTGGTAATTTGATAGGGATTGCATTGAACCTGTACATTGTTTTGGGTAGTATAGTCATTTTCACACTATTGATTCTTCCTATCCAGGAACATAGTATATCTCTCCATCTCTTTGTATCATCTTTGATTTTTTTCATCACTGTCTTATAGTTTTCTGAATACAGGTCTTTTACCTCCTTAGGTAGGTGTTTTCTTAGGTATTTTATTCTTTTTGTTGCAGTGGTGAAGGGGATTGTTTCCTTAATTTCTCTTTCTGATCTTTTGTTGTTAGTGTATAGGAATGCAAGAGATTTCTGTGCATTAATTTTGTAACCCGCAACTTTACCATATTCATTGATTAGCACTAGTAGTTTTCTGGTGGCATCTTTAGGATACTCTATGTATGGTATCATGTCATCTGCAAACAGTGACAGTTTTACTTCTTCTTTCCTAATTTGTATTCCTTTTATTTCTTTTTCTTCAGTGATTGCCATGGCTAGGATTTCCAAAAATATGTTGAATAACAGTGGCAAGAGTGGACGTCTTTGTCTTTTTCCTGATCTTAGAGGAAATGCTTTCAGTTTTACACCATTGAGAATGATGTTTGCTGTGCGTTTGTTGTATATGGTTTTATTATGTTGGGTAGGTTCCCTCTCTGCCCACTTTCTGGAGAGTTTTTATCATACATGGGTATTGAATTTTGTCAAAAGCTTTTTCTACATCTATTGAGATGATCGTATGGTTTTTATCCTTCAATTTGTTAATATGGTGTATAACACTGATTGATTTGCATATATTGAAGACTCCTTGCATCCCTGGGATAAAACTACTTGATCATGGTGTATGTCCTTTTAATATGTTGTTGGATTCTGTTTGCTAGTATTCTGTTGAGGATTTTTGCATCTATATTCATCAGTGATATTGGTCGTGATTTTCCTTTTTTTGTAGTATCTTTGTCTGGTTTTGGTATCAGGGTGATGGTGGCCTCATAGAATGAGTTTGGGAGTGTTCCTTCCTCTGAAATTTTTTGGAAGAGTTTGAGAAGGATGGGTGTTAGCTCTTCTCTAAATGTTTGATAGAAGTCACCTGTGAAGCCAACTGGTCCTGGACTTTTGTTTGTTGGAAGATTTTTAATCACAGTTTCAATTTCATTACTTGTGATTGGTCTGTTCCTATTTTCTATTTCTTCCTGGTTCAGTCTTGGAAGGCTGTGTCTTTCTAAGAATTTGTCCATTTCTTCCAGGTTGTCCATTTTATTGGCATAGAGTTACTTGTAGTAATCTCTTATGATGCTTTGTATTTCTGCGGTGCCCGTAATATGTTTTTTCATTTCTAATTTTATCGATTTGAGTCCTCTCCCACTTTTTCTTTTTTTTTTTTTTTTTTTTTATTTTTTTTTTTATTTTTTTATTTTTTTATTTTTATTTTTTGCTTTATCACAAATTTAATCAGTTATATGTATACATATGTTCCCATATCCCCTCCCTTTTGCGTCTCCCTCCCACCCTCCCTATCCCACCCCTCCAGGCGGTCACAAAGCACCGAGCTGATCTCCCTGTGCTATGCGGCTGCTTCCCACTAGCTATCTACCTTACGTTTGGTAGTGTATATATGTCCATGCCGCTCTTTCACTTTGTCACAGCTTACCCTTCCCCCTCCCCATATCCTCAAGTCCATTCTCTAGTAGGTCTGTGTCTTTATTCCTGTCTTACCCCTATGTTCTTCATGACCTTTTTTTTTCTTAAATTCCATATATATGTGTCAGCATACAGTATTTGTCTTTCTCTTTCTGACTTACTTCACTCTGTATGACAGACTCTAGGTCCATCCACCTCATTACAAATAGTTCAATTTCATTTCTTTTTATGGCTGAGTAATATTCCATTGTATGTATGTGCCACATCTTCTTTACCCATTCATCCGATGATGGACACTTAGGTTGTTTCCATCTCCGGGCTATTGTAAATAGGGCTGCTATGAACATTTTGGTACATGTCTCTTTTTGAATTATGGTTTTCTCAGGGTATATGCCCAGTAGTGGGATTGCAGGGTCATATGGTAGTTCTATTTGTAGTTTTTTAAGGAACCTCCATACCGTTCTCCATAGTGGCTGTACCAATTCACATTCCCACCAGCAGTGCAAGAGTGTTCCCTTTTTTCCACACCCTCTCCAGCATTTATTGTTTCTAGATTTTTTGATGATGGCCATTCTGACTGGCGTGAGATGATATCTCATTGTAGTTTTGATTTGCATTTCTCTAATTAGTAAAGATGTTGAGCATCCTTTCATGTGTTTGTTGGCAGTCTGTATATCTTCTGTGGAGAAATGTCTATTTAGGTCTTCTGCCCATTTTTGGATTGGGTTGTTTGTTTTTTTGGTATTGAGCTCCATGAGCTGCTTATAAATTTTGGAGATTAATCCTTTGTCAGTTGCTTCATTTGCAAATATTTTCTCCCATTCTGAGGGTTGTCTTTTGGTCTTGTTTATGGTTTCCTTTGCTGTGCAAAAGCTTTTAAGTTTCATTAGGTCCCCTGTGTTTATTTTTGTCTTTATTTCCATTTCTCTAGGAGGTGGGTCAAAAAGGATCTTGCTGTGATTTATGTCATAGAGTGTTCTGCCTATGTTTTCCTCTAAGAGTTTGATAGTCTCTGGCCTTACATTTAGGTCTTTAATCCATTGTGAGCTTATTTTTGTGTATGGTGTTAGGGAGTGATCGAATCTCATACTTTTACATGTCCCTGTCCAGTTTTCCCAACACCACTTATTGAAGAGACTGTCCTTTCTCCACTGTACATTCCTGCCTCCTTTATCAAAGATAAGGTGACCATATGTCCGTGGGTTTATCTCTGGGCTTTCTATCCTGTTCCATTGATCTATCTTTCTGTTTCTGTGCCAGTACCATACTGTCTTGATTACTGCAGCTTTGTAGTATAGTCTGAAGTCAGGGAGCCTGATTCCTCCAGCTCCATTTTTCGTTCTCAAGATTGCTTTGGCTATTCGGGGTCTTTTGTGTTTCCATACAAATTGTGAAATTTTTTGTTCTAGTTCTGTGAAAAATGCCAGTGGTAGTTTGATAGGGATTGCATTGAATCTGTAGATTGCTTTGGGTAGTAGAGTCATTTTCACAATGTTGATTCTTCCAATCCAAGAACATGGTACATCTCTCCATCTATTTGTATCATCTTTAATTTCTTTCATCAGTGTCTTATAATTTTCTGCATACAGGTCTTTTGTCTCCTTAGGTAGGTTTATTCCTAGATATTTTATTCTTTTTGTTGCAATGGTAAATGGGAGTGTTTCCTTGATTTCACTTTCAGATTTTTCATCATTAGTATATAGGAATGCCAGAGATTTCTGTGCATTAATTTTGTATCCTGCAACTTTACCAAATTCATTGATGAGCTCTAGTAGTTTTCTGGTAGCATCTTTAGGATTCTCTATGTATAGTATCATGTCATCTGCAAACAGTGACAGCTTTACTTCTTCTTTTCCAATTTGGATTCCTTTTATTTGCTTTTCTTCTCTGATTGCTGTGGCTAAAACTTCCAAAACTATGTTGAATAAGAGTGGTGAGAGTGGGCAGCCTTGTCTTGTTCCTGATCTTAGTGGAAATGGTTTCAGTTTTTCACCATTGAGGACGATGCTGGCTGTGGGTTTGTCATATATGGCCTTTATTATGTTGAGGAAAGTTCCCTCTATGCCTACTTTCTGCAGGGTTTTTATCATGAATGGGTGTTGAATTTTGTCGAAAGCTTTCTCTGCATCTATTGAGATGATCATATGGTTTTTCTCCTTCAATTTGTTAATATGGTGTATCACGTTGATTGATTTGCGTATATTGAAGAATCCTTGCATTCCTGGGATAAACCCCACTTGATCATGGTGTATGATCCTTTTAATGTGCTGTTGGATTCTGTTTGCTAGTATTTTGTTGAGGATTTTTGCATCTATGTTCATCAGTGATATTGGCCTGTAGTTTTCTTTCTTTGTGACATCCTTGTCTGGTTTTGGTATCAAGGTGATGGTGGCCTCGTAGAATGAGTTTGGGAGTGTTCCTCCCTCTGCTATATTTTGGAAGAGTTTGAGAAGGATAGGCGTTAGCTCTTCTCTAAATGCTTGATAGAATTCGCCTGTGAAGCCATCTGGTCCTGGGCTTTTGTTTGTTGGAAGATTTTTTATCACAGTTTCAATTTCAGTGCTTGTGATTGGTCTGTTCATATGTTCTATTTCTTCCTGATTCAGTCTTGGCAGGTTGTGCATTTCTAAGAATTTGTCCATTTCTTCCAGGTTGTCCATTTTATTGGCATAGAGTTGCTTATAGTAATCTCTCACGATCTTTTGTATTTCTGCAGTGTCAGTTGTTACTTCTCCTTTTTCATTTCTAATTCTATTGATTTGAGTCTTCTCCCTTTTTTTCTTGATGAGTCTGGCTAATGGTTTATCAATTTTGTTTATCTTCTCAAAGAACCAGCTTTTAGTTTTATTGATCTTTGCTATTGTTTCCTTCATTTCTTTTTCATTTATTTCTGATCTGATTTTTATGATTTCTTTCCTTCTGCTAACTTTGGGATGTTTTTGTTCTTCTTTCTCTAATTGCTTTAGGTGCAAGGTTAGGTTGTTTAGTCGAGATATTTCCTGTTTCTTAAGGTGGGATTGTATTGCTATAAACTTCCCTCTTAGAACTGCTTTTGCTGCATCCCATAGGTTTTGGGTCGTCGTGTCTCCACTGTCATTTGTTTCTAGGTATTTTTTTATTTCCTCTTTGATTTCTTCAGTGATCACTTCGTTATTAAGTAATGTATTGTTTAGCCTCCATGTGTTTGTATTTTTTATAGCTCTTTTCCTGTAATTGATATCTAGTCTCATAGCATTGTGGTCAGAAAAGATACTTGATACAATTTCAATTTTCTTAAATTTACCAAGGCTTGATTTGTGACCCAAGATATGATCTATCCTGGAGAATGTTCCATGAGCACTTGAGAAAAATGTGTATTCTGTTGTTTTTGGATGGAATGTCCTATAAATATCAATTAAGTCCATCTTGTTTAATGTATCATTTAAAGCTTGTGTTTCCTTATTTATTTTCATTTTGGATGATCTGTCCATTGGTGAAAGTGGGGTGTTAAAGTCCCCTACTATGATTGTGTTACTGTCGATTTCTCCTTTTATGGCTGTTAGTGTTTGCCTTATGTATTGAGGTGCTCCTATGTTGGGTGCATAAATATTTACAATTGTTATATCTTCTTCTTGGATCGATCCCTTGATCATTATGTAGTGTCCTTCTTTGTCTCTTCTAGTAGTCTTTATTTTAAAGTCTATTTTGTCTGATATGAGAATTGCTACTCCAGCTTTCTTTTGGTTTCCATTTGCATGGAATATCTTTTTCCATCCCCTTACTTTCAGTCTGTATGTGTCTCTAGGTCTGAAGTGGGTCTCTTGTAGACAGCATATATATGGGTCTTGTTTTTGTATCCATTCAGCCAATCTGTGTCTTTTGGTGGGAGCGTTTAGTCCATTTACATTTAAGGTAATTATCGATATGTATGTTCCTATTCCCATTTTCTTAATTGTTTTGGGTTCGTTATTGTAGGTCTTTTCCTTCTGTTGTGTTTCTTGCCTAGAGAAGTTCCTTTAGCATTTGTTGTAAAGTTGGTTTGGTGGTGCTGAACTCTCTCAGCTTTTGCTTGTCTGTAAACGTTTTAATTTCTCCATCAAATCTGAATGAGATCCTTGCTGGGTAGAGTAATCTTGGTTGCAGGTTTCTCTCCTTCATCACTTTAATTATGTCCTGCCACTCCCTTCTGGCTTGTAGAGTTTCTGCTGAGAGATCAGCTGTTATCCTGATGGGGATTCCCTTGTGTGTTATTTGTTGTTTTTGCCTTGCTGCTTTTAATATGATTTCTTTGTGTTTAATTTTTGACAGTTTGATTAATATGTGTCTTGGCGTATTTCTCCTTGGATTTATTCTGTATGGGACTCTCTGTGCTTCTTGGACTTGATTAACTATTTCCTTTCCCATATTAGGGAAGTTTTCAACTATAATCTCTTCAAATATTTTCTCAGTCCCTTTCTTTTTCTCTTCTTCTTCTGGAACCCCTATAATTCGAATGTTGGTGCGTTTAATGTTGTCCCAGAGGTCTCTGAGACTGTCCTCTGTTCTTTTCATTCTTTTCTCTTTATTTTGCTCTGCATTAGTTATTTCCACTATTTTATCTTCCACCTCACTTATCCGTTCTTCTGCCTCAGTTATTCTGCTATTGATCCCATCTAGAGTATTTTTCATTTCATTTATTGTGTTTTTAATCGATGCTTGATTCATCTTTAGTTCTACTAGGTCCTTGTTAACTGTTTCTTGCATTTTGTCTATTCTATTTCCAAGATTTTGGATCATCTTTACTATCATTATTCTGAATTCTTTTTCAGATAGACTGCCTATTACCTCTTCATTTGTTAGGTCTGGTGGGTTTTTATCTTGCTCCTTCTCCTGCTGTGTGTTTTTCTGTCTTCTCATTTTGCTTATGTTACTGTGTTTGGGGTCTCCTTTTTGCCGGCTGCAGGTTCGTAGTTCCTGTTGTTTTTGGTGTCTGTCCCCAGTGGCTAAGGTTGGTTTAGTGGGTTGTGTAGGTT
The DNA here is from genome assembly GCF_949752795.1 of Hyperoodon ampullatus. Lineage (NCBI taxonomy): Eukaryota > Metazoa > Chordata > Mammalia > Artiodactyla > Ziphiidae > Hyperoodon > Hyperoodon ampullatus. The sequence continues at coordinate 185,939,866 of NC_136915.1, forward strand.
TCCTGGTCGAGGGGACTAGTGCCTGTGTTCTGGTGGATGAGGCTGGATCTTGTCTTTCTGGTGGGCAGGTCCACGTCTGGTGGTGTGTTTTGGGGTGTCTGCAGACTTTTTATGATTTTAGGCCACCTCTCTGCTAATGGGTGGCGTTGTGCTCCTGTCTTGCTAGTTGTTTGGCATAGGGTGTCCAGCACTGTAGCTTGCTGGTCGTTGAGTGAAGCTGGGTGCTGGTGTTGAGATGGAGATCTCTGGAAGATTTTCGCCGTTTGATATTATGTGGAGCTGGGAGGTCTCTTGTGGACCAGTGTCCTGAAGTTAGCTCTCCCACCTCAGAGGCACAGTACTGACTCCTGGCTCCTCAATTTGGGATGATTTGTTGTCTATTCATGTATTCCACAGATGCAGGGTACATCAAGTTGATTGTGGAGCTTTAATCCGCTGCTTCTGAGGCTGCTGGGAGAGGTTTCCCTTTCTCTTCTTTGTTCTCACAGCTCCCGGGTCTCAGCTTTGGATTTGGCCCCGCCTCTGCGTGTAGGTCGCCGGAGGGCGTCTGTTCTTCGCTCAGACAGGAAAGGGTTAAAGGAGCAGCCTCTTCGGGGACTCTGGCTCACTCAGGCCGGGCGGGAGGGAGGGGCACGGAGTGCGGGGCGAGCCTGCAGCGGCAGAGGTCGGCGTGACGTTGCACCAGCCCGAGGCGCGCCGTGCGTTCTCCCAGGGAAGCCGCCCCTGGATCCCGGGACCCCGGCAGTGGCGGGCTGCTCAGGCTCCCGGAAGGGCGGTGTGGACAGTGACCTGCGCTCGCACACGGGCTTCTTGGCGGCGGCAGCAGCAGCCCCAGCGTCCCACGCCCGTCACTGGGCTCCGCGCTTTCAGTCGCGACTCGCGCCCGTCTGTGGAGCCCCTTTAAGCAGCGCTCTTAATCCCCTCTCCTCGCGCAGCAGGAAACCAAGAGGGAAGAACAAGTCTCTTGCCTCTTCGGCAGCTCCAGAGTTTTCCCGGACTCCCTCCCGGCTAGCTGTGGCACATTAGCCCCCTTCAGGCTGAGTTCTCGCCGCCAGCCCCAGTCCTCTCCCTGCGCTCTGACCGAAGCCCAAGCCTCAGCTTCCAGCGCCGCCCGCCCCGGCGGGCGAGCAGACAAGCCTCTCGGGCTGGTGAGTGCCGCTCGGCACCGATCCTCTGTGCGGGAATCTCTCCGCTTTGCCCTACCCAGGTATGTGGGGAGTTTCTTGCCTTTTGGGAGGTCTGGGGTCTTCTGCCAGCGTTCAGTAGGTGTTCTGTAGGAGTTGTTCCACGTGTAGCTGTATTTCTGGTGTATCCGTGAGGAGGAAGGTGATCTCCGCGTCTTACTCTTCCGCCATCTTACCCGGAAGTCCTCTCCCTCTTTTTCTTGATGAGTCTGAAGGTTTATCAATTTTGTTTATCATCTCAGAGTACCAGCTTTTAGTTTTA